>NC_142089.1:51810629-52410629 GCF_054644295.1 Miniopterus natalensis
ACTGTATTTTCTTGGATTCCTCCAGTAACCTGAAACATAACATAAGCCCTTCCTCCCTCCCTCCCTCCCTTTCTCCCTCCCCCCTTCCTTCCTTCCTTCCTTCCTTCCTTCCTTCCTTCCTTCCTTCCTTCCTTCCTTCCTTCCTTCCTTCCCTCCCTCCCTCCCTCCCTCCCTCCCTCCCTCCCTCCCTCCCTCCCTCCCTCCCTCCTTCCTTCCTTCCTTCCTTCCTTCCTTCCTTCCTTCCTTCCTTCCTTCCTTCCTTCCTTCCTTCCGTCTTTTCTTCCTCTCCCTCCCTCCTTCCTTGCCTTCCTCCCTTCCTTCCTTCATCTTTTCTTCCTCTCCCTCCCTCCTTGCCTTCCTCCCTTCCTCCCTTTTATTTTTTTCTTTTTGCCCCACATTTTATGACTTGAACTAATTGAGTATCATTTTTGGGTAATGATGACCATAAATCACTGATTGTCATCTTTAACTATATATCACACTTTCTACAAAAGGCAAGTATGTCAAAGCATATTTGCCCATGGTCATCACTTTCCAAACTCCACACTCTTCAGGTCTTATAATGGAGTGAAACAAGAAACACATGTTTATATAATTGCATTTGGTCTTTCTAGAACAATAATTGTGCTGATAAGAGTGTTGATAAATTTTACAGCAACAACTAACCTTTTATTGAGCTCATAGCTAGTATCAGAAACACTCAAAATAGTTTACATAAATTTTCTCATTTAATTCTATGAGGCAGATACTACATTTCCAAATTTTACACTGAAGAAAACTGAGCCCCAGAGAAGTTAAAAAGCATTGTCAAATTCACACAATACTGAGTTGGGGTTACCATCTTGATATGTGTCTTTATATTGGGAAAATTATTGTCAAATAAATTTAAAATTTTATAAGTAAATACATAGAAGAACTTTTCTGTAACAGAGAATGTTTAAGAGCAAGAAAATGTAAGATGTATATACCTTAAGACACTAAGGAGAACAAATCCATTCTCTCAGCTGTGTCATTCTGTCTCTAGAATCAGGAATAGCCTTCTGGATGTGTAAACTGGATATGGTTGTTTGGGAGGGTTTGCTTATAGAAAGGTTAGTAATTTATTTGGAAATATCTTTTAGAATTTCTCATTTCTAAGAATTCTTCAGCAGACATAATTATCAAGATACACTGTTCATTCCAGTAGATGCTTATTGGTGCTTGACTCAGTAGTTGCTAAGTTTTTTAACTACTTTGCTCAATATCATATTATCCCTTCTCTCCGTGGGTGGTCTATGGTATCTATTTTCATTTCCCAAACAGTTTCTACCTAAACAGTCTTTCAATAACATTCCCTGGCATAAATACTAAATAGATAGTGGTGCAAACAACGTGGCTATTTGGTTGCTAAAATAACTTTCTATTAATGTTCTAAAAGTGTCATGTTAAAGTCACTGTCCATCCCTCTCTTATTTCAGTAGCTTTTTGATATTTTCATGGATTAAAGATTCTTCAGTTCCTCAACCACTTAAGATTATTTCCCCACTGGTGAGCATGCTACATGGTCCTGCTTGTCAATCCTCATGTATAATCTATTATAGTTTACTTGATGCTGTAAACTGTTTAAATTTCCAATTGAAATACAAACTGGAGAATTAAGCAAACCTCAAATACAGGAAACTGTTTGCTTATTTCTAGATGTTATTAAAATCCTATATTACAAAATCCTTAAGACAATGACAAAAAAAAAATAGGATAGACTATGAGTCATGCGTTATTTCACTCTAATAAACAAGATTTTTTAATTTAAGTCTACTAAAAAAAGAAATACATTAAAATTTTTCTTCTTATGACTTTTATATAATTTCTATGTGTAATAAATATATACTATAATAAGTGTATATAATAAATGATCAATAAAGATTTGTTCCAAAGATGGACTAGAATTCCTGAGGCCACTCTTACTAAAAACAAACAAACAAACAAACAAACAAATAAATAAGTCCAAGTGGGAAAGGAACTCCAACACTGGTGGGTGATTTGTTATGGGAAGAGAGTTGAGAAGAAAGTGGTTGGAGAAGCTTCTGGAAGGAATATTGCCTGAGGCTTGCAGAGGAGGTGGGGACTGGAGAGAATGATCAGGGGGAGGGGTGTGACTGGTGGACAGGGGCTGGAATGAATAGGAGGAGCTGCAGTAAGAAAAAGTCTTTAAAGGGAATATTCAAAAGTTTTCCTATGGGCACAATCCTGTGAAATTTTTATACCTCCTCTCAAGAAAACTCATAATAAAAATCAATTATTCTTCAAGGATTTTGAAAGTCAATCCCTATAACTTTGCAGCAACCCCACTCTGAGACTGGCCTCAAGTGGCTCAGTTTCTAGGTTCTTGAAAGACTATTCCATCCCCCCACCCTCTACCTTTCACATTTATCACAACGGTTGTACACTGTCACTTCTCTGAAGACAATGTATTAGGTGTTCTATGTTAGGCTTCAGATATGGATCCTGTTTTCCAGGATGGGTCAGGTTGAGAGAAGGCTGTCTCTGATCGAGCACCATTCACTTTAGTAGGACCAGTCCTGGAAGAGTGACCCAGTCGAAGGTACTTCCAGGGAAGAGTGAATCTAGGGCAAGCACAGGGTACATAGGTGAAATCAAACTCACACTGTATTAAATATGAATGAAGTGGATTGGTGATGGGAAGTCCTAAGTGAAATAGTTGCTGGTTTCAGCAGGTGGGGAGACTTCTAGGTTGGATGACACATGGAAGTTTAGTTGGCTCTTCAGCTGACCACAGGAAGAGTGGATTTGCTAGCTGGCTTTCAGGGGCAGGGCTGCAAAAACAAAGAAAATTCTGGTTAGTTTCTTGGTTGTAATCAACTGACATCAACTAACCCCAGGGCACCATGCTCAGGAAATGGGTGGGAACAAGGAAGTTGGGTTATTGCTGTCACCATCATTATACAAACGATGCTGAGTTACTGCTGCCCAAATGAATTCTGAATCACTCCTGCTTCTTTAGACATTTACTTCCAATGCCCTGACAGGAGGAGTCAAATGCAACAAGCTTAAACCACATGTGAGTTTCCCTAACCTGTTCTTTCTATTTTTAAAATAGAAATTTGTTTTCCTTCTTGGCTGCCCTTCAAGGACCCACCTTCCATGAAGATTTATATGGTGGCAGGTTCCATAAGCATATGAGATTTTAGTTGTTTTAAAATTGCACAGTGCCTCACCAACATGGTTCAGAGGTTGAGCATCGACCTATGACCCAGGAGATCGAGGTTCGATTCCTGGTCAGGGCACATGCCTGGGTTGCGGGCTTAATAGCCAGAGGGCTTGCAGGAGGCACCTGACCAATGACTCTCTCTCATCATTGATGTTTCTATCTCTTTCTCCTCTCCTCTCTCTCTGAAATCAATAAAAATATATTAAAAAAATTTTTTTTAAATGCACAATACTGATTAAGAAGGTATGATTACTACGTCATTTAGCAGCGCTCAAAAAAGATGGAGCTCAGTTGTAAAAAACAGGGCACATAGACTAGACTGGGACTGGGGCATCAGATAGACCCAGTTGTCAGACCTGGGCACTGAGTCAAGGCTGATCTAGTAGCAACATCATTCTGAACATGGGTCTTACACTGGAGACGCCTACCATCTCCTGCTACGTGAAACATTTCATTTTGGGACTCCAGGATATTGTTGATTCTGCTGGTTCCAGATTGAGGCCAATCACAAGCAGTAATGGTAAAAACTTTCATATGGGATTTAGTAGACAATCATTGGCATTCTAACAAATGCTATAAGTTACATCAAACCTACATTGACAAAGTGAAGTGGCAGGTTGGGAACATTATACAAATGAGTTACTTTGTTCTGTGTTAATTTATGTGAGCACATGAATTCTCAGGTGACCTATAGGTATAATACTGCTTACCAATTGTTAAATTGCTATGTGACTGGTGGTCTTTCAAAAAGCTTTGAGAAAGAATACAAACCCTGAAATGTAATGTTGATATCGACTATACAGCACTATTCTCAGTTTACTGCAAAAATACATTGGCTGGAGCCTTTAATCGCTTTAAATCCCCTCCAGGTTGCCCAACATTCCTTGGCTAGATGTCTGGGCCTGCTCTGACCACTAGCCAGATCTGGGCCTCTGATGCTTGGCAACATTCAGGTTGTTTGCAACTCTGTGCTCCCAGGTGCCTTCCTTTCCTCTGCGCCTGGGGATGCCAAGGGATGCTAAAGGTATCGTTATGACAGCGTAAGATTTCTTGTCACAGGGATAAAATTCAGTGAACTTTTATAAGCAGCAGCTGCTCTCCTGGAACTGGGAGAAATTAATTCTCAAGGTAATCACAAAAAGAATTTAAAAAAATGGAAAAGGGATAAAAGAAGAAATAGAAACAAATATATTATATTCAGGAAAAGTATCAATAGGGCAGGAGGGAGGACTAAGACCAGCATTTATTGTGTTTTGACTATGGTTTCAAGGTTCCCATTAAACCATGGAGAAGGAGAAATGCAGGCAGTCAGATGTAGATGTCACAGCCAAGAAATGCTGTCATCTCCAGCACTGCCAGCTCTCTGGTCTCCAGGGCCAAAACTGTAGAAGTGATTTTCTAGCCTGAAAATCTAAAGATGTAAAGGTAAAAAAGCATATTGGGTATTTCACAATGTTTGATAGCTGATGATAGTGTAATGGAAAAAGGGGGAAGAAAAATATAACACTTTCTCATATCTGTTAGATTGTGTAAGTCGATTAGGTAGGGAGAAGTCTTTAAAATAAAGAAGGTGGCAAGAACCTGAGAGTGATGACTGTGGACATCTTTATAGAGCCAGAAATTATAACAACAAAGAGAAAGTATGTAATAAAGTTCCCTCATTATTTCATAAATTTTGGCTGTGAGATGAATTCTTGTTGCAAAAACTATCAAGGATGTTGGATTCCTCTAAACTTTTCTGGAGAACCAATGAAAACCTCCTCCCTCACAGGTAACAAACCACAAGTAAGTCATTCACACTAGAGGTCTCTGACTCTAACGTCAATGGTTGGTCACGTGGACTGCCTTAATTGGGTTCAGGCAATTGACTCATATAGTCCACTAGCAGAAAAAAACACACATCTATGACCAGTAATATATATTTTCACACAGTTTGCAAATTTTGTCTGCCTTAAAGAAATTCTCTTCCATTTGAACCATGTCAACTGTGTGCCAGTCATTATGGTGTTCTTGTGGTTTACACTGTGTACACTGCTTGCTCCCAGTTAAAACCAGTACAAATTGATCTTTAAAAGTTTTCAATCTATAGGTCCACAGGAGCCCCCAAAATAATAGTTGGTGTATCTTTTTTAAGTGTTACAGCCCTCTTGATGAAGAGGCAGTAATGAATAATACCTCTTCTGAATACCTGGTAAAAAACTATTTTCTATTCTGAAGCACTCTTTTGGGTATCTGGGTATTTTGGGTCCTTGTCTAGGACTCTGGTGATATGGGAGAGGATGTTTGATGGTGAATAAAGTCATCAGTTAATTAGGAAGTTGACTTACTGCCTGGATCCTGAGTGCCCCATTTCTCACGGCTGTCAGATCTGCACCCAATTTCTAAATATTTGACTGGTTCATAGATGCCCAGTGCCTGCCACAGTGTCTTTATATTTCTGTTAGCATCCCAGATTTCATTCCTCTCCATTCCCTAGATTTGGTCCTTTCTTTAATGCCAGAATGTTACCTGGCAACAATTCTGGAAGCAAACTTTACATTGGAAAACAGCTTAATTTATCAAGTTTCTTTTAACTCATCTCCAAATATCACTGTGATATAAATGCAATTACTATAATTCTTTAGTTTGTATTCAGACTTCTTCAAAATAACATAGATTCTCTTTAAAATAAAATTAACTGAAATTTGAAGAGGTATTTATGTTACATTTACTTTCATTTATCACATTTTTCCATTCTCCACAGCCTACATTTCCTTGTTCCTAGAATCAAATATATGTGTTTATTATAGTGAAGTCATCATTTATCCAGTTCTTGATTCTAGAATGATATCTCATTTCACGGAAAGAACTTGTATATGATGGTGTGATGCCCCAACAGACTTACTCTTTCCAAATTTCTCTACAGATTTTTCTGGCTATTCCCCAGAAATTCCTTACAAAGGCTCAGGAACAGATTCTTCATAACTTCCACACAGGAACCCTTCCCTGGTCTACAACCTCTAAATTTTGATGCTGATGGGATTAAAAGGAGGTCACTACAACTGAATCAATGATTACTGTTGCTCTATCCCCTCTGGCCATGTAGGTTCCAGGGTTGAGGAGGTATTTTTCTCCAGTTTAAATAATGTCTCCAATGGTGGCAATTTGAATAAGGGAAGATGGAGGAAGGAGATTCTGGTTAGCCTGGCAAACCAGATACATGTAATGCCACCTCTGAGTTACTAATTACAAGGAGAGATGGAAGTGTGCCTTGAGGACAGTATGAAAAGTTCAGTTTTGGACATTAGTTGGAGCTATCTCCCTATAAAATAATCAGTTGACAGCTAATAATATACAAATAAATCTTAGGAGTGTAGTATGGTCCAAAAATATAACTGTGGAAGTTATCAGGATATAAATGGCAACTAAAGTCATGAGAATGGACAATGTGGCCTCTGAAGTCTGTAATTAGAGAAGGTCTCAGGCAAAAGATCATCAACGTTTAAGGGACAGCTATGGGTTGATAGTCTGAAAGATTGCTAGGGAATATCCAGGAGGAATAAGAGAGAAATCAACAGAAAAAAGAACTTGGTCATTTATTGGATGTGGGGGTAACACAAGAGCGCTAAAAAATAATTCTAACATTTTGACTATAGATTACTGGTATCCATTGGTGAATTGTAAATGTATGTAAGTTTATTTGCACAGTTAAATTCCAGTTTAACAAGAACCAATATGGAAAAAAAGTTGGCAATAATAAAATTATTTCTAAGCCCAGGCCAATGGCCTCGAGCATTAGAGCCTGGTTGATCTCATTACAAAAAAATTCTGTTCTATGAATTATTTAGTATAATGACTTTTCCCAGTCTTTGTCTATAGAGTAATTCTTTACTTATAATGTAAAAATCATAGGAATACAAACTGTTCCATGAAGGTTGATTTAAGTTAAAAAAATTTGTTCTCTGGAGTCATAGTGGTTTATCCAATGTGAAATGTGTTGTGCTCTGCTGGAAGCTGAAGGTGGACTCTGGGGTGTGCATTTAAATGGAGCTAATGAATTTCCTCTGTGCAGTCCAGCCTGGGGAGGAACAGAGAAGACTGTTTAATAAAGCATGCAGTAGAATCGCCCTCTCTGGCTCTCCCGATTATAAGAGTGGGGCATGGCATTATTCCCTTTTTCTCTAAATCTATTCTTGTTTCTCTGTTATTGCAATTTCTTACACTCTCGCCATCTCAGTTTCTTCCCTGACTATTTTCCATTCCTTCAGGCTGCCTGCACCCCTCCTTTCCCTTTCCACTTCCACCCCTGCCTTCCTTCTTTTTCTCTTTTCATCAAGGCTGGTATCGCAGTGATGATCTAAGAGATGCTCACAGCGTGCTCACAAATTCTTCCACAGCACATATTCACAGGAGCCCTCATGGTGCTCACTCTCCTGTGAAGGGCTACAAAGTGGAACCTCTGCTGACTTGGTAAAGAAGAGCCTGACTTAGTACAAAGGAAATAGGGCATTTCTGTCTTCATTGTTTTTGCTTATTTGTCTATTATTTGTTGTTTTGTTTTGTTTTCAGAGAACTGTTCCTTCTGCTTTTGATTTGACTCTGGGGAGATGGGAGATAGTTTATCCACTCACACTTTTTTGTTTTGGCTATGCATTGAGTTCAGATCAATGTTGGTTACTTAACTCTCTTTGAAAGAGCCTCTCATAAGATCCTGAAGAGGTGGCCTGCATCATTATCAACTGGGGGTAGAAACCAGGAGGGTGTAGCTTAGGAATTTGACTTTATAATTATTAGCTCTTCAGGTAATCACTATACACACTAGAACCTGAAACCTTTACTCTGAAATTATTATGGCCCTATCCGTTTTTGCTCAGTGGTTAGAGCATCAGTCTGTGAACTAAAGGGTCTCAGGTTCCATTTCAGTCAAGGGCATGTCCCTTGGTTGTAGGCCCGATCCCCAGCCACAGTCAGGGCAAGTGTGAGAGGCAACCAATTGATGTGTCTTTTTCACATCTCTCTCTCTCTCTCTCTCTCTTTCTTTCTCTCCCTTCCAACCTCTCTGAAAAGCAATGGAAAAAATATCCTCGAGTAAGGATAAAAAAAATAAAAAAATAAAAAATAATGAAATTATTATGAACTTTGGGATGAAAAAATGTTTTGTTGAAAGAAAAACAATCACCTAAGCTGTGTCTTCCTATTCTACTGTCCATCAGAATGAATTCATAGATAAGACTGTAAACTTCCTGAGGTAAGGTATCCTTCCTTTTATTTCTGTGTATCTTCGACAGGCGGTATGTAACCATGGAAAGAGTGTGGTCCTGAAAGTGAAAAACACCTGAGCTTCAACTCTATCTGTACTATCTCACCTTGGGTAAGTTCCTTAACCTCCCCAAACTTCATTTTATTCATCCAATAGAAATAGTACTCAATTAAAAGGTAATTATGAGCATTAGCATGCTGGTTAATTAGTATAAAACGGAACTGTTATATAAAGCATGTGGTAGAGGACATGATGTGAAGTTGAAATTTTCAAAATGTTATTATTCCTACCTTTGGCCTCTTATGCAACTTCATTTTCCCATTTGTAAAATGAAAATTTTATACTTGTATCACATATTGATGACAAGATAACAATAGGAAATATATGAAAGCACCCATTGTAGCTTTGCTTGCAATATATGATTACTATTAAGCTGTTAGCTATATTTCCTGATATAAAAAAATCAAACTAGATCCATCACATGGTTATTGAGTGCTTGCTGCTACAAATCTCTCTGCTAGGTATGCTTCTGGGTTCGAAATAAAAGTCATAGGCCTCCTGAACTCCAGGAGCTTACAGTCTAGTGAGTAACATGAGTACACAAGTGCCTCTGAAAGAAGGTAACCTATGCTCTGTGGTATTTTTTGAGCAGCTACAAACTAAAGGCTACCAGAGCTTTTTCAAAGAAGGAAGAAATTGATTCTGACTCAGAGATCAAAATATATCTCTGTTTAATGCTGGTTGATTTCAAGAGGAAAAATAAAATTAAGGAAAACACTCTCTCTGCTCACTTAATCTGCTTGAGAGGGCTCCCGTTACTCAGAAAAGGGAAGGAGCACAGTACAATAGGACCTGATTAAATGGAACAGTTTTAATTTGGATAATAGGATTTTCTTGTTAATTCTGTCTCTAAGACCAAAAAGTCCATATTTTGCTGTTGTTATCCCTATGTTTAATAATGTTTATTCAAACAGTCTTTATTGAATTAATATAGATTCAACAATGGTAGGCACTGTAGCAAATGTGTATGATTCATAATGTGTAGTTTCTTACTTCAATGAGTATTTTTTTTTTTTTTGTAGATTAAAAGAGACATTAACAAAAAATAACAAAATAATGTAAGGAAGTGTGTAACCAGCTAGAAATAACTGAATGCTATAAGGATAAATAGATGAAAGAAATATTTTGGATTGGAACAAATTAACACAATTGAGTCTAAATACATTGAGTTCTATCACAGAGATGATATAAAAAAGGAAATATTTCATAAATATCAAAAAGTTGCTGGTATACAGATAGGCTTAAACTTGAAGAGATGTGAAACAAGGAGAAAAATTGGTGGTTTTTATACCTAAGAATGTCACAATATTTCTTAGATGATTGAATTCCAGACTTCTCATTTTGAATAAAATGTTCTGAGTGAGTACAATATACAAAGCAGACAAATAAAACACAGCACAGTGGTTAGGAGGGTGAGGTTAGGAGTCTAAGAACAACAGGTAATTGGCAATTACTCTCTTTGGGGACCTGGACAACTTATTTGAACTTTTTAAACTGAGGTTTCCTTAGCTGTCATGTGATAATAATAGCAGTGTCTAATTTTTTATTTTACTGTGAGCAAGGGATGAGGAAAGCAAAGTATTTGGCACAGTGCCTAGAACATGGTAAGCGTTTAGTAACTCTTAACAACCATTATCATTATCAGAAGGCCTTAGAGCTTGGACAGAAGTTGTAGAATTTATACAGACCATTTGAAATGCCTAGACAATTTTATTTAGCATGGATTGCTTTGTTTTCTACTTTATTCTAGTTTTGAGTGAATTAGATCCTGGTTTATTAGGATTTTATAATGGTGCAGTGAATACTGTTGATGCTTTGCCTGCCCATGTGCCTTTGGCCTACCTGAGTAGGACCTCACAGAGTTTCCATGTGAGCTTATGGTTTCCTGCATTTTTTGCCCATGGTCATTATCAGGCCACAGGTGGAAACTTGGCTTGCATGGGTGGCTCAGCAGTACAAGCCCAGGAGCAACCTCACCTAATGAGAAAAGGGAATTTGTGAGCCAGAACCCCAGTTTCTTCTTTTTTTATGGAGCAACTCTGAGTTGTGTTCCAGAAATTCTGTCAGATGACCTCCAGTGGGGATGGACTTCAGTTTCCCAAAAGAATAACCTGCTCAAATGAAGCTCTGACAAATTTGTCTTTTCTAACTTCCTCACTTTCACATTGAGCTTCCTGTGCCAGTTCTCCATTTATTACCCCCGTTTCAAACCTACCCTTTATTTCACGTTCTGTGACAGTGGAGATGGGCCCTGTAGAACCTCTCCTGTGCCAGCTGACATGATGCTAAGCTGTTGCAGTGAAGGTTGCTGGACAGACACTCTGAAGAGGAAGGGATTTTTCTTCTCCTGACTTCAGCATGCCTCTCTAGGCAAGCTACAGCAACACACTGAGCTTCCACAGCACCTGGCAGTCAACTGTCCATGAACAGCTTCTCCTGGCACACTTCTCAGGTGGTTTTGCAGCAAAGTGCCTCTAGCACAGCACTTCCCAAGAAATGATTTTCCATCATAGTCCTTAAAGTAGCTTCACAGAGAAGTGAGGGTGGCACAGCACCCCTCCGTGAATGGCTTAACTTGACACATCCTGTAGCCTCAGTGAGCTCATTGGGCCAGAGCTGCATCCCCTTAAGTAAAGTCTGAATCTTAGCCCTGGGGAAGGATGTGTGTGTGTGTGTGTGTGTGTGTGTGTGTGTGTGTGTGTGTGTGTGTAAAAGTCTCTTTACCAGAGGTGGCACTCTATCTCAAGCTTTGGGATAGTGGATGCTCCTTATATTTGCTATTTCTACATTTTTAGAGTTCTCTTTACTACTTACTAGATAATTTTGTTACTCCAATCTCATTTTGTAGTTAATTCTTCTTTATATGAAGCCTTCTATGTTAAAATTTCTGTGAATTCTGTCTCCTGACTGGACCCAGACTTATACACCTCCCAGATAAACTACTTGAACCTAAATCTTTGTCTCAGAGTTTGATTTTTGGGGGAATCCCAATGAAAATCTGAGTTATGGTAGACACATTAGAAAGCAGATGTTCAAGATGAAGACATGGAATTGAATTGCTTGCTGATCAAATGGAAGCAGGGATGCCTCTTTTGATGGAAAATAAAATGTCATTGCCCAGATGTGATACAGCATCACAATTATATAGATTCTCACTTATGATGGATTCTGATAAGAAACATGGAAGAGGAAACTCTGGGTTCTAACAGGCCTAGCACACTGGTTCCCAAAGTGTGGTCCCTGAACCATCAGCACTAGCATCAAGTGGGAACTTGGTAGAAATGCCTTTCCTTGGGCCCCTTCTCAGATTTACTGAATCAGAAACTCAGGGACTGGGGTCCTAAAATCTGTTTTATAAAGCTCTCAAGTGATTCTAATGCAGTGTAAAGTTTAAGAGCCAATGCTCTAAAACTTGAAAGATATAAGTATAAAGAGAAGAATTGTGAAGCAGACTGAATTTTATAACTGACATAAAAGCCTTGAAGAAAGGGAATGACAGCCTTGGGTCAGCTAACTATCAATCTAGGGTTATAAAAGCAGGAAGCTTTCATGGCAGAGTCTGAGACCCTCTCCGCTGTTGAAATGAAGAGTGTGCTGACCATTGGGCAACCATCTGATCATAAGAGAGGCTTAAATTCACAGCCTGAGAAAAACCTTCTATGCCAAAGTCAGGGCAATAATAGGAAAGAAGTGAGGTACTATGGCATAGGATGAGACTTTAAATAGGTAAATGCACTTAAGAACTTTCAACCTTACATCCTCATGATTGCCAGAGGTAAGCATTGTTCCCCTTACTTGGTTACCTTACACATGTCTCACGTGACAGAAAATGTTTGTCCCATTCCAGTTCTATACATGCCTCCCCTAACAATTCTATTTATTTATTCATTTTTAAGGACATGTTAAAGAGAAGAAGGGGGAGAGAGAGATGTGAGAGAGAAATATGGACCCTGACTGAGAAACAGGATCCTTAAAGAGCAAACCTGGTTCAACCAGTAGATGTGACCTGGTTCTGTCCTTAGACATACTGGTGCTTTCACAATAGACCCATAAGCAGAGTATCCACAGTGGCGGGAATGGAGGCTATGCATGGATCCAACAGCTTGCACTCCCTTCACTCCCTTTCAGTCACCCTGATGAGTTGCAGTGACTAATATTGTATTCCTAACAGGGTACCATCCCTAATGAACCAATTAGCTACTTGATAAAAAGTTAACTTCAAAACCCATAGAAAAAGCAAAATAGACCAGTAAAAGTATAGGCCGAGGGTGAGGGGATTCCAGAATATTTAGCAGATAAAGGAGATGATGAGCATCTATAATTGCCTTAGGACCAACTGTAGCAATGGGAACTGTAGAAACTTTTCCCACTAACCCTCTTACTACGGGAAATAAAGCTCAGAATACAGAAGATCTTAAGTGCCCGATTTAGGAATCTATATTTTCTTTCTGGAGAAATAATTAAAAAAAACAAAAACAAAAAACCACCAGATGTCAAGAAAATATAATCATAAATATAATTGGTAATAACAGCCTTCACTCCCCTCCCCCAAAAGTAACCCCCCTCACACACATGTACGTGTACTAATAGTGTGACAAAGTTTCAGAGACTAAAATTTGAAGAATCAACTTACTAGGTAATCTTTTCCTGAATAAATACATTAATCTCATTTTGTTTTTCTATAACCATTTGCCCAGAGTACAAGAAAGTTACAAATTTTAGGGCTCCTAACTAAAACAATATTATTAAAGTAATGTTAATGTTTTTGAATGCTAGCTCTTCTAATTCCAAAGCTAATACCTTAATAACACCATCTTTTTCAGTACTTAAAATATTCCTGTGAATACTAGTAGTATCTCTCTTTTTGCTAACAGGAAACTGAGGTTAGGCTTGTAGTAGGCTCAGGGACTCAATCTCATTTCTACCTAACACTGAAATCTATGTTCCTTACCACTGGGCCATATTTGTCATCAATTTTATTTTTTCCAAAAGAAATGATGAGAAAACACACCACTCAACATAATTTTACTCTAATCGTCTATGCTTTCCTTTGAAGTGGCAAGTCTCAGACTGTGAACACCGGTACTTTGATTTTAAAAGGGTCAGAGGGAAAACCGTAATTCTCTTATCCCATCTGCAGAGCTTCAGGTAATTGCTGATAATCTAAATCGAGGTTCTTGACTGCTGCAGCTTATATTAATGATTCAATGAAATATACTAAACATAAATTTGGCTGCCTATAGTGTTTGAGGAGTAATGAAAGATATTATATTGCTTCTAAAATAAAGTATCTAAAGTACAATATTGTAAACCAAAATGTTAATTTATTTTTAAGAAGAGGCTTAGATTGAGAAGTTGGAAAATGTTTTAATGAATCATGGTAGAGTTGCATTTGTAATAAGAGGGCTGCCAACTTTATAGTTAGGCTGCTTGTACAGTGTATATCAAAGCTGAGAAGTATCTTATTTTAAATTGCTTTTTAAGACTGCTGAACTCCCGTTGGTTTATACACAAGATTTACACCAAAATGTTGTCTCCACCTCCATTTCCCATGAAGGGAATATTAATCTTTGAGTACCTCCATAATTATGAGAGTAGGAGTAGTTGTCTACGTGTATCTTTAATTTTTTATTATCCTACCTACAAACAAGTTTCTACTTTTTAAAATTATTTCATTTACCTTATGCTGGTACTGTAGAGCGCAAAGACACAAGGCTTCCATAGTATATTGGTAATAGTCAGCCATATTCAGACAAATCCTTTCTTGCCTTTTCTTTTCTCTCCTTCTCACATCTAGGGTCCTCAAGTAGACTCCATGTTGACCAAATTTTGCTAAGGTTTAGTCGCCTATTATCCTTCAAACAAAAATTATGTATCTGAATTTGATTTCAGCTCATTTTCTCAGTTAGAAGCTGGTGGGTACTTTTGAGAATTATAGTTCATATACTTTTAACCATATAGAAGCTGGGTGCTTTTTGATGCATGTTAGTAGCTTTACACAAAACTATTTATTTCTTATGTACATTCCGATTATGGTAGTGGCTTTTGAGGTGTTTGTGATTTCAAACATTAACTGGAAGATCAGACTGCTCCTATCAATTAGACCAAATTACAAATAATGTGTTTTTTACATTGTTAAAGTGATGTGCTACAGAGCAATCATAGAAGGTGTCTATTTTAGATAGAAAGACAATTTTAAAAGGGTGATATTTGAGCTTGAGAGCTTAAGGAAGAAAGAGCTATCTATGCAAAAGAATGGAGAAAGGACACTTTCGTTTTCATCCCTGATGTGTGAAGGGCATGGAAGTTGTCACTCTTTTCCTTACAACAAAAATAAAGATGAACGAACTGAAAACAATTTTTCTTAACCTACTAGAGAAATAAGATTTCGCCTGGCCGGGCGTGGCTCAGCGGTTGAGCGTCGACCTGGGATCCAGGCGATCGGGGTTCGATTCCCGGTCAGGGCACATGCCCGGGTTGCAGGCTGCAGCCGATCAGTGACTCTCTCGTCGTTGATGTTTCTATCTCTCTCTCTCCCTCTCCTTTCCTCTCTCTGAAATCAATAAAGATATATTAAAAAAAAAAAGAGAGAGAAATAAGATTTCAAGGCAAACTGACACCCAAAATCTGGAGAGACCTGAAACCAGAGAGTAACAGCCAAGATCTGCTAACTAGACTGAAAGCATTTGAACCATAAATTGGTATGAACACTTAAAAGGTCATTATGATAATTTGTTGGAGTCTGAATTTGGACTAGCTAGAGAGTGAGAAACCTTTTGAGGCTAGAGTGTTGGGGTGGCATACCTTTGTGGATTTTATCTCCAGGAATCCTGCAAGGTTCTCACAGTGATGATTCAAGAAAGACACCATCTTGCTTTGGCAGGTGAAGAAGATTAATTATTGTTAAATATAGCTAAAGATTTCTCCATAACAAAGGCTTACTGTTTCCCAGAGTCTTATCCTAACCAAGGGAAGGTCATTTCACCGATTCTACCTTTCTCTAATTTTTCTGCTTTATCTAAGGAAGAAAGAATAGCTTCAACTGAAAGTATACCTGTGAAGGTAACAATCCAGAGACATAGAACCTCTAAAAGACTTGCATTTAATAATAAGATTGGAGAATACTTGTTCCTACACACACCTAGCCATCACACCAAAAGTGCTCCAGTATAACACAATGGATTATAGCTAATAAAGCTGCAAGAGGTACCTTCTCTCTAAGAAAGTATACTCAGAAAGACCAAAGTCAAGAGGGAGATAAAAATAAAAACACTCTAAGAATCTGAAGTTCTGGAATCTACAGCTACAGAAAATTTTTATGTTTGTTCCTAGCCAGATTAACATAAATTCTTATACTAAGTGCCTATTTACTTCACATTTTATTATTTAATACAACATGTCAGGCTTTTAACAAAAATGTATAGGGGATTCCAAAAAGCTAGGGAAAAAACTGTCTGAAGACATAAAGGAAGCATCAGAAGTAGCCTCATATATGACATATATTTTGGAATTAATAGAGAAGGTATTTAAAATAGCTATGACTAATAAGTGAAGGGCTCAAATAGAAAAGGTTGAGAAATTGCAAGAAAAGAGTAATATAAGCAGAAAGAAAATTCTAAGAAAAAATAAAAAGAAATGTTAAATATTGAAACATTGTAACACAAATGAAGAATGACTTCAACAGGCTCATCAGTAGATTGGAAA
This sequence comes from Miniopterus natalensis, assembly GCF_054644295.1. Taxonomy (NCBI): domain Eukaryota; kingdom Metazoa; phylum Chordata; class Mammalia; order Chiroptera; family Miniopteridae; genus Miniopterus; species Miniopterus natalensis. The sequence goes on from NC_142089.1 coordinate 51,826,841, forward strand.
TGGCCAAGGAAAGAATCAGTATGCTTGAAGATATGCAATAGAAATTTCCTAAAATGAAAAACAAAGAGAAAAAAAGAATACTAACTAAAAAACAGAACAAAATAGAAAACAGAAAAAAATCATTCAAGTTCTGTGAGACAATTTCAAAACAGATAATGTGTGTAATTAAAATATTAAGAGAAGAAAGAGAAAACATAAAAAGTATTTGAAGTAATAATAGCTAAACATTTCTAAAATTAATGGCATACATCAAGATATAAGAAGCTCAAAGAATAATTAGTAGCCTGGCCGGGCATTGTTCAGTGGTCGTGGTTTGATTCCCAGTCAGGGAACATGCCTGGGTTGTGGGCTCAATCTCCAGTTGGGGGCGTGCAGGAGGTAGCAGATCGATGACAACTCTCTCATTATTGATGTTTCTATCTCTCTCTCTCCCTCTCCCTTTCTCTCTCTGAAATCAATAAAGACATATTTTAATAAAAAAATAAGTAGAATAAATATAAAATATCTACACCTTGGTGTATGTCTATCATATTCAAAAAACAAAACTAAAAACAAAGAAAAAATTCTGAATTAAGCCAAATTGGGGAGTGGAGGGTGGACACCTTCTCCAGAAGAGTAAGGACAAGAATTACAATGGAGTTTTCATTAGAAACAATAAACACAAGAAGACAGTGGCGTGAAATACTTAAAGTGTTAAAAGGGAAAAACAACACAACAGCCTAGGATTCTATACCCAAGAAAATTATCTTTTAAAAAATGAAGGAAAACTGAAACCTTTCTCCAACAAACAATAATTGAGGGAATCATGACAGCAAACTCACCATGCAAGAAATACTAAATGAAGTTTTTCATAAATGCTGACCTACACAAAGAAAGAAACACTTCAGAGAAGGAACACATAGAAGCACTGCTCTAGGCTCTTAACAGAATTGTGTGTGCATGTGTGTGTGTGTATGTATGTCCAGCATAATGAACTTGCCCTATAATCAGTCTCCACTGATTTTAGACTTATGTATATGTTATGTATATGGCTGAACAAGACAGTTATTTGGCATCAATAAGAAGGGAAATAGGAGAAGTCTATTATATATGGGCCCAGAAATTTCTTACTTCAAGTTTTTTACACAGAATGAAAACATGACACATAAATGGTCCACACATGATTTGTGATGCACAGAAAACCCAATATTAGATATTATCCTTTAACTCCTGTGCTTCTAGACTTTCTTAAAAGTAAAGTAACTGTGATAAAATAACATCATTTAATATGAAAAATAATGTTTACTTTGGCTTGTGTTTGCCAACTATGTACCTAAATGAGAGAGGACATTAACGTGTTACATGTTTATATGAACATGAGAAACTTGGACACTATAACTAAAAAGAATTATTTTAAAATATACACTTCAGTGGGACAAAAGCTAACATGACTTTCTGTGATAGACTGTGTTAAAAAATATTTGCTACCCCTCCCTTTGGGAGTGTTCTACATCCTATTTCCATAGATGTCAGGCTAGGCTGCACAACTTGCTTTTGCCAATGAAATGTTAGAATTTGAGAAGAACTACTAATGCATGATTAACCAAAATCTCTTTTCCTTCTCCTGTTATGGTAATAGTTGATGTTAGCCAGGATCCTGGAGTAAAAGTGACATAGAATAGGTCTGCAGCTGCTTTTCAATTGACATGTAATGTGGAAAAGAAATGAAACTACTTTTGCTTTAGTAAGCCAACAGAATTTGGGGTTGTTATTGCAGCCTAACCTACCCCATACTTACCAATACACTTTCTACAAGTTTAGAGAGGTCTTACCACTGCTTTTTTAAAGCAGCAGCTAGGTGACTCAATGTTATGGATACTGTATAAGGGTCTACTGAAGGTCTTATTTGATTAAAAATCAATAGCATGCATATTCTACAAGGGTACAGCCACATAGTTTGTTCAGTCAGAGCATAAAAATCTTGACTAAAATGAGCAAATAAGGTCTACCCTGTCCATGTAATAGTCTATGCACTTCCTGAAGATATAACAATTAATTTAAAAAGCAATCCACACTAAAGAGTGAAAAGCTAAATGATAAAAGCATCTAAAGCATAATCATATAAACTAGAATATAATGTAAGTTTCTAATATTAAGTTCCAATTTAACTCACTAAATAGTGTGTGGTTAGTTTTTATTTGTTCACTTGTTAACACAGGCTAAATTTCTCTCAGTCTTTCATTATTCAAGTTCTTTAGGAACTTTGCACTGTGTGACATGTTATGACTTTCTATAAATTTCTAAGCCTGTATGCCACTTTTAAAATTTTTTTTCCTATTTGCAGAAAATTCTGCATCTCTCCATTTAAAATTGCTCAAAGTGAACTATAAATTTAATGATTATCATCTATATTGAAGGTTGTTTCCTTTCCAAATGGTCTTGAAATTGCCAGATGCTAGTTCTTATCACTGAGAAATAGCTTCTTTTTTCATAGACTGAACCTGTCTGCTTAATACTAAAAGTGGTGATGATGATGATAATGGTTGCCGTTTACTTAGACTCCACAAAACTTTAGGAATGATTTTATAAGAATTATCTCATTTAAGCCTCACAAAAACCATACAAAATAGTTGTTATTTTCACTTCACATTTAAGTAAACTGACAGGAAAATTTGCTTACATAGGGTCATAAAACAAATTTTCAAAGTCCATTGCTCTTCTACTAAGCTACATTATCTCCTCATACTATTCCATGGGTCTTTCAGGCATCTATCTTTGCATTCTGTCTTGTATACTATAGCAATAGGGAGACTCTTATGGAAATACTTCTTTGAGAGAAAAATATTATTTGGTATCTGAGCTGAAAAATATTACTTTCCCTGGGCAGAAACATGTCCATCACGACATTCCTTGGATAAGACCATTAAACACCCTCCTGAGTATATCAGCCTCAAGTTTATCATCATGCCCAGTATAATCTAAGACAAAATGTACTCATCAGCAGGCCTGGGGAAGTGATGAATGAGCAGAAATAAAGCTAGTCAGAGTTAAGGTCTGACTTCCAGAGAGGAAGTGACAACTCAGCTCTATTTTAGTCAACTGTTTTTTTTAAATTAAATTTCTTGGGGTGACTGGTTAATATGAACATATAGGTTTCAGGTGTGGGTTTCTATGTTACAAGATCTGCATATTGCACTGTGTGCCTACCACCCAAAGTCATATCTTCTCTCATCACCATATATTAGAACTCCCTTCACCCCCCCACCCCCCCACCCTCTGGTAACTACCACACTGCTGTTTGTGTTGATGAGTTTCAGTTTTATAACTCACATATAAGTGAAATCACATGTCAACTGTTTTTAATAAGATTATCTCTGGTGAGGGAGGTAGAGAATCCCTGGGCAAAGTGACATGAGTTATAGAGTTATGCTTCTAACACCATTAAACTGGGTTGAAGGAAATCCCAGATTATTGACTGTATTTGTGTAGATCAGTACCCAATCTACTATGAAAGGAGCCAGAAAAATATATGCCAGGATAAGTGAGATTCTGACCAAGAGACTGGGGCAGGGCCCCAAGGCCAACAAGGTAAATTGAATCTCACTCAATAAACTAAACAAGGTTAATGGTGAAGTGTTAAAGCTCAGCAAACATGTGAAAACCAATGACCCACACTCCATGCACTTAATAACAGGTGTAGAGCCATGAGACTAATTTCAAGGTGTGAATGACTCCTGACAACCTTGGTTAGGGAAGATTCAGAATTTATGGTGGTATGTAACTATAGGCTGAAGATTTTGATTAGGAATTCCAAATCAGCCTTTTGTTAGCTGTGTGATCATGAACAACTTACTTAATTACTCTGTGACTTGATTTTCTCAATTGTAAATTATTAAGACTCACCTCATAAGTTTCTTATGATAATCATGATATATAAAGTATTTCCTATTGGCTATAACAGTGCAAAACTAAAAGGTAGGGGAATGACACTTTACTAGTTCATGGGTAATTGGACTGAATAACCTCAACTAAACCTTGAACACCAAGAAGTTACAGAAGTTAAATCACTGGAAGGTATTTCTTGAAATGATAGTGAGCTCAGGGGAACTATCAGAATTCTTTTTCTATCCCCATAATCCCACAATTGCCATCCCAGTTTGAGACCAACATTACTATCTGCCAACTGGATATACTTAGATACATAACATGACTTGAATTTTATTATTTTTACCTTCATGCTTGTATCTCCTTTCACTTATCAAATATAATTTATGGGGACACATCACCATATGCATCCAAGTTCAAAATCTCCATTTCCCTCACATCCATGACTAATTAGTTTCCAAATTCATGCTACATTTATAATATTTATCACACCTATTCTCTTCTATTTATTTATCAATTTACTTCCTAATTACCATCTCATTGTCTATTATACTTTGTTACTTATTTGGTTTCTTTGTCTCTAAATCACTTTCTTATAATCCAACATGTCTGCCATTTTAATCTTATAAAAACACATATAATCAAGAATTTTCCTTACCTAAACATCAATAATTCATAATTTCCTATAGAATAAAGTATATATATGTTAGTCTGACATTTATGGTCTTGGCCTCAATATAGAGTTTTATTCTTATCTTACTCTGCATGTTATTTCCAGGCAAACTATTCTATTTCTGAGCACAATTTCTCTGGCTTTTTTTTATCACTGACTCTGCTAACACTGTTCCTCCTCTCTCTCAGTGCCAAATATCCATCAGATCTTACCCATTCTTCAAGATCCAATTGCAATTATTTTATTTCTAAGCCTCTTAATGGCCCTCATTATTTTAGTGTAGTTAAGCATGTTCATACTGTATTCACCTGAATTATACAAGCCCCTTGAGGAAGCTTCCTGGGTCTTTGTACCTTATAAAGTGTATCCTTTATTGAACTACATGGGTGTTCAGTAAATGTTGAACTAATAAATAAGTGAATAAGCAAATATACAAATTTTGGACATGGGAAGTGACACCATAATAAAGCCTTCTGAAAACCACAGGCAATTTTGAAGGGAAATATTTCAAGGGTGATTTTTCGGGTCACAGTTTCATATTGTTTTATTCTCTTGCTTGAATATATTCTTTATCACATACACTATTCCCCTCATTAAGACACAGTTTTAAATAATTATGTAAAAACACGTATTGTTTTGTTTTCTTATCAGGTATAAATTCTTTTCTTTTCCTGGAGCCCACACACCAAGGATGAAAAATCTGATAAAACCGAAGCTCAGACCTTCAACAATTTTAGAGGAAATTCAAAACTTTTCAGGGGGGAAAAAAACCAAAACAGCTCCTTGCATCTCAGTTTTTGCCAAGTATATATATCAGTATTTTTGATCTGGATAGTTTGAGTGTTTTTGTTTAGAAACACTGAAGATGTTGTGGATTTAAGAAGGAATAGGAAGGAAGTGTGTTTAATTAGCATATGCATGCTAACATCTGCTGGAGAGAGCACTGAGAATGCTCAGAATATCATACCCTTACAAGGATACGGAGGAAAGGAAAGGAAATGAAGAAAAAATAGAGATATGGGAGGGGTAAAAAAATGCAAGCCTTAAATCATCTATAGCTTTTTACAGAAACAGCAAGTCTTATGTTTTTCTGAATAGCTCTCTACAGAGCTAACCTCACATTTGAATTCAAAAGACAGCAAAGAATAATAATTACCATATCATAATTTGTTACTATAAAATTGATCTTTGAGGTATAGTTATCCTGAACTCAATAATTAAGGAAATATCAGCAGCTTTTTATTTAAGTACTTACATATTTAAACATATGATCTACATGAGTAAGGAAATAATCCCCAACCATTCCATAATCATTTATCCCAAAGAAGGGAAAGTGTTTTTTTGTAGCTTTACATAATGTAAGATTTTTAGACATGGTACAATAGGAAAAAGCTATGCTACTTGATGTTGAGAAAAAATGGTAGTTATTTGATTGTGAACTTTAAATAAGTACTCTTACGCAACCTCATTTATTTATAAAATAGTTATTTATTGAACATTTGCCATATGCAGAGCATAAAACAAGAGACAAAACAGACAAGGTTCTTATCCACGTGGAGCTTACATTTAAGTAGGAAAAAGAGGAAACAAGGAAGGAAAGGAGGAAAGGAGGAAGGAAGGAAGGAAGGAAGGAAGGAAGGAAGGAAGGAAGGAAGGAAGGAAGGAAGGAAGGAAGGAAGGAAGGAAGGAAGGAAGGAGGGAGGGAGGGAGGGAGGGAGGGAGGGAGGGAGGGAGGGAGGGAGGGAGGGAGGGAGGGAGGGAGGGAGAAGGCATTTATGGATTGTAATAAATACTCTGAACCAAATCAGCATGGGATGTGACAGACTCTAACCATGATGGTTGAAAAGCCACAGTGGTTGGAGAAGGCAAAAAGTTAATTTGGGACTTAAAGTATAGGAAGAAGACAACTATACCAAGAAAAAGATAGAGGGAGAAATTTACAGAAAAAGAGAAAAACAAATGAGAGACCATGTGAAAGAAATATTTTAGTGCACATGACATGAAAAGAAGCTAGTGCGCCTGTGGCCCGGGGCCAAGGGAGAGGGTAACCTAAGACAGGGATGGGGGGAAGCAAGAGGTAGTACACGCAAGGCCTCGCGGGCCCAGGACGTGAGCTTATTTTTCCTGAGTTCAATGTGAAGCCATGAAACTGCTTTAATTAAGTTAGTGAAAATTATTATTATTATCGCTCTGGTTGCTGTGGAGAGAATGGATTGAAAGTGGAAGAGAGTGGACTTATGAACACAGAGAGGTTTTAGTAGTAATCCAGCAGCAAGATGATGGGGGTTTAGGATTGAAGGTAGAGACCGAGAAAAGTAAATCAGTTTAAGACACATTATGAACCTAGAAATGACAGCAATTGTTAACGGATATTACATATTGGAAAGGGAGGTGAAGAAAAGATAGAAATCAAGCATACTTCCCAGGTTTTTAGCTGGAAGAATTTGGTATTTAATAGCTCCAATTTATGAGATGGAAAAGATTCAGAAATTAGTTTTTTTTACTGTCCTCCTAAATACATGAATTTTAATATCCTTGAGCCAATGAGACTCCAAGTTAGTAGGAGAATGAAGCTTCTAGCTCTTTAAAATTTAAACTCAAGAGACAGCTGATGATATAAATTTGGAATATTTTCAGAGGGCCCCATAATGTAGTGACAGAGGAGAAGAGTAGATGCCTGCCAAAAGCATCAAGAATGGTCAGTAAAGTAAAACACTGGGAGACCATGGAAGCATGGATATTAAAATAAGAAGGCATTGGAAGAGGCATGTGTCAAAAGTTGCCAAAAAGTAGCAAAGGATAAAACAGAGAGATTTTTCATCAGATTGTAGTTTATATTTATTAGTCAGCACAATTGGAAATAAGTTTTAAATTGACACATTTTTTTCTAGGATATTTAACTGGCTGTCTTTAATTCAATGTAAAATGATGATCTACCGCAATCCTCATTCATTCATTCACTCACGTATTCATTCACTTGATCAATAAATAATCAGTGCTACAGGCTTGTTAGGCAGTCTTGTAAATACTTTTTTATTTTCTCCTAATTTTTTTTATTGCAGCTTAAACTTATATACATAGTTTGACACAAATATTTTTATGAATAGTTTAATTTTGACTTATACCATGAACTCCAGGCCAATAACTTTCTAGATCCTAATTCTATTTAAATTTCCTCTCAGAGTGTTAGCTATCATCCCAGCCCCCTATCATTTCCTAAGAGAATAGCATTTCATAAACTTCTCTTTCTCCTACTGTTAATACAGACATAAAATCACAGTCAGATTGGAAAAGACTTAGAAAAATAGAATCATTAAATTAAAACCTAATAAAAGTCAAGCTGTTTTTTCTCTTCTAAATCTGTAAGACAAAGGAGCTCGTCTGAAACAAGAAAACGGGAGGTGATCATAGGGGAAAAAAAAGCAAACAAAACAAACCAGTCATTTCATTAAACACATTGTTCTAATTTCTCTTTTCATAGCTTGGATTTTTCATTTATTTATTTACAGAGATTAGGAAATTAAAGTCACTGCAAAAATACAATGGCTATAGGTAGAATCTACTTTAGTGACATGGAACCAAACATCATATTATGAGTTTGGGCACAAGGTGTTACTTTGAGAGTGCAGACCCGGTCCCATGTATATCAGGCCAATACACAGTACATGCTTTATAAAGCATGGTCTTTATTAGTGTTTGGCCCTTTACGTCATACATGGGCCACATATTGGCACAACTTTCCAAGGGTTTTCCTAAATACATATTCTACATTACTCTCAGGCATGGTGTTCATTAGTGACATAATTACCCATCCAGACCCAAATTACCTAAATTGGAAAAGTTAAAATTCTGCATTTTATACATTATAAAAAGAAAAGAAATCCTTTTGGCTACCTGCTTTTGAAAATATTATGTACATGATGAAATCTGGTCTTCAGTTCAAAAGACTTACTGTGCAGATCTTAACACAAAGTTTAGAGTTTTAGCCTGACAATGATACTTATCACTTAACTGGGCAAGAAACATTATGTAAAAACATTCTTACCTGGAGGTCACAGTATGAACCGAGGGGGATCCAGAGGATGCTAATAAAAGTGGGAAGGCACATATCATGAAATGTTCAGATGTGACAGTAGGAAAGAACAAGGTTTTTGAATATTTTTGTATTAATGTTTTGTTATTATTCTTAATGTTTAAATTGGTGCTGCTTTTGGAAACCAGCCTGATTTAAATTACTATTTTGAAGAATAAAAGGCATTTATTTATTTATTTAAGGATACAACTTAAATTTGTTTTCTCCCCAACCCCATCCCCTGTGAGATATGATACCTAGACAAATAGCATTATATAGTGTTACTTGAATTAAAAGAACAGGTGGAGGCTATGCTTGTGTTGTGTTCTTTTTTTTCCCCAAGAGAAGTTTGCACTTCTGCTTGTTAGCATTGCAGCCTGTTGTGCTCACTTTCTGAGACAGAAATGGAAAACGGAGATAAAAAGAATAGCAACAAAACACATCATGCCGCTGAGACCAGCACCATCAGCAAGTTCACTTCAGCTTTGTCATCTATTGACTGTATTTAAAGAGAAAGATGAAAATCCCACCGTGTCATATTGTAAGGACCTTGTTCAATGGTTTAAGGAAAGCACTGAAGAGATTTTTAAAGCCCTTATTTTTGTCTTTTTAAAAGAATTCTGTTAAAGTGGATTATTTTTTGTGCTGTTTGTGTTAAAGACATTTCTAGGTGCTATTGCATATTTCTGGATGGCAGTTTAGATGGGCATCTTACAACTGATTGGCTCAAGCAGGGCTTCTTAAATTTTAACGAGCACGACTCACTGACAGTTGCTTAGACATTGGATGCTGTAAAAAGTGTAAAACACAGGCTGTGAACCGACCTCCTTGAGGGCAAACGTGGGCTTGAATTCTCTTCAAGCCCTTCCTGGGGCAGAGGCACTTACTCTTGCATATTTCTGCCCAGAGCAGAACCACTCTCCCAGGGATCCATGGAGAAGATGTTGGTTCATCTGCCAGCAGCCAGTGCCATCTGAGCCACTTACCTGCCCGGGCCCAGGGCTGGAGTGAGGGGTGCCATGTCAAAGGTCATGTTCAGCTTGGAAAGGCCCAGATCAAGAGGTTGAGACTATAGATTTTGTAGCTTTGCAGAGAATCTAGCAACAGAAAGTCCTTCAACCAATGTGAAGGAAAGTGTGTAAGAAATGACTCAAGAGAAAAAGGAAAACTTGGGGCTGACCTCTTGTACACTGTAACATATATCTAACTTATTTAGCAAGTTAGAAGCAAAAGGGATAAACCAGTGGTTTTCCACAAAAGGTAGAGGGGTGGTAGCCATGGTAGGGATTAGAATCATATGGAAAACTCTTTAAAATTATACATTTCTCCCTCCGCACTCACATCCCCTTCCAAGTATTATAACCTAGTAAGAACATGACTATTTTAATTTGAAAAAAAGATGCAGATGGTTCTGATTTGCCACCTTCACCCCTCAAATTAAGAACTGCTGAAATAAATTAATGACATATTTGAGTCTCACCTTTCATTTTGAATTTTAAAGTCAAAGCCATAAAATTCTTAAATTATTTTGTGTACTTTTATTTTTCATATAATTAAATGATTGTTAGCAACTTTTTCACAAACTAAGGACACAAAAGCAGATTTCATTGCATAGGCCAGTGGTTCTCAATTCTGACTGCAACCCTGGAATAACTTGGGGCAATGAAAAAACAACACACAAAAAAACAAAAAAACACACCAAGGCATGATTTCCACCCCAAATCAATTAAGTAAAAATCTGTAGGCATAAAGTCTGGCTTCATTATTTGTAAAGGTCTCCAGGTAATTATATGAAACCAGAGTTGAGAACCACTGTTACAGGCCAACGACCCAGAAACCCTTTGTTATGGAGGAATCTAGAATAATTTATTTCTATGTTACTATTTAGTATCAGACTAATAAATTACAGAAACTTCCATTTTAATTGTGGAATTCTTCAATACTCATTTCTTTCTGATTGTATAAGATACGTGGACTATTAACCAATACACCAACACATTTTGCCTCTTTTTGAGAATAACAAGTAAACATAATAGCATGGGATACATATTTACTCATCTGAATAGATTTCTCAAGATACATAGACCTCACTGAACACAATTTAATGAATTTAGTGCTAATGGCATTTGAGTACCTAGTATACTGTTAGGTCCTTTTCCTAAACAAAGAAAGTTGCAATTGTTTGTTTCCAATCAATTATATGTTTATAAAAGCTCATATAAAAATAAATCATAGGAGGGGTGTTGGGGGGAATGAGTGAAAAAGATGAAGTTATTAAGAAGCACAAATTGCCCTGACTGGTGTGGCTCAGTTTGTTGGGCATTGTCCCTTGCACCAAAAGGTCACTGGTTCGATTCTCTGTCAGGGCACATTCCTGGGTTGCGGGTTCCATTCCCGTTAGGGGGCATACAGGAAGCAGGTGATCGATGTTTCACTCTCACATAGATGTTTCTCTCTCTCCCTTCCTCTTCCTAAAAATCAATATAAAAATCTTTTTTAAAAATAAAAAAGTACAAATTGCCAGCTATAAAAATAGTCATGTGAACTTAAACTACAGCATAGAAATACAGTCAATAATGATTGTAATAACTATGTATGGTGCCAGATAAGTACTACACTTATCAAGATGATCTCTTCATAAGATATATAAATGTCTAATTATGTTGTGCACTGAAAGTAATATAATATTGTATGTCAACTGTAACTGAAAAATAAATACATAATTTAAAAAATAAATCTCCTGAGGACATAGAAGAAACAATTTCAAGATCAGCTCATCCTCCTAACCTCCTGATTTCTTGAATGAAAGCTTACTTAAAAAAAAAAAAATCAGGTATAATTTAGATGAAGTCAAACTTGCCCTTTTAAGGGTACAGTACTGAGAGACAATTCTCCATGGGTTCTCACATTTCTGCATTTTTTGAGAGCAGAAGCACTGACCACTCTTTTGGACTATCTTTCAAAGATGTTTGTGTAGCAAGCAGCCTTGGAAAACGGAGTGTTTCCCACTGGAGTAAGGTGAAGGCATAATACGAGTCACAAGTAAAGTTTCTTGAGACTATCTGGGCAGACTCATAATAGTCCCTCAGAAGTCAAGGGGAAAATGTTACTTCTGCCTTCCACCATCAATATGAGGCCCAACCCCTTATGAGACTGCTTAGGGATTCGAGTTAGTATGTGCCTCCTCTGGGCATTCTAGTTGGTCCTTTATATTGGCTAAACCACAAATCAATCTGGTTTGAGTGAGACCTAAACCAACAGGCTGTGTTGGAAGCTGTCCAGGAAGCTATGGCACACTCTATATGTTTGGGGCTCCAGTCCCCTAATAACCCTTTTTAGTTGCAAATCTCTGTGACTAATGACTTTGCCTATTACAGCCTCTGTCAAAGGAAGGCAACCTCTACTCAGGGGAGCCCATTAAGGTCTGGACTTGATATGTCTGTGACACAATTACCACCTTTTCTGAGAAGCAACTGTTAGCTTGCTACTGGGCTCTTGTCAAAACTGAACTGACCCATGGAGGCCCTGCGATGACACTCCTGTCTGATATTTCCATTTGAATACATATCAACTTGGACTCAACTAACAAGGTGAGAAGGCCTCAGCCAGCCTTGCATTGTAAATGGTATATTGACAAACACAGCTGGACTCAGAGGAATCTCGGCTTTATAGGAATAAGTAATAGCACTTTCTCTGTGAGAAACTTTATCCTATGTTCCTTCGTTGACTCTAAGAGGCTCTCCACTCACAGAGGCTTCCTAAAAGCCTGAGGGTTCACTGATGGTTCAAGTGTGCCAAAACCTGATGTTGTCCACTGGGCTGCAGCTGACATCCAACTTGTTATACATAATCAATAATGGATGTGACCTCTCCACTCAATGGACAGAATTCAAAGCCATTCTTACAGCTTTCTCTGGTCACTATTTCCTTTGATGAACTTTGCTGTATTGTAATTGGTTTGTCGATAATGATCTAGCTGTCATAGAAAACTACTAACCAACAAATTAAATATATCCCTTTTTGGAGCTGTGACCTATAGAAATAAATCATGATTACAGACCAAACTGTATGGGTTGCTCACATTCATGGTAAGAGCACATTGTCTGATGAACCTGAATAGAATGACATTGCTGATCAAGCCTGCAAAACTCAAATTGCCGCCATTGTTGCCCAGATCCATCGCACTACTAGACATGGCAACATATCCATTATCATAGACTGGAAACAAAGTAAAGGATTGTATGTCTCTGATGTGGAAAACCAATGCATATCAGAATTGTGACTCTTAACAAAGTTGACCTGCATTCTCATAGTGAGGGAGAACACATTCCATGGGGCATGGCCTCCACTCATTCCTGGCAAATTAACTAAATCAGAACCTTTCACCGCTTTTATGGGCTATCAGTGCTGCCTCACTGCTGTCATCACATTTTAAGCCACTACATTGCTCTTCCAGTCCAATCAGCCAACTATGGCCACACTACCATTCCCTTGGTCTGAATCTGTGCCCTGTTTGCAGCTTTCTGAATCAGCTGCAATCTGATAATTTACTCAACAAAGGTGACAAACTTGTGTGCTCTGTATCATCCACAGATATCTGATAAGTTTGAACATTAAAAGGGCCTCCTCAAAAATCAACTTAGAAATATTTCTGACATCTTCCTTAAGAAGGTATTTTAGTCACTAAATGTGGCTGTCTTCACAAAGGGATCATCTCCCTAGGACCCTGCCCAGGTAATAATCAGGAGAAAAGGGTAGGGACTATACAGACCTATTTTGAAAATCAATTTTTTTTCCTGACCATTCTTGGGCATGATTCTTCTTTTCCCTGCTAGCAAAGTTACACAAACCTGTATGTTACACTTTCAGAGTGACACCCTGGCCAAAAGAGGTTCTAGGTGGTTCAAACTTAATTTTGGTTCAGCTACCTAGATTCTCTTGTTAAATTGACATGATTCCATATCATAAGGATAATGATTATGTTGTTGATGATACTTCTCTCCAAGTCCTCCTACAGCAGTTCACACGTACCCAAAGTGGGAGACGTAATGTATCTTTGTCAGTTTTATAAAACCTTCCTATCCTGTTTCTACTTTACCCTTCTGGAAAAAAGGACTGGACAAAAAAAGATCATGGCAAAAAAGATAAAGATATAATGCTGGAATTGGAAATACCAATTTTGGGATGGAAGAGGGAAAGCAATCATAGCACCTGTGGAGAGAACAGCTCAGACCCCAGGAGTTATGGAGAGAGCAATATGACCTTTGTCTTTCAGAATCACCGCTGATGATTAACTCACTAAAAGACCCTGATGAGGCCTTCCCAAGCGGCAGCTACCCTCAATGTAATTGACCTCTGGGTCTGTCACACCCCTGTCAGATGCTTTTGACATAATTTAATCACCAGGCCCTTTAACCATAATGAGTATTGGAAACCATATGTGTTGCCCCAGTTCCTACACTTCCCACACAAAACTGTCTTCATTCCCACCTTCCTTATTGTTGCCATCACTCAGTCATTCTGCCGGATGGATAAATGCCAACTGGCTGGCGATAGGGACAAATATGAGAGATTGGACTTAGTGCCCTCAGATAGTCCCTCCAAAAATAAGGACCAGCTTCAATTATTCAAGCTGAACTGGGAATCCTAAGGTTTACTATCCAGCCAGTCAGGAAGCTGACTTGGGGGCATTAGAGTTGACTACCTGGAATACGCTATTCACTCAGCACCTCTAAAAGTCTGTATCAAGAAGTGTTACAGAGATAAATTACCTTCATAATATCAACCACATGGCATTTCAGTCTTCAAATGCTTTCTGAATCATTAGAGATTGTACTATGTAAAGTCTAGAGCTTAGATTTTTTTCTGTTCTAATTTTTTGAAAATCAAAAATACATTTTAATGTGTATATGATACCTCTCGTCTCTAAACACGACAAAGAATAGAGATATGCTATATGCTGTATTTTAAAATTGATTTTCAGTATATATTCTCAGAGCCCTTAAAATTACATTTAAATGTGAGCTATTAGCATTTCTAAGCGCTTCTGAAAATATTCAAGAATAAGAAATAAAATCCTCCCAAATACCCAGATTCTTTGTACCTACAGTAGTATTACATGAGTGGAGCTCAGGGGAGTAAAACATTCAATGAGTAAAATTATGAGCAATTCACTTTTTGTTATTTCTCTAAATAAAACACTTCCTTCAAGGCATGGAAGATATTTTAATAACTTGAACTTCACTTTCTCTGTGAAGTGGCTAATCAGCAAGCACTTTCAAGTGTAATTTAATGAAACGCAAAAAAAAAAAAAAAATAGTGAAAGAATTTATTAAGCCTAGTATTTTAAAGTCTTCACAAAAACCCCATGTTGGACCAGCTGGCTCAGATGAGTAAAATTTATCAAATACATATCAATTTTTTGAAATTAGAATAAAAAATGCCAGAACTTAAAAAAATTTAGGCATGATTGTCACTTGTAACTTGAACTGATAGAATGGATGGCAGCATGAAATTAAACATAAAGATTATTTTTAAAGAGCATGACAAAATGAGATCCCCTGTGAGCACTTAAGAGTTTGCACTTTCTCTTAAGACATCGTTAACTACACTCCTCAGCACATAATCCAGTGATACACTGATTGATGTCTAGGAAATTACATAAAGAAAGCTAGTATGTTTTGGAAATAGCCTGCAGATAAAAATCAGTTCTCTGATCTCAAACCAAAATGAAGGGGGAAAAAAGTGATTTCCTAGCTTCTTAATAAGGCTTTAAAATCTGTGGAGTCCTAAGCGAGTTTATACCCATTCTTTATTAGTCATGCTTGGTATTAAATCAAGTGATAGTGGGCATTCTTTAATTTACAAATATCTATTAACAAATATTTAATTATGCTCCTACTATGTTCTGGGTCTATTATAGGCAGTTGACATATGTCATCTCAACTTGTTCTCATGAAAACTTATGGAAAAGTACTATTTTTACACCCATTTTACAGATGAGAAAACTGGAGAAAGTGAAGCTATGATTCACGCTGGGTAACCAGCTGGTGAATGAGGTTGGCTGGCAGTCTGACCATAGGTCCTTCTTGAACATTTTAGCCACTAAGCTTGTTTAGATATATTATTTAACTTAATCATCATGATATGCATGTGAATACACATAGTTATCCTCATTTTATAGATAAGAAACTAAGGCTTGAAATTATATAACCTTGCTGCTTTGGATTCAAATAGACTTGGATTTTAACTTCAGTGCTATCTCTCAGTATAACTCATCGAATTAATTAACAATTCAGCTTCAAAATCTTCACTCTAAAATATTGGTAAGTTTATGTTCCAATATTTAGAAGTAGTGTATATTTAAAGAACTAATTCAAGCTCCTTACATATACGTACTTCTAATAATTGGTAATTATTGTAAGCTTGCCAAGTCCTCTGTAATAGGTCTTCTAGATGTGATTTGGATATCTGACCACTCTTAAGTATTTCTACTATACCACTTTAGTCCTGCAACATACCTCAGGTACTGGACTTATCAAAAGGTAACTCCACTGGGATCAATAAATATAGATATTGGAAAGAAAAATTAAGTGTCTATTTAATACACTCAAATTAAGATTGTGGCAAGCAGCATGGACAAAATGTTTCAACGGGTATTGTCACGCAACCTCAATACATATGGCTTTAGGCAATAATTAAATGACAAATTTATGGTTGGCAACCAGCAGCTAAAGAATGCAGTGGTTAATTTCTACAAAGATTTGGTATACTCTTGAGACTAGAAACTCAAAGTTACAAACAAGATATTTTTCAATATTATCTTTTAATTTAAGTAAATCAAAGGGAAGTTTTTAAGTGTGTGGGATGTGGAAGGCACTGCTGGTCATACATTTGAATTTATAACCATTTCTTTCTAAGTCCCTAGAAATAAATATGAGTTTATTGTGTAATTATTTTAAGGAATGCAGAACAACACAACATATTAATTCTATATCTTCAATTCACCTACACCACCCTCACAATTGTTTAATCCTATTCCATCCTAAAAGTTGACCAGATACACAATAAACATATATTGTAGTAGATTTGAGGTTATAGTCTTGAAATAATCATAATTTGCTAGCATTGTCTTTGGTGTATGTGTTTCCCTTTGGTGAATTTATTTCCCTTTGTGGTGCAAAGATGATGATTTTAAGAGTATTGGAGTGTTCCAAGTCCTTCTGAGCCAAATACCATATTAATATCGATGTTTTATTGCTTCTCTAAAAGCTATACAAAAAATTAGGATATCACACAGCTATCTTGAATTTCATCCAAAAACAGGTCAGTTACCTTAAACATAGGAATATGTCATTGTCACATAATTACATGTGGTAGAGAGTAAGGGCAAAACTCTTACATGACATTCAATATTATTATGTTGGGAACAAGAGAAATAGAAACTTCTCACAGGGATGTTGGCTCTTTTCTCATTAACTCTCACTTCATTACCTCAAGTGTTCATATTTAGTGATTAAAAATCCTCATTTTCTGTTTCTGACATGAGAGTACCTTGGAACCAGAAGACAATGTTATCTAATATATGAAATCTAAACAAAACTAGGCACAATTTTCCTGAGATTATAGGTTATAAATATTTCTCTTTAAAAAAAGAAATTAACACATCCTTTCAGACAAATGTAGAATTACACTTCTCCCTCCTTGTAATTAGGCATGGCCATGAACTTGCTTTGGTCATTCAAATATGGGCAGAGGTAATGTATATCTTTCCCAGGTGGAAGCTTCAAGAGCCAATTCACGATGTGCCACTCTCTCTTCCACTTGCCACAGTGACTGTGACACTGTGTTGAGGTGGAGCATCTGTGAGCTGGGGTCCCTTGAATTGATTTGATGAGCAGATCCTTCCTGCTGACCTGATTTGTTCATGTAACCTGAATAATATATCTGAACACTGAGTTTTTGGAGTTGTTTGTTACCACAGCAAAACCAAACCCATTTTAATGGATGCATAAGCCATCCTCCATTTGAGAAGTTATATTTTACTTAATACAATTTTCAGTCACCTTTGAAACTCAATGTATACCATAAAGTTGCAAAAAAAAAAAAAAAGTGGCCTTGGAGAAACTATAAGTCATGACCTGATCAACTGAAGCTGAATAAGAGATAATTTTCTACTTAGCTTCAATAAAACACACACACACAAATTAGCCAAGTCCAAAATATAGTTTAGTAACCTAGCAACTTCTATAAGTTACAAGTGAGATAATTCTTCAGAAAATGATTTCTGAATATTTCTACGTATCCTAGGCAAAGAAAACTCACTTAACAAAATCTACACAAGGATTTTAAGTAGAAATTTAAATTTACTTCACGTAGACAGAAAAAAAATATCAGTAATAACTTTGTCTTTTTCTGTGGTTATCAAGACTGGGGAGCAAAGGTTGGAGTTAAAATTACCATCATATAACCAGAACGATTCCTTGATTCAGAAAAGAAAGAAAACATGTTTTCTAGTGTTTGGCACAATTTACTACATTCACTAAGACCATGGAACACAGTTCAGCTCTTCAATCTCTGTTTCTTCTTTGAAAAGGGTAATGGTAGTCACTGTAATAGGGCTCTAAGAGTTCATTGCCGTTATTATTGTTGTTGGCTGAGAGGCAAGTGTAAGGAAATACGGGAGTTCAATGGTTTATGAGAGTTGGAGTTTTAAAATATGAGAGTTCAGTGATTAATGATTTAGATAGTCTTTCTCCTGTCTTTCTGTCTAATCTTTCCAACAAAGTGTTGAATTTTTACCTTATATGGTTGTTAAAAATTAAAGTTGAATATGAACATTTCTATATAATTCAAGTCAAGTTCCTATTATTGTCTGATGAAATAGTGTGGGGATGATACTTTAAAAAAGTTGGGGCCTGCATCCCAATAACATGAAGCAAATTCCTATGGTCGTAAGTCAAATAGAGATTTATTCTTTCATCAGGTAGCTCCCTTATAGCTCTCTCTCTTCTTTCCTGACCATCCTACATTCCAGATTTATATCCCTTCATGAAAAAATAGGGGATGGTTTAGTGTGCCTGCTTTCTCAAGAAGTCTGGAAGCAACTGTGAAAAGAGGAGACCCTCTTGCTAAACTGCTTCATTCCATTTTGAATCCATATCCCAACCAGATGCTCAGCATTTTCAAGTGTTGAGCAAAAAGTGGTTTATTTAGGCTGCTCTGCATCTTAACAAACCTCGAGTCAAAAATTATGTGGTGGACAACAATCATTGCTGGGCATTTGTATGGAATATAAGGGAGGAGGAAATGACATTCCTGAAAACTTATTACGTATTGGGTGATATTCTAACATTGTCACTTTTGAACCTTACAATTCAATGACTTGGGTATTATTACCCCAATTTTTCAAATGAGGAAACTGTGGTTAGAGACATAGAGGAAATGAACTAGGTTTGCATAACTAACGCTTTTCAGAATTGAGACTGAACAGTAGTTCTCCCTCATGCCCAAACCCTTGATCTTATTAGGGCACCAAGCTGCCTTCCCTTAAGGGAATTACAATGTAAATAAATCAAGCAACTTAAACTCTGGGAACCTCCATTTCCTATTTTGGAACATGATAAGAATACCTCATAAGGCCTTGAAAAGGAAGTGGGAGAACATTCCAAGCAGGGTAAATAATACATGAAAAATGCCCATAAAGTATTCAGAGAGGTAAGAGTAAAGCAGTATGACTGGAGAGGAGTGTCTGTGTAGGTGTGGTAGGACACCAGCTTCCAGGTGAAGGGGGACCGCAATTGTTACAGTTTTGAATTTCACAGTTTTTTATCTTACTATGTAGGCAATGATGAATATCTATTTGTTGTTGGGTATAAAATGGCAAACAGATGCAAAACCTAAACTTTTAATCTGGATAGTGCATTTTAACAGGATTGATTCTCCAAGGATCTGTTGTTAGCAATTGAGGGCTCATTGCTCAGAATGTGGGCTAAGAATTTGGACACATACATTGGAACTCTGGTTCTGTCACTAATTAATAAGGAACTAGTATTACTTCATAGTATCTTATTTTCATCATTTATAAAATGATGATATTAAAATAGTTCTTTCCTATTTTGTGACTAAGGATGCAAGAAATAAAGGATTTAAAATCATGAGCCTTTGGAGGTAGACATAACTGGACTAGGGTTTTCTTTCTGTCATGTTTTAGATCTCTTAGGGGAAAAAAAAGATCTCTTTAGGCCTCAGTTTCAATGATTATAGAATGAGCAAAATAATAGTACATTCCTCATGGTGTTGTTGAGATTAATAATAAGGTGGCATTCTAAATGTAAGCATTGCAAGTTAGATGTAATTATAGTGAGTAATGCACTCTTAAGCATTCCACAAAGAAGAGACTTAAGTGTGATATGACTTCTTTCTAAGTATGACAAATACGTAAGCTATTTTCAGCTTTCTACTTTCTAAAATAAGAGATTGGGCCTGGCCAGCGTGGCTCGGTTGGTTGAGTGTCATCTCCTGCATTGAAAAGTTGCTGGTTAGATTCCTGCTCAGGGCACATACCTGGGTTGCAGGTTTGAGCCCCAGTGAGGGAGCCTGTGAAAGGCAATCGATCCATGTTTCTCTCTCATATCTCTCTCCCTCTCTCTCTATTTTCCTCTCTCTAAGCGTGTCCTCGGGTGAGGATTAAAAAATAAATAAATAAATAAATAAATAAATAAATAAATAAATAAATAAATAAATAAAATAAGAGGTTGGGATTATGGTGGACTACAAAAATGTGTGGCAAACAGTATTTTATATTCTTAGGTTTCCTCCCCCTCTCGATTCCCAAGCATATAAACTCATACTTTTTGGATCTGTCTCCATTTGTAGTCTTAAGAACATAAGCTGACTTAAGGCTCGCAGTGAAGAGTGCTGAAGGCAGAAAGGGAGTGGTGGGACCCCTGTCAGCAGCATCACGTCTAGGGAAGAGGAATCTGCTTTGTGTCAGCCAGCCCACCCTGGGTGAGGAAAAGATTGCTAATGGAGTATCAGTAATAAAAACAATAAAAAGTCAGGGCTTTTTTTCAAATATTAAAATGCCTCAAAAATATACAAAATCAACTTGAAGCTCACTTGAAGGCTACTAAAGGGAGCAGAACATGCTAGTCCATCATCTGGACTAGAACTAGTGTGCGTAATGCAAATCTGTATTCCGATAGCTTTCTGGGCTATTTTCGATTCAGTAGAACTAGTCATGTCTTCTGCAAGTGCAGGAATCAGTTGGAATGTGGATAACAGTGGTGAAACTACCTTTTGGAGAACTTTTCATTTATCTTATGGAAGATAACCATGAAGTCCTATAATGCTAGCCCCCGTAAATGTCAACCTAGATAATTCAGCTGATGTAAACAATCAGAGGTTGGATGGGCTGTCATAGATATTAGTGCTGAATACAGCAGATGATATCAAAATCATGGCTTTGTAAACATTTCCTTCTTTGCATCCAGATTTAATTATCTTGCACCCCAGAGAAGAGCAAAACTGGGGCCAATGTCATTTCAAAGGAAAGAAAAATGTGTTCCTATTTTTATAGCCTTGTAAAAGCAAGGAAATGTCTGAACAGAAGAAAAAAAAAAAAAAGTCTTGAAGAAGAATGCAATATGCCCCAACCCAAACTTATTCAAGATGTCATTCCTGGACAGAATTCTATGCTCTCAGCATTAGACAGGCCGGTTAAGCAGAGGCAGGTTCTACATAGACTGTCATCTGAACATGATATTGATGGATCGTTTTTACAAACAGGCTGGACTGCAATGAAAAGCCTTGTGAATGTGCTAAGACCGTTTTAACAGGTCACCGGAGACCAAAGTGCCTGAAGGAGAGAATCTAAGCCAAGTGCTATGAACAGTTCATAATATATGAATAATGAAGCACTTTAGGAAAAAAAACCAACATATATATGTAAAATGAAGATATTCCCAAAGATATTTTTTGTGTCACTAATATTTTTGAGAACCCTTCTAGCTGCAACCTGATTAGGTGTTTCAGGATCTGCAATATGTTTTCTTCATGACACTCTGATCCCCAGTCCTCTCTCTCTCTCTCTCTCTCTCTCTCTCTTTCAAACCGCACAGAATACATTTTCATTGTAAAAAAGCAGGTAAAAATCTTGTCTGAAATAAGCATGAGACAATATAATGAATCAACTCAAAGTAGAAACATTCCATGCACACATGTAACTAGAATTGTTGGAGCCTTTCAAAGGCAATAGTGAAAGTAAGAACATTAGCTGGAAAAAAAAAAAAAAAAAAGTCAGCTTTCTTCCAAATGGGGCAACTGTAACTCTTGCCAACCAATTCCACACACAACCTAATTTCATCATTAAACATGTGACTGGGACCCAAAGGCACTGAACCATGTCTTGTTCACTCACTTGCCCAAATATATTTTTTCTCTGAGCTTTAATATTCAAACACAAATCTTTGATTTTTAAATTGGAAGCTCTAAAATTTATTATCCTAAATTATAACCTAGTTTACTAATGAATCATCATTTAAATCAAGTTTTAGAAAGAGGAATTTTTGATTGTACACACCCAGTTCATGACTTATAAGTTTCAAAGAAGTTAACTAAAATTGGGTTTACTTAATTGTAGGTGACTACTTAAGTGAAATGACTCTGTTTAGAGCACATTCAAATAAAATAAATAACAGGGTAGCATTATTATTCAAATATATACTCCAGGTATTGTTACTGACATTTGCCTTTCATAAGATCATAGAAATAAAAAGGAGAAAAAAGTTTGGGTGCTTATCCTACCCCCTCTTTTTTGCATTTAAGTCTCTTGTTGATTTAATAAACAAGACAAAACTTTCATAGACCCCATTAAGATATTTAAAAACATATACCTCTAGGGGTATAGGGGGGATAAATGGTGATGTAAAAATAAAACATACAAAGAAAAACTCCCACAAAAACCTATGCCTCTGATTATATGTTCACAAAAAATGAAATATTCCTGTTTACCAACTTTGACAGTAGCTCCCTGCATGTTGAAGACTTAATTTTATCTATTTATAGATAACTTTATAGTTGCCAGGTCACATTCTTATACATCTAATTCATCCTTACAGAATTCTTATGAGGTACACAGGGCAGGTGAGCCCTCAGGGGCAAGGATGACATTCAGTTTATATTAGCATCACTGATGTCAACACAGGAATGTGCCTAATGGTATTTCTTGAATAAATGGTTGAATTATCTCTTTTTAAACAATAAGTAGACCAAGGCTCACTGAGATTCAGTGACATTCTCAAGATCTGTTGTTGAAAAACTATCATTAAGGATGGTTTGAATGCTAGTAATTATTACTCGTGAGTTCTGTCCTCCAAGTAATTTATTATAACTCCCTTCATACTACAGAGCCTACCTCACAATATTCATTCCCAAATTTAAAAAAGAAATCTAAGAAGAAGAATAAAGATGGGGAAAAAATTATTTGCTGTTTTATTTTGAAATCTCAACACTGACCTGTATTTTAAGGATAAAAATTATTAAAATGATGAAATACTCATCACACTTTCCTTTCAGATCATTCATTCTTCAAAGGAGAAAACGGTGATTCAATAGTGGTGATTAGACTTTAAGAATTTTACTTAAACTTCCTATTGTTTGATAATAACAATGGGACTCTGAGATGATTATTTCATTCAGCACTTTCACATTCTTCACTTCCTAGATTCACATTGGAACTTCATGTATTCCAATTTTATAGATATGGGAATGGTAGGGCAGTGATTAAATGAGTGCCTGACGGTCACATGTCTTGACCTCAGGTGGTCTGCCTATAAGGAGCTTTATCTCCAACATTTGACACTCCTTCATTGTGACTCCTATTTTGAATGATGACTCTTTTAAATGTTGTTTAATTTGTCTAACTATAATTCTTTCACTGGGAATTTTGGGATGTTAGGGCACTTGCTTGAGAACACAGGGCAATGCACAGTAAGACTGTATGAAACTGAACAATGATGATTTGTATGTTTGGTGAAGTTATGGACTATGTGTGGGAGTGGATGCACAGCCAGAAGATGATGAGTAGACAAGAACCACCAAAAGACCTTAAATTAAAATATCTCCATCTTTTTTTCATATAAATATTTGCACAATTAGAAATTAATTTGGATTAGCAGACTCCTATTTTCAAAAGCAAATATCCTGGGGAGATCAAATCTGTAAGTCATAGTGACAATTATTTTAATAATCACATGAGTAATGAGCTGACAATGAGGGCTTTGCTGTGTAGGGAAGAAGAGATCATTTGGGAGCATTAAGGATGTAAAGCCCTGGTGGGAAGGGAAGAACTTTGTACAGCTAGGAAACCTTAGGATGGTATTGAATATTTAAAAGAGAGAAAGCAGAACAATAGGTGAAAAGGTAGTTGCATACTAGAGGCAAATTATGCCCCTGAGCCTAGATAGTGACCAGTGTGTTACTGCAAATTATCTTGTGCACATGGCTGTTAATTCAGGTAACTAAATTCCAAATGATTTCTAAGGCTACAAATATGACTTCCTAAGACAACTCAATCTCTGTAGTGCATCCTAGCTGAATCTTCTATAAGTCACTGTCTCATAAAAACCAGTGTTATCCAACTAAGTGACTACTACGTAAACACACACACGCACAAGAAAATGAAAACAAAGATCTAAGTTCCTGACACCTGCCTATTCTAATGAAGATTTTAAAACATCTAACGCTCCTTCTCTTAAGATCCTTTCCATTTTGTCTTTCTCAACTTCCCTTCACATTCATTTATTCAACTAATATTTTTTATGCTCAAATTATCAGCAAAGCATTGTGCTGAATTTAGAGATTTTCAAATGAACCAACAGATCTCTGCATTCAAGGAGCTCAAATTCCAGTGTGACACTGCGAAAGGAATAGACACAGGGTGGCACGAGGACAAGAAGAGAGTAGAGCTTAATTTAGCCTGAAGTGTTAGGAAACATAGCAGGAGATGTGAGTTGAGTCTCCTTTTCAGGTATGATTCAAATTTTTGCAAGTTACCAACTGGGTTGTTTCTGAGAATCTATTAAAGTTCTTGCTAAATTCAAAAATCCTAGCGAGGCTGATCTACCTAAGTGTCATTTAGTCACTGAATTTTAGCCATCAAGCCACTGCAGCATTTTAGGGAAATTTACAGCCATTTTTCTCAAAGGTTATGCCTATGATGAAGGTGTATGTGGAGTTAGTACAGGTCAACACACCGTTTTCACAAAACATTCAGGTCTTTTAAAGTTGAATTATGCAAATTTTAAAATATTGTTAGTTCTCATCTTTCAAATTCATTAAACATACGTTTATTTCTCTCTCTGACCTTTGGAATTCTTTAACCAGTGATTATAGAAAAATACAAGCTCTACATGATGACTTAGTGGATGATAGACCAACAGCATGAGTTTATGAATTTTCTATTTTTCTTACAAGTACAGATCTTAATAGAATAATAAAACAAAGATTGGCTTTGTCCTTAGCATGCTCAATTTCAGGCCATTTAATGTTTCAAAGATTTTTTTGCTGTGCTTGCTTGAGAAGACTTTTACATCGTGACCAATTTGTGGCATGGTCACCTGTTAGATTTAGAATCTATCGGCCTAGTCTAAACATTGCTTAGACACATTATTAAGACTTAACTTCCAAAGTCATCTATATGCAAGGAAAAAAGGGAAAACATAGAATCATTCTGTCACTAATATGTCAGTAAAGAAGAAGAAAAATGGTGAAGATCTCTTGGGTTTATGGTAGTAATGGGGACAGAATATGAAGAAATGAGGGAGACCAGAGGGAGCTAACTATTTGCCAGTCTGAACAATTTCTTGCAACAGGCCCTAAATTTAAAAGGAAAAAACTTCCTAGGTGACTAATGTGATCATAGTGAACAATTAGAGGAGGGTAACAAGCTGGAGAGTACATTCTTATCCAACTAGCACACTTCAGTCATTAGGGCTTTCAAGAGATAAGAGAAACTATTGACAGGCTTGAGGAGAGCAGCTGAAATTACACAGTCACTCCACACTCTTTATACATTTGTCACTAGTGGATGTAAATATTTATGGCTCAGATAACAAACGACTTACCTTATTTGGTGATTTGAGGCTCTAGTGCAGTTCCAGGGTCACCGGAATGGTGTTAGGTTTCTGCTGAGATCTGGGCTGGATTAAGGCAAGGGAGTTGTAGCAGCTGCAAATGAAAATGTGTCATAACCCATTCCACCCCCATAATCCTCCTGTTCTCACACATGCCCCCAAACCAACCCCCCACCAACAGAAGAAAAGAATTAAGAAAACCTGTGCCTTGAACTGTAAGGGAAAAATGTCTTTCCAATAACTGGAATTTAGGAAAATGTGGAGTGCAGAGAGGGAGCTAAACTAAGCACGTTCTGAGTGCATAAAATTAAAACACACCAGTCTCATCTGCTGAACAGCATGGTGCTCTGGCAGTTCATAAGCAAATGTTTAATAATATTTATAGTTCAGCTAAATAAGGAATTAATAAAGAAAAGTGGGTTGTCCTGGAAGAGATCAACCTGGTCTGTTCTCCCAGATGTTGATCCTAGGATTAGACAGCATAAACTCACCTATGGTCCCCTAGAGTGCAAGAGAACCATGTGAAAGCACAGGGCTGGGGATGGGGGGGCTTTAAAGAGATACCCTTTACCTGCTTTTCTACACTTAGACAAATTTTGGTGCCACTGGTAACGGAGACAGTGGTTGTTCCTCCAAAGAATATTTCTGCTGAGGTCTTCTCCACTGGGATCCTTGGCTGCAATTACCACATGAACACAAGAAGGCTCAGTAGAGCCTATTTAAAGTGAATGGTAATACATATGTGTGTGTATGTGTGTGTGTGTGTGTGTGTGTGTATACATATATATATTGCATGTATTGAAGGTGTACAACATTATGCAGACCACTAAACAAGAAAACTCAGAGATCTTTTGTAATATTTGTACTTGATGGTGTTTTACTTGGGAAATATTGTCAAGCCAGCTCTGACCTTGTTTTAAAGCACTGCATTAAAAAAATAAAGAAAGAAAACATGATATTTTATTAAATTTTTAAAAATTAAATGATCTTTCAGGGGTATAACATACCAAACAGGCTATAGTTATGGAATATTAGAGACCTTTTCTTCTTAGATTCTGGGTCTTGAAATTGCTTTCCTTAAAACTGTTCAAACCTTAACTGGCTTTTGAACACTGAAGTATACTACACGGCTATGCATTACACTTAAAGCCGCCCCAAGTCTCTCTTGATTAAAAGTTTTCCCAATTGACAGCTCTTAGATTTCAAAAACCAAGTCCTGATAACCATGAAACTGATATATTGTATGATCATGGCACGTTGCTACTATTATCTGGAGAAAAATGCCTGGAAAGCCTTCTTTTACAAAGAAGAAAATGTATGCAGAAATTAACAGTAAAACAAAATTTTCTATGGAAGTGACCAGAGACTGACCCTTATATGCACTTTTCCCTACCTAATACAGTATTATTATGACAGAAAGGGAAGTTGTGGTGGTCTTGGTGATGCCCTCTCCAGATTCTCCTTCATGGTAGTACTTGCTCACATCGCCCTTCAAGAAAGACTTGCTGTCTCAGCTGCCAAGGTTGCTGTTGGCAGGCAGGCTTCAGTTGACAGCACCTTCAGGGATGGCTTCAGCTGCAGAGAACTTCTTGCCTAAGGTCATGCACTAATGGGAATAGCCCAGATCAAATGACTCATGAAGGATTTATATAAATGCCAGGTCTTTTCAAACCATCCAATGCAGAGCAACATTAACAGGTTGTTTTTGCTCCAAAGTTTATTCATGGGGTTGGTTATTGGCAGAAGTTGTCATCAGGCCAGGATCGCAGCTCAACTACTCCTGCCAGAGCCTGTTGCCTTCCTTTCCTCTCCCTTCTATAAGTGTAGATTCATCTCACAGTCCATCTTATTCTCCTTTCCGGAGACCCCAACCCATGACATGTGGTAAGCTCTTTGTTAAGATTTTGGCTCCAGCTTCAGAGAGAAAAGGAATTCTGCTGATTTGAACTCCAAGTGAAGCCATCATTTGTTTATAGAATTTCTACATCAATAAGTTAGGCAATTGATGACTATTTCTAAATTGAGGATAGATCATTTAGGATCAAGGATGTCTTGAGAGAATTCTTAACTTTAATCTCCTCTTTTTTAAAATCTCAGTACTTGTTGAGCTTCCAGATTTTTTTTTTTTTTTTTTTTTAATATGGGGCCTCTCTGTATAATTCAACTAAGTCAAATAAGATTTGATAAAGATGGTAGTTTTCATAATTAACAAAACACATACTGGTTTTGCTTGACAATTTTGGCATGCTAGTTTACTCACCCTTGCCTTTAATTATCTTCTCTGCTTTTTTTTTATGTCAAACTCTAGAATCAATAATAGCTCCCAGAATGAATGACTGAAGAGACTTTAAATCACTGACTAAACATGATCAACTTTCTGTCTGGGTCCACTCAGGTCTTAAATGCCCTAATTTCATGGTTATTCAGCTTTGGGTTTGTTTTCTTGAGAGAGTAAATCTCAATCATATAGCCTAAAAAAGAACCAAAACAGGAATAAATGTTCTACTCTTAAATTCCAATCTCTGCTTATGAAATCCTACTTACTAGTTCCTCTTTTGCAGGCCCACTGGTTACAATCTACTTACAGAGTTTCCTGCAGATTGCTTTTCAGTGGTCTAAATCTTGAATTTGACTGGCAATTTTAGGTGAAATATTCCTTAGAAAGTCCTAAGTAACCTGCCACTTAACTTCCCCCATAAGTTAACATCTGTCCTTTTCCTGACCCTATGACTCTGAGAAGTATGGATCTGGGCCTCTTTTCCAATTTGTGTCACATTTAGCTGAGTCTCTGTTCAGGGCAGAACATGCCAAAGTCATCTTGGTGTCATGAATAGAAAAAATAATAATAAAACAAGCCCAGGATAATAAAGATGCCCTGATATATTGATGAAAAAGTGGTACAGTCACTCAGAGTATAAAACATAATTAAGGTATGGCCCTAACCATTAAGAGGTTGGGTTAAGACATCTTTTCTGAATAATTCCAATTTTCTCAAAATTATAACCAATATTTCTTAACCAGAAATTTGGGGCCATATACTTTGCATCCATATATCTAGTAGTCCAAGATTTGTGTTCATCCCTGTTGGGAAGGGCAGGTTCATGTGCATAGTCTTTTGGCCCCCCACTCAGCCACATGAGAATGGTCTTTGGGCCTGGAACACTTCCTTATCTAGAGACGAAGAGCCCATATATTCTATTCCAGTTTTGTTACCTTGTGTGGGAATATCTTTCCCCATTTCATGCTCAGTGTGTGCCCTTAATTCTGCGTAAGCATGTGCATCATATGGCACCTGGCCAACCCCACTACTGTGTCTGCCTTCCATGAAGAGGGGATGGGGTTGTTCCACTGCGGCTCAGGAAGGGTGTGTGTGGGCAAGTCGCACTGCATGAGCTGACAAGAGAGACCCACTGGTCATGCAGGGCCAATGCCAGCTATTAAAGCTGATCTTGCTTGGTCTTTTCTCTATGTGAGTCAAATGTTGTCCCATCCAGTGCTTGACTGGGTTGTGTTTTTCTTGGTGATGCAGTGGGCAGATATGTTTAGATTCCTTCCCTGGGATTAGTAACTGGTGCATGGTAGTTTGCTAAACGATTCCCCACTAGATCTTTTATATTGAGTCATTCTTACAAGAGAAAATTATGTCATACTTATAAATTAGATACAAATTCAAAAGGTTCTAAAACTATTTGTCACCTGTCATATAAAATCAATTCTTTATGAAACTTTGAAAAGCTAAACAAGAATTATCAAATAGAAAGATTGATTTAATTTTAGATAGATATATATATATAAAATATAAACTATATAAAATAAGTATATATATATATATATATATATATATATATATCACCAGTTGTGTACATGAATCCCTGTTTATGATTAAGTTTAAGTAATTTTATAACAAAATTAAATATATAAGCCATCAACTTTCTCAATGGCAACAATTAGTTCATATCAAGTGGGAGAACTTTCCCTGTATTTCTCTTCTCAAGAAAAATTTAGCAAACAGATTTTAGGTTTCTATATTTACTTCTGGAGGGCAGATCAGGTGATGATATCAGTCAAAGAAAATTATTACTTAAAGGGCAAAAACCTTGCATTCTTGTCCCCAAATGAACTGATTATGTTGTAGAATAAAATGTTCCATTTTTTTCTATTATTATTTCTATTATTTCTATTCACAAATAATTCCTAAGGAAGAAAAAGTTCCAATAACTTGACTAGATTAAAAACGTTGTGCGAGACACCACTTTTAAACTCATCTATAATTTTTTATAGCACAGGCCTCTATTGTCCCCTTCCCAATACTCAACCCCTGCCCCCATTACTGATTTGATCAAGCACAAAGGAGAAACAGATTCAAGTTCAATTGGCCTATCCTGGTTGAAAATAATCTGGGGGGAAAAAGAGGTCAAGACTGTAGCAAAGTTCTCTTCATTAAGAAGATGTAATAAGCAGAACATAAACACTCTGTGATTGCTAAGAGCATGAAATAATATTCACATTGATAGGAACTTAGCATAAAAAAAGAGTTTCATTAAATAGAAATGAGAAAGTTTAGTGACCCTTACCACATCTAAGGATATTCCCAGAATTTAGCAAAAAGAAGCAAAAATATATACATTAAGAGAATGTTTGCAAGATTGCTTTCTAAAATGGTTACGGCGATTACAGACACAATCTGCCAGAAAGGCCATAGATCTTGCCACCAAGCCAAGACTCATCCCATTGGTCACCTCTGTGCCCCATCTTTGAAATTTCCTCTTTTATTTCTTAAAAATGACCCTATGTTCCTCTCTTGCTTACATCCATCAAACCTAATTTTCAGACCTTCGGCATCCTGTTGCTGCTGTACTTGACTAAATGGAGTCTTAACCCCTTTTATCTTTTTGGAATTATATCATCTGGCCAGACAAACCCTGTTCTGCCTGGAGTCTTAGTGGCTGGCTCATTCCTATATTTTTTTCATTAACCTTTTAATATCATCAATATTGACAGAAGAATGTGCTTATAACAGAATGACAATATTTTAAAATGTAAAATATATTTATTTTCTCTCAAGTTCAAACTTCACAATTCCGGGAAAGAACATGAGCTATCAGAGAGCCTTGAGCTAAAAGGCTTGAACTGAAAGTTAAATGTACTGTCTTTCTTCACACAGAGGCAAGACTCATGAGGGGTCTTCCTAAAACACGCTCCAATTTGGAGAACATATACATATATTTTGATGCATAAAAAGTCCTTGGGCATTTAACTTTTGTTGTCAAATGAATCTCCGGCAATCTAAAGATTCCACTGGCATCTTGAGAATTAACATCTAAAATGAGTTTCTGACACAAAGCCTCAACACAGAGGTTAAAAAAAAATTTTTATTCACTCTATATGTGTAAGTTTGTGAACAGTCAAAAGAACAGCCTAAGCTTCTGTTTCATTTTTTATTTGCAGTTCTTGCAAGTCTGTACCTGAACATCTTGAATTTGTTTTGCATGTCATCAACTGCATGAGATGAAGATTTTTTTTTATCCTTTATTAACTATACAATCAAAGTCTCAGGCCCTGCATGATTCTCTAAAATTTGTGGCTTTCAGATCAGCAGTGCCCCAGTTCAAGAAGGAAATTGCTTTCAGGCAGTGTTATTCAAAGAGTCTTGTTTCCATTTTATCTTTTATTTAATGCTGCTGTGTCATCCAGGTCTGTGTCATCTAGTTCATGAGGACTCCAATTATTTGATAGGTGGCAGCCAGTTACATTTCTCTTTTGTTTTCCCCTTTGATAAGCACAAGTTAAAATTTATTTTCATTGCAATAAAAAAAGGTACCTACTTAAGGGTTGGGACAGTTTACACAAGGGCCACAGGGATTTCACTGAAAGCAAATTTTAAAAGGGGGTCTCTCTGAAATGAGAGTTCTGCAGTTACCTGAAGGGTGCCAATTGCCATGACTTACATCACCTACATTGTCACTTTCTTAATCCCCTGATGACTGAGAGGATGATGGTAACCTGATATTCCTAGTATCTAACCAAGGACCTTAGATTAATAATTGGCAAAAAAGTAAAATTAGACCTTTTTTTTGGTTGTTGTTTTTGTTGTTTTCTCACATGGTTGAGGGAGTTCTTATTGCCCTGGGTCCATCAATATCAGACAGCCATTGGGTATAAAAACCAACCTGAAAGTCACTTTAAAAAGTCATGAGCCCAGCCGGGCATGGGTTAGCAGTTGATCATCGACCTAGGATCCAGGACACTGGGGTTCGATTCCAGGTCAGGGCACATGCCCGGCTTGCAGGCTGCAGCCAATCAATGATTCTCTCATCATTGATGTCTCTATCTCTGTCTCTTCCTCTCCCTTCCTCTCTCTGAAATCAATAAAGATATATTTAAAATAAATAAATAAATAAAAAGTCATGAAATAACCATCTTATAAAAATGGATACTCTTCCATAGAATGTGGAAGCAATGCTTTTTGCTTACCTGTGCCCATGTCTAACCCTTAGTGATGGTAATATTTTTCAGTCCCTACCAAGAGAACAAGTGCTGCCCTTTATAGAGTTCATTCTTAGAGTCACAAGCCCATGAAGTAGGCACTACCCTTCAGACCTTTCAGATAAAGAAACTGAGGTGTGAAAAGGAAAGTGATTTGCGTAAATTTACAGAGTAATTGGCAAATCCAGGGTTAGCACCCAGAAAGTCAAGACTACAAAAGCTATCCTCACAAACAATTGCCCCACTGCACTTTAAAGGCATCTTCATCTATTTATTTGAGAATATTTATGTTTTGTGAAATATGTTATTGTACTAGAAAATATCAATAACATAATGAAATGAGAAATAAAGTTAAATCCTTACACAATTTCTCCACTTAAGGATTATCCTCTTGATATCTCATTTATTCTCTTCCAGTTTACATTCTCTTTCCCTCACTCATTCTTTCATTTAATATTCTACTTTTAAACTTAACATTATATCATAAGCCTTTTATGTCGTTAAATATAATATTTTTAAAAAACTGATCTTCATGGTAACACAATAGTCCATTAAATAGACACATTTGACATATATTTTATGTTGGGAAATAAGATCCTTTCCTTTCAGGAAGCACTTGTCCCTTACTCTCTTTTCTTTCCCACAGACTCTAGCTCTGAGCACTTAACTCAAGCT
This sequence comes from Miniopterus natalensis, assembly GCF_054644295.1. Taxonomy (NCBI): domain Eukaryota; kingdom Metazoa; phylum Chordata; class Mammalia; order Chiroptera; family Miniopteridae; genus Miniopterus; species Miniopterus natalensis. Next base: position 51,859,746 of record NC_142089.1, read on the forward strand.
GGGTCAATTAAAGTACCAAATGTTTTAGTCATTATTTTTTAAAAATATGAGATGGGCAAATAATTCCAAACGATTCATTGTGAACTCTCAAAAATAATTTGCTGAAATTACTGGAAAGAGACATTATCTGCTGGTGTTCCTAAATTGATCCCTAAGCTTAGGGTCCCTGTGAGAGGGGAGAATGAGGCTGTCCCTGAGAAGAGCTGCTTGAAATGCTGAGAGTCAGAATCCTCATTCTGTTGTGTGACACCTTGCCTTGCCTGTTGTTGGTTGGTTTAACCTTCAATTTTAACTTAAATGAGATAATAATTTTTTAATTTTTTTTTTTGTATAAACAAAAAGTGTAAAGTCCATGAAATAAGAACACTTTTGAATGGCTAAAGAATAGCAGAGAGGCTAGTGTGGTGAGTAGGGCAAGGAAAATGGTAAGAGATAAATACAGAGAGCTAGCACAGGCCAAATCACAGGGCCTTTAGAGGGCTTTCTAAGGAATTTGACCTTTACTCCAAGTGAGAGAAGTCAGTCAAGGGAGGTTTCTGTGCAGAGAAATGGCATGACCTGACACATGCTTAAAAAGATGACTCTGATGATTTTGTTGGGACTTGTCTGGGGAGGCAGTGCTGGGAGATGAGCAAAAGCTATTGCAACAATCAGGGAGAGTTGATAACACCTTTGCCAGGGGCTTGGCCTGGACATACTGCTGTCCCTGGACCCCTGGAGCACTGAAATCGGAACATGGCCTGTGTACTGGGTTTCAGGGTGGAGCCCTCAGCACCCATGAGGGTCTGCGCTCCTCCTATGAGTGTCTCGGTGCCTGAGGTAGTGTGGCATTAAAAGGCAAATAAAAACCTCTATGACAGGTTAAGAAAGGTAGCTTCAATTAAAAAAGAAGAAATCTTTCTCCTGCTCCGTGAACAAAGTGCCCTACAATTCCCTCTTGTAGCAGGCCCCACCAATCATGTAGCCAGCCCTGTAGAGAGAGTTCATTACAACAGTGCAAGGAATGAGCGGGTAGTTAAGACATAAAAAGGGCAGGAATAAACCACTCTCGTGTCAAGAAGGATTTTGAAGGGAGACTAGAATTGATGTCTACTTCTTAATGTGTCTTTGGCTGGGAAGGATGGATTGTCTGAGCATCACTGAATGTCAATGGGCAGGAGCCAATGGAGAGAGAGATAATAAGATAAAAAATTAATAAATGATAGAGCAAAACCCAGGGAGGCAAGAGAAGGTGGAAGGGTATTGCCATATCAGGTTCCTTCAGGCACAACTGTGAGCATATATATATATTTTTTTAAGAATTTTAAATATTTATTACCTTTGCTTTTTTTCTTTTAATTTATCTTTATTGTTGGGAGTATTGCAGGTATCCCATTTTCCCCCCCAATTGATCTCCTCCACTTCGTTCCCCCCCCTTCCCAGGCCTTCACCCTGTTATTGACTGTGTCCATGGGTTATACATATATGCATATAACTTCTTTGGTTAATCTCTTCCCACCCTCAAACCCCCTTCCCTCTTTCCTCTGAAATATGATCATCTGTTGCATGTGTCAATGTCTCTGGATCTATTTAGTTCATCAGATTCTTTTGTTCATTAGCTTCTTCTTAAAGAAGACCCTTCAACTTTTCCTATAGTGCTGGTCTGGTGGTGATGAACTCCTTTAGCTTTTTCTTATCTGTGAAGCTCTCTATTTGACCTTCAATTCTAAATATAACTTTGCTGGGTAGAGCAATCTTGGTTGTAGTTCCATATTTTTCACCACTTTGAATATTTCTTGCCACTCCCTTCTGGCTGGGAAAGTTTCTGTTGAGAAATCAGCTGACAGTCATATGGGTGCTCCCTTGTAGGTAACTAACTGCTTTTCTCTTGCTGCTTTTAAGATTCTCTGTCTTTAACCTTTGGCATTTTAATTATGATGTGTCTTGCTGTGGGCCTCTTTGGGTTCTTCTTGTTTGGGACCCTCTGTGCTTCCTGGATTTGAAAGTCTATTTCTTTCCCCAGGTAGGGGAAGTTTTCTATAATTATTTTTTCAAATAGGTTTTCAATTCCTTGGTCTCTTTCTGCCTCTTCTGGCACCCCAATAATACGAATGGTGGGCCTCTTGAAGTTGTCCCAGAGGCTCCTTATACTATTTTCATATTTCTGGATTCTGTTTTCTTTTTGCTCTTCTGGTTGGGTGTTTTTTGTTTCCCCATGTTCCAAATTGCTGATTTGATTCTCAGAGTCCTCTACTCTACTGTTGATTCCTTGCAAATTATTCTTCATTTCAGTTCGTGTAGCCTTCATTTCAAATTGGTACTTTATTATGTTATTGATTTTCTCAGTTATTTCCCTAATAGTCTGCTTAAACATCCTTATAACCAAAATTCTGAACTCTCTGTTAGCTTGCTTGGATCTATTTCATTTAGTTCCTCTTCTAGAGATTTCTTCTGTTCTTTCCTTTGTGACATTTTCTTTGCATACACATTTTGGCTGCTTCCAGGTGTTTGTTTCTATGTATTAGGTAGAGCTGCTATGTCTCCTAGAATTTGTAGAGTGGCTTTGTGTAGTAGGTGTCCTGTAGGGTCCAGTGGCTCGGCCTCCCCAGTCACCTGAGCTGGGCCTTCTAGGTGCTCCCCTGTGTGGGCTGTGTGCACTGTCCTGTTGTAGTTGAGCCTTGGTTGCTGTTGGCGTCACTGGGATTAACTGACCCCCCAGGCCAATCAGCTGTGAGGACCAGCTGCAACTACAGCCAGAGAGCTGCTGTGCTGGAGATACCCCTGTGGATCAGGATTTACTTCAGTGGAGCTTTGGTGTTCACCAAGTGCACCCCTTGAGTGTCACTCTTGGCTGTGGTAGGGTTGTAATCCAGCGTGGTCGAGTCTGACCACCAGGTGCACTGTCTCTGGGGCCTCCCGGGAGGTGCAAAGTCAGCCTGTGCCAGTGCCTTGCCCAGGGCCACCCAGCATGAGCTACTTGTGCTGGGCTTGGAGGTGTCCAGGAGAGGCCAAGCCATGAACCAATGCAGGCTACCACTAGTGCCAGGCCTGGGGCTGCTTATCAAGCTGTATGGGGCCCACTGCTGCTTGTTTGAGAGATTTTAGGAAAGTCCTAAGCATGAGGCTGGAGAGGCCACTTGCACAGAAAAGCCCCTGGAAATGGCCTGGATGAGCTGCAGGTGGGGAGGGGCGGGGCCTCTGGGAATCACAAGGAGGGGGCAAAGGTGTGAGTCAGGTGCTGGCGATTCAAACATGGTGCCTGCCTGCGGGCTGTGTGCAGGGAGGACTCGCCAAAGGAGCCATGGCCTCCGCCAGCTCTTCTTCCCGGGAGGAAGCCGCCCCTCCACCTCTCGCCTTGATTTCAGGCAGGTCAGTTCCTCCCTGAGTGTCCCAGGTCCTTTCCAGCTGCTGCCCAGCGCTGGGCTCAGAGGGAGAGCATCCGAGTGAGTCAGTGCGCGGGCCCTTTAAGAGGAGCTGCTGGGGCTCCCACAGCCTCCTTGACCCTCAGCGACAGTCCCTACTGGTTTCACAGCCCAAAGTTGTGGGGACATCTCTTCCCAGCCCTGGAGCCCTGGGCTGGGGACCTGCTGTAGAGCTGGGACCCCTCACTCCTCCAGGAAGCCCTCACCACTGAGATTCCCTCCCGGGTTTCAACTGTGGCACCAGGTGTGGGCCTGTGGCACGTCTCAGATTCAGCCCCAATTCAGCCCCAATCTGCCCGCATCTGCACCCCTCTTACTGGTCTCTGTGCTTCTTCATTTCCCTGGTTGTAGGGCTTCTGTGCAGCCAGATCTCAGGAGGCTCTGAGTGCTGGTGGTTCTGTATCTTAGTTGTAATTTTGATGTGGTTGCGGAAGGCGGCGGGTGTAGCTGTGACCTATGCCGCCAGCTTGTTTCTCTCTATGTGAGCATATTTAACGTTGAAAAGACAGTGGATAGCTGGATGAGCACCTTTTCTCAGAAAGTGCTAAGCATTTCCTGTGGGGGGCTTGACAGAGTGGAACCAGGGAGGGGAAGGAGAAATATCTCATCAGGAAATAGATATTAGAGTTTGAAAAAGAGTGTAAAGGTAGATACATCTTGAAGACTAAGAGTAGGTGAATAGATAATTTATACGTGGCGCAAAAATAGTATTTAGTCATTTAAAAAGGCAAGATCATCTTAAGAGAAAACTAGCAACGTAAGTGAACAGGAGCTTAAAGAGAGAGAAGACGTTTGTAAGAGATGAATCAGAGTATTTCTAGTCAGTGGAAAGGCTCAGTGTGAGGTCAGATGGCATGCATTTGCAGTGGTCCTGTACTTTGCACATAGCAGACATTTGGCAAAAATTTGTTGAACCCCAGATCATGCTGGCCCCATTCTGGATCACCATCACACTGTTACCTGTGGCTGCACAAAACTAGGATGTGTAGTGTGAGTAGAGACCCAGGAATGTCTGTTGATTGGCATGGCTGAGAATGCAGGTTTCTGCCCATTCTCTGGGTTCAAATTTTATGACTCCTATATTTACAATCTCTCCTCCAATTACTGCATACCACTTACTGTTCTTCAAAAACATGGGATAGTTTCATCACTCCTACTCCTTCCTTTGCATAATATCTCTTCTGCCCACAACTGGTCCCCAGCTCAAAGAGCTCCTACTTGGCTCAAGATCCAAATCCAGCTTCTATGAATCCTTTTTTGACATCCTCTTGCATAGACATCTTGACACAGTATCTTGTACATATCTTCATAATTAGAACTTTGACATAATATTTTAATTTCGCTTTATATTTCTTCTTCCCACTCCAGAGCTCCTTAAGAGTGAAAATGCGTTATTATAGGCCTAGTATATTACACAAGCCATGAAGTAGGTGCTCCATAATAGTTTGCAGACTGACTGATTAATTGGCTAAATCACAGATTTCCAACCTTCTAAATCTCATAGCCCACATGTTATTAAATTGTATAACTAATTACTAAAATTCTGCTTGTGACACACCAAAAAATGTAATATATTTTTTGCTGATCTGACAAAAAAGAGGTATAAGTTTGACTCATTCTCACCAGATGGCTAGTGCTGTGTTGACTGTTGTCATTTTTAAATTTGACAATCTAAGGGAAAAGAGGTCAATGAGCCTGACTAAAGAGCACGTATTGCATGTTTTAAAAATTCTTGTGACACACCAGTGTCCCTCTTGCAGCAAACCAGTGTCTTGCAGCACACTGGTTGACAATTGCTGAGCTAAATGAAAGGTCAATTAATCAGTGATATGCAGGAGAATGAAGCTCAAAGGGAAAACGGTAGAGAGAGAGCACAAGGACAGGAGCAGCAGTTGATATTTGTCATTTATTGTCACTCAGGATTCATTTCTCTTTTTGGTTTTGAACACAAACATTTTTAAAAGTATCTATCTCTTCCCATGGCCTCTCCATCCCAAACTACTGGGTATGAAAAAGAAAGCCTGAGTCCAACCAGCCACTGGCAGCCATCATACAGGGAAAGCCTGGGAGTAGAGCAGGGAAGGATCTGGTCGCAGGGTTAGAGCAGCCTCTCTGAAGCAGCATCTCCTCTGAACTCTTTGATCACATAAAGCAATTCTTAACTGCTTCAGGTGTTTGTGCTGGGTGTTCTATTAACTGCAGCCCGAGCATCTACCTGTGTCAGTCATGCTGGTCATTTACTGGTTTTGGAGTCACAGAAATTGTGCCTATGGAGATGTCAAGTAACACATTTGACTCAGTGGAAATAAGTCCTGGTTAGAAGCAGAATGCCATGACCCTAACTGCAATAGACTTTTGACCCTTCTACAGCTAGACTCAGTATTTGAGAGTTTGAGAGGACTGACGCTTTCTGCCCGTGTTACCAGGATTTCTGAGCCTGACCCTTACTATTTTCTCACCCAATCCAATGCCATGTTCAGGACTTTTACCTTTTTATTACAAGTACTGTTCTCACATCTTCTAAGATTAGGAGAACCTTGGGCAAGTGTGTATCTGTGCATGTGTGTGTGCGTGTTTGTGTGTAACATTGACCCACTACAATAAAAGAGAGTTGTATATTATACATTTCCCATGCATAAAAAAATCAGAATACCCATTCCTTCCAAAAACAAAAGCACCACATGGATTTTAGTAAAGTTTGCATAAGTGAGACTGATTCACAGCTTCCAAATCTTCAATTGAACTCCATTTGGACAAAGAATAGAGTCCATGCACCCTGACTGGTGCTTTGTTGCCAAGCAGATCACCTTTCCCAGACTCCGCATCTTGAATCCATTACCATGTCAGATATTGTAGGCTGCCACCCGGCCTGTCTGCGCTCTGGTAACCTTTTCTCCCGGTTCCTGCTGAAAAAGAGCCAAGGTTGCCTCGCAGCTCTTCCCCTTCAGTGACTTTCACTTTACTATTAACTCCCCCAGCTCACTCCTCCCCTCCCTGTCCCTTTCCTGAAGCTTCCCCGCACCGCTCTCAAAACCAAAACCAAAGGCACAGGCTTAGCGGTGTTATCTGTGACATTTCAGAAGGAAGAGAAGACAAGAACTGCAAATGTTTCGACTCTCTTTTCCCTGTCCCCCCAGAGAGGACGCGCTGCAACCTTTGAAACCGTAAATAAACTTGAACTTGTGAGTGTTGAAAGGCTCTCTGGCTGGTCACTGAAGTGCGTTCCCTGGCACAGCTTCCAAACGCCTGCTGGGGAAGGAGGAACTATCTCCTCGGGCAAGTCCGGAGTAATCCCTGCTGTGAGATCAGTAAGCCCTTCCCCTGCCCTTCCCTCAACAGAGAATATCTTTCTAGATGTAACAGCCCTTGACCTAGATGGGAACATAACACGATTCCCTTCTGAGAGGGTCCCTGGCAGTCTCCTCGCTGCAAGGAATGCCTAATAGCCTTGTTCAGCGTGATCGACAGCTATTTTGCCATCACATTTAATACCGTTTGTCTAAAACAGGTATCAATTTTTTTTTTTTTTTTCTGATAAAGAAAATTGGCACATCCTAAGTTGGCAGATTTAAAAAATTTTTAATATAAGAGGAGAATGAAGAAGTGTATTAAAAGGAACTCTGATATCCACCCTCCCCAAAATGTTATTGTAATCATTCTCACCCTTCCAAACACTGTCACATATCCATTATGCTGTCACGGATCAGTGTACAATTGACAGAGAATAAGACTGAGACAGTCCATCAATCTAGTGTCACACCGTGTAATAAAAGTCTACAGAAATCCTGTAAATGCTAGTTATACCGCCAGATACAGCTCCAAAGTGCCGATCGGTGTCAAATGTTCTAAGTGGCTATAAATAGGTAATATGTCCTAAGGAAAATCTGACTCTTAGTGGTATTGAAAAGGGAAAATAGCAGAAATTACAGATTATTACCAATGGAAATAAGGCCAGGGGGCAGTAGTGTGAGGAGATGGGTCTAGGGAGATAAATGAGAAAATGGAGATAACCCTATGTCAAACAGTTCTTCTGATTCACTATTTATAATGGTCTATGTGCTTAAGGCCATTTAGAGTACATGAAAAAAAGGGCAATCTTCACTGAAATTGCAAGAATTTAAAATCTGATCTGTCTAGTTCAATCTTTGCTTAGAGGAGTTCTGTAGTTGATAAAAGAAAACAAAACTGAGGTACAATTATTTATTTTATTGACTAATTTGTTAAAAGCTAAAATTAATGTAATTACATCAAAGTACCAGTCCAGCATTTAACCAAAGGCCAGAACTGGCCTTTTTAATGAATGGCTTCTTAATCCTTTTGAACTCACTGAGATATTTTTGTTTGTTCATTTCTTTATCTTCACAGTTAGGTTATTATTTATTTTTGAGAACTTTGAAAAACTCATAAGAAATTACTGTTCTTAGGAAAACATAACTTGACATTTGTGTGGAGACCAAGAGATGTGTGTCATCGAATGCCCAGGTGATGGTTTGAGGAACTACTGATGATGTCATGACTGGAGAAAGCATCAGCTTCCAGTGCCAGGAACCAAACTTACAAGCCTTTTCGTTAAAATAACAGAGTGTAATTAGCACTTTTGGTCTGTGTACACTAATTTAGACATCACCACTAAATCAATTTAAATAAATGCTTAATAATTTGTTTAGCCTGGTACTTTTTATAAAAGACAGGCTACATTTCAAAGTTAGGTAATGTATCAGATTCTTCAGAACTTGTTTTTATTTTTTAAACTATTGGTTCACATGATTGTGGAGGCTGGCAAACCCCAAATTTGTAAGGCAGGCTGGCAGACTTGAAACTCAGGCTGGAGTTCATGCTGCAATCTTCAGGCAGAATTTCTTTGACAAGAAACCTCAATTTTCACTCGTAAGACCTTAAACTGATCGGATGAGGCCCAGGCATATTATTGTATAATCTCCTTTACTTAAAGTTAACTGATTGTAAATATTAACCACATCTACTACAGACCTTCACAACATCTGCACTAGCGTTTGATTAAACAAGTGGGTACTGTTACCTAGCCAAGTTGACACATTAAACAAATCATCACAGGTGGTGAGAAGGATGTTATTTTAAGTTGTGGTATTACCATACAGTTGCACTGCCTTCTTTGCCTAAGGGCACATCTACGGAGACACCTTTCATTCCTATTTTTATATCATTTCTGGAAAAGGCTCTAAATGACTCATTTACTTGGCTATAGTTTACTTCAAAATTTTGATTCACCAAACAGGACTGAAAACTCCACGTTGGTCATTTTTTAAAAATTTTACTGAGCTTTATTATAAATCACAAAATAAAATTTATTATATTAAAAATGAAGACTTTGCTGGAAAAATTCTCCATCTTCTCTTTGATGCATTCCTCAATTTACAAATATTTGATAGTTTCTTACTCTTGTAGATATCTATCTACCTATTTATCCATATATTTATACACATGCATACATGTTGAGACAGGTGTGGGAAAGGTATTTTCTTATCTTTTTAGTTTGTTATAAAGATAGGATTATAAAAAAGATAACTTTATTTTGCTTTTTCACTCAATTTTGTACCCTCCAAGTCAATGCATTTTATTTTTTATTTACTTATTTTAATATATTTTTATTGATTTCAGAGAGAGAAAGGGAGAGGGAGAGAGATAGAAACATCAGTGATGAGAGAGAGTCATTGATGGGATGCCTCCTGCAAGCCCCCTGCCGGGGATCGAGCTTGAAGCCCAGGCATCTGTCCTGACCTGGAATCGAATTTTGATCTCCTGGATCGTAGGTTGATGCTCAACTGCTGAACCACACCGGCAGGGCCCAAGTCAATGCATGTTAAATAGCTATATAATATTACACAAATAGATTATATTATTCTGACCACTTTCCTAGTTGGTAGATCCTCAGTGTGTATCAGTTTTATTTCACCCTAACAAACAAAACTGCAGTGCACATCCTTGTACACATTTCCTTAAATGGGTATAGAGATGAGTTAATTTTGTTATTATTTTGGTAAGACTGATTCTACAAAGTGAAATTTCTATTTAATCATCAATAAAAATGTGTTAAATCCTGTTTTTTTACATCTCTATGAGTTTTAATGTTCTTGAATTTTTGTCGGTCTGATAGCTGAAAAATAATTTATCATGGTTTAATTTACTTTTCTTTGACTTATATTAAGGTTAAGTATATTTTTATATGTATTGTTCTTTTTTGACACAATGTTCTTAAAAGTATATGAAAAGATTAATGTCAGAATCAAGACAATGAAATGTTGTTCATGACAGATACGAACAATAAGATATAAGATAATTATATCAAATAATATGCAATGCAATATGCAATGCCATTGTAGGGGAGGAAAAACTTTTATTCTACCCTCTTACATTTACTTACTCTATACCATGAATTAAACTAACAAAGGACAGACTAACAAGGGAAAAAAGCATACACATTTAGCTGAAGTTTTTAATTTTATTTTTATTTATTTATTTAATCCTCACTAGGTATTTTTTCTATTGCTTTTCAGAGACAGTGGAAGAGAGAGTGAGAGAGAGAGAGAGAGATGGAAGAGAGACACATTGATTGCCTGCTCCCCGCACACACTCCAGCCCGGGCTGGGGACCCAGCCTGCTACTGAATTACATGCCCTTGGCCAGAATTGAACCTGGGACCCTTCAGCCTGAGAGCTGATGTTCTAACCAGTGAACCAAACCAGCCAAGGTGAAGTTTTTAATTTTATATGCACAAGGGCTACACAGAAAAGAGAAAAAATCCAAAACAGTGATTAGACTTGGAAGCTTATAAACTATTTTAACAATTGATGATAATTGTAGTGAAGTAACTAGACAAAGGAAAGGGGGGTTGGGGCTTCTAGGGGTCATAAACTGTGGGAAGATAATATGGGAAACTGATGGAAGATGAAGGTTATCTTAGTAAGATTTATCTGTGCAGACTCATCTTGGGCGCCAGCTTTTCTTCTCCTTCATGGCCATAAAATCCCCCAGAAAGGGGATTTAAGTCAGTCCTCATTTTTCAGAAGTTTTTGCTTTTAGTCAGAAAAGGGAAGATCCAAGAAGGCTTTGATTCTCGATTGCCTTCAGCTCAGAATAATCCATCTGCTAAAGTAGCATATTTTGAGATGGTAGATATACTCTCATAGACTTCATTATTTAACCTTTAGAAGGACTAGTTTAGAAAATTAGAATCATTGAAACTTTGGATTTGCTTTGGTTTTGATTGTTGATCATTTGTTTAGAATTGGATTTTAAGCCCTGGACTTCTCTTATTGACCATATAACCTTGTGCCCTCAGCTTCAATTCCCACATCCATAAGTACAGGAGATTAAAACCTACCTGAGAATATTGAGCTACCACAAACATGCACATGTGCACACAAATACTATCCACATGAAAGTTTTCTAAATGCAGTAAATTTGATTTATGGTGCTTTGTATTCACAGAATCCTACGTTCCATCATTTAAAAAACATTTTCTGATCCACTCTTCTTTTCTTGATGCTCACATCAAGACTAAGAGATAGGCAGGGACATAAAAAAGGAATAAACTGAGGCTTAGAAAGTTAAATGTCTAGGTTGACCCCACACAAATGGTGTGTTGTATGTTAGGTAATTCGATTCTGGCTCTAGATTTCCTGTTGCTTCATATTTGGGTCAATATGCTGTTCACTTCGATGCTGACATTTTTAACGATACATTTCTTTTTACTTTCCTTAAATGTGTTTGTTCCAATGCATATATGGCATTGTACCAAATATGTGAATTTCTACTGAACAGGAATTAACATATAGAGACCTTTATATTACTAACAAAAGTGAAATCAGATGTAAAGGCCGTTACACACACCCTGTCCTGGAGAGAAACATGTACCAATAGAGAGGAAAGTATGGATATCTCTGTGTGTACACAGGCATTCACACGTGCCTGTGTGCGAAAGGATATGTGCGAGCTCTGCATGTGCTGCAGGGACATGCGGGGTGTTAATGGCTAATGCTGTAGAACCCCAGATAAGCCAGCATTGATTCCTGTTTTTCAAAGACAAATACGCACTGAATACTCCCCCATGTGGAGGGCTGAGCCACATGGCCTCTCTCGTCTCCACCAGGTCCTCCCTTAACCCAGGGGCATGAGAAGTGCGATAGATGAGGGTAAATGGTGCTGAGACTGTACAGAGGGTCTCTCCAATCTCACCACCAGGGAGACAGAAAAGACTTCCTGGAGGAGGAAGTACCTGTGTTGGGTGAGGTAAAAGGGTAGGAGGGGAAATGGAAAGATGGCATCCAGTCACAGAATCACAGCGCACTGCCAAATCAATTCTAGGGTTAATTTAAGGGTACCAGGTAAGGGGACATGCTTGAAATCCAGGAGGGTTAAAGAGACTAGTAAGTATGTTAAATGATTTCTTTTCAATATACTGAGGAGATAATTCTGATTTTAAAATAAAGTTATTATAAGAATGCCAGCAAGAACAAGCCTCGTGCTCTGCAGTCTGTCCCATGAAAGCTGTCTCTATACATTGACCCTGTTCTGGATTCTTTCCCTCCCTTCTCCCCTTTATCAATCCTGCTTTCACCACATGCCCGAGGGGCTGCAGTGCTTCCCATAAACACATCCCCACGAAGGTGCTAATGACTGATAAGGCTAAACGGTTCCTCCTGGGAGTGTTTGTACTTCAACAGAGTGGGATGCCTTTCCCTGGGGTCTCAGACTGAAATGCCTCAGGAGTAAGCCACAAAGGAGTGAAGCGATGGAGCAAATGTGCGCCTCTCTACATTTTCTTGAAATGTCATTCTATTTTATTTTCCTACGTTAGTTAAGACATGTGCCCAGAGAAATATGCTTTGTTTGTTTGTTTGTTTTACTATCAGATAAGCAAGAAGGACAACTTGATGACATGTCCCCTGATACTCAGTCCTGGTGCCTAAGGACTCTGATGAGGCTGGTGTGACTAGACATTCAATCCCAAGGCCATTCACCATCAGTTTATCCTACCAGGTTGGAATGCAGGTCCCTGAAATAAAATTTTCTAATTGTTCTACCAAAAAAGCCAAACTGTTAGGTTTTAATGTAAATTATTCCATTTTTATACATAGGCTGAAATGTTTAAAATAGGAAGTATACAAAATGAAATGCATATTTGCAAGCCAAATGTCACTCTTTAAGCTGACAACTTGTAATCTCTTCTTTAATTTAAAGAAATAAAATTATGACAACTTTAGATGTCGTTAATAGAACTTGAAAGTAATAGTTCTGAATGGATATACCGGAACAACTGCTTGCTCATAACCGTTGTGCAAATTTAGAAGGTGCCCCTTCTTCAAGGCACTTACTTTCCACATGTCAGAAAATTAGAATGTAGTGATTTTGTTGGGATATGAGATGTCGATATCGTCTGTTAGAAAATTAGTAAGTGTATAAATCTGTGGTGTCTACCATGTGAATGATGACTCCTAAGGCTGTGCAGTGTTGTTCAACCTGTGCAATATGAAATGACCCTGAAAAATAATTCTTGGGCTCCTTGAATCTTGCAGAGTAAGATTCTGACTCCTCCAGCAAAGAGTTTAAAATTGCAGTTCTTCTTGATGCCCTTTCTTTGATAGTAATACTGAGCATCACATTAGATGGTCCTGCTAAGCTGAGCATGAATCTTTCAGAATCTAAAGAACAAAAATAAACTGACAAACAAAATAGAATCAGAGGCCAGGATAAACGGAACAGACTGACAGATCTCAGAGCAGAGGAGGTGGGGAGGTCGGAAGAGATCAACCAAAGAATATATATGCATGTATGCATAACCTATGGACACAGATAATAATGTGGTGAAGGCCTAGAGGGGGCAGGTGCAGGGCAGAGGGAGAAAAAGAGGGGGAAAGTGGGGGACCTCTGTAATAGAGTCAGCAATAAAAAAATGAGAAGGCCAAAAAAAAGTAAATAAAGATGGCATTTTGAACAAACATAAGATCATCAGGGTATATATTAGTTTGCTAGGGCTGCTTTGTCAACCTACCACAGACTGAGTGGTTTCAACAGCAGAAATTCATTGTCACACAGTTCTGAAGATCAATGTCTCAGCAGGGTTTGTTCTTCCCCAGGGCTGTGAGGGAGCATCTGTTCCATGCCTCTCTCCTATCTTTAGTGGTTTGCTGGAAACCTTTGGCATTCCTTGGCTTATAGATGCATTGCCCTGATCTCTGCCTTCATCTTCACATGGTATTCTCCATGTGTGAATGTCTGTACCCAAATTTCCCTCTTTTAAAAGACATCAGTCTTATTGGATTAGGGCCCAACCTAATGACTTAATCTTAACTTGATCATCTGTGAAGATCACATTCTGACATAGCAGGGGTTAGGGTCCTTCAACATATGAATTTTTACGGGATACAATGTAATTCATAACAGGGTATATCCAAAGTAACCAGGTTTAAATTTTATCACCTAATATCAACAGAATGCAGATGACCTTATTTTAGCTCTAGTTTTATATTTATTTTTTTATATGCCAAGTATTCAGAATATGTAAATAGTTAGCTGATTTTAAAAAAATAAAACTAGAATACATTTTGAGTTAAATCTTTTCATCCTTACCTTAGAACATGTGCATTTAGTGCATTTGTGGTGTGTGTGTATATGAGAGAGAGAGAGAGAGAGGAGAGAACACAATTGCATTCATAGCCTCGGTGTTCTCTTTTAGATTGCTGAGTGATTTCCTACTTGCCAACAGCTCTTCACATTATATGAATCTAAGCTACTCACATTGTGAAATTCCTTTCATTCCTATAGCTATAGAGTGATTGCCTGCCAGTGTTCCTTTTCTTGTAATTTACTTTTAACCATAAAGGAAAGCCTTTTTTAATTCTCTCGAATGCCAAATCATTCAGCAAGGAAGGTATCATTTCAGTGTGCTGTATAATCTCACTCAAAGCAAAAAGGAAGTGTAGCATGTCAGCACAAAATGTCTCATTCTGAACCTTGATTTAAGGCTCTCTACTGCTTGGATCACCCAGTCTATATAAGGGAAATATTTGGAACTTCCATTCAGCACAGGGTGCATCTATATTGGTGGTGGGATTAGCAATGTTAGGAGTTCAAGCTATATCTGGACACTCATTTGTGAGGAATGATGTTATGTATGGAATACAAAGAGAAAGAGCAGTGAACTAAGAATAGAAGGCTGCTAAAACCTAGTCCCACCATGCCCCAATTTTACCTTCTAGATTTGCTTTCATTCATGCATTCATTCATTCATTCATTCATTCATTCACTCATTTCTACTTACCTAGACTCTGTGTTAGGTGCTAAGAACATTATGGTGATTAAGGCATAAAATATGTCAAATTAAACAGGTATTAAAAACAAAATTGTAATACAAAGTAGTGAAGGTTATAATAAAGGAAATATAGCATGTATTAAGTGCAGGTTAAGCTGCTATGATAAGACTTGAAAATACAATGATAGAAATCACATACAAGTGACTCAAGTTAAGTAGTTTGGGGTTGGTGGAACAATATGTGGCTTCCACTCTGGGTCCTTGGTGGCTGCTTTAGTTCTTATGACCTTTTCATCAAAGAGGAGGAAAAAACCTTCACGAGATTTTTGTTTTTAAAGGACTGATATTTGAAGAAGAGTGGAAAATGAATGGGGAAAACCTGAATGGAGCTAGGGAGAGCAGTCAAGCAGCTTTGCTGTGATACAAGTAGAGTGTTTCTGGCTAGACGATGGCAATAGTGGCAAAAATAGAGTTAAGTGGACATAGGCAATATGAGTTTAAGAGATGGGGCTTTGTGATGATAGGATGTTGGTTCTAAGGAATAGAGTCATGGATGATTCTTCAGCCTCTTGACTGAGCAACCACATAGTGGGAGCCTTTCAATGACCTGGAGAAATTCAGAATAGGAACACCTTTCAAGGACAAGGGATGGGGAAAGATTTCAGTTTGAAATCATTGACTTGCAAGGTACTTTTAGACATTTAAGCAGCTATTTCAGAAGGCTTTCAGGTAGAATTCCAAGAAGTGCAGGAGAAAAATCTAGGTAGAAAATGTAGCTCTTGGAGACATGAGAGTGAATGAGATGTCCCTTGGATATCAGGCAGAAGAGAGGGTTTAGCAGTAGCTAGAAAGAGCACCAACACTTAAGAAGACTGCAAAGGAGATCGGGAAGAAGAGATAGCCCAGAGAAATAGGAGAAAAACCAGGTAAGGCCAAAGATGTCAAGTAAAAGAGAGTAGTTTACTCTATCAAATGTTATTATAAGAAATAGTCCTCAAGTAAACTAAGGATGAATTGGTAACAAGTAGCTTCAAGAAGGATAAGAATTGGAATGTACCCACAAAATTTATGAAATATAAACAGGGAGAACATTTTGATTATAACCATATCATCATTGGTCGAACACTGAGAAAGTGCTGAGGAATCAATGTGGCCTCCAGGTTCAATTATTTTAACAAGTGTGAGTGCAAAAAAAAAAGAGATACATAGAGTAACGAGAGAAGGGGTTATAGTAGAGTATTTTGGGTTTTTTAAATGTGCAGTTTAAATCTGAGAAAGTTGCCATGAGAAAAGGATGTGTTAAGATTGTGTGCAACTATGACAGGTCTCTGAGCTCTTGTGCTTAATATTTTTTTATCTTAAATATTTTTCTCCTTACCTCCACTCTCTGCCTTCCCCATTTCACACAAAAATGAAAGAAAAATTATCCTTAAAGGTGACACAGTAGTTCAGGTCATCCCTAGATTACTTTTATGTTTGTAAAATAATAGTACTAGTATTGATTGATTGCTAATTAATTTTTCAGACACAGTGTGAAACACTTTTTAAAGTATTACCTCCTTTAATCTTTTAATCTTCACAACAATTCATTAACTACTGTGTTGTTTTTCTTATTTTTTTTTTTTTAACTTCATTTTACAGTTCAGAAATTGCTGAAGCTCACAGAGCTGAGTAAATGGTGAACCAAAATTTGAGCCCTGGATATCTTAAACTTGCATGGTGGAATAATGAATTGTTAATTTCTAAGTATTGCATTTACATCATTTGATTTTTGTTCACGGATAGTTTTTATACACAGAATGGAAAACATTTCCTGCTCAAGTAGAACATTCCTGTTTTGCTTTGGTCGCCTTTTAATAGGGTGGAACTAAAATAAAAATAATTAAGCTGTTGTATAAGCATGACAAATTTTTTTTTTTTTTTACAGTTAAAAAAATATATATTAAAAACAGTTTGGTATAACTTGCTTTTTCTGACTGATTCTGGCCATTTCAAAACAAAGCTGGAAAGCTTGGAACAGTCATGTTCTTGACCTTTTCAAGTTTCTCAATAATCATGACAGGAAGATGTCTTCCTCATTATATCATTAGCTTGGAATTGATGCTTACACAGTTAGGATTATTTAGAAATGTGAGGGTCTATATATGATTTATTGCAACAATTATGACTGAAAATCTTGTAGAGACCATGTGACACCCTTTGTGGAAAACTGAGAGTAAACTTTGACATATATTGCCTGGGCAATCAGAAGAGAGAGCTCTTCATCAGGGAGGAACTGGGGTAAATAGGTAGGCTAAATGCTCTGACACACACGAAGAGGCAGAATCCAAACGGCTTTACAATAAGCTCAATTTTAAGTGTATGTAATAAAGTTACAACAATAATGTTGTAGCTTAACAATGCGGCCTTAAAATGCAGCCACCCAATTATACTTTCATTTGAAATTTCATGTTTTTATAATAAGGTTTGTTCTTTATTTTAGGGTTTTATTGTAAGTAGTGATGAGTTGGCTTTTTATTACCTACGTCCATCTCTGGCTATACTAAAAAACAACAACTTATAGTGTGAGTGTGTGTATAATATATGTGTGTACTCTGCAAGAACTCATTAGCTACTTATGATTATCCTTTGATCTAACTCTTTTCCCAAAGAGAGTTCTCATTTTAAGAAAAAAGATTTAAAAATAATATGTGTCAGTATATTATCTCATCCATCATTTCCTTTTCATGCTATGTATCATTACACATTCTGTAAATTATATAATTTATTTTTCTTAAAGGCATTTGATAATCACCAGACTAAAGTTTCATTTTTCTCCCCCTTCCCACGTTTTTTGAAAGTGAGTCCCCTCGGTTCTTTAGGAGATAAATACACTGATGGTCTTGAAACAGCTCCAAAATTAGGTTATCAGTAGTGTTCCAAATTAGAGTGCTATCTAGAAATTGACGCCATTTGGGAGCTACATTTTTACCATATGGTCCTTGCATATATTCATTATAAAGGCATTCACATCCTCTATCTTCTCTCTATGTTATATTTTAGGAGAAATTGTTATAAAAGCAATGACAATCACATCTCTTTCTTATTTTTATCAACCTGCCATGTGAATCTTAGAATAATTTCCTCCCCCACATAACAAGAAGATCTTTCTTGCCAAGGAACCAAATCTAGAAGGAATAGTGTTATCATGATGGCTAGGCATTTTTGTTTCTTGTTCTGTTTCCCATTTCTATTAAGAAGCCTTTTGATTTTTCCCAAGGATGTCCTCTTGGTATTGCTGAATGTCATCTCAGGTAATTCAAACACTCTCATTTTAATTACCGATGTCCATTATTCATTTCCTTGCCTTTCCACAGAGGGATGAAAAAAAGCTTCTATCTTAGCTCTTCTAAAGGATACCTTGTTTAATTAAAAAAAGTACTGTCAAAAAAGCCACACACAAAAACACTCTCTAGGTGTTTGAAAGTATGTAGGCCTTGACAATTACCTGTCTGTCATATATTTAATTTAATGTAATGGAAATAATTTTAAAAGAATTATATTTGCCTGTGTTTTTTAATCTTCACTCAAGGATATGTTTTCATTGACTTTTAGAGAGAGAGGAAATAAGAGAGAGAGAGAGAGAAACATCTTTGGTATGAGAGAGAAACATTGATTGGTTGCCTCCTGTACATGCACCAACAGAGGAAAGAAACTCACAGCCTAGGTATGTGCCCTGACCAGAAATCGAACCTGCTACCTATTGGTATAGGGGTTGAGACTCCCACCAACTGAGCCGTCCTGCCACGGCAGGATTTTGTTTTAATAAGACTAATTGAAATATATGTAATTAAATCATACCAACAATAGTATAGTTCAGGAAAGTAATCCAGTAATGTTTTAGGATTATTTGTGAACTCACTTGTTTTCTAAAATAATTTTTTGAAAAGTATGTAACTCTCATAGTTCAAGAACAAAATACACAAATATATAAAATTATGTAATCCCCCCACAACTGCCATTGATTCAATTTTCAGCCCCCACTCCCACTCCACCTTGGGTTGTTAGTCATTAGTTTCTTCTGTTTTCTTCAAGAGTTTCTTTTACATACACAATAAAATATGAATATGTTTATACTATCCTTCCTCTTTTTTGCAAAGTAATATCTTCTGTTTCGTTTTATTCACTCCATATCTGTTATTATTTTCCCCAATCAAAATAATTTTCTTTGTTCTCTCTTTTTCCCTTCCTTAGTTTTTGCATGTCTATATTGTAAACTTTTTCAAGAACCAGCTTATGTATGCTTGTATGTATGTATGCATGTATTCTGCTGCTTTTTTATTATCTAACTCAGTGATTTTCAACTGGTGTGCCACAAGACTTTTTAAAATATGCAGTACCTGACTATTTAGTCAGAGGCACAGACCTCTTTTGTCAAATAAAAAAATAACATCAGCCAACACAACAATAGCCATACAGTGTGAATGAATCAAAATTATACCTTTTCTTTTTTTGTCAGATCTGCAGAAAATTTAATATATTTTTTTTGGTGTGCTGCAGAATTTTAGTAATTAGTTTATGTGAGTCAGGAAATAAAAAAAGGTTGAAAATTGTTGATCTAACTCTTTTAATTCTTTCTGTTCCATCTCTTATTAGTTTTCTATTTCCACGTAACAAAGTACAATAAATTTAGCAGCTTAAAGCAAAATTAATATTACATGGTTCTATAGGTCAGAAATCCAGACACACTCAACTGGATTCTCTGCTTAGGGCATCACAGGCAGAAGTCAAGGGGTCTGCTGGGTTGAACTGGGCTCTTTTCTGGAGGCTCTAAAATAGAATCATCTTCTAGCTTCATTCACATTAGCAGAATTCAGTTCCTTGGGGGTTGTAGGACTGAGGTCCATGTTTGCTTATTTTCTATGGGCCAGAGATCACTCTCAGCTGCTTTTGGGAACCATGTATATATTATGAAGTCATTAGATTGTACACTTCCTAGGTTCTCTGAAAGTAAATTTGACATATTTTGTCTTTATTCTTTTTGTATAATTTCAAGGAGGAAAGGAGGCATAATGCTGATTTACAGCCATACTGGAAGTTATAGTCTAGTAAAATTGATACATATTTTCAGATGTGGAGGGTCAAACCCTTAAAATGCCTAGATTCAATATACCATTGCTATCAGATTCCCACTCCACTCAAAATTGTGTTCTTCAAACTTGATCACAAGAAAACTATGAATATTATACAATGATTTTTTAAAATATATATATATCTTTATTTCAGAGAGAGGAAGGCAGAGGGAGAGGGAGAAAGATAGAAATATCAGTGATAAGAGAGTCATCATTGATCAGCAGCTTCCTGCACGACCCTGACTGGGGATTGAGCCCGCAGCCTGGGCATGTGCCCTGACCGGGAATTGAACAGTGATCTCCTGGATCCTAAGTTGATGCTCAACCACTGAGCCATGCCCGGCCGGGCTACAGTGACTTTTAGCTAAACATCAAAACTAAAATAATCTAAAGGCAGAAATATCTTGTAGAGATTTTCTGTTATAATACCTTGGAGGAAAATGTTCTCTCTCCCGTTTCTCTCATTGCATTCTTCTTTCAATCAAAAATTAGTTTTGAAAAAATATTTTTTCTTACCTCCAGTTTCTTGGATTATTAATAAGCTCTTTTCCTAGTCTCTGGATTGTTTATTTATTGCTGTTTTTTTACTTTTCTAGGTTAGAATGCTTAATGCAGTTCTATGAGAAAAATGCTTACCTTTCTCTTAATCCTCTGGTTTCCTTACAGGATTTGGTACAACATAGAAACGTTGATTGGCAGTGTCCATTCTCAGGGACCTGCCTCTCCTTTTGAAACCAATGGTTTAGGCAGTTCTCTGAAGTACACAGGCATCACTCCAGGCTATTATTTTGAATAATCTGCTCTGGAGCAGGAACACTCATGCTGGGTGTTGAATGTCTTAAAATATGCGGTGCTACATGAGTGCCTACAGCACCTCAGGGTAAAAACTGAGCCCTGTATAAGAATGAATGATGGAGCCTTTGTGCTTTTCTCAATGTTCAGGCAGGTGTGTTGGCATTTACACATGCCTGTGTGATGTAGCATTCAGAGAAGATAAAACTCTTTGATGATTACACATTTCTACTGTACAAAGAATGCATCACCTTGCTAAAACAGGTTGCTTCTAATTGCTATGTTGTTTCTTCCTCTCTCACATTATCTTGCTTTATGGGAGAGGTGATTTTTATAACGCTTAATTTGTTTTACATTAAATTTTGCAAATATGCACTGAAATTAAAGGGAATTTGAGTGTGCTCTTATGTTTAAAGTAAAAATACACATTGATGTCTAAGGAAGAAGACCAATGAGATTACTTTGGAAGAGAATCCAATGTCAATGCATTCTTGGACTGAGTAATTTTCACAACTCAGTCCAAGGATTGAAGTAATTTTCAAGGATATCTGATGAAAAACATGATTGAATATAAATGTGGGAAGCTGGGGGTTGTTGGTGCATCAAGTGTAGGTAGAAGAGGTAAAATAATCAAAAGAAACATTGAAAGAAATAAGGAAGTCCTTTTATACTAAAGACCATACTTACAGCAAATTGAATCTGAGTAACGTAGCCTTAAATTAAACAACAGATTGCACATTTATCACATAAAAACCTGAGACTGATATTGAAGATATTTTTTAAGAGATAAAGACATGGTTCAATCCTGAGACAATGCCAAACTAATGAAGGAGAATTACAGAAATAACCAGACATAATACAAAGTGGAAGCAAAGTTTTTGTTGTTGTTGTTAACACTTGCCTGAGGATCTTTTTTCCATTGATTTTTTTTTTTTAAATATATATTTATTGATTTCAGAGAGAGGAAAGAAGAGGGAGAGAGAGAGAGAGAGAAACATCAATGACGAGAGAGTCATTGATCGGCTAGCCAGCAACCCGGGCATGTGCCCTGACCGGAATCTAACCCTGATCGCCTGGATCCTAGGTCAATGCTCAACCGCTGAGCTATGCCTGGCCAGGCTCCACTGATTTTTAGAGAGAGTGGAAGGGCAGGAAGGGAAGAGAGAGAGAAAAATAGAGAAACATAGATTGGTAGCCTCCCACACTCACCTTGACCAGGGCTGGGGACTGAACCTGTAACCCAGGTGTACACCTGTGACCAGGAATCAAACCCTCGACCCTTCAGTGCCAGGGCTGATGCTCTAACCACTGAGCAACATTGGTCAGGGCTGGAAACAATGTTTTTAAGGAACAAAAGTGAACAGATGCTTTATTTGTACTCAGTGACTATTTTGGAATATTTTTAGAAGGTGAGATTTGACCAGAGTATTTAAAAGATCTGATCCCACCTATCTTTTAATGCCTACTTTTAGGTATTGTTCCCCAGACACTTTTCACTCCAGTCCCTCTGAACTTGTTTCCATAACTAACTGCAATAACTCTACCCAAGAGGTTCTTTCACACAAAGTAGTTCATCTACTTAGTATATTATCACTTCTCTGACATTTTACTTTAACCCATAGTTTTTGTGATGATGAATTGAGTTTATACAAATGATAATGAACTTGGAACAGTATTTGGCACAGAGGAAGAGCTCAGTCAGTGTTCATTATTACTAATAACAATATTATAACCAGTGTTAAATTTATTTCAGTGTCAGAGTCATATTTATTCTGTGTGTGTAAATATGGTACCATTTATCTAAGAGAAAGGGAGAGTAATATTCACATGCATGTGCACTTCTACAGTTGACCCTTGAACAACACAGATTTGAACTGCATAAATCTTCTTATATGTATAAACCCTGTAAATGTATTTTCTCTTTCCTATGATTTTTTAAAAAATTATCTTTATTGTTGAAAGTATTACAGATGTCCCCTTTTTCCCCCATTGTCCCCTTTCCACCCTACTCTGGTCCCCTCCCCAGGCCTTCATCCCACTATTGTCTGTGTCCATGGGTTATGCATGTATGCATATAAATCCTTTGGTTAATCATTTTCCACCACCCCACCTCCTTCCCCTTCCATCTGAGATTAGTCCATCAGTCTGTTGCATGCTTCCATGTCTCTGGATCTATTTTGTTTGTCAGTTTATTTTGTTCATTAGAATCCACATATAAGTGAGATCATATGATATTTGTCTTTCTCTGACTGGATTATTTCACTTAGCATGATTCTCTCCAAGTTCATATTTATTCTTAATTGTTGATGTTTCCAAATGTCTAAGAAGAAGCGTCTGTGGAAGGGGTGGGTGGGGCAATGCTAGAAGCAAGTATATTGATAGTCAGCAAGAAAATTAAAATAAAAAAACTTTTAAAGTAAGTACAAATAAGATCATAGTTGTTCATGTCTGTAGTGTAGATTCCTTATAATAGGCTTTAAAGGCATCACACCACTGTGCTCCAATTGATATTTATTTTAGAAATTCAAGTTACCTTGAGTTATATAGTCCAGGAGGCCAGACTATAATAACCCAATTAAGAAATGGTTTCTTCCCAATGAAAAAAATAAAAAGTTTAGCAATAAAGAATATTAATTTCAATTACCTGGGAAATTGTTCTTTTATGACTTCATCCCCCAAAATAGAAAATATATTGCTATCCTTTATTATTTAGCTTATGTCTAATGTAAAGTCTGGAACAGTGTATAGTTCAAATCCATAAATGTTTCAGTTGAAGAGACTGAATTAAAAAGACCTTAATCTCATATCTAGGTTTTTCAAGCCTTGAAATATGCAATGCCATTAAAATAAATTAATATGTGAAAATTGATAACATTGATATAAAATATCTAAAAAATAATAACATATTTTAGCTCTTGCCAGTGTGGTTCAGGGGTTAGAGTGTTGGCTTGTGCACCAAAGGATCATGGGGTCAATCCCGGCCCAGGTGGTGTGCATGCAGGAGGCAACCAATAGATGTGCCTCTCTCACATCGATATTTCTCTCTTTCTCTCTCCCTCTTTTTCTCTCTTTCTCTCTCCTCATCTCTCCTTCCCTTCTACTTTCTCTAAAAATCAATGGAAAAAATATCCTCAGGTGAGGGTTAACAAAAAAAATAGTTATATATTTTAAATGATTATTTATAATTTCTTAGATCATAAGAATGAAAATAGGTTATCACACAATTTATTTAAGCAGTCACATTTTTATTATCCTTTAGTAAATATAAAATGTGAAAAATATGAGTTCTTATCCAATTTTATTTTTTATTTGTTTGTATGAATATTTCACCTAATTTGCAGAACTCTGGGAAAGAGACAAAACTGTCTTTGGAATGCAAAGTTAGAATGTTTTAAAAATGAAGCTCCAAATCATCAAGTTATCCTGGAGTAGGTTGGCCATCAGAGTGTTCAAAAATTCAATTTCACAAACATTTAAAATTAGCACAATATTTGTTTATTTCATTAGTAAAAGCTTAAGTCCTTATTAGTAAGTACCAGATCTGGTGCAAGGTGTTAGGGATTCAGGACTGATAGAACACTATCTACTTTTTTTTTTTTTTTTAAATATGTCTTTATTGATTTCAGAGAGAAAGGGAGAGGGAGAGAGATAGAAACATCAATGATGAAAGAATCATTGATTGACTGTAGCTTGCAACCTGGACATGTGCCCTCACTGGGAATCGAACCCCGATCTCCTGGATCCTAGGTCTACGTTCAACCTCTGAGCCACGCCCAGCTGGGCAAACACTATCTACTGTTAATGAACTTTAAATTCAGTGGCACCAAAAATTATGCCATAATAAAATCAGGATGGAGGTAGCCAGAGAGATGGGGGGGAGGGGAGAGAGAGGGAGAGAGAGAGAGAGAGAGAGAGAGAGAGAATATATAAGAGGTTTAGGAACACAGAGGAAGGAGCTGTTAATTCTGAGTGGTAGGATCATGGGAATTCTAAGAAGAGTGGAAATTTGCACAAGTTCATTGGTAAGATTTTGCCAGGTGCAGCGTAGAAGTGTAATTCAGGCTCAGAAAAAAAGAGAAAAACATGGAGGCAATTAAAGAACAGATTTTTGTGTGTTCCAATATATAATTTCCAGGAAAATAAATAGCCTAGTGTGACTAAAACATGCAGTCCTTGAGTAGAAGGAAGGAAGAAGTTATAGAGCAGATTTTTGTGCAGTTCCCTCCCCTTGAGTGTGGGTGGGGCCTGGGACTTGCTTCTGACCAATAACATATGGCAAAGATGAGGTGACCATGCAACTAAGCTGGTAATACAAAAAATTGAAGAGGAAATGATAAATTCAGTGGCTGTAGCCTCTATTTTGTTTCAGTGTGAGACATGCGATCATTATCAACTTCAAGTACTCAAAAGCTATTTATAGATAAAAGAGAAACATATAAGGACTCAAGAGTTACAAATTCCTAGTTCCATTAGTCATTTTAAAACTAATGGTTTCTTTAGAGCTCTGCATTTAGAGTTATAAATCTTATATCATTAATTAAATTTAGTATTTGATAACATTGGACAATTGCTGAAGAGCAAGGGCTTTCTTTTCCAGTATTTGCATTGGTACTATCTCCCCCCGCCCTTTTTATTGAATTTATAATGGGGGTGACATTGGTACTATCTAATCATCTTTTTTGCCTGATATTATGATCAGAAAAAAAGGCAAAGCCACTGGGAAAGGGCGGTGAGATTCCAAATGATAGCTTTTACCTCCTCAAGGCGCTGCTGGTACTTACCTGATTAGAATTCATTCACAAGCGATAGAGTGAGGGAGCGGAGAGAGCAACTTTGTAAAGGGTAATGGAGGAATGACGCAGCGGTTAGGGGAATGGATAAGATGAACAAAGTTTTATGTGTTTTCTCTGTGTCAGAGAAATCACAGCATTTAAACCCAGAAGTCATAGAAGTTAGTGATCAAGTGGACATAAGGGATGAAGATGAAATTGGCTAGTTAAGATATCAAGTTAGAAACAGGCAGGTTTGGGTTGGATTTACTGTTGGCCTTTGGTTGCTATGTGATCTTGTGCAAACTACTTATATCCAATGGCTGTCAGTTTCTTCATCTGTAAAATGAGGATAATAGCCATATCCACTTTGCAGTATATTGAGAATGTTAAAATTGTATGTATGTAATGGAGACAGCCAGCGAGCCCCATTGAGGATTAAAGCATAATTAACTTTTTGCCTTTGCTTCCCCTGGGCTGTGTAGACAGTGAAAAAGATATTATTTGCAGTGATTTAGCAAGCTTGTCTTACCCATCAGCTTAACAGTTTACCAATTTTGTAATATTTTTATTTTCTTTCCCATCTCTTTACTTTGCTAACTGCATCCAAATCAATTTAGTTAAAAAAGTATTTTTATGGTATCTACTATTTGGGGTAAAGTTAGAGAACAAAAAAAAAATATGTTTTTTGATGTTTCAAAAGAACATGCATCAACTATATGACATTCTAAAAAAGGCAAAACTCTGAAGACAGCAAAAACATCAATGGTTGCCAAGAGTTGAGGGAAGAAAGGGATGAATTGGCAGAGCACAGAGAATTTTTAGGGCAGTGAAATTATTCTGTATGATACTGTAGAAAAGGCACAATTTTATCTCTACACTCTTAGGGTTTGGGCCTGAGAATTATATTGACATAAAACAGGTTAGCAGAAGAAAAGCATATAAATGTATACAAGCTTTATGTGGCACAGGAGTCCCCATAAGGAAGGAAGATCCAAAGAAATGGCAAAACCCGCATACTTTTATATTGGGTTGAACAAAGAGAGGCAGTTGAGGAATAGTAACTAAACTATATAGGGAGAAAAAGGAGGTAAGAATTGTTTTAACAGGGTCTGCTTGTACAGAATTCTTTTGACTTTGACTCCCATTAAAGAATGTTTCTTTTCTCCTAGTAAATAAAAGGAGGCCATCTTTCACATGGGAATTTGTATCTCTTGTTTTCAGAAAGAAAAGGGAGACTAGAACACCAGTCTTAATATCTGCTGTTTTTCAAGTGTCTTTAAATTAAAATAATACTCATGCCAAAGTAGCAGCCTTCAATACTACAGTGGCAGATATGTGTCATTATACATTTGTCCAAACCCATAGAATGTACAACATCAAGAGTGAAGCCTAATGTTAACTGTGGACTTTGAGTGACAATGATGTGTCAATGTGGGTTCATCAGTTGCAACAAATATACAATCATTTTTGTGGGCAATGTTGACAATGGGAGATGCTGTGCATGTGTCACTAAGGGGTTTATGGGAAATCTCTGTACTACCCTTTCAATTTTACTATGAACCTAAAACTGTTCTCAAAAATACATTTGGTGAACCTCAAAGCAATAAATTATAAAACTGTTAAAGTATTTTATCAACATATATACTGTTTACAATAATGTTATGTCATAATCTGTGTAATGTTTCAAACAGGCACTGTTGGTTCTTGATATATATTAACTTATTTACTGCTCAGCAGTCCTAGAGGCAGGCACTATTATTTTATCTTCATTTAGAGATGAGGAAATTAAAGCACAGAAAGACTGAACAACTTTTCCCAGGTCAGATGGCTGGTAAGTTTGGTAGTTTGGCTCTAATATCTATGTATTTTACTACTATCCTGTTACCACTCTTCTGGGCTGTGTATGAAATGGCTATGAAATAATGGAGAGATGTCCGAGAGACAAGACTCACAGAACTTTATCCTTAAAGAAGAAAGGAAAGAGAAGGTTGTATTTAGTATTATTAAAGATTTGGAGCATTTTTCGAATACAACTCATGTCTTACTTCAATCTTTACAGGAAATCTGGATGAACAAAATGGTAGGCTTTTTCAAATACAACTCCCACCGTAGGTGGGAGCAAGTTAAACGGTTCTTTAGAAGGTGTACAATTTCAATGAAGTGCTCTCTGGTATTTACCATGGAATCATTTCATTTATACATTAGTGGACTTAATTTAGGGTTGTCATGGCATTTGTAAAAAAAAAAAAATCTTTAGTTGTGAAAACTACATCAATAAAAACCAAAACCGCTGCAACAACAAAAAACTCAATCTTCTACTAAGCTTGCAAATCAATCCTTCAAAGAGTACTTGTATCTGATTTTTCATGAAATTTTAAGTTTCATAACTTTTGGGAGGAATTCAATAGCCAACCACTCAGCATAGCATTAGTATGCTAGGACATCAAAGAGAAAATGGATAAATATCAGGCTTTATTTCCAACAGGAAAATTATTGTTCACAACTATTCATAGTTCAAACATTTTCAAAAATAATATTTAAAGAAAAATGCTAGTCAGATACTGCAGGTTTTCTCATGCATTATTTACCTTTAAGAAACATGAAGACCTAGAATATAAAAAAATTAATAATAAAAAAGCCTCCCTACCCCACAAAAGGTTTTGTTTTGATAATATCTTAGTAGATCGTAAGATGCTGAAATACATAGAATGTGTCAAAAGAAGTCTTCATTATAATCTAAACAAATAGAGTTTCACGCATGTCATAGGGATGGAAAATCTTTCCCTTCCTCCCTTCCAGTTTCTTTGGCTGGTGTAAGAATTAAATTGACATAAGTCAGATTAACAGGAAAAAACACCACATTTAATTTCATACCTATGGGGCCCATAAAAATATGAGACTCCCCAAAGTGACCAAAACAGGCAGTTTTAATATCCTTTAGACAACAAAACAAGAAATTTGTGAAAACTTGACAAAACAAAGAGTTTTGGGCTTAGGGTAGCAAATTACTAAAGAGATAAACTATTTGTTTACGCAGCCTTTTCTGCCCTAAATTCCCAGTCGCTGGCTATAAGGATGCTTTTTAACCTCCTGGTATATGGAGGGCATCTTTACGTGGTGGATTTATTTCTTGTTTTCTGGAGAACAAAGAAGGGTGAGAGTGTCCTTTTTACAGCAGCTGTTTCTTAAGTAACTTTAATTCACAATAATCTATATTGCAAAGTGGCATGTTTTGGGGTGCCATTTTCCCTGCACATGCAGTGTCTTCTGCTTCAGCATTGTTAAAATGTGATCTCGGCGCTAAAACTCTTCATTGAGGCCAAAGCCAAAATTAGAGCATTCAGGCTTGCATTGTGAAGTGGGAACTGACGGCAGTGTCTCAGGTAACTCAAAGCGATGCCACCGCTGTCTCCTCCACGCTTCAGGGACATACTAACCAGCAAATAAACTATGTTTCATACAGGGTTTCTATGGGCACTGCCAGGGAACCCAGGGCTCAGAATACATTCTGGAAGGAACATTGTTTCTATATTACTCACAATGATTATAAAAACCATTTTAAATATATATATCTTTATTGATTTCAGAGAGAGGAAGGGAGAGAGAGAGGGAAACATCAACGATGAGAGAGTCATTGATCGGCTGCCTCCTGCACGCCCCCAACTGGGGATGGAGCCTGCAACCCAGGCATGAGCCCTGACCAGGAATTGAGCTGCGATCTCCTGGATCCTAGGTCGATGCTCAACCCCTGAACCACTCCCGGCTGGGTTAAAAACCAATTTTATTTTTGAAATACCTTTATATTGAAGGTTTCCTGAACTATGTTTACTGACCCCAATTGGCAATAGAGCATTATAATGGAACCGAAGGCTATAAAAACAATTGCATAATGTAAGAAGATATGAAATAGTGTTTTGAAGCATCTCATTTATGTAACTTACCCATCCTACTTCAGAACCAGCAAGTCTTCCGCTTTGCTTGAGCATCTCGCCTTTTTATATCATGGTTTTTGCTTTGCTTCCTTCATCTTCATAACACGTCATTAACTCTGGAATTTAACCTGAAATCCATCCTCCGTTCTCCCCTCCCAAACTCGTAAAGATTATATGACAGATATATAGTGAGAACTGGGTCTCTCTGTCTCTTTCTCAAAGGAAACACTTAAAGCTACTGTTTCTGTAATCACCATCACACACTTTCTCTCCCCTCCCCTGGCAGGGACCTACATGATAGGACATCTTAGGAAAATAGGCTGTGAATGTTTTATGAGTGTGCTTTTACTTGACCAGGAAGTCTGGAGGGAGGACAATGACCTAACCTGCCACACTTTCTTTATGAGAACATCTTCCTGGTGATCTATGCCTTCATGGAGTAGACACAGAGATTCAAAGTTGCCCTTGAATCCCGGGTCAGGAAATGCCACCAACATATATTCTTTCCTGTCACACATTTCAATGAACTTGTAGTTTGCCAAGCCAATGTCATTACTTTGAACTTGATTTGTGATTATTTCAAGGGAGGTATGTATGCCCATATAGGATAAACATAAGCACCTGATTTGGATTTGCATTGTTATATTTGAAATCCCGAACGAATGCTTACAATGGCCTATGTTGAATCTTTCTATTTTCTTTTCCCCCTTCCTTCTTCTCCCCTTCTTTCCTTTGTAAAAATTATTTCTTTCAGATAATGACAAGAAGAAAAATGACTAGAGAGACTAGTTAAGAATGATCATGAAATAAGAATAAAAACAAAAACAAATTCTTCCCCTCCGAACACTCATTTTTTCTCTTGAGAGCCTCAGGGGAACTAGTTAAAATGGTTGCTAGGCAGCCCGTTCCTTATCTCAGGTTGGGTTAGAGCTTTATTCATGTTACTGAGACATTCTGGCGAAATTCTAACATGACTCGCCTTTTATTTTATAGCTCCAATTTAATTAATAGCTACTATTTTAGGCAGATATATAGTAATTAATTATATAGAAATATATTCTCTGAGGTAGACATGTTTCCATAATTCCATAACCTTTTTAGGCAACTTGTTTTGTTTTTAATCTCTATATTTTACTGCCTTGGAGTTTACTTAGAAATTGTACACACCAATCTGCTCACAGAATATCTGTTCTATTTTATCATTCTACAGAAAGAGCTATATTTTTTTCACCACTTCCCTTGAGAGACTGTACTTGAATCTACTAGCAATGAGATTGTCAAAGAAATTATATTAAGAGCTAGAAAGATAGAAAAATAGTATATTAAGCATTCACACACACATTCGTATGTAAGCAGATGTGCTCATTCTCACAAAAATTCATACACATGTATGACTTTATTTAATTCTAGTTATAACTCTATTAACCATAATAAAAATATCTTCTTTTTATAGTTTAGAAATCTTTGTAGACTTTTTTTCTTTTTTCATTTTGGAGAGATCTAAAGTACTTTTAAGATTTTTTTCATTTATTTCTATATTATAGTGTTATTTATTTTTATTACTTTTCCCTTGAATGTTTTAGATATTTCAATAAATGAAATAGCCCACATATAGTCTCCAGAAAAAAAAAAGGGGAAGCTGAGGGAGTGATGCAGATCAGTATCCAAGTCACGCTACTGAAGGAATATCACATTTCTGGCCCAGGTTCTTCTACATCCTTGCCATTGGTCTCCTTTTCCTTCGTGACTCATGAATTCATCAGTAATGCTCTGTCATCTATTAGTCTTTCAGTTCTTGCTATGTTCCAAAGCTGGTACATTGGATCAATTCCATATTCCCAGACCACGGCTTCTTAGTCTATAGTGAATGTACTGTCCTATTTATACCTGCCCCAACTTTTCGTTTCCAGATCTTTTTCACTTTTGCTTTCTTTGTTTTATTTTATTTTCTGGGAACAAGGACCATGTATGTCATTCGATTTTTAAAGAGATTCCAAAAATACTAAGAGATGTCATCCTAGACAACAGTTAAGAACTTTGTAACAACCTTGAGTGATTGTAGGCACAGCTTCATTCTCTTGATGTCTTTTTCAAACATTAGGATATGGGAGAGGTTGTGGTCTGCCCACTGCTATAAAGGACAAGTCTGACAGAGTTAATCTCAGATTAGGGAATCTTACTTAGAAAGAGTTA
The DNA here is from genome assembly GCF_054644295.1 of Miniopterus natalensis. Classification (NCBI taxonomy): domain Eukaryota; kingdom Metazoa; phylum Chordata; class Mammalia; order Chiroptera; family Miniopteridae; genus Miniopterus; species Miniopterus natalensis. Next base: position 51,891,237 of record NC_142089.1, read on the forward strand.
ATATGATCTATAATATTAAAATTTAAATTGAGTCCCTAATAACAACAGATCTGATTATTTGTAATTTTAACTGAGCTTAATTTCTCCCTTGGTAATAGTAATGAAGGTCTTGAAAATTCAGCAATACTATCACACTATGTGACATCATTTAATCTTGATGTTCCTTAATTAGCTTGCCTTGAAATGGGAATGCTAAGATTTTCTCTACTTCTTTTGCAAGGTTACCATGAGGTAAAAAGAATAATTAAAAAGCTAAAACATGTGTATGCAATTCACATATATATATAGGTGTGTATGAAACTTTCCAGCTCTGGGAATAGGGCAAATATACACTGCAGCACTCCCTGAACACATCTGCTGGCCAAACTTCTGATACTGAATATTCATATACAAAATAATGTTTCCATTGAATTCAAGGGAAGAACATATGAGCCTTCCCAACACAGAGTTTCGCCTTCTGTTCCTTAAGTATTCTCCTTGGTAAATAAGAGGTTATACATTAAGGTAGAGAAATATGTATTCGTTTTGTAGTTAGGTGAATTTAAGATTTTATCTCCACACTGCCATTTACTGAATCTGGGTCCCTAGGAAGTTAGTAGGTCCTTTATGAAGGACAGTTATTTATAATTTTTGAAGGAACCAGTTGTAAATTAATTTTCTAATTTGTTTTGTGCTCTTACTGTTCCCTTGCTTGATTTTTCTTTTATCTCACTTCCAACTTTTCTACCTAATTATAGTATTGTCATGAACCTATTGATATTTTCCCACTTTTCTACAAGCACCTATAAACATTATCAAAATACTTACAATTTATTCCTTTAATGGAGAGAAATTCTCTAGGATCTGTTGAAACTTTTGAAGATGATTTTTTTTTACCTGTATTTATAAGTACCTCAATTTTTAATCACCCTTCTCAAAGTAAAGGAAAAGTACCCGGTAAAGATTGTTTCTAAAGTTCTAAGTGAAGAAAGGCCATTTCTTCACAATTTTACTTCATCCAAGTTTTTGCCCTTCCCATTTTTCTCTTCCTGTTTAGCTAACAACTATTCTTTGGGGAAATTGTATCCATTGAAACACTTATAAAATTTAATTTTAAGATTCATTTGGTTTACCTTAACTTCTTCAATGATCCTGAAATTGAATCTGTTTTTGTAGAGTATTCAGAAATAACATTCATGTAAATGACTTACAAGTTTATCTTGTAAAAATAATCTATGAAACAAAAAAAAATATTTACTATGTGATTTTGGCTATGTTATCCTATGGGTGAGCATAAGCCACAAAGACTTGGAAAATTTAAAAGTAAAGTAATTGAAAGGATATCTTGCAGGTATGTCTTCCTTCCTTCCTTTCTTCTCTTCCTCTCTTTCTCCCTTTTTTCTTCCTGAATTATTTAAGAATAGTATTATAATACCTGCAATTTTCCTTCAGTGGATTCAGGAAGAAATCAAAAAGACAAAAATAAGCAAACATAGCAAATATTAACAATTAAGGAATAAGCATGTATATTATACTATTCTTTCAACTTTAGGTTTGAAATATTTCAAGACATAAATTAAAAATAAGTATGTATATCTAGCTCCTAAAACATATAAAGTACTTTGCTGACACTGGGAGAATTAGTGTTGAACAAAAAAAAGATGAAGTCCCTGCCTTTGTGGAGTTTATGATGCTGTGCAGGTGACAGGCATTAAACCAATATTTACACAACTTTTAAAACCAGTGTTGGTAAGCGCAATGAATGAGCATATATAGGATCCATGTGGATTTTTGCATCTGCTGGTCCAGTCCCCCCTAGAAACCCACGGCAGGTGATTGCTCAGCTTCAGCACAATTTTGCCAGGGCCAATCCACTGACCAAGAGAAAGAAACTGCCTTACCTGGGCCTTTATCTCTCTTCCCCTCCCTTTTGCCCCCATTCACCTTACTATCAGAGAATCTATACCCTACTTCTTTCTATCACCAAAAGTAATTTCAAACACTACTAATGATATAAGTACAAGATGTAGGGAAAGAACCTCTTGGACTCTGGAGCTGCTAAGTTTTAGACTCAAGTAGAAACCGCTCTTGGAGTCATAGGATTACATGAACAGGTACAGTACATACAACTTCAGGATCACTTCTCTGAAAGGAAGCTCCTTGCTTTGAACTTCCTCAGTACTCTTTCCAAAGACTGGAATGGAAGGTGGTTGAAAGCCAGCTCTCACTATTTCAGCAACACTGCGTGACCAGGTAGAGTCGCTTCTCCACCCTGGGCCATGTGCCGACCTCTGTACTTTTCCATAGGAGGAAATACAATTTTCTTTTGATTGAACTGCTTTGGTGTTAGATCTCTTCATTTTAGCCAGCTTGGTCTATATTCTAACTAATGTACAGTTTAACTAAAAGTCCAGGAACTATAATCCACTCGCCCTTTATTCTTCAGCTTTCCTCTCTTCCAGCCATAACCCGTGTCTGCATTGACTCTCGCCTGACTGAACCTCTGAAGTGGTCACAGGCTTGGCCTCTAAAGTTCCTGACTCTCTCACCTCTTACTCATCCCTCACACTCACACCAGCTTGATCTTTCTAAGACCCAAACTTCATATGTATTACTATTATCTTCCAGGGTATTCAAATTGCTTATTTATTACATGGAGAATAAAACCCTAACTCTAAGCTTGACATTCAAAATGCTACAGCTTTCAGCTTCACCTTGTATGTTATGCCCAATCAGCTTTGCTGAGAAAGGATCATCTTCCCCAACTTCTTCACTCATTGAAATTCTAATAACCCCTGAAATTCCAATAAGGTTGGTGTGAATTCCCCCTATTAAGGGTAGTCCTTCCTCAGTTCTTCTGACTTAATTTATAATTCTTGCACTGTTCACACACATTTTCCAGTTACCTCTTTCAGAGTATATTATTCAGTCAAATATTATAATTTCTTTATATCTATCTGGGCCACTAAGATAAAAACTCCTTGAGGATATGCATTGTATTTTATTTTTCTGTACCATTTTCATTGTCATCACCCATAAAAACTTGCATATTTCTTCATACATCAGAGGTAACAAAAAAGGTTTATTGAGTTGAAATCACTTGAAGAAGGTCAAACTCTCCAATTCCTTCCTGAATTTGAATGATCATTGCTGGAAACCAAGATACTCACAAGGAAAGAGGTGCGCGCGCGCGTGCGCGCGCGTGTGTGTGTGTGTGTGTGTGTGTGAGAGAGAGAGAGAGAGAGAGAGAGAGAGAGAATTATTTCATAATCCCCACAACCACCGAAATTGGGTATTTTAGTTCATTTACTTTAAGCAAGACATAATTTCCATTTTCCAAAAGGAAAAATCTTGACTATATTATAATAAAATGATAAGGTTTTCTGAACATCAAAGAATTCTTACAAAATAACTTTTGGATGAGTGAAGTATAAAAGAATCAGAAACATACAAATTAAATTTCCCTTGAGAGACAAGGCTTAAAAAGAAAAAACATTGAAAATTGCATAGAGCTGAAAACTTTGAGGAACAATTTTAGAAAACAAAATACTAAAATGTAATAATATGGTAAAATTGAACTATAATGGCAACTTATCCAAACATTTTTATTCTCTACTCCTCCCAGATATGGAGACCATTTTATTTTATTTATTTTTTAAATATATCTTTATTGATTTCAGAGAGAGGAAAGGAGAGGGAGAGAGAGAGATAGAAACATCAGTGATGAGAGAGTCATTGATCAAGCCCTCAATCTGGGCATGTGCCCTGACTGGGAATCGAACCACTATCGCCTGGATCCCAGGTAGACGCTCAACCGCTGAGCCACACCCGGCTGGGCTGGAGACTATTTTCTAACTGACAGATTTATTTTTTTTTTTTTAGAATCTTGGTTTGACTTAGTATCCAAAGTTATCGATCTTCTAATTTTACCATGTTATTGAGCTTCTAATTTTACCATGAAATGCTAATGAGAACTTTTATTTACCAAGTGTTTGCAATGTGGTAATTATATTTCCAAATAATAACTCAATTAATCTGAACAACAATCCACGTTTTCCAGATGTCAGGGTTTTTCTTGACTTCTCAGTCCACACTGTTTCCTGCACCTCATGCTGCTTCGTCAAGCCCTTGCCTATCTTGAAAGTCCTTCTAACCTCACAGGTTATGATAAGGAATAAATAGAACTTATTATCTACTCCAAAATCTCACCATAGGTTTGGGAAAGAGAAATAAAACCTGAATGATTTCTGAATTTTTTCGTAACCAAACTACAAATAAATTTCACTGAATAGTGATTAGTTAATCAATGTGTAATAATAACCACCACTTATAGAACATGCTTTTCTATGTCAGGTGTTATGCTAAGTATTTTGAATTCTTAATCTCAATTCTCAGAATAACCACTTAATGTTATTCCCACTGTACAGATGGAGAAATGAAAACTCTGAAAGATTAAGCAAAAAGCCCGTGAGAACACAACTAGCAGAGGTAGAAATTGAATCTATATCTTATATACTGTTTACTATGCTTTTATATCATTTTTACCTGGATAGCTGAAACTATAAATCAGTAATAATAAAAATATTACCACAATATTAAGTTTGATGCATATCAAGTTGCTATAGTATACACAATTAAATTATCAAGAGAAATTATTTTCCCTTGGGAAACTTTTGTTTACCCAGGAATTTTGTAACATTAAAGCCATATCAAACTTAGTCCCCCAAATGCCTGTGAATTTATATATTAGCATTGTGCTAAAATGAGCAGAAAATCTGCCAACCTATTACTTAGTTTAACTTCTCATCCAGACAAATGGAAATCTTATCTATAGACAGGAAATCTCAGGCAATATTTAGCTACTTTATCTTGGTTAATCCATGTGATGGAGTGAAGTTTGCTAAGTAAGCAATAACACATGACTTGATGCATGTTACACTGTAATGAAGCCATACTTGAGCTGTTTGGTGATGCATTAACTTCCTCCTTCAGAGGATATTGTCATTTTTTAACACTGGGAGCTCTGGAATTAGCCCCTGATATCTTGATACCTTCCACCACTGAGAATTAAGAGGATCAGACATGAGTTAAGGACATTTTTTTTTTTTTATTCCTCACTCTTTTATGAATTGTTAATATTTTGAGTTGGCAATAGATTTATATAGTCCCCAAATAAAAATGATACAAGAAGATATACAATAAAAAGTCTTGCCTTCACTGTCTCTCCTATCTTTTCCACCCACAATCCCTGTCACAAAGGCCAGGTGTTCATTTCCACTAGTTTCTTAAGTTTATATTCAAGTATTTTTCTATGCAAGTACAAACATATGCACATGTCTCTCTCTTCTTTACATAAATGTCAGCATACTATTCACACTATTTTGTATTTTGCTTTTACATATGATTATATGTCTTTGAGATCTTTATAAATATTTTGACAGCTTTGTAGTATTCCATTATTTAGATAAGTCTCCACTTAACGAAATTTTCTACATGAGCTAGGAAAACACCTGTGTAAGAAGAAAGTCCATACGAAAAAGAATATAATGACTACCAAACATGGTTTTCTCTATTTTCTATCCCTTTTCCAGGGGGTCAGGAGTCAGATACCAAATGATTAGATCTGGCTCAATAATGTATGATTAGAAGAGATGTGTGTCATCTCCGGTCAAGGCAGTAAAAACCCCATAGGTGATTCTTGATTCTCTGCCCCACTATGTGGTAAACAAGAAGGCTGGATGTTTATGATGTTACAACTACAAAGATACGGGCCTTCACCAGTACACATATTTGGGCAAATTTTGCTCCAGAGCTCACTGCAACACTGCAATGAGCACATAGTGCTTTTTTAGACTGCTATGAATTGGGACTTATTTTAATACTGTATAGAATCATACATCTCAAACTAGAGGGATTTTTGACACTATTTCATGGCCAAGAAGTCCTTAGGTCTCTGTGGAAATTTCAAGTGTACGTCCATCCCCCCCGCCCCGGGAATTCATTGGTAATCATTAGATTGTTAAAAAGTGTCCAGAATCTAAAATACGTTTATTGTGATTGATCTGGCCTAACCCCTCATTTTACAGACAATAAAAATGAGTGCCAACGAGATTTGAGTGTTGCTCCAGAAGCTGTGGCTAAATTGCAGATCCCCTTCCTCAGTTCTGCCCATGTCCTATAATGGCTCAGTCTGGGATAGTTCAATGGTATTAACCACACAGCCCCGAACAGAGCCAGCTGTTGTTTCCTAACTTCATATATATATAATCTCCTTTAGCAGCTATGGGCAGCCTCACAAAGTCCTCGTCATCTTATCTGTTAAATACACAAGCCAAAAATTTAGAAGGTAGTCCTGAGCTCTCATTTCACCCTCCTCCCTGCCAAAACACATTTTTACTTCATCCAATCCACCTAAAAATCCTATCAAGGCTGCCTGCAAAATACATTCTCAAACTGATCATTTAGCACCATCTTCATCTCTGCTGTCACAACACAAGTGACTCTCTTGTAGACAATGCTCACAACTTCCTTGCTGCTCTGCTTGCTTTCATTCATGACATCCTCTGGACTTATTGTGAGGAAAGAGGAATGATCTTTTTAGAAGAAAATCAGAACCTCTTAATGGCTCCTTATCACATTTAGGAAAAACCTTATATTTAATTGTAGCCTACAAGATTCTCCCAGTGGCCCAGGCTACACAACTGGCCTCAACAACTAGAAAATGCTTCCTATGGACATATGAACGGTTGACTAGTCCTTACCATTCACATGTCTGCTCAAAGGTTAGCTCCAGGAGAGGCGTTCCCTGACCACTTAGAGGAATAACCCTTTATTCTACAATGCTCTGTTCATTTACATTATTTTTTTAAAATAGACAATGACAGGCTTGTTTGTTTGTAGTCTATCTTACTCCATCTATAATGTAGGCTCCATGAGGTCAGGGACCGTGTCTCTTTTCCTCAAAGCTGAATCACAGCACCTAAAATGCTAGTTGGTTCTCATTAGTATTTAATATTTTTAGATCAGTCAATAAATGTTCATTCTCCAACCTTTATCCAAACTATTGTTTTGCTAAAAATTGCCTTTGTTTTTCTTCTATCAACTGAGCATTACCCTTCTTTTAGGGCCCTAGACATCTGTGATTCAGCTACCTCTCCTAATCTAGTCTTCTTTCTGATCCTTACAAGTTGCACCTGCAAAATAAACCTTTTTTTTTCTTAACAGGGAAACCAGTATCATGTGAGAAAACACTCTGCCCTACTAGTGTTGGAATATGACCTTGGATAAATCATTTAACTTCCCTGAATCTCAGTTTTGTAATCTGTGAAATGAGTATAATAAAAGCAATGATAATGATGATATGCTCCCTGTGAAACTGTTCACTCCCGCTGCACCTGGTCTGTATTTTATTTAATATATACAAATTAAAAGACATAATTCATGTTTATATATACCATAAAACACAACACAATGTTGTAAATAAATATTATTATTAATCATCATTGTTGTTGTTGCATGAAACGATAGTTCACTTCCCTGATTCAATTTTTTGAGTGTTTCCTATCAGCACTAGTTATAATGTCAATTAGGAAACCTAGGACTGAGGCCTTGTAGCATTACAGCATTTGTTCCAATAGCAATATAAGGGTATTGTGAGGACTCTTGTGAGTTAAAACATTTTTGCTTGTTTTATTCCTATAAAATGTGGGTATAGGTCAGAAAGCTTCTTTTTCTACCATGGAAAATGTGGCACCATTTAACAAAAACATAAGCTCACGGAGCCAAAATTTTCAGTTTTCATCAACTTTCCACCAATTGGGGTTTGCAGATAGCATCACTAGTTGTAGAAACCTTGTCTTTCTTCCTTTAATTGGCCAGTACCTACAAAAAATGAGCTGATTTTAATATAGTGTATAAAATATTTTTCACCCAAGTCAATTTCGTAATAGCCCTCAACTTCATCATATATGTATGTTATACAAGTGTATATATCATGCTTATAGAACAGGCTGCAAAAGACCCTCTTCAGAAGCATACTGAGCAGCTAAGCAATGAAAACTTGCTAATGCACCCCGCATCACATACTGTGTAAAGAGCAATAAATTGTTTCCTTGGTGGTTCTGACAACATTGCCTCTGAACGTAATTGAATGTCATTCGTTTATATGTTTGCAAATAAGTTCTCAGTGACATTACACCTGGGAATGTGTGCACTTGGTTGTCTGTTTATGACAGAGAAGCCAGACATATGGCCTGTGGCCTCGATTTGGCCCCAGAGCTGTTGCGAAGTCCTCCTATCAGCTCTCTGCCAGTCCGCCCGTCGCTGGGAATCAGCCCGTCAGCAGCAGTGCTTCTCATCAACAGACAGACAGAGGGGCAGCTTCCCCGACCGCCAGCTCTGAGAGGCTGAGCCCCAGGTCCAGGCAAGAGAGTGTCGCGTGCCATGTAAATGAAAGAAGACAGGATAACACAAGGAGAAAGAGAAAGGTTATGATGAAACCTGCCAAAGGGGAGAGATCTAGAGAAGAGGGAATAAGGACCCTGCCGCGAGGAATTCGGGAAGTGGGAATTTTCACACCTACTGTTCTGAAGGGATCGTGTGACAGTGGACAGATCTCGTTCAGCCCATTAGCCTTGGTTTTCTCTCCTGGAAAGTAAGAGTTGTGCTACTTTATAAACTTTTACTTCCACTAAGAAATATTTTAATTTTCTTTGACAGATCTGAAATTTTAAAAGATTTTGCCTGTTGAACTGTATTTATTAATTTGTTTTCCAATTATTTTTGAAGAAATATACAGCTACCAATCAGAGCTTCTGACGGGCACAATCATGGACACATTGGGTTGGTATAATCCCAGAACTAAAAATAATGCTTTATTGTTTTTCTTGTCAACATATTTTTTAGGTTTTCCTTTAAACGAATATTCAATAAAGACAGTGTTAGGCACTGTCAATATTAGGCGCTAAAAAAACCAAAAACTGCTCTGGATAAATTTCCAAAGTGGTAGAGAAACTAGCAAAGAAAAGTCAGATTCATCAAAAACAGCAAATATAAAAATAGAGCTAAAAATTAAATATAGTTTCATGGGAAGGCCTATCACCAATAGCCTCATTAAAAGAAAACAAACAGAACACAACACCAACAAAAAACTTTATTTGTAGAGAATCTCTCAAAAGGAAGGGCCCTCGTTTTATTTTGTTCACCCAAAGTGTGCTACATGCAGCCAAAGCCCTGGGAGATGCTCTTTCGAAAACAGAGTACCGGTTTCAGTTTGCTTTATAGATACAACATTTTTTATCCCATTCTTAAAAATGTATAATATATATTTGCATATTTAAGGCTCTCACAAGTCCTTAAAGTAAAGAAACATAGTTTGACATAGCTTTTTCTTAAATATTTGATCAAGACATCTACTTTTGATGATAACAAAAAAATAATAATAAACCATACATTAAGGAACCCTAAATATGGTTTTTTTAGTGTATGTGTATGTGTATGTGTATGTGTATGTATGTGTATGTGTATGTGTATGTGTATGTGTATGTGTATGTGTATGTGTATGTGTATGTGTATGTGTATGTGTATGTATGGTGGGAATACTTAAGACCCTCTTAGGAAATTTAAGTGTATAATACAGTATAATTAACTATAGTCACCATGCTGCCCACTAGGGCTCCTGATCCTATCCATCTTGCAAATCTAGCTCTGGTATGTTGGGAATAGACCTTACTGGGATAAAGGAGCAGGTGGATGCAGAGAGACCGGTTAGGAGGCCATTATAGGAATCTAGGAAAGAGATAATGAAACACAGATCAGAGTAGTGAAAATGGAAAATAAAATAAAATTGGTCAGATTGGGGGATAACTAATAGCTTGTTTGCATGTTGATGAGAATGATTCAGTAGAGATGGGGGCAGATGGTGTTGCATGAGAGAAAGGGGAATTGCTGGAAAATATTTTTGGGTAAATAGTTGCTGAAATCTAGATCTTGTGGAGAAATGGCTTTAAATTGTAGCACATACACATAATACACCTCTCACAACAAGACAAATAGCACAGAGTATGGGTTCCCATGTTAGTAAGTGGGCAGTTGCGGTGGTAGGGAGCTATGAGGTTCTCATTTTATAACTTCAGTTTTCTTTATGAAATTGGGTGTACAGTCAGTCCTCAGCTGAGAGTGAGGACAAGGGAAGAGGTGTTGTAAGTATAAAGAAGGAAAAGAAAGTGTGAAATTGAAATAGAAAAGTGGAGAAATTAATAAAATAGGAAATAGTATGATTGCCTGATTAAGCGATCTCATTAGGTTTGTGATTATGAATTTAAGTTGAGATGAGTAAGGATGGCTGTGTATTTTTCTCTACCTAGGTTTAGCTGCAGAACTGTAGGCACAGAGATGGTGATCTGAATGTAACTAAGTGTGATCTTAACAAACAAGTAAAAATAGTATAAGAGTCATTCAACTAAGGGCGTATATCAGAAAGTAATTATAAGGATTACTCATGGAATATAAGCTGGGTAAGGGGAAAATGAGAACATCAAAGAGTGAAGGACATGCCCAGCTGGCGTGGTTCAGCGGTTGAGCTTCGACTTATGATCCACGAAATCAAGGTTCGATTCCTGGTCAGGGCATATGCCCAGGTTGTGGGCATGATACCCAGTCGGGGGCATGTGGGAGGCAGCTGATCAATTACTCTCTCATCATTAATGTTTTTCTCTCTGAAATCAATAAAGATATATTAAAAAAAAAAAAAAGGTAAAAGACAATGAAAAGTTGGTTAAATAAACTGTTTGGATTCCTCAGTGGGATCAAAAACATTTTTGGTGTTTGGAACTAGAAAAAATAAATTAGAAAAATGGTGGTCAGAGAGGGACATATGCAACTGAAATTATGGATGGGTTGTAGTTTTTGATAAGGACATATTACAGGGCACCAAAGGCAGGTGGAGGTCAAGATCATTGGAAGACAGAATTCAAGAGTCAGAGAATTTAGGGTGCCAGAATGATTATCTACCGGAAATATTGAAATCGCCAAAAATGAAAAGAGTGACAGAGAGAAAGGGAACCAGGAGCTAAAAGCCAAGAGACCAATAGGATAGGTCTGGGAATGTAAGGACAACAGTTACAATGAGGGACACTGGGTGATACAAATGAAGACATGAGATTCAAAAATAGAAAACTTGGGGGAGGAGGAAAGATGAAATGGTTCTAAAGGAGCAATGAAGAGCAATAAAAAGCATGTACCCAACTCCAGGTTTAATAAGAGGGAGGCGTGGCAGTAAAATCATCCATCATCTGACAGATTTGGAGGAAAACCTGAGTCTGGGAGAGAGCCAAGTTTTCATTAGATTGACAGAGCAAATTAAACAATAGAAAAGAGGTTGTAGATGTAAGAAATTATTCTAAGGCTCAACCGAGAATTCCAGAGAACACAATGGAAGACTACTGGAGAGGAAAAGGTATTAAAGGGGGTATGAATGTGGGGTGTACAGAGCATTATGAGGATTAGGATTTGGGAAGTGAGAGATGCCTTGGAAACTATGTCAGGATAAAAGACAAAAGAAATTAATTCTGGGGGATTCAATGCACACGATGTTGGCAGGTCTGTAAGCATGGGTTAGCAGGAAGGATGGGTATCCAATAATCTCTTGATCCCAGTCAGTGAAGCAGGAAAGCCTTGGGATTTGTTCATTTGATTAACAAATATTCATTGAGCACCTACTACACATAATACAGTGCTGTAGGTGTTAAGGATTCAGCTCAGACCAAAGCACAGTTCTTACCTTATGAAACTTACATTCAAATAAAAGCAAGAGAACAAATAAATAACCAGGTGATAATAATACCAGTTACTTATAAGAACTAAAAATAAAAACGAACTAGAGGATGGGAATGAAGAGTAACAGGGATGCTGTTTCATATAGAGCATTTAGAGAAGACCTTTTTGAGAAAGTAACAGTTGAATAAAATATCTGAATGAAATGTACTAAGCTTTCCAAGTAACTGAGGGAAGAGGGTTCCTGAGAAAATAATAGCAAATATAAAGACCCTGAGAAATAAAATAAAATGACAACAAGAAGACAGCATGACAGATTTATGATAAAGGAAGGGAAAGAATAATAGGAAATCACATGAGGTTGGAGCAACAGCCAGGATCTTAATTCAAATGTATGAAATGTGTTTGCGTGCATGTGTGTAAGACATACGAAAGATATACCCATTTCCAAAAAGGTTCGATAAACTTTGAATATCCTTCAGTAATATTCCAACTTACACTGTCATAACAATATAAGATTAGCCATTTTTACAACCCTTGCCAAAACCAAACATACTGATCTTTATAAATTTACATAATTTAAGGTGCAGTGTTATCACAGGTTTTTAAAAAATATTTAAAATGTTTATTGGCTATTTGCTTATCATTTGTGTTTAATTACCTTTTGCTCATCATTTTATTAGTTTGTTTTACACTATATTTACTTGTAAGATCTCTTTATTTGATGAAACCTTGTCTATGATATATGTTGCAAATATACTCTTCTAGTCTGTCCCTCGAATTATAACTTATTTGTGTTTCCTTTTAGCATATAAACAATTAAAACTTATATATAGTTAATTGTGTTAATCTTCTTTTCATAGTTTTTAAATTTTCTATATATTCAAGAAGCGTTCTCCTAAAGTACATATAAATATTATTCCACATTTTCTTCACATGTGTTTATAATTTCTACTTAACTCATAATCCGTCATTTTTATTCTTACTGTACCACATGTAGATTTTGTAACATCTTTCAAATTAGGCAGGAGCTGTGGAAATGAATAAATGATAGCAACTAATCGTTAGACATTGCTTACAGTGTGTCAGGCACTGTTCTATGTTCTTTACATATATAAACTGATTTAATGCTTTCTCTGTCTCTGTCTCTGTCTCTGTCTCTGTCTCTCTGTCTCTCTCTCTCAGTTCAGAATTGTTCTCAAGGTCAAAACTATACTGGTCAACATTATAGCCAGTATTTAAACTTAGGGAGTCTGGCTCCACAGTCACTGCCATATGCTACCCTCTACCAAGCAGTTAAATTATGCCTTCTAAAGTCAGGTAGGTTATAGTGTTGGAATTGAGATTTCAGCTGAGTGTTGAGAAGTGAATAGAATTTTGACAAAAGGAAGTGTAAAGAAGAGCTACTGCAATAACAGGGCACTGTAAGTTGGTGACATTGTCTAGTTTGGAGGAAAGTTCATTGTCACAGGTATATTAGATACAGAGAATGAAGAACGAGAGTTGAAATGAGAAAAGAAGATTTTTTTATTAAAGGGTTTGGATACCATGCTAAAGGTCAGGATTTTACTCTGAATGAGAAGATATCAGTTTAGCTGTTGCTGCTGTAGAGTATAGAAGTTAAGAGCAGCTTCCAATTCTGACTATCAACATAGAGTTATCTGAAATCAGACTAGTTACCAAACTTATCTAACCCTTAGTAGACTTATCTCTTAAAGGAAAGTAACAATTAAGATTGCTTTAGAAAATTAAATGAATATTCAGAATTTAGCCCAAAGCCTGGAAAGTATTAGTCATGCAATACTTTCAACTCCTATTATTACCAGTCAAAGTGAACTCTGATGAGAGACAGTAGGCAATCCAATCCCAAAGACTGATGCAAGTGTCTTTTAAGTGGTAGCAGGCACAGATTTTGGATAGTCATTTGGATTCAGAGAATGAGAAAAGAAAAACAGATAAAGACGACTCTGACATTTGAGTTTTGGAGGTATATATTTCGAGATAAAACTGGGGTCAAATGATGAAGGTGGAAGAGCTAAAAGAAAAAAGTGTTCAGTTTTTTTAAACATTAAAGTGAGATGCCTGAAATCTATTTAGCTAGAAATATGTACTACATATGTGTATGTACAGAAGTCTGTCTGTATTCTGACCATATCTGTGTTAAGAAAAGATACAATAAATCAGTTTATAAAGCATTGTATCTACTGGAAATCTTTATTAATCAATATCTCCATGTTTTACCAATGCAATAAGAAATGTTAAAGTACCTAATGTTGACTTTGAGAAACTGTAATAGCTTAAAGTGCCTTCTGAATCACCAAAAATTAAATTATGTACAGTATAATTTTATTGCTCAATATATGTTACTGCATTCTAATTACATAAAAGGAAAACCATAAATGTTATGGGTATGGATAAAAAATGCATTCTAGTTTCAGGGACAATCTTAATTTTAATTTTATTTATTTATTCTATAAGCTGTTTATTTCAAATAAAAAAATGCATACATTTATGGCATTTAGCTTTGGATGTCAAGTACCTCTGTCTGTTTAGAGCACAGACCATAATATACAGACCGGGTGAGAGCAGGAAATGAATCCGAAGAGATAAGCAAAGTAAGATCATTAAGGCAATATTAAAACAATGAGCCCCCTCCCCAAACAAAGACCCAATTGCTCTGTGTTTGAGTCTGAAATCTCTAGTTGGCTATGCAAAAATTTCTTGCGCTTGTGCTATACTAGAACAAATTAAATTTATTACGCTGTTATGTTTCCACTTTTATTATATTTGACTGCTGATACAGTGTTTTCAGAATGCCAGATTAGGGCTTTCAAATTAGAGTTTAAAAAAAAAACAAAAAAAAACATTCTTCCAACCTGAGGAAATTAATTTTATGAGCGATTTAAGCAGCTACACTCTAAAAAGACACCTGCTTTCTCATGGTAAATGTATGACTGTAAGATAATTTAAAAAGCTTTTGAAAAGTTAAAAAAATCAGCAATATCTACTAATAAAAATAGACAAGATGCTCAGGGGATTCAAAGTAGGTTAAGATATCAAAATAAAAATGCCATTTGAAAGGGATTCTAGTACTAAATTTAGGATTTTAGCATCTTGACACTGATAGATCTTGCTGCAGGGTTCCCAAATCTGATGAGAACACCTGTGAGTGATGCCCAAATGCCTGAATTAAAATGCAATTTTGATATTTCAGCTATTAGATTAAAATCAGAAACCTTTAAACACACAGTAATTTATGTAGGATCCTTTTTGTGGGGGACTTTTAAAGCATAGATTGACTCAGTTTGATTCTGGAAAGTTTCTAAATTGAAGACTTTAAGTGAATGTGCTTTGGCCCATATGATGCAATTTTATTCCATATCAAATGAGAAATCAAAAAGTAGGGTATGATATCATGCTGTTAAGACATAACAAGAAGATTTTAAAATTCTTTTAAATAAACTCTTAAATGGAAATATTCATAGGGGATAAAAATATTCAGGTGGTGTGGTTTGACCTTTAAAGTCACATGAGAAAGATGAGTCCAATTCACTATTCATCTAGGTATTGCCTATTATAAAATAATAGAGGCTTCAAGTGCTTTATATACAACCATTAGAAAAACCTGTGCATAACCCAGGCACCATAACGTACCTGAGTATGGCAAAAACTAACTGTAAGGTGAGTAACCCAGATGTTATGCAACACTACTAGAGAGCTATTTTTAATTGACTTAAACAATATAAGTAGTAAAAAACCACTTTTATAATTTAAGAGATAATAGAAAACCTCTCTTTGCTCATATCCTTGCTTCGGTAATACTCGGAATGTTAGGTATGGATACAGAGAACACTCCTCACTTACATTAAAGTATTTTTTAAATTGCTTATATTAAAGTATGTTATACCTATAAAAATATATACTGTAAAAAATCTACAAATTTCAGTCTTGGAAAACTTTATCAAAATCAAACTTCTATTTATCATTCTTTCTGAGATATCCACATGAAAATTTTACTAGATATTAGGAAAAAAAGAATAGAAAAGCTCCGAAATCAAACAATTTTATTTGCAATCTGAATTTTCAAAAATTGATAAAGCAGTGCACACATTTATTTTGCAGAAGTTGAAGCTTTACATGTAAGTGTTATCCTACTATGATATATGTGTTGGACAGTAGGACATAGCATTGATAGGTGATTTAGTAGGCTCTCTTGAATACACATTGAAAATAGCTAGACAAAGACAGAGAAGTTAGTTGAAATTTGGAGTGAATAATTTGGAGTAAATTATAAAGCAGAGTTCCTATGCTAATGTATGTAAATTAAACATAGGTCAGCAAAGAATGAGTAAAAATAGCCAATTTCCAAGTACTTTTCACAGCTTTCAAAGCCTGACTTATTTCTCTGGCTACAAAAGGAGGAGAAAACATATCAGCACTCCAGTTGGAAAGACCTTAGAACAGCAAAGTGCTAACCAACCAAACCAACCTAAGGTGGCTTTCTTGTGACTCTGGTATGCTCTGTGTTGAACGAAGCTCCTGAGCACGGTATCCCCCCCACACAAGGGTATGCTTAATTTTGGAGACTTTATTTCTCTAGTAATTGTATTATTCCAAATTTTACTGAAGTAAAAAATAAAGAAGTGAATTAACAATGTATACACTCTCCGGCGTACTATAAAACAATGAAGTTTTGTACTTTAAAATAAGTCTCAAAAGTGTCAACTGAACCACTGACTGGCAGGCAGCGCCCCATGTACTATTTCAGATCTTTGCTCTGCTCTGCACTAAGGTCCTCTTTGAAGTGCGAAAGCCAGTTCTGTAGATGTTGTCTAACGAAGTAGAGGACAATTTGAAAGTCAAATGAAATTCTAGGGCTGAATTTCTAACACTGAGGTAAGTGTTATTATAAAGTGTTATGGACAGAAGATAAAGGACAATTAACCTAGAGTGAGCGTAAGTTGAGGGGAGGTTCAGGAGGGATAGTGTCATGTTTTGGAGTGAATTCTACGCAGAGTTTTTATGATAATGTACCTAGATTCAAATTAGGTCAGAAAATGACTAGTAAAAGAAGTCACTTTTAAAATGTTTCACAGAGCTTTCAGTTTACATTTAAGCACATCTTCTGTTGCATTGGTTTTGAAAACCCAGAACTATTTTCTTTGTCTCCATGAAGGGGTGGAAAAAAAGACAAGTTTGTTTTGCAGTTGCCCAGTTTCATAGAGGTAGTACAAAGTTTTGGTAATATTTTAATATCAGTTAAATTGATTCAGGTTAATTTGGAAATAGCTATAAAGCATATACAAATTATAAATCATAAAATGCATATTGTAAAGATTTACACTTATAAAAACCCTAAAGATTCAAGCTCCATTTGCTAAGAATAAAATGCTGATAACCATGAGTTCCAGTTGTGGTTTGGATGTCCTCTGAAAAGTCAACTACTTAAAAAATGTCACCTTCTTATTCAGCATATTAGCTCCCTGGGTGTCTTCAAAACATATCTGCTGGCTTTTCTTTCAAAATGTACCCTTCCCTTAGTTATGCTGCGACGTTACAGCTATGGGAGAGCGCGCTCGCTGGCGTCCACCCTGCCTCATGCATCATCAACCCAACTGTCAGTAAAGTGCTAATTGCAGAAACTTTATTACTTGAGGTGATATTGAACCAGAGAGAACACAGCATGGTTTTTCATATTCCAAACTTTGCAATGTGAGCAATTAAGAGAAAAAAAACAGCTTTCCTTTTGTTTTCAATTTGTAAGCTAAGCAAAATTGAAATGGATGTCACTGACCATAAAAGAGAAACTTACAATGTTATCCTTCTAGGTGACTTAATAACTTAGTATAAAAATATCCCATTAACCCCTTCTAATAAAAATGTATATTTTATACATTAATAGCACTTCAAACTTTACAACATAATTGAATATCCTTAATTGGAGAAAGAGAACTGTACCTTATTTTTTGATTCTGTCATTTAAGTCTTTTCGTAGGTAGAGTATACTTCAAAGATGTGCTTTATGTATCTTTCCTAAATTTATATATTTCATATGGGATTTAATATATTTAAAGCACCTTTTAAACATTATTTCAGAAAATGAGTTTGAGAGTAGCACAGGAATTTCATCTAGAGATACAAAAAGTAGATAAACATAGTTTAATGGAAAATGTATTGGAATAAATGCATGGGAGGTTAACTGGGACCATTTCTAGGGTAAATTGTATAGGGGGTGATTAGGAAAGCCAGCAAATAGAATTCTATATGAAGTCTTTGGGGAGATTTACTCTTCATTAAAACACATAAGAGGGACTCTTAAATCAGACTTAATTTCTAAAGAAGAGAAAACAAAAGTGTGCCAGGATCTTAAGGAGAATAAATAATTAGGGACATGGAAGTGGACATGGAAGACTGGAGGAAAACAAAAGTGTTTTCATCTTAGGAAAAACTGTATATGGGTTTTATTTTTTAAATAATGTAATTTAGAGAGAAAGGTCAATAAGACTACAACCTGAATATTAAATGGGCAATGTGGATTAAAAGGACACTAGCCTATGAAGTAAGCTAGCTGTGCAAGATCTTGACAGGGCCCGGCAAACCTAAAGAACTTCAAATTTACCAGGAGGGCAGTGGGAAATCAAGTAGGATTTTGCATAGAAAGTGACATGATCAGATTTGTGTCTTTGAAAGGTCAGTCTTGCTGCAGCCTGGAGAATTGCCTCGAGGGAGACAAGACTGAAAACTGGGAAACACTTAAAAAGTGGTTGCAGTAATCCAGATAGGTATGATCTAGGCCTCAGCTGGGGTAGCAGCAGGAGGAAAGAACAGATGCATTTGAAAGATATTTGGGAGGTGGAATCAACAGGGTAAATGACTGTGCGAGGTGAGGAAGAGGGAAGATTCAGGGATATAGCATTTAGCTTTCTGGCCAGGACAAAAGAGTGGATGGTGCCATTTGCTAGAACAGAGGAACAAGTGTGGCTATGGGTAGTAAAAATGATTTCAGCTGTAAAACAGTTGAACTAACATATCCTACGAGATGTATATGTAATTAATGCAGGTTAAAATAGTGGGCTATGGAATGCAAGCCAGTTGGTAAGGAAGTGAACATCTGAAGGTGATGATAGATGAGGGAAAAAGGAGAGGGGTCAAGATCTGGAAATTTCAGTAAGTTACCTGGGCAAGCATGGAGTGAATGACCACAAGCAATCTGGATCGGTAGAGGGCTGTGCTCAGAGAGTGAGGTGTCTAAATTTATAAATTCAAAAGTAGACGAATTCTGGTGATGACAAGTGCGTAGGTGGCTGTGGGCTGAAGTGGTGTTGAGGTGAGAGTCCTGGAAAAGAGGCACTAGCAACTCAGCTTACTGTTAGGGTTCCATTTCCCCAGTGCTCATGCTGAGATTTGACTTAGAACTCAGCTGCTGTTAGGGTATAAGTATATTTTGATTATATCTGTATCCTGGTCATATTTGAAATCCTATGGCTGTTGACTTGCTGCATCTATTCATGAAGACAATGGTATCTTTACTGAACGAAAGAATGACAGTCCCTCTACAACCAATCAGCAGCAATATAAGCTTGAAACTGCAGAAATGAACTTAATTTATAATTATTTTAATGTAATCACCCTACTGTTGGAATGAGTTCAATTTAATAAAATGTCTTGCAAATATGATGGCATAGGTAAAATGAAAATGTGTGCATAGACAAGCATTTGAAAAGCTGAAGGAAAAAGATTGATTATTGAGCGGTAAAGATTTGGGAAGCCTTATAAAAAAGATGAAATGTGATCTGAACTTTAGAAAATATGTTAAAATTTAAATTAGATACCCTATATTATCTACTAATTAAACATTTAATAAGCTTAGGTTCAGATCCTAAGTCTGCCTCTTTCTGGCTATAAGCCCCTGATCAAATTCATTAGTCTTTCAAATTGTAAATGTTCACAACTATAAAGTAAGAATATTAATATTCTTACTTGCAAAAGATAACTAATTTAAAAGGCTTTTGCCCTATAATAACTGATTAAAGTAAAAGCACTAAAAATGTTAATCATCAAAAGGACAAAGATTATAGAATATAGAGTTTATATAGAGAAAAAATTCTGCCTTTAAACAATGAACATACTTTTTGTTGTGAAAAAAAATTTTAAATAAAATTTAAAAAGTAATTTTTGTATCCCAATATTGGGAAAACGATGTTATCAAATATACTGAATAACAGAGACTATTGCCTGGCCAGGCGTGGCAGCGGTTGAGCATCGACTTAGGATCCAGGGATCAGGGTTCGATTCCCGGTCAGGGCACATGCCCGGGTTGCAGGCTCGATCCCCAGTCAGGGGCGTGCAGGAGGCAGCCGATCAATGACTCTCTCATCTTTGATGTTTCTATCTCTCTCTTTTCTTCTCTCTTAAATCAATAAAGATATATTTAAAAATAATAATAATAATAAAAATAACAGAGACTATTAATGCTGACAAATATTTTTTTCCCATTTCTTAGTGTAGAGAGAATTGTTCTTTCCTATCTATTTTAAATTATATGTGGCTATGTGCTTAGTTCAGGCCAATAAAATGTGAGTGGAAATATCTCCTAGAATAAAGAATTTAATTACGTGTGCTCAATTCTCCAATCTCTTCTCCTGCCATGGGAAACCTTTATGCTTAGTGTTGAGATGGAATCATCAAAAAATTGTTACAATGTTCATTATGCTGGCAATGTGAGCGAAAGAATTCTGACCCAACAGCATGAAACAGAAAGAAAAACCAAAATTTGAGATTTGTTTGTCACACCAACATAATTTAAACTATATTAACTGATCCAGGCTATAACATTATCACAAGTGAGAGAATAAATCTAAAAATAGAAGTACATATTTTTCTAGGCCTGGGCAGACATGGTATGTTGATAAATGAAGAAGAAAATAGTAAAGTTGAGCTATATAATAAATAGTGACAGATATATAGAAAGATATTCAACTTCACTAGCTATTAGGGAAATGCAAACCAAAACTACAATGAGATATCACCTCACACCTGTTAGAAAGGCTATTTTCAACAAGACAGGTAATAACAAGTATTGGAGAGTTGGTGGAGAAAAAGGAACCCTCCTTCACTGCTGGTGGGAATGTAACCTGGTACAGCCACTATGGAAAACAGTATGGAGGCTCCTCAAAAAATTAAGAATGGAGTTACCATATGACCCAGCAATCCTTCTTCTGGGTATCTACTCAAAAAATTTGAAAACATTTATTTGCAAAGATATTTGCAGCGTTATTCATAGGGGCTAAGACATGGAAACAACTGAAGAGTCCTTCAACAGATGATTAGGTAAAGATGTGGTCCATACATACAGTGGAATGCTACTCAGCCCTAAGAAGAGATGCAATACTGCCATTTTTTGACAACTTAGATGGTTCTTGAGAATATCAGGCTAAGTGAAACAGACAGAAAAATTAAGAACCATATGATTTCACTCATATGTGAGATATAAAACTGAAAGCAACAAATGAACAAGCAAAAAAACAACAACAACACACACACACATACAAACTCAGCCTCATAGATAGGGACAATAGTATGGTGGTTACCAGAGCAAAGGGGATTAAGGAACAGTAAAGGGTAAAGGGTGTCAAATGTATGGTTACAGAAGATGATTGGACTTTGGGTGGTGGTCACACAATGCAATACACAGGTGATGTATCATAGAATTGTATACTTAAAACCTATGTATTCTTATTAACCATTGACATCCTAATAAAATTAATTTGAAAAAATATATATATAAAAAAACAAGAAAAATAAATGGTGACATAATTTTATCTTTCTAATAAATATATAGGCAATAATGTGCTTAATATCATCCGTATTAGGTTTTCATCTTTAAAAAATCATGTTCTAAGATTTTAATTTTATACTATGCAGAAAACTCTCCATGTTTCGTGTTCCCTTCCTTCTAGGAGCTTATGGTCTAAGACAAACAATGTAGCATAGACATAAGAATAAAGCAAATAAAATAAATTCTGTTCAATATATCGGCATCCTTGGTATAGTGAAAGGCATAACAAATGGCACAATTAAGAGTGACATCACATGATCATATAGACCTAAATGTGCTATGTACTTGGTGGGTATCTTGGTGAGTATTCCTGCCCTGAGAGAATAAAAGGTATTGAGGAGGAAGTAATAGCTATGGTCATTTGAATAAATAATAGTAGAGCATTAGGACACAATAGGAAGTTTGTGGTTGAAATATGTTGAACTTGGAAATTATGTTTTAAGTGAGACTAAGATTACAAAAGTGAGGTCTTCCAATTACCATCTAGGCTTGTAGACATGACCCACAAGCAGTGAGGTGTGTGTCATGAGGCCATTGTACCTTGGATAATACCCCAACCATTTTCATAGAAGTAGATCTCTATGTCAAAATTATTGGTACAGCTTTCTGATGCTTTTTCTCCTTGAAGAACTGGTGGATGGTTGCATTCTGCTTTGCTGCAATATTTCTAACTCTTGAGTCAGCCCCAGGCACAGACTATCTCTGGGAATTGAAAATAAATAAGAGATGTCCCTTAAAATGCTCAGTGCTTCTTAGAGCTGAAAGGCCTTCTGAGAAGTTTAAGTGTAGGAAGGCTATGAGGAAAAGGCCAGAGGGTGACTGTTCATTCTAGGCACTAGAGCAGGAGGACATTTTTGAAATTCTGATCTGTTTATAAATACCCACTATTGGGTATTTAAAACCCTACAATAGCTTTCTATTACTCTTAAACTGAACCTCAGGATAAAGTAAAAAGGCCTAAAAGATACAAATAATATGAACTCTACTTACCTTTCCAGTTCTCTCACCTACCCTTTTTACTTCCCTACCAGGAGTCATCACCTTAGACTTCTTTCAATTCCTTGATTACACATGCTCTCTCCCACCATGGAAATTTCACACAAGCAATTACCTCTGCTGAGAATGTTTTTCTTCCCTTCTTAGTCAAGCTCATCTTTACTCCTCTCTCAGCTACATTTTTTATATTACACTTTTTAGGGAAGTCTAACTAGACTTCCTAGCTAGGTCAAATCCTCCTGTAATAGGATTTTGTACCATTGAACACCTCTCCTTTGCAAAAGTTGAACTCTTACAATTGCTTATGCATGATTCATTGATAGATGTCTGTTTTCCTCACTGGAATACAAGATCCATGAGATGAGAGACCACATATATTTTTGCTTGAGCTTGCTTCATCATTATTTACACAAGTATCAAGCAAGTAGAAGCCTCTTTATGAATATTGTTTGAATAGATTAATATTTTGGAAAACTGAAAAATGATGATGACACCGCAATGGACAGATGTTCCTGTCAAGTCACTTACATGTTTAAAATAAAGGCCAAGGTATTGAGGGTGGGTGGATGGACAAGAAGATACAGATTTCTTTCAAAATGTTGCAGTCTTTAGTATCTGGCAGAAAAATGTGAAATCTGATGCCAATCTTTTAGGTTAACCTGGAAAAAAGATAAACTATCATGTTAGCAGTAATTCTCATAGGAATTTCTTCTTTCCAAAGTCAGAAATGAAAAATAAGAAATGAGTTACCATTTTGATAGTGCATTTCATCTTTCAAGTACTCTGTAGAATGGGTTTAATAAAATTCTGGCTTAATTGAGACCCCGAGATAACATACCATTCTAAAAAAATAAATAACGTGGTTAACAAAAACATCTGTATATTTCA
This sequence comes from Miniopterus natalensis, assembly GCF_054644295.1. NCBI lineage: Eukaryota > Metazoa > Chordata > Mammalia > Chiroptera > Miniopteridae > Miniopterus > Miniopterus natalensis. The sequence continues at coordinate 51,914,710 of NC_142089.1, forward strand.
ATCATTTTTGCAGAATATATTCCACAAAAGTCTTAGAATTCTTTCATACCTTAATAAATACAAGGACAGTGGACATTATATGAACTTTATGGATGATTCAGAATATTATGTTGCCTTATCGTCATCATTTTGATAATCAATTATTATTATGGGAAATGAAGATATAAATTTGAATAAAAAACTATATTGGACTGAATGACTCTGGAATATAAACAAAAAATTATTTTTTTAATTGGTTTATTTCAATTTGCCTCTACCATAAAAGCAAAGGACAAGAAAATAAGGTTATGGGTTTATGATAATTGACTTAATAAGTTGAAAAACTTAACCTTTCATGAATCATGTGGAGTTATTTATAAACCTTGATTTATTATATCAATATCTAAATTATTCTATCTCTAGTAATGAGAGTCGCTCTCAGAATATTTGTGATTGGTTTACTTTCTGCTCAACATTAATCTATATAGATGCAATTTCTAAATGATGAAAGTTGTCATTTTTAAGACAAAATACTAAAAACTATTTCTTTTTAAACAAAGAAAATTTGCTTATGAAAGATCAAATATTTTTACTTTTTGAAGAAAGTTTCTAAATGTTATTTTCAAAAATAACATCGTAAAAATTATTTTCTAAAAATGAACATTTTATTAATAACGTATTTTAAATGGGAAAGTAACAATATGTATTAGTAAAAAGAAATGAGTGTTATTTGGGGAGATTTAATATAAAAATATAATTTATGCAATGAGAGCAGGTAACATGTTTATGAACATAGAAAAAGTCCTTTCCAAATTGAATCTGCTAATAATCAGAAGGTCACATACTATGACATTTTTATAAAGCATTTAATATTTTCTCCACACTGAGAAAATATTTCTACATTTTATAACAAGGGGAGGTGTTAAATTTGCTTGCATAAAGATTGGTGTGAAATGCATGTCTTTGCTAATTTTGTCTACATTAAAGAATTGTTTGGTTTATTTTAAACCAGGCTTCAAAATCCTGGAAAAATTAAAATTTAAGAACATTACCCTTCTAGGCACAGCAAACAGTCCTACAAATATATATTTTTGTGCTATAATTAGGCATCTTTTTAAATAACGAAGACTTGTTTCCTAGCTACTTCTATTTTTCATATTCCCTTTCCTAGAAAGAAATTACTGGGCAAGCTTTGTGGAAGGATGACTTATTTACACAAATATTTTGCAAGGCAAGGGAATGGCTTCCCGGGAATAAGCTATCTTCCCCCAGGCATGTGAAGAGTCCTCCTAATTTTGTTTCTTCTATTTGAGCATTATGATAAAATCCTCATAGATCTCACAACTGGTTATTGCTTCCATGAAAAGACTGTAAATATACAATTAAGTCTGGGCATAGAAATCTGAAAGAGAAATTCCAACGGTATCTCCATACGTTAAAGATACTAACAAACTTCATTTTCCTTTCGGGAATCTGGAAAAATAGGTAAAAGAGAATTCTTTAAAAACTGTGCTAGATTTTAATATATAATTTTCCAAAATAGCCATGTTACTTGTAGTGCACGTGTACTTGCTGTGTCCCTTCTGGAAGACTTGCATTTCTCACCTTGAATATCCTTGTTCGTAAGAAATTCTTCCCATCTTCTCACTTGAGTGCAAACCACAGTCCCCTCCACCTTGAACTACTGCAATACCACTTAAGTGTTTTCTTGGCTTCTGCTCTTGTTCTCTTATCTCTTTCCACATTGTACCCAGAGGGATCTTTCAGAGATATCAGGAAACTGTTTAACAAACTCTCCCCTACCCCTGAGCATCTCCTAACAGCTTTTACCAGCTCCCAGGGACTGTGATCGGGCCCCTCACCGTCCCTCCAAATCCCCCTCTCGCTGTTCCTCAAACCAAGCAAAGTCCACCCTTCTTCCTCGCATAATTTCTCACTGGAACTTGACAAGTCTTAATCACATCATTTAAGTTTCTACTCAATGTCATATTAATAGCGGAGAAGGGCACGAAATAAGAATAGAGCCACTGTTGTTTAATAATCATTCACCTTACTAACTACAGAGAAGTTTTCTTACAGACCCTGGGAAACTGGAGGGTGAAACAAGGCTGTAAAAAGATAAGTTGCCTGGGTGGGTTTATCATTCAGAAAAGAAATGCATCTTGAGAAGAGACCAAGGACAGGACCTGCTTTGATTAGGTTGCCGTGCCCAGGCCCTGACCGCCTCCGGGAGTTTGCCTCAGGAGCCCTGAGTTTCTCTGGCGCAGGAACAGGCCGAGCTGTTTGCATCTGGATTAGCCACCTGGCTGTTGCCTTTGAGCTCCTGAAGGCCGGCTGCAGCCCTCCCCGCCCCTTTCCCGTGGCCCTTGCAGCTGGCCGCCGCCTGCAGTCATCTTCTCCCTCCCTGGAATATAGTCAGCCAATGGCGAGGGGAGTCAGAGCAGAATTTCAGGGTGGCCGACTGCTCCCCCATACTGCCGGCAATAATGGAATAAACGCCCGCATATGATTCAACCCTGTCTCTGCTTAATATGGCCCAAGTAGTGACAGACGACCTCGAACCCCTTGTGTCCGGTTTCAACATCCTCAGAGAGGCGTTCCTTGTGTTTCTGTCTAAAAGAGTACACGACCACATCAGTGTCTATTCTTTCATCCTTCTTTATTTTCTCCTTAGCACTTATTACTTATTGAAATTATCTTATCTAGTTTTGTTTTTATTGTTTATCCCCTGGACCAGATATGTGCTCTGAGTATTACAACTTCATTAATCTCTCTGCTGTTTAATTCCTGGTGTTTAGAAGAGCATGTGACACAGACTATGCTCTCAGTGTAGAGTTCTTGAATGAAAACAAGAACTGTATTAAGGGTCTCTAATTTCTATCCAACTGCCCATCACCACAACACACACCACTTAAGCAGGTGTGGTTTTGTCTTTCTTTATCTTAATTTGGCACAAGAAGTTAACATTTATTGAGTAGTTACTGTGTGCCAGGCATTGTCTAAGACTTTTACATATATTGTCTTATATAAGCTCACAATCATCCTGTTAATAATATTATTAATAACATTAATAATAATCATTATTCCTAGCCCAGTATCAAACAGCAAGCAAGTGGCAGAGTTAGGATTCAACCTCAGGTAGTCTGACTCCAGTAGTATACTCTAAAGCTATTTTGCTACACTGTCTTTTCAGAAAATCATCACAGTATTTTGCAGTCATTTGTTTGTATATTAATATCACTATACTGTGACTCTCCTGGGAAAAAGTATGCTTACTTGAACACAGAACAAGCACAACGGCAGTGAAAGAATAAATGAATTATCTGTACTTAGGCAGCAGCAAATAAACTCATACCTCCTAAAATGAAAACAAATACATTTTTGTCAGACTGTCAAATTGCCTGATTCTGATGATTGAGAACATGACAACTGTAGTTTACCAGAGGAACAGATAGACCTTCTGTCCTGCAAGTTTTTATGACAGATATTAACCACGAGTCCCTTCAATCTATAAACATTTGCAAACATACGTATGAACAAGAGAATTCCAAGAATGTTCTTTAAAATTTAGACATCAAACATTGCATTAAAGACCATTTGAAGAAGTTAGACAAAACCTGATTCCATAATGGTGATTTTTTTTATTTTTTATTTTTGAGTAATTGGTTGTGGGGATATAGGTGGAATATAATTTGATTTTATTAATGCACTCCAGACCTATGTTGTAGATTTCTTTTCAACACTTCGCCCTCTCGGATCTTAATGTGATGCAGTGGAGAGAACACGGAAAAATGCATGAGTATGTAAACAGACAAAAGTATGCTCTATGTGGCTGAACAACTAAGGGAAAAACGTGTCCATTGTATTTCTCAGGGCTGTTTGTATGTCTCAGAGATGCCTCAGATCAGCTATGGCAAAATGATTTATTGCTGAATAACCTAGCTGAGGGAAAGTCAAGGTGGAGTGCAGTGTTACCCTCTAGTCTGAGGCATATGAACCAGATAATCAAATGCTATCAGTATTCTTACAGTTTTATGTTTATTTTTCTCAGTAAATGTGATTTTTGTCCACTAACAAAAGGAGGAGAATAATTGAGTTAAACACCTGGAAAATTAAATCCAAAAATTTATCTTCTCCATAATAGGGGCTCTGTCCACAATTCAAAAGCAGTTAATTAATTTCACCAGTCTAGTGGGAGAGAGTGTCTTTGAAAGAACATACTTTAGGTAAAACTTTTATTAAACAGTTCTAATTTAAATGATGTTATGTTGATATAATCATTGGTATTTGCAAATCTTTAATTAATTTGAGAAGTTCATCCTAATGCCTCAACCAGAAATATGTATCGAGCACAGTATATATACAGTAGCGAACTCATTTTTAGGTATAAAACAATACTAAGAAAGTGTGGACAGGAGAAATAATTCCCTCTCCAGTGCATTTCAAAGTACGTGTGGTGAAGAACCAGGTTTTTGGTGGTGGTTTTTTTTCTCCAGTAGTACACCAGGTAACAATATTTTTTGTTTTTTAAAAATATGCATTACTACAAAAATAAAATGAAAAGTCCAAACTGAAAGTTCAAAGCATTTATTTTTAGATTTAATGGCCATAAAATTAAATTTCAATAAATATAACCAGAAGAAATATTACATTTATGAATGTAATACTCTGTTAAATTTGTTTTACTATTTATTATTTCTTGTCTATGTCCATAAAATGAATTTGTGTGCATGTTGCTGTGTCATTTTTGTTTACTTCTGTTTATTTAATGTTTGTTAGGAGTTGGTAGTAGCATTACCTTAGCTTCATAAAATGAATTGTGAATTTTCTCTTATTTCTCTATACCTTGGAAAAGATTGAAAAGCAAAGGAATCGTGTCTTCTTAAAAGTTTGTACAAACTCAACTCTGAAACCATCTAGGTCATGAAATAATTTGAAAAAAAGTGTTTTAGTCAATATAATAATTTAACTTTATAACAAAAATTTACTATTTCATTGAGTGTTTACATTTTATGAGCATTATTTCATGTACGTAATTAATCTGAACAAAATATATCTTTCTTTTTATGCCTGAGGCTCTCTCCTTTCATATGGCTAATCTTTTAAATTACTATTCTCACACACTTTCCCATGAGTATCTTTTAGAGGGTTATCTATTTTATAATAGTTTTCAAATAACTCATTTAGATATATTTTCATTTCTAACTATCATTATTTATTGTTATTTATTAATTTATGGTATATTGGTAACTTCTCTACTGGTTCTTAAGGATTATTTCAATGCATTTTACAGCAAACTCTGCAGCTTAAAACACCCATATATTAGCTCACTGCAGGTGAGACGTTTGCCATGACATTGCTGGGTTCTTTAAGGCTAAAACCAAGGTGTTGGTCAGGCTGAGATTTCTTCTGGAAACTCTGAGGAAAATCTGCTTTCAAGCTCATTCTTGTCAACTTAATTCAGTTCATTTCTGTTACTGGGCTGAGTGAAGTCCCGTGTCCTTTGTGATTGTCATCAGGTGACTGCTCTCGGCTTCTAGGGACCACCCACATTCCTTGCCATGTGGCTTTTGGTCTCCAGACTAGCAACAGTATATTAAAAGCTTCCTGTGCTTTGCAGCTCTAACCTTGCCTCTAGCCTCTAGGTTATACTTAAAGAGATATGTGATTAGGGCAGGCACACCAGGATATTTTCCTATTTTAAGGTCAACTGGTTTGAGACCTTAATTACACTTGCTAAATCCTTCACAGCAGCATCTAAATTGGTATTTGACTGACTAACTGGGAAAAGGCATGTGTATACCAGGAGGGAACTGAATTTTTCTACCAGAACTCTATGAGTAGAATATCTGTTCACTTATTATTTTTTCTTATTTTGCATGTGTAAATTTAACAAAGTACATATTTATCTGTGTTCCCTACTTTTCCATATGTTCTCACTTGAGAAGTTGATATTCTCTTTTACTCAAGAACTAGTTAGGTTACTATTTTTGAATCCTATGTGGTTTAATGTGTTCCTTAAGTAATGCTTTTGTAATTAAAGTTAATTTTTATTTCACTGAAATAAGATAAAGAAAATTGATGTGATTTATTCTTTTACTTTTGGGAACTTTTCAAGACTTGAGATATGATCAATATTTATAAATGCCTTATGAATATTTAAAAAGTGTATATATTTTCTGCCTGGGAACTACAATGTTAATTATATCATCATAAAGAAAGTTTTAAAAATTATAATTTTCCATTTATCTTTTTTATTTTGAATGCTTTTGCTTAGTATACTTTAGTGACATATTATTTACCTATTTTGTTTACAGTCATCATGCTGTACATCTCCAGAACTTATTTACAAGTGGAAGTTTGTATCTTTTAATCACTTTCCCCCATTTCCCCCATACATTATCTCAGCTTCTGAAAACCACCAATCCATTCTGTTTCTCAGAGTTGTTTTGTTTTGTTTTATTCCACTTATAAATAACTTCATACAGTATTTGTCTTTCTTTGACTGACTTATTTCACTAAGCATAATGCCCTCAAAGTTCACAAAGCAAAACCCTGCACCAACAAAAGGGTTACAACCTGCTGACAGCTTAAAATGATTAACATTTTTAACAATAAAGTATTTTTAATTAAGATATATACTTTGCTTTTTACACATAATGCTATTGTCCACTTAATAGACTATAGTATAATGTAAATCTAACTTTTATATGTTTAATCTCCACATATTTGTGACTTTTTCAGTGTTTTTCCTTCTAATTGATATTACTTTTATATCATTGTAGTCAGAAAAGGGGCTTGATATGATTCCAATCTTTTAAAATTTATTGACCTGTTTTAAAATAACAGGGAAAAAACCCTCATTGAAATAGATAGAAAAGGCTAAGATACTCTTACCATCAATACCACCCCAGCAACGTACAATTGAGAGGGAATTCACAATTCCTAGCTTCTCCCTAGGAATCCACCGTGTAGCTCTCAAAATGTTCAGATTTCCACCTGAGGGTTGGCCTCCCAAAACACCCAGCTCTTGAAGCCAACAGGATTGTGTCTGCAAGCACCAAAAGACTAGAACAAACAAAAAGACAGTCCATAAGGTTTTACAAAGACTCACAGTGGGTGGCTGTCCTCCCAGGGCTCGGCAGAGCCAGCAGAGGGAATCACCTGCGTCCCAGCATTTGCCTGAAGAGGCCTATTTGCATACCTCAAAAGCTTTAGCTGAGGTTCAGGCTTCTGAAATAACACACAACTGGGGACCTACTGCAATCTTCTCTGGAGATCAGGGAGGACAGCCCACACCATTTTCACACTCTCCCTCTGCTCCTCTCTGGTTTGCTGATGTCTCCCTGAAAATAGCTTGCATATAAGTCTGCCTTCCTGGCTTTGGTGGCTGCCATTGAGAGGGTGGACCTCTTTATATTCTTGCTCTGGTGGCCATCAGGGCTTGTGATCATAGGTTCAAAGGGGCTACAGCAAACAAAGAAACAGTTCTTAACCTTCTATCCCCCTAGAGCCAAGCAAACAGGTGAAAGTCAGAGCACTTACAGATTTTCTTTCTAGAATGATTACTCAGGATATTTTAGAGAAGAAAATGGACTGGAAATACACAAAACCAGATGGCACTAATGCGGGTAGACAACTTATAAAGCTTTCCTAACTATCTAGGCCAGAAATGATGTCTCTCTAGAATAAGTTAGTGTCAATAGGAATAGACTGAGGAGAGTTCCAGAGGGGATGGGAAGATAGGTGGATTGGGTATGAGTAAGATGATTCTTAGTTTCTCATTGTTCAACTGTATAGATAAAGTCATGTCATTCACAGAGAGAGAAAAGATAGAAAGAGAAAGAGAAAATTTGAGAATGGCAATTGGTAATGAGTTCAGTTTAGGATTTGGGATGACTGCAGAATATGTAAATAGAGGCCTCCAGTTGAGAAATGAATGTGCAGATCTTGACCTACGTAAGGGAACTGGGCCATAGAGAGAAACTTGGACTTGTCAGACTCTCTTTGTAACTATAGGAGGGCAGGAGAACTGGTAATGCAACATTGGACACTTTCCCACTGTAGAGCAATAGAGAGTTGATATTTCAAAAGTGTAACCGAGAAAATAAATATTTTCTAGGTGAGAAGCTTCATAGATGTTTATAGTATATTTTTCTCTCTGCTGATAAAGTGACTTTAGAAGTAAAGAGTACTTTTAGTGGACATTACATATTTTTTGTATATACAAGAACACTTACATTAGAATCTGCAAAAGCTCTCAGGCTGCCATTTATATATTAGTTCTCAAGGACCTCATCACTTTCATTACTCTAATGATGTTTGTAATTTAATAAAGTTGCTAGCAACTCAGTCATACTTAATGCCTCCTTTTATAATAAATACTGTGAAATACTCCCTTTACCATCCTGAAATTAAATTGAAAAGTAATACCTATACACATAATTATGCACACTCCCACCCATTCACACCCACACCCACACCCAAATACCATGCCTTAAACTTAGGATAAAGAAAGAATAAAGGAAAAGTATAATAGCATTTTTATGTCTCTATATAAATAGACATATGAAATAATGAGAGACTTGAACCCTTAGGTGCAATCGCCATGAAGTTATAGCTACAAAGGAAGTTTGTGTAAACTTCAGAGAGGCAAAGATTTTTGTCTATTTCCTTAACTAATCTATACTCAGTGGGGAGATCTGTGTTTAACACACAGTATGTACTCAATAAATACTTTTTTATATGATTGAAAGAATGAATACAGGTATTTTTGTATTGGTTTAAATACTACTAGCAGCATTGCTACCATAGATGTGATTTTCTGAATTGTGGATCAGTTCTCAGTGAATTTCCAAACAAAAATTTACCCAGTTTTTGGATTTAAGTGTTGTTACTGGCTTAATTATTCTTGATTAATTAATCCTTAAAAATTAATCCTTAAGTATTAATCCTTAAAAATCACTAATCTGTGAGAATCTCCTTTAAAATAATTTAATGTTAAATATTTTACATCAATAAAAATAATGTTTGCACTGATTGGTCATCTATTATGTACTTGGTAATTGAGACTGTGCTTGTGCACTTGTGTATCCTTGACCCTTAGAAATGTACTGATAAATAATTTTTAAAGAAATAAATTCTTGCAAAAACTCTACCCTGTAAGTGTTTTGACCCATTTGTTATGACTAAGATATAGAGTGATTGCTATGTTCTATTACTGATATTTGAAGTAAAAGCAAAACTGTCTAGTTTCTTTTTTATTAAAAAATACATATTTTACCCAGAAACTTGAAACTGTTTAATTCATCAATATTTAAATAAGAAGCAAAAAATACATGAAACAATTTTTATCATTGTCAGTTCTCTGCTCAGATCCAGACTTTCCATCATCGGCACTCACCAGACTTCCCACCATCAGCACTGTCATGCTTGTAATGGTAATTACAAAGATTGAGAATGATTTAGTTATTTTTAAATTCCATTGATATGTTAAATAAAAATGACAGACTTAAATCAGCCAATAGATAACTTTTGCATAGAAGGAAAGCCAGAGGGTATTTCTGATAGTATTTAAAAAGATCCTCATTTTCTGCATTTGGAAGGCAAATCTGGCCAAAACCAGACCAAGGATTTAATTGTGAGAGTAGCTAAATTACAAAGAAAGGCATGATTCTCAGCCCTAATGTCTCTCATACTTAAGGAAAGGCCTAGGTACAAAAGGAATGGTCTTCAACTACTTGTGATGAGAACACCTTAATGGAAACACTTAAGCATCTTGAATCCTCAGATTCCCTTGAACTCGTCAAGGTTGCAGAAGTGACTCATGTCCGTTTGTAGAGGATGACAACCTCCTTTTACCTAGAGACCTTGCAGAAGCCTCTACTGAGATGGATGCTTCCTAAGATGATATTGGCTTTCTTTAAGATTTCCCTCCACCACCTCTTGTCACTTCCAGACCAATAACTAGTAGTTAATAAACTACTGTACCTCCACTAAGAGAAAAGAGACTATTCCCCAACAAAGGCTATAATATCTTATACATATGTGCTGACAGAACACCAAAAATTGATTTTGAGTGTGCTAGATGAATGCAGGGAGTGTTGGGTGTATACAGAATATCAGACTGTAATAGGGAGAGTTTGTAAAAATGCACTATAATCTAGTGACTTCACATTCAACATACTTGCAAAAACACCTGGAGCTTATCTTAACTTGCTACTGGAATGGCTACCTAAAGTTTGGAAAAATGTTGGCTTCTAGTAAATGGATGGAAATGTGGAAACTGCTTTGGCAGAATATTGTAAAAGGAGTTAAGATGCTCAGGGAGAGTGGCATTGTGGAATGAGTGTATTCATTTTCTGACTTGTTTTCCCAAAGAGCGCCAGAGAACTGTCGATTTAGCAAATCGGTAAGAGATGAGCTAGGGAGGATGGCCCAACCTCCTGTTTTTCATATGCCAAGGTCAATGGAGGAGAGACAACTTTGGAGTTGGGTTCCCTAGAGTCAGTGGGGATTATAGGATTTGGGCACAGCACAGGCAGGAAAAGTATATGTAGCTACCAAAATGTAGCAAAGCTGGAATAGCAAACAGGCTTGTATTTTGCATTATCTAATTATCTATGATTTTTTAGGTAAAATTTAATATAGACCCACATTCATAAAACTTAACCACATTTCAGTATATTAAAATCATACTCTCATATTCTATGTTTGTGAAAGGGAATCAGTTTTAGTCAATAGAGGTCACTTGTAATAATTATGCAATAAATACAAATTATTGACATTTCCTGGAAAGATGAGCATTAATTTCATAATACAAATTTCATAAGTGAATACTGTATATTGATCTTTCTTTCTAAATTAGAGTGGTACTCAAAAAGTACTCATAGCTTTTTCAACCTTCAACTTATTTTTATTCTAATATAACATAATCCTTATTCTCTTTAAAATTTTTCTTAGTGATATTTCATGCTTCTTATTGCTTGAGAAAAAAAATTATGTGAGTGTGAGAGTTTGTGTGCAAGAATGTCACATATTGGTCACTAAAGGAACAAACTGGGACACATTCTAGTAAAAATGTGTATAATGAGCCATCCCATTGCCTTTTGGGGTGTTTCTTGCCTGGGGGCCACTTTATGCCAAGAGAAGTGATTTCTTGGCATCTTAGCTTTTAATGTTCCCCCATCCCACTTAAGTGGCTGTATTTAAATGAAGTTTAAGTACACCAGAACTTGTGGAAGCATTAGCAGTCAAATGGGCCAATGCTTTCTATGTTTCAATGAGTGTATCTGGATAGGAGAAGGCATGTGTTTGTACTTATATGTGAGTCCCCACTGAGCACTCCCATGTTCTTTTCAGGGCATAAAAAGACACATAGTTTGTCAAGTTTACTTGATATTTTTAGCTAGTTAATAAATCCCCTCTGTTTAAAAATAAAGTGAATTCTTTTTCATTTTAAAATTAATATATACTTAATTTTGGAAAGTCTGGAAACATATTTTAAGTTTTAAAATACCTCCCATATTTTCTCCACCTGATAGTAAACTGTTTTTTTTAATACTCACTTATCTGTTTGTTATATTTATATGTTTTATTTTTAAAGTGAATATACAACTCTAAATTCTTCCTTTTACTTATGAAAGTGACATGCACTTTTTCCAGGAGATAACACGTCTTAAACAATATTTAATGGCTCCATAGGAGCTCATTGAATTTATATATTATACATTACTTAATCAAGGTTTTGTCACAAACATTTAGATTGTGTATTAGGATTTTCCAGAGAAACAGAACTCAAAAGAGAGGTAGATATTTAGATAGATAGATAGATGACAATAGGTAGATAGATGATAGATATAGATAGATGATAGATGATAGATAGATAGATGATAAATAGATAGATGATAGATGATAGAGATAGATAGATGATAGATAGATAGATAGATAGATAGATAGATAGATAGATAGATAGATAGATAGATAGATAGATAATAGATAGATAGATAGACGGATGATAGATAGATATAGATAGATGATAGATAGATAGATAGATATAGATAGATAGATAGATAGATAGATAGATAGATAGATGATAGATAGATAGATAGATGATAGATAGATAGATAGATAGATAGATAGATAGATAGATAGATAGATAGATAGATAGATAGATAGATAGATAGAGATAGATAGATGATAGATAGATAGATGATAGATAGATAGATAGATAGATAGATAGATAGATAGATAGATAGATAGATAGATAGATAGATAGATAGATAGATAGAGATAGATAGATGATAGATAGATAGATGATAGATAGATAGATGATAGATAGATAGATAGATATAGATAGATTAGATAGATAGATGATAGATAGATGATAGATATAGATAGATGATAGATAGATAGATGATAGATTAGATAAATAGATAGATAGATGATAGATAGATGATAGATAGATAGATAGATAGATAGATAGATAGATAGATGATAGATAGATGATAGATAGATAGATAGATGATAGATTAGATAAATAGATAGATAGATGATAGATAGATAGATAGATGATAGATGATGATAGATAGATAGATAGATGATAGATGATAGATAGATGATAGATAGATGATGATAGATAGATAGATAGATAGATAGATAGATAGATAGATAGATAGATGATAGATAGATAGATGATAGATAGATAGATGATAGATAGATAGATATAGATAGATAGATGATAGATAGATAGATGATAGATAGATAGATGATAGATAGATAGATAGATAGATAGATAGATAGATAGATGATAGATAGATAGATAGATAGATAGATAGATATAGATGATAGATATAGAAATATATATATAGTATAAGAAATTGGCTAAATAGTTATCAGATTATATTGCATAAGTATTTTAAATTATGCCAGAAACAGTTTAGAACAATTATGAAAATAAGAATTACATATTTAAGTTACATAGAATTATAATATTTAAAGGAAGAGAACATACAAATAGTTAGCAAACATATGGGAAATTTTCTACCTTGTCAGTATTCAATAATTTAGAATTAAAAATCAAATTGGGAAGCCTGAAGGAAACCAGAATTTATACTGAAATTCAGCCCCCACTCCAGGAGAAATAAGGAAAGGAACATCACCAAGGCTGAGAACAGTGTGGAAGAGGAGGCGTGGCCTTCTAGAATACTGATAGTTCAGAGAACAGGAAGTGAGTGGTGGCTGATGGCAGCGCGAGGTCAGAATCAGAGAACTCAGGGGACACTTTTGGTGCGAGCCCAGGGGCTGTGTGAGGTCATTGGATGGGAGCCTTGCTAATGGCAAAAACCAAGCCAATGTCTGACTTTTGTGCTTATGTCTGTACTGGCTGTTCCTTTTGGCATTGTCTGCCATTCCATCAACAGCATGCCACCTGCCGTTCGTTGGGAAAGATGGCACCCATGCACCAAGACTTTGCTTACCTCTCATACAGACCACTTGGCACATTTATTCTCAAGTCACTTTCAATGGTCCAAAATATTTAGAAGACGAAAAACATAGAGGGATGTATCTTAACTTTTGAAAGAGCCTCATGTATCAGGAAAAAACAAAACATTCATACTTGGAAGTACAGCACTGTGGTTAATTAAAACTCTTCTGTGACATGTGCACATACTTAGCTGCGCACATACTTAGCTATTTCTATAACTACCATGCTTTAACTATAGCAATCTGCTGTGGTTACTCCTACATACACCAGGTTATGTAAAGCTTCCATGACTTCGCCAATGCTCTTTCCTTCCTCTACTTGATGTTGCTGAGGATGGAGGTTGTGCAAGTTAGTTAATGGGGCAGGTACCAAGGTTAATAAGTGGGCACAGTGTAGCCAAACACCTACCAACATTCTGATAAGATCAGATCTACAAACACGCACACACACACACACACACACACACAGGTAAAGGTTAATGCTTTAAAGCAACATAGTAATATCACATCTTGAATGAAAGCGGAATGGATTAGGAGACTTTATGAGACATATCTGCAAGACAGTGCATTTAGAAATATTTGTTTACTTAGTATAACATGTAAAAATGTCAGAATTAGTGAGAAAGCACAACATTGTCTCTTCAGATATATACTTAATAAGTTAGGATGTTGTGAGGTTAAACATTTTTCATGCTACTAAAGCCCATTGAAACTAAGTAATTCCATGGCATGTATAACCCTGCCTTCCATGGGCAAAATACAGTGGGATCAAGGAACATAGATGGACTGTCTCACTTTGCCTGGGGGATTCAGGTGAAGTTTGTGCAGAGAGTTGAAAGAAATACAGAATCTCCTAGGGTGGGTGCAAGGTGGGGTAGAAAGGAGTACATTTTAGACAAATTGACATATGTACAGAAATACTGGTATGAAACAACTTGGTGCCTTTAAAAACTTTAAAGCATTATTCCAATTGCATTTAATTTAACTTTAGCATTTATTTTTTCCAGCCAATTTTCTTACTATACTTCTAAAACACATTTTTAGGCTAAAAAATCTTACATAAACACCAAAACAAAACAAAATTGGTATTAAGTGTGAATCATACAATTTCAAAGGCAACACATACAGGCAATTTGACATGAGTGTTCAATACATGTCTCAGTTACTAGCACGTAATAAGATACGACTCATCACTAGAAACTCAAAATTGAGTGTTTTACTTGTTTGGAAGCCAGTATAACTATAGTTGTCTTTTCAGCCCCTTAATGTCCACTTGCCAGCCAGTTTTCACCATATATACCTCATATTTTTCGTGAAACTAAATTCCCCAACTGTTTAGGAAATTCAAATAGAACTTCCAAATATTTCACGCATAGCTTTTGGTAATAAATAACCCAACATATTTCACCCAGGTCAGACTCCATAGCTGTACATTTCAAAGACCGTGAATTAATTCTTGACAAGGGAAATTTGAAACTATTCAAAGCCGAAGCCTGTGACTAGGACAAAGGATGAAAAGAAAACAGATGAAGTCATGCACTAGCCAGCTGAGGAGGAAAGGATTCCAAGTAGAGGTGATACAGCAACAGGCAGCAAAGTGGCTTCAGTAATACACTGCAAAGTACCAGAATGCCACACAACACTCAGTTTCTAAACCAAACGCCACCAGAGTTTGCCACTGTTGATTTTAAGTAGCAGCTGCCTAATTGCTAGAAAGCAGATACTTGAGCAGTTGTCGAGATTTACAAATGCAAATAAGCTTCCTCACAAATGTATTCATATCACAGCTACCATGGCTGAGTTACACAATGATTGTGATATTTAGCCATTATAGTAATTGAACTTTATAAAGTAATTAGTAGTAGCAAACAGGTATATAAATAGCAGTTACTTAGGTGATAGTCAAATCACAATTTTAAAAAAATGTAAAGAGCTTTATTGCTGTGCTTTCATTTCCCAATTTAAAAATCAGTTTAATCTAGTCCCAACAATAATTCATTTTAAAATGATAATTTCTGTCACAAAAATATTTATCTTATAAATATTTATTCAGCACTCTGTATATTAGGTATTTATGGTGCAAAAATTAAAATGTTCCTATAGTTATTTCTTTGTTGCTGAAACTAAAATAATTCATAGAATAAAGATCTTAGGGATAAACGATAGATGTTCAACCTCACAACTCCTTAATTTTGCTAAAAGAGTATCTGAAGAGACAATATTATATTACTCAACTTCTTCAATTGTAGCAATCTAAATATAGTAGTGGTATATTCTCACTAGCCAAAATTTCATATTTGGCATTCTACTACTGTAAATTATCACTTTTCAAAGAATATATAATGCTGAAAACTTGGAGCAATAAACAGTGATGATATACTGAACCCAACTGGATTTTGTCTCTATTAGTTGGAAAGAAATTTCAAATCCTTGGTTAACAAAAGCATCAATTTTCATTAAAAATTTAATTAAATTTACTAAATACGTGACGATCCTATTAGGTGACAGGAACTGTGCTAGGAGAAGGCTCTTCAAAAATAAAGACTTACTTTCCTTTCTTGGGGAGCACAGTCTAATGAGAGGATAAGTGAAAAGATACAAAATTCAAGGTGGGGCAAAAGGAGGTTTATAGGTGTGAGTACAAAAAACGCAGAGTTTATTTTTCTATTATTTATTAATTATTGTATTATTTTGCATACAAACAACTGTAAACCTACTCTCCCCCCTTTATATTTTGATAAATGTTGTGATAGGAGCTGTAAGGGCTCAAAGGAGGTGTTCAGTAAAGGTTTCCCACAGAACAGGGATTCTTAGTTGGGTCTCCCCAGAAGCAAGCCTTGAGGTAAGAAATCGATTATAATTAGTTTACCTGAGAGGCAACACCACAAAACACCCACAGGAGAATGAGGAAATAAGGGGAAGGGATAAAGTCAATTAAATGTGTGTTATCAGGCAAGTTCCGCCTGGATAACTGAAGTTGAATCCAACTGGGGGAATCTGGAAAGTGGGGGAGGACACGTCTCAGTTTTGTCTCACCAAAGGGGGGATGGAGTTAAGGTATTTATGTACCACCCACCATAAGTGTTTGGTTGAGGTCTGCTCATCAGAGTTTTAATTATATTTCTAGCCTGCAGAAGGGAGGGGAAGAGTATTAGGGGAGAAAAAAATCAAGCCCTTACATTATAGATACTCACTGATCTCTCTGGGAAGGTGTATGACTATAGAGTTTATTTTACTTTATTTCAAAAAAATTTTAACTACACAGGGAAATCCAGTTTTTTCCTGTTTATCGCATCTCATGTCCCACTTTACCTCAACAGGATGTGAGAACACTCATGAAAATTACTCAGTTAAGCATATCCCCAATGTCTTTTCCCTTCTTTTCTTTCTTCATACTTACCTGGAAAATTCCAACCCTGGTTAAATCTAAACTCTTTTCCCTCTTTCTATCTAAACCCAACAGTGGACTATGGTTGGAGAAAAACATTCAACTCCCCTGACTGCTCTTAGATAAATTCAGGAACATAACCTTAATTGGATCCTGAGCACTGCCAGCCATCCTCTTACCTTCCCCATTCTTCACTCTCAAACTCGACTATTTCATAATGGCTCATAATCAAACTTAGAAAGCCATTCCCCAGCTGCTGGCATTGCCTCTTATTTCACTGGAGAAAATGGAAACTATTATTAAAAAAAACACTTCATCTTATCACAACCAAATCTACTCAGCCATCTCCATCTATCCCTATAAATTTTATCTTTCTACCTGTTACAACTGATGAACTTTCTCTGTCACTATGGTCAAACTCCTCAGTTATGTACTGGATTACATCTTTTCCTGCCAACTCAAGAACTTGATTCCCTGAGTTATCGATCTATCCTTCCTAGAATATCTTCATATGCCTATGTCTATAGGATTAATTCCATCAGCATTTGAACATATTCTAGAAACTACCATAGTAGTGTGAACTTCAGTAATTAAATAGCAAGTTAAATAGTATTTCTAAGGCTCAGTTACTTTGTCTATCTAAAGGAATGATAATAGCATCTACCTTTTTGGAGTATTGTCAACATTAAATGAGATGAAGCTCAAAAAGGTCCCAAAGATGTTTGACATTGATTAATAATTTATTAATACTCAATTATAGCTAACTATAATAAAATTAAAATATCTTCTCTCAAGCATTTCTGGATTTGTGCATTCATTTTGGACCAGAGACCCTTCCTCAAAGCTCACTGTGACAGAATGTGTTTTCCAAACGTGGCTACAACATTTCTGAGGCCTCATGCTGTTCTAGAACCTTGCCAATCCTTCATAATGAAGTTTAATGTGTATCTTTCCTCCTGAACCTTGGTTGGTCTTTCTGATTTTCCTAACCAATAATGTATGGAAGAAACAAAGTGATGTGACTTTTAAGGCTACTTGATAAAGTGTGATAGAGTAACCATCTGGCTTCTTCTCTCTCTCTCTGGAAATGATCGCCCTTTACACTGAACCAAAAAAGCCCCGGCCTCATAGAATGGTCCGTGCTGAGAGAGGACAAGGCTCTCGATCCTTAGTCATGGCTGAGGTTCCTCGCCGACACAGCTGCACCTTGCCAGCTATATAAGACAACCTTGGAAGCAGATTTGCCACCTTTCAAGTGAGCCACCCCATTTGGTGTTGTATAATGGTGAAAACCCAATATTTTAAAGAGATTTTTCCATAGAGTAACACTTGGACTGTTGGTACAGGGACATTACAAAATGAAAAGGGACCTTTGAAGCATGAAACAGGCTGAGAAAGCAACTTCGCTCCAAACACAGCCTATGCATAATGGAAGAGGAGGCTGAGAAGTGAAGCATGAGTTCTGGAGGCAGACCCAATGTTAGTCTCAGGCAGAGGACAATGGCCTAATTAAGGGACTGGCAGCATCTTCCCAGCTGGGTTACCGTATTGCTGTGGACCAGTAACTGTGTGTTTTTTGCTTCCTCCATTTTTTAATGGTAGCCATTATCCTATGCTTGTCTCCCCACTATGGTGTGTTGGATGTTTTATGGCCAATGCAGATACATTTTTCCTTTACTTCATATGGCATCAGATTGAGCAGAATGGTTTTCAGATAATTGTGTCACAGACCTCATCCACACTCAGACCTGATTTAAATGAGATCTTGGACCTCAAACTTGAACCCGATGCCATAATAGGTAAGGCTTTTACAGGATTCAAAGGAAGAGTGAGTATGTTTTGCATGTAAGAAAATTATGAGTAATTTTTAGCAGGAGGGCAGACAGCAGAAGTTTTAAAACAGGTCTGCACATACTTTGACACTATCTCCATAATCACACGGAGTAGTATAGGGACATTGTGAAGGCCTCTACAAATACATCTTAGTGGAAGAGAATCTGTGTGACTTCTGAGTCTAGATTAGAAAAAGTGATATAACTCTGGTTTCTAACACTTGCTGTGGCAATCGTTAGCTTCCATGTAAGAAAGCTGACTACTCTAAGAGTGCCATATGAAGGGACCATGAGGACACAGAAAAATGGAGATAGAAAAAGAAAGAGATAGAGATAGAGATAAAGATAGAGGAGGGGGAGAGAGAGAGATGGAGACAGAGCTAGAGATAGATAGGTACATAAATAGAGAGAGCATATGACTAAAACCATAAGAGTAGTCACAAAGAAGAACTTGTTAGTTGACCTAGTCAATCCCTAGATACAAGAGAAAATTAAATGACTGTTACTTTCTTAAACCACTTGTACTAGTTTGCTGGGACTACCATAACCAAGTACCACAGACTGGATGGTTTAAGCAACAGATATTTATTTTCTCACAGTTCTAGGGACTAGAAATATGAGATCAAATTGTGGGTAGGGTTGGTTTCTTCTACAGTCTCTCTCTATGGCTTCACATGGTCTTCCTTCTGTTTCTGTCTGTATCCTAACCTCTTCTTATAAGGACACTTATTTTATTGGATTAGGGACAACCCATATGGCCTCATTTTACCTTAATTGCCTTTTTAAAGGACCTGTCCCCAAACACAGTCACATTCTGAGGTTTTGGGCGTTGGTCTTCAACATATGAATCTGGGGGACATCCATGACCAATTTATCCCATAACACCACAATTTTGGGGTTTCTTCTTATGCAATAATCAGTAGCTAAAACACTACCTTGTTTCCATATCATATCTTAACATTGTTTACACTGTACTTTAACTGAATCCTCACTTATTTGTCTTTTCTACCCACTTTTGAACTGTTGGAGGGCTAGGACTTCACTGTTCATTTTTGTAGCCACCATGCATGGCACAAATTTGACAATGGGAACAGTTGGGGCAGGTAATAGGTCTTTGTTGAGTGACTGATGATTAAATGAATTCCTTAAAGACTGCATCATGCTCTCTATATTCTCCTTTAACATGAATCTCTAATAAAACTGTCTATGCAATCTATCCCGTGATGGAAGAGGAAATGTCACTTTTCTGGCTAGTGCTTCTCAACCTGGTATTTAGGCCCTACAATTTCCTGCCTTGTTTCTGCCTCTCTCACCACTTCAACAAGTCTAAACCATATGCTCTTTCTTCATCATGTTTAAAAGTTTTCAACTCTTGGCTATGAATAAATGGATGAATAAGCGGAGGCTTAGATTTTTTGGGATATTTTTTGGACCCCTTGTAATAACTTAAGATAATTATTAGTTCTGATAAACTCTCCCACACCATTTTGTACTTTGGTACTACTCATCTTATTGTACATATGACTTATTTACATGTGAACTTTTTCTATCCAAGTTCTTGGGTTTTAAACTGCTATGAGTAGGAAGTACTTCATGCTAATATTTACACTTTCTCAAGTCTTTAGGACATATTTTGTACATAGGAGATCCTCCAGTATATGTTACACTGCATTAAATTGGTTAAAAACTAACTTAATTATTTTCTCCTTATGGATATTAAGTATATTGATTTCTAAGGGTATTTTTGTGGTATAGCTCAGAAAAATAAACAGATTCAGAAAGAAATGGTTATAAGGACTGTAATTAAGCATAATAGATTCTCTCTGACTGTTGCAAATAAACTAATTTGCCTGTATATAATTTAGAATTTATTGGCAGCTTAACTTCAAGATCTGAAATTATTTATTTATTTTGGCTCTTGTGTTACAGTTATTTTTTGATATTCCATCAGTTATTATGATGTATGTTAAGCTCTTCCAAAACAATTTATAAAGCATGTGTTTTTAATTAGTGTACCACTCATCTACTCAAAGTCACCTCTCATATCTGCTCAACATATATATCTCTTCAAATTCAATCAAGATATCAATTGTTTTTTCTCACCTCTCCCAACCTGCAAATACCACCTTATTGCATTGTACAAATGTATAAAAACTCCTCCACTCTATCAGAATATATTTTGGCAATATATTGCATTCTCAGTAAAACTACTACATTGACATCCATAGTGTTAATTTGCATAACTGTAAAAAGAGCTAATTAGAGCATAAAATAATCACTCAATCGACTACTTAATCAAAGCACATTCTTCACTTAAAACAATCTGGGCAATTTCTTTGACAAACATCAACATTTCATGTGACTCAGTGAAAACATTTGTGTTTATAGATAGTAGCAATAGAAGAATGACTTGGAGAATTTTCAGCAAAATTTTTCTGTCTCAGAACTGTTCATGTCTCTTGTTTTTATTACTATATAATTATAATGTTGTAAATGTCAGTTCAACAAAAAAATAAATGCAAACATCTTTGCACAATGTTGAATGGTTGACTAGATAGAACCACTTATAAAGTAGGCAGGTAGAATTTCTTATCCTCTTCATCGAGTGATTACAATAGTTACTGAAGTAACATCTCCCTTTTTTACTGGATATTAGAAAATATTCTTGCACCTTTATAATTTAAAAAAGTTTCAGAGACTTCTATACCTAAAAAAGATTTTAGCAATACTTTTATTATAAGAATTTTAAAAGTTTCTTTCCATTGTTATTAAATGTCAATTAATTCTTAACTCAATATTCTTCATCTTCTAAAAAATGTGTCGCTAGAAAAAAATCATACATTTCTAATCAACCATAATTACATGTCTACCAACCCAAGAATCATTAAATTAATTAACCTTTAAATTCAAGTGTCTGCTAAAAGGAAAATGTTCCATTAAAATTAGTTTTTAAACAAAATTAAAAGTGAGATTTCAAGCCAATATTTTTGGCTAAAGTTTTTTAGTTTGAAATTCAACTAGCAGAGCACACTGAATAAAGTGCTAGCTATATCCCTAGTAAATAGAGTAAGAAACACTGGTTACATTATTGTCATGTTACATGATCAAGAGTCAACCAAATACCCATAAACATAGAAGTTGTTTGGTCTAACTTAGACTTTTAAGTCCCAGAAAGTGTAAAGTCCACTTAATTGGCACCCTGATAAATGATTCTCTAATCTAATTGGTATAATTATCAAGAGGCTGACACAGGGTAATGTATTTAAATGGTTCAAACCAATTGGCTGATAGAATATATTTTTTCATTTAAATAGTGTTATTTACACTCTTGTTTACAGTAGTCTACGACACATATCAACATCCAGCTCCAAATACTTTCCAGTACACTTTCTCTCCAGATCTATAACTAAGAAAGAGAATATCATAAATGCTTTGAATGGCTTTCATTCATTTGGAACAAGATTGAAAACTTAAGAAACCAAGGCAGATTCTTTCAACTAAAAATTATTATTAGAGCTATGACTGAATATACTTTGTGTTTACCAAGAGTTGGGTGATGAAACTTGAATAAATGATTATTCTTATCACATATCAAAACATTTGAAACCCTTATCCATTTATATTATCATCCATCACTATACAGTCTTCTCTGTAGACTTTTCAATGCACTCTCATGAAGAAAAAGTTAAGAATTATGGAAGTAGTGTCTCTTTTCTTCCCTTTCTTTAGCAAGAAAGATAGATGTTTTAGTCATGAAAGTTATGAGGTGGAAAAAACTGCTATTCGATTCTGTTTTTCATTTTTGACACTATATAAATGTCAATGAAAATCTTAGAGATTCATAAGAAAGAAAATAAAAAACAAAGTCCTCAATTTTTCTTCAGAGGAGCATCATTTCCAAGTTTCTCAGAAACTTGACTGTCTATCTCTAGCCTTTTGATCTGGTAATTTCGCAGTAATTGAGAATTCTTTTTAACATCAGGGTTAAAATAATGAAAGAGTTGAGGACTTAAATAAATGTAGAAGCCACACAATTACCAGTGGTTTTGAATAACACTGTTTTCCTTGAATGGATTTGTTTGACTGCATTTCAGCCTTTTGTGTGGCTCACACCTCTTTTTTCTCTGAAAGGTATTTTTTTGAATAGCTTTAAATTTCTGTGAAAATTAAAATTAAATATAGCAATTCTAATAGTCTGGAATTAACTTTTTAATTATTAACTTATGTGTGAATTTGTGCTCTCTATCATTATATGGATATTTACATAGTGTTGATAAACAATAAAGAATCTCATTTCTTTCTCTCAAATAACCCTCATTACATTTACTTTGAGCATCATCTCTGGCATTCCAGTCTTCTTGAAACCTAATTCTCTGATTGAAATTTAGTTGTGGATATACCATAACATCTTCTGCCAGAAATTTGCCATTTTAAGTTTATGATTGTTTAGTTCAAGTTGGTTACAGAAGGATATTCTTCCCTAGTTTGTACTCATAAGGGTTAGATCTTTGACATTTTTATAGACATTTATTTGGTATGGTCATTTTTAGTTGTGATAATAAAAATTCTGAGTGTTTTATATCTTTGAAAAGTTAATCTTTTCTATTTTTTTTCTCTCTTAGGAGACGTAGAAATTTTATTTATATGTCACTGCATTTCATTTTGATATGATTTCTGAAATGGTTCTTCTTTCAGGGTTTGTATGTTTCCTGATAAGTTGGAGTAGTATATGTACATATGTCATAGAACCAGATTACTGAGAAAAATTAAGATAAATTTGAATGCCATCACGCTACCCACAGGAAAAGCATATTTGTTTATATAAAATTCAGTCACAAATAGAAAGTAGAAAACCTTTTCTGATCAAGCAGAGCCAGAAAGTGATCAAAATATATGGTTCAGTAGAAATAAATATTTGGCAAGAGATTGTCAGTTTTAATCTCTGTATCTGCTACTAAACTTCTCCAATCTTAGGGTTTGGCAAAACGTTCATTTTTCCAAAAAGCTTTTTTATGTTTGTGCACATAAAGAACGAAAAATTAAAAGCATCGGAAAATTTACTTTATATATAAAATTTACTTCATTTATCTTTGTTGTTGAAAGTTTTACAGATGTTCCCCCTTTTTCACCCATTGACCCCCTCCATCCCACTCCTTACCCCTCCGAGGCCTTCACCTCATGGCAGTTTGTTTGCTGATATATCTCCTAGGGCAAGGGAAACAAAGGAAAAAACAAACAAATGCGATAACATCAAAATAAGAAGTTTCTGCACAGCAAAACAAACCATCAACAAAATGAAAAAGGAGCCCACTGTATGAGAGAACATATTTTTTAATAATATATCTGCCAAGGGGTTAATTTCCAAAATATATGGAGAACTCATACAACATAACAAAAAGAAGACAAACAGTCCAATTAAATAATGAGCTAAGGACCTAAATAGACACTTCTCTAAAGAGGACATACAGATGACCAAGAACATATGAAAAAATGCTCAACGTCACTAATCATCAGAGAGACGCAAATTAAAACCACAATGAGGTATCACCTCGCAC
Organism: Miniopterus natalensis; assembly: GCF_054644295.1. Lineage (NCBI taxonomy): Eukaryota > Metazoa > Chordata > Mammalia > Chiroptera > Miniopteridae > Miniopterus > Miniopterus natalensis. Next base: position 51,938,949 of record NC_142089.1, read on the forward strand.
CTGTCAGAATGGCTCCATCAACAAATCAACAAATAACGTGTGCTGGTGAGGGTGTGGAGAAAGGGGAGCCCTGGTACACTGCAGGTGGGAATGCAGACTGGGGCAGCCACTATGGAAAACAGAATGGAGGTTCCTTAAAACATTAAAAATGGAGCTGCCTTTTGACCCAGTGATTCCACTCCTAGGAATACATAAGATATGTATTGCTTTTTAAAGTAGGCACTATGGTTAAAATAATTATAAAATTCTCATTTTTAGATGTTCCTTATTCACTCACAAAATATTTCTTTAATTGTTATTAATTTAAATTTTATCTATGTTCACCATTAATTTAAATGTATTCATTAGATCCTTGGGGTTTTGTCCATGAATCCAAATTATTTTTAATGCATTTTTGTATTCAGTGCTAATATTTTATATTGAAATTCAGATAACAAGAGGCCTATATGTCAAAAGTCACTCTTATCCAAGCAATCCTAATAGTAAAGTTAATTGTAGATATTCCCTTAAATTAGCTAATAGGATTGTATTTTCAGTCGATATTGTTAACTTAATTTAACAACAACAAAACATAAACTAAATTATGATATCCTAATTATACAAAAGTAGATAAACTCAAAAAACTATCTCTATAATTCACTCAGAAATTATGATTTTAAAATAAACAACAATTTAGATCAAAGCAAAAGTAATAAGTAAAATGTCTCTAATTGCATCAGCTAGCCCTAAATTTCAATAACTAAATCTCATATGGGATTTGAATTAATATAAAATTAATATGAGAATATTTATAAAGAAGAACAATGCCAAAATACAATGTATTTGTGCCAATTGGCTTTCTTGGACAAATTACAAATTTTTAAATTTTGTGAAGTGTTGATATATATGTACATAAAATCTCTTGACATGTGGTGTGTGTGTATGTGTGTTGCTTTTAGAGGCTGTGTCTTTGTGTTGGACATGTCAGTTTAATCTGCCTACCATCCATAATTTTTCATAACTTGTCTTTTTCAAACTCTTAAAAGAAATATCCAACACACCAGACAACACCACCTCACTGGTTCTAGGTAATTAGACTGGAATATCCAAGAATATCCAGTCAATAGTCAATCAGATTCCTCCTCAATTATCTGAAATAAGAAACAGAAACTGTGGTCAGAGGCAAAGGGCTCTGAATTGAACAAGTTATACAAACTTTTTGGCTAATTAACAAATTAGCCACCTCCAAAGTTATGAATAAGCAGAATGGGTGGGCAGGAAAAACTCAATTGCAGACACAAAAAATTGGAACAGATGCTAAGAAACAAGAGACCTTTTGGATCAGAAAGATGTGAGGCTAATGCAGCTATTCTAAGATGTTATTTCTCATGAGTCCACATTCCGTGTCTTCCAAATCCTTTTAAAAACGTCCCATGCTTATTTTTGTTGGAATCTGTTGAATGGATGTTTATTCTTTACAACCAAAATGGTCTGATTAGAACAACATTTTATTTTTTGTTTTGTTTTTATTGGATAAATTTATCCATCTGGGCAAAAACCTTAGTATATCAGGCCCAAGTTATATTTATAAACTTATAACCCATTATTTTGTATTAGAAATGACAAATATCTGCTATAAAACAGGTGGCCGAGTTTCTCTTGGAAAAGAAAGAATATCCTGATGGTGTTAAAGTGTGAAAGGGGAGGCTTCCAAGGCAAAGGTGACAGTGTGTCAGGAGCTTGACGGAGTGGGTGGCAGGGTGATGAACACGCGAGGATTGTAAGGGAGCGCCTCGGGCAACGTGAAGTGTGTGTTTGTGTGGTTGTGTGCGTGCCTACACGCCACACATACACACAGGTGCACATACACACATAAAATGTATCTTCCTTGTAAAGCGATTAGTTTTTTGAAGTCAGAAACCGTTTTATTTTCTTATACTTCCCAGTGTCTTGAATAGCAATAAGCCTATATTAAGAGAGAACCTACTGAATCCAAGTTTTGTCTCACTGTACGACCTTGGGCAAACCATTTTATCTGGATTGTGTTGTAAAGGTCTCTTATGGCTCTAATAAGCTCCAGCTCCAGTGTGACTGGAATAAATGAAAGAATGAATGAGTGAATGCTTTCCCAGAACCCATTAGTATCTGTACGAAGTTAACAACAGCCCTAAAAGCAAAATCTAATGACTTGTTCCTTCCTCCTGCACTCTAAAAATATTGATTTTTTGATTATATTACCTGTTAGCTGCAAGTAACTGTTGGTCTGTTCCATGGGTTTTCTTCATTATGGAACCCAGGCCGAAGGACAAGCGCCTTGCGGGGACATTGCTGATCTGGCTGCAGAGGGAAACCAGAACCGTGCGATAATGCTCTAAGTCGCTGCTCAGCAATGTCACAAGTTACTTCAACTCACATGTCACTGGCCAGTCAGTCACATGGCCAAACTTTCCTCAGTGAAGTGAAGGTGTAAAGCCCTCACAGGAACTACTGCTGCAGATCACATGAAAATGGTGCCACAGGACATTTCTTGATGGGGTCTTATTTCCTGGGAGCGGCTCCTCAGTCCTTTATGTGTGATGGCTCTTGGATTTTGCTTCTGCAGGGACATTCCTTTTTATTTTTATTTTTCTCCTTGGCTGTATCTGAAGAAGATATTAAGGAATATGTTACCCTCGGGGGTTCAGAATGTTTTTCAGTCTATTTTATGCCTATTGAAGTTTTGCTCCCCAAATGGGGTTACCAGTTAAATATAAAACTTTGAGTTAAATTTGAATTTTGGTAAACCACAAATACTTTAGTATACGCATGTCCCAAATATTGTAGAGGAGATTGCCATGCTAAAAAAAAAATATTTGTTGTTTATCTGAAATTCAAATTTGACTAGATATTCTGTATTTTTAATTACTAACTGGCAATGCTAGTACACAGTGGGAATTTGAAGTCTCAAAGTTTATTTAATTTAGGGTGCTGGTGCAATGCTCTCAAAACATAAGATTTCCATTTATTGAATTTCAGTCAGTTTCCAGTGTCTATGGACAACCCCCACACTCCTCTGCCATGACCACCACCACCACCTCCAAGATGCATTTCTCGATAGATTTACCTGGCAATATTGTAAACTTGGCAAGATTCCATTGGAATGTCTCACTCTGAGGCTCTTTTCCCTGAGACATTTTATCCAATTGGAAGGATTTATATGGGGCCACATTAACCCCTTTTTAGAGTTTTAACAACAGGTTTTAGTTTCCCCCGCACCCTCATGTCCTTGCCATGAGGCTGAATTTTAATTGGTCTGTCATTGAAATATACTAATGTTACATTTTACTGGGGGAAATGAAAAGAAATAGTGTCATTTATCTCTGTTAATAAACCGACCAATTCAATCAACCATAGTACCAAATTATTTTTTAAGTAAACTTTTAATTTTAGAGTAGTTTTAGATTTACATCATTAATATCTTACATTAGTACAGCTTGTCACAAGTAGTTGACAAATATTAATACATTAATATTAGCTAAAAACTATTTTATTCAGATTTCCATAATTTTCACCTAATGTTCTTTTGCTGTTCTAGGATTCCACCAGCATATCAAATTACATTTATTTGTCATGTTTCTTCAGGTTCTTTGTGACAGTTTCTCAGACTTTCCTTATTTTTGAACACCTTGACAGTGTTGAGGAGTACTGTTCTGGTATTTTGCGGACTGTCCCTCAGTTAGAATTTCTCTTATTATTATTAATTATTAGATTGAGGTTATGGGTTTTTTGGAGGAAGACCACAGATGTCAAGTGTCATTCTCATCACATGATATCAAGTGTACATACTATCAGTAGGACTAAACTATTGATGTTCGTCTTGAACACCTGGCTGAGGTAGCATGTGTCAGGTTTTTCCTGTAAAGGAACTGTATTCCCCTATCCCATACTTACAAGAATGTCAATATACAGAGTCTACTTTTAAGGAGTGGAAGGGAAATTGTGCTGTTTCCTTGGGGGAGAGTATTTACATAAGTTATTTATAATTCTTATGCACTGAAGATGTCTATTTCTTCATTTATTTAGTTTTTCAACCATTTTTTAAATCAGTGTATACTTGTTTAAGGTGCTGAAAAGGGAGATTTCATTTTGAAAGCTTTCCTCTTGGCTTCTAGGTAGCCACCATCTCACTGTGTGCTCTCATCACCTCTTCCTTGTGTGCACACAAAGAGAGAAGGACAGAGCTCTCTGGTGTCATTTCTTATGAGGGCACTAATTTCATCTGACCAGGCCCCCACCCTCATGACCTCATCCAACCCTAATAGCTTTCAGTGCCCCATCCCTAAATACTATCACATTGTGGGGCGGTAGAGCTTCCACATATGAGTTTTGGGAGCACAAATATTTAGTCAGAACAGTACTCATGAATATTTATTTTATGCTTTGAGTTACAACCCAGCACTACTTTCTTTTGTTGGTTAAATTTTCTTATTATCAGGCACTGTAAAATCCTACAGGTGATTCTTGCTTATTTTCTGCCCCAGTCCTAAAGTAAACTCTTTCTCTAAGAATATCTGGTCCCTTTTATGGAGAATGGTATTAGAAACCAAGATCTGGGTACTAGGGGTGCATGCTATTAATGAGCTGTTGTTATTTCCAGACTCTCTCAGAAGACAGAGCTAGGAAATATATATGTGCATACTAACTCACATATATACACCTGTCAGTATATATTTCCATGTGTAACTATTTGTATCTATACCAAGCTAAATATATGTTTATACTGAATCTCCAACTCTAATTCATTACCACATGAATCATTACAGTGGTACCTCGGTTTTCGAATGTAATCCATTCCAGAAGACAGCTCAAGTTCTGAAATGTTCAAAAACCAAGGGATCAACAGCCGACAGCTGGGCCTCAGGATCTTGCCCTCAGCAGAAGCCCTGTGGCATGTTCGACTTCCAGGCCATGTTCGAAAACCGAAGCACTTACTTCTGAGTTTATGGCGTTCATGAACAGAAATGTTCCTCAATGGAGACGTTCGAAAACCAAGGCACCACTGTATAACCTTTCCCCCTGCTTTTCTGCAATCTTTCACTCCAACAGTGAGAAACCTACCTCCCATCATTCTTCATCACTTACTTTAAGTTCTGGTATACATGTATAGTGGTTGCAAACTCGTTAACCCAAACTCCTGTATGAAACAATTTTATCAACCAGATTATATTTCCTTTTGACTTTAGTCTTACAGACTGGACTTATTTCTAAAATTACTTAGGTCAGCAATTTGTATTCCCCCACCCTATTCAATGAAGTTATTTCAAACATTTGTAATACATTTATATTTTTTTGTCAGCATGCATTCCATCTTGGATCATTCAAATTCTTAAATATATATATTTTAAATGGCATACATTAAGTTGTAGGTCTTATGCTACACAGTTCTGTGAATTTTGACAAATGCTTAATGTTTTTGTATTTACCATTAATTACAGTACTATACAGAATAGTTTCACCACCATAAAAAATTCTCTCTGCTTCATATATTCCACACTATCTTCCTAATGACAAATAAAGTTCAGCCTCCTTTTACATGCTTATTGGCCATCTGGATGTCTTCCTTGGTGAGTTGTGTGTTTAGGCCTTTTTCTCATTTCTAAACTGGTGTTGTGTTTTGTTTTGCTACTGCAGATTTTTAAGAGTTCTCTGAATATTTTGGATGAAAATCTTTTACTAAATATATATTTTGCAAATATTTTTCCAATTATATGGCTTGTATTTGCATTTTCCTAATAGCATTTTTGCAAAAATACAGTCCATTTTATAACATTTCCTCCCCACTGATCATGCTTTGGAAATGAGCATCCAAAAACTCATTACTGAAACCTAGGTGACACAGGTTTTCTCCAGTTTCCTTCTTAAGTTTTATATTTAGGTCTATGATTCATTTAGCACTTATTTATGGGAAGGTATGAAATTTCTATACAGGTTCTTTTCCTTCTCTTTCTCCTCCTTTTTTTTGCATGTGTATAACCAGTTGTTCCATATCCACATATTGAAAATATGATTCTCTCTGCATTGATTTGCCTTTGCACCTTTGTTAAAATTCAGTCATCTTTGTGTGGGTCTATACCTGGGGTCTCCATTATGTTTCATCGATCTACATGGGTATTGCAGCATATCTAAGCTGGGTTTTGTAATGCCATGCCCATTGGTATATTCAATTTCCTGGAACCTTACGTGTAGATTCTTACTTACAAGATGATCTCACTCTGAAAAAGTGATGAATGGTAGATGTAACTCCAGACTTAGGTGCAGGAGACCTGAGCTGCGACTTACCATGTTTTGGTGTTTGGGTAAGACTTTTACCTCCTCTGAAGTGAGAAGATTTGATTTAATTCTAAAATCACAAGATAGCAATTGGGATTTCATCACTTGGTTCTTTTTACAATAGATTAAAGAGAAAAACACTGTTACCTAATGATTTGGGCCTGTATTATTTCACATGCAAATGAAAATTGAGCAACAAAATCTTAGGAGAGTATTAAACATCTAAAACATGGCATGAATGATATTTCAGAGAAACTTTAACTATACAAGTATCTAAACGCCTAGTGGCCTAGATAACCCATTGTCACAGCAATGATTAAACCTATCCCTGTACATTAGTCATATAAGTAGAATAGAGCTCAAGTAGTTGTTTCTTATATCCAGCTAAAAAAACACGCCAAATTTGTGTTTATAAACAACCTTCATTAAGTCTGACAGGCACTGTTGATCTGAGTTAAATCTCTAATTCTGGGAATCCAAAACCTCTGTCCCTTCTTCCTTCATTTCATATTGTTTTCATGATGAGATAAATTAAAATTCTTATTTGTTATGCATTTGGTGTACCACTGCTCTTCCTGCTCATCTGTGCTTATAAGATTTTACTCTGCTTGTATAAGTGTTCATGAGCCCTCAATTTTGAACAGCTGTGAGGAAGGCTGTTTAACTATTTGTAAACACCACCCAACCATCCTTGACAGCAATAGCAGTCCCGCAGAATACTGAAGTGCTATTTTATTGGGAGTGATAATGAGACTGTCTTGTCCAGGAGTCTGGTTATTTATTACACGAATACTAAATGTTATCATCTAGTTGTGTGGTATAAAATTATTAATCAGCCACATTTTTTTAGGATGATGTATTCATATTCACAGTGGGGGGAAATGCTATGTACAGCTATGGCCTTTATTGAAATAATTCAAACTTATACCATTTTTGAGTTTTCTAACTACCTGCTTTGGTTAGCTTTGAGAACAAATATAGAATTTTATATTGCAAATTTCTCCTTTTTTACAAAAATAAAATGATATTTAGTTATATAAATAATATAGTATATATATATATATATATATATATATATATATATATATATATATATTATAGTTTGTAGCATACAATATGTAGGGTGTCCCAAAAATGTATACACATTTTGAGTGATTATAAAGTCAGTGTTTGTTAACATACAGCTCATTTTCAAAACTTAAGAGAATCTATGAAAATGAATCCCTTTTTTTGTCAGTGCCTGTTTTCAAACTGATGACCGTTCTGGTCCAGGCACTGGTGATAAAGCAAAGCAATGGAATCACAGACATCAAGAATCATTTCGTTCAGTGTTTGTCAACTGTTGCTGGTTTTGTACAGTAAACTTTATCTTTTATGTATCCCTATAAAAAAGTCTAGTGGATAAATTTTCTTTGTTCAAAGCTTAGCCTGGCTTCAACCATTATTGCAAATCAATTAAACTTGAAAAGGAGTGAAAATTGAGTTATCAGCTGTTAAATTGTGTATACATTTTGAGGAATACACTTTGTGTCCCCAAAAAATGTATACATGCTTTGGATAATTATAAAGGCAGTGTTTGTACTTCAACTGTGTTTTCAAACTTCCAGTAATATTTTAGGATGAATTTCTTTTGTTCAAGCTTAGTCTGGCTGAAAGGAAAGAAAGATTAATTGAGCAATCAACTGTTAAAGAGGTGTGTATACATGTTTTTGGGATACTCTATATAATATATGCATTATTATATGTAATACATTTTGAAGACATATATTTTTCTTATAGGATCACTGAGCTTAGAAATAGCAATTGCTTTTATTGTATCAGTTACAGGTTTGATCTAAGGAGACACTCTTAATAATGGGGGCTCTTTAATAGAGATAACCACTGTTGAAAGAGGACCTGGCATCTATTAGGATATCAGTAAATCATTGTTAAGTAAATGCACAAAAAGTTATTGAGACTTTCACTTTTTTCTAAGAGCATGAGCTTATTAAGTTGCAAAGATGCAAATAAAATCCATGCTTTCTCATTGCAATTTGAAGCCTGTGCTGCTCCCATCTTTATGCATGCAGTTTTATATATCAAAATCCTTCTTTATTTCACTAAAATCATTTTGTAGGTTTCTATATATACTTTATGCACGTTTTTCATGAAGTATGCACACTGCTGAAGTATTTATGTTGTTGCTCATGTGAATGAGATGTATGCTTAAATTTTATTCTCCAACTGGTTATGGTAGTGATGGTAGCAATAAAAATGTCACACTAGATTCTCTAATTTTTCAAAACCTTTTTTGAGTGCCTACTATGTGTAAGGAACAATACCAGGCATTGGCATAAGTGGTGAGAAATACAGAGACTCTGTCTTCAAGGAGCTTTTAGCCTCGATGGGTCAATAAGCCTGTCTTGAAGAACAAATTGGAAGAATTCTAGTTGAAACTGTTAGGATACCGTCATGTCTCAGGGCACTCTTGCTTTTTTAAACCTCTTACTAGCAGAGGCACTGCCTGCCTTTGTCCTCAACTGTCTTTTCACCAGTGTTTATACAGTGAATAGCTTGGGAAGATAGGCTGTTTCAATCCAGAGCACATTTGCTCACAGTCTTGGAATATACAGTGTCCCCTTGGCAGCAAAAGGCAGACATACTCACTGGCCATTATAAAAGCTAGCTTCTCTAAGCTCAGGCTTGCTCTCCTCTAAGAAAACCTACCGCATGTGCAAGCGTCATTTGACCCGCTTTGCATCACCCTGTGGGAGCTGGGTTCAGATAACCAGAGCAAATACCGAAACTCTGCTACTGCTATTACCATGAACAATAAAGGCCTTTGTCCCTAACCCAGGAAGGGAAGGGCCATCTAGGCGATGGCTGTGCAGATAAAATAAAACATAATATAACTTTTATCAGTCACGGATATCAAAAGCAGATGACAGCGTGACAAACAATAACTAAATGGGAAAAGGGACATCCTAATAAAGGTCACTACTCCAATGTAAGGTTTTTTTTTGATGCTCATGCTATGTCTAGGTATCATCTTGGCTGGGGAAAGAAAGAACGGCAGCGGTAACACCAAACAGACAATTTTAAAATGAAAGTGATGTTACCTTTAGATTATACACTTAAAATTGCATTCATCCTGGCTCCTCCTACCACCATGAAAGAGAATCTAAGCTTCAGAAAAATATAAAAATAGTTGATGGTGAAAAAGAATATTAACTTTTTTTCCATATTTGAGCTCAGCCTATGTCAAGTTTAAGCACAGATCCTACACTACAGATGCCTAGTTTCTCTTACGTAAAACCAAAGTTCTAACAATGCCAGCACTGAGCAGAGAAACAGGAGCCTGATTCCTTACGGCCGACTTTCCGCCTCCACCGGGAGGGTAGCATCGATCGCATCTATGAGAACTAGAAAGAAAGTGACCACAGCTCCATTTCCCGTCTGCAGCGGCGTGATCACCCTTATACAACTAAATCGATCTAGGTCCACATCTGTTTCGTTCTGTAGGAGATTATCACAAATACCCTTCGGTTACCATTGGTTTAAGACCGTTAGTAAGCAATCCAATAAGTTTACTATGGACAACTCTTACCTTTAACCAATTTATGAAATTTAATAATTTTGGAAATCAAAATTTTCAATTTGGATACCCATTTCCTTCATTCAATAGGGTTTCATGGTACTAAAACAAGGGATGCTCTCCAAGGAAAAAATAACGTGAGTAGAACATGCTTAAGTCGACGGTTTATATTGAACTCAACTATAATAATGAAAAAAAGCCTTCCAGCTCATTGCCTCCCCACAAGCGCCTGTGAAGTAAGTTGCTCCCCTGGTGCACCCACCGCCTGAGGTGACTGAAGATGCAGACGGCACATGGTCCTGCAGCGTCACGTGCTAAGACGTGTGCTCACAGTCTGGTGAAGCGGCAAGGCACTTCACTGTTTGTAAGCACACCCTCCATCCTGCACGAAAAGCTGAGGGCAAAGTCGAGGGGCAATCGCGGGTCAGTGCACATGGGAAGGGAAGGAAGCGAGGGCCTGGACTTTGTGTTCTGCATGTTCGTTCTGTCTTGCTGAGTCAGTGAGGACCAGCTAGCCATCTCCATGGCAGAACAGGATCTGCACCGCAGGACTCTGCAGAGTCTGCAGGTCCTTAAGAAATGGGTTCTGCAACGTCCAGCAATAGCCACTGTAATCAAAGCAACTCCTTTTCTTAAGCTGCTTGGGGTATTTTGATTAATTGAGAAGTCTCTAAATCAAACATCTCTGCAAGTTTCTCAAAATCTCAGAGAGCAGGTTAGACAGGTTTTTGTTTTTAAATCTGCTTTGAGTGACTGCGCTGGGCCAAATCTGGTGGTTACTCCATCAACTGCCCTCTTCCCCTTCAAAAACTTCACATGAAATAGAAAACCCTGGCAGACAGTTTCTTTCAAAGTTGATTTCATTATATCTTTGCTATTAATGGTGCTTATAGGGTGTGAAACATTAAATCATGACCCTGTAGGATTCTGGAAATTTTGCTCAGCCAAAATGTCATTTTATTTTATTCTTTAGGGTTGTACGTTTTTAAAATATACTAATGTAGGGTTTAGTGGTAGAATGTAATTAAACTATAGTCACTGAGCTTAACTTTTGCAAGCAGTTAGATGTACTTGCTTTTTCTGCTCCTCTACAGAGAATGTGTGCTGGCCTCATGGAATCATTGAGATGTACCCCTCTGCCCCCACTTTTCTTTAGTTCCTGCTCAATGCAAAGAGAATTCACAGCATTCTGCAATGTATTCTATTATTGCTTGAAATATCTGCCTCACATTCCACTAGAGGAACTGAATGAGTACAGGAATGTAAAGTACTATTTAAGCATCTCTCCATGTTCCCTTCAACTTTTATTTCTTTCCCACTGCACAACCTTTTTACCCTCCCTACAATTCCACTCCTTTTATGTTACACACAAAGTTGAAAATGGGCAGGACTCAAAGCTCTAGAACACCTTATACTCCTGCAAGAATACAAGAGGCTCGATTATGACAAAACTCTCTGGATATTTTTCACATTCAAAAAAAGCAAATAAGCCCAAGTCAGAATTCAGAGTTCAGGTAACAAGGAAATAGGCATTTACAGATATCAAGGTACTGTCACAATGAAGCCAAGTATCTTTTTTCCAGATTATTCATTTTTAGTCACTTTCTTTAAACCATCTATATACACAGTTCTTGCATTGTGAAACCTATGTACCTTTGAGAAAGGGCATTGATGAAAATCACTAAATATTGTTTCATCAATAATTATGTGATTTCTATACCTGGTTGTGGAGATAGCGGAAAGACCATATTCATCAGTATATTATTTTCCAAATCATTTTTTGTGGTTAAAAAAATTAGAAATCAATGTCACTGCTCTGCTATAACCCCAAAGGGCCCTATGAACTATGTAGATACACAAATATAGGCACACATACAATTTTACATACTGTTCTATGTTATTAAGGGAAGGTAGTGGCAGACGTCTCTGAGGCATCTACCGTGCTGGGCTCCCCACAGCCACATAGTTTTTGGATCAGTCAAAGCCCCATAGAGACACAGGCAAGAGCTCACATCTTTTATGCTGGACCTCCTCAGGATGCACTAATTTGCTACAGCTGCGCCCATGCCCATTCACGCCTAGGCTCCTGGCAAGCCTGACCTTGATGGTTGACAGGTGTGGAAGCTACTGGCTCAGGGGGGAAAGAAATTAACCCTATTTCTGCCAGAGCCCTCTTCTGCCTGGATGTGGATAATTGTCACTTATCAGCATGATCAACCAGTACGAATTTTTTTTATCGGTCCAAGAATATTGTGGTCCTAAAAGCTCCAGGACACAGGATGATAACTAGAGACATTACCTAGAGTTGGAAAGATGAAGATAGGCCACAGCTGGTCCAGTGCCATGTCAGCAGATCCTTTACCGATCTTGGAAAAGAAAATCTGTAGTCCGCCCTGGCTCATTTGGAGAAGAAGAAGCCATTGCTCTTTTCCTTCTTTACATTTTGCCCCAGTTCAGGGAAAAAAAAAAAAAAAGGAGGCTCTTATAAATATTTTAAAGAATTGAGTCATTTTGAAATGGAATATTTTTTTTAAATCATTTTAATTATTTGATTTGTTTCCATTCCCGCTTGGTGCACAGTCAGAGGTAAACTAAAGTGGCTGGTGCTGGTAGTGGGCTATCGTAAAAAGCTCAAATGACAGTGGGAAATTGCTTCTGTGATGAAAGGAAGCATTAATAAAAGCTTATCTCATATTTACCCTCTTAAATCGGCCCTGTAGGAGTTGTTTAAACTACCCCATTGGCAGTGGTTAGTTGGTACACGGGTTGCGAAATGGTCTATGTCTGTAGGTGGTGGTTGAGCTTAGAGGTATCTACATTTTTCTGATCTGGTTTAGTATGTCATTGTAGTTTCATTTAAACTTTTTGTCACCCCACGATCTGGTAAAACCTTAAGTCTTTGTCCCCACAAAGAAAATATTGTTGCATGTTTAAGGAAATGTAACATTTTGCTCCCCACAAGGCTGAGTAATATATGTGCTCAGCACACTAAATCATTCTACCTGCAGCTTCAGGGCTTCGATAGACACAAGTCATTAGGGATTTATTCTTTTTTTTTTTTTTAATTTAGAAAGAAAAATAACCAAAGAAAAATCAAAGTAGGATTTTTTAAAATACCAATTTCCCAAACTGCCCCCAATTCAACTATATATGTGAGGTACCCAAGAAAGTGCACTAAATAACATTTATAGCTCACTTGGGAGTCCTTCGGTTGAGTCAGAGAGTAAGAAAAGGTTCAGGTGGTTCAGCTGTCTCAGGGCAGTCAGCATGAGAAACCGGTGCAGAGTGAAGGCTCCCCGAGGATGGCCTATTTATTCCCACCGTGGTGCCTTTCCTTAATGCTTGTCTTCTCACCCTCAACAGCATGACAGGTGCTGGGCTCAGAGCATCTGCAAAGGCAGTTAGTAGACGACTGGGTCTTTTATAGAAACTCAAATGTTCTCTGGAGGATTCAGTTGATAACGATACATATTTGATCTCTGGAAGAATTCTACTTCACTTTATTTTTGGTTTTGAGTCTTGAAATTTTCTCTGGTGAAAGGTGAGGGGAATTTACAACTATTCAGCTGCGAGGGTGGTTTAAGACATTCATAAAGTTTTGAATCATTTGGTTTTCCACAACTAGTCTATGAAATATAGATAGTTATCTTAACTGTGTTGATGCAAAAAATATAAGCAGGAAAGGTTTAATTCCCTCTCAGAAAATCAATAAATGTAAGAATTCCAATATTGATCCAGGTTTGCCTGGATCCAGGACCATCTTCTGTCTTCAGTATCGAGTTTCCTCCTTTGGGAGAAATTGTTAAGATTTTCCTTAGAAATGTGTCATGTGATGAGCCGTAAATTTTTTTCTAGCTCAACTCTTCTTCACTGAACACAGATGAAAATGAAGGACGATGGAGAAAAAGGAACAGCCCCAAACCACTCATTTCTTTTTTCTTTTTATATGAGTTGAAGTGATACATGTTTCTTTAATCAGGTTTTTTGGAGGAAAAATCTTTGTATCGTTTACTTAGACTTTCACTACACCACTGAATCATCACCACATTCAAGATACAGAACATTTCCATCACCCCAAAACTTCCCTTGTACTTCTTTGCTGTCATTCAGTCTCCTATACTCACTGCGCACATCACCGATACGCTTCGTCATTATAGATTAATTTTGTCTGGTCTAGATTTTTTTGCATTTAAAATCATGCAGTGCACAACTTCTGTAGCTCACCCTAATGTTTTTTCATTCATCCATGGACTTGGAGTATCATAGTACAGGTTGTTTTTTTAATCGCTGAACATCATTTCATTATATGGACATACTACACTTTGTATTTTCCACTTACTTGGATTGTTTAGAGGTGTTTTTTTTTGCCAATTGAAAATAAAGCTTCTATGAGCATTCATGTACAAGGCATTTCATAACACTTAGTTAAATGCTGAGGAGTAGAATTGCTGAGTTGTATTGTAAGAAATTGCCAAACTGATAGCCAAAGTGGTTTTTCAGTTTTATATTTCTACCAGTAATGTATGAAACTTCCAGTTGCTCTATATTGTCAGCGCCTGGTATTTTCAGTATTTTTAATTTTAGCCATTCTAGCAGATGTATAGTAATATCTCATGGTTTTACTTTTTATTTTTTTGAGGCCTAATAGTATTGACCATCTTTTTTTGTGTTTGTTTACCATTTATATGTCTTCTTTGGTGAAGTACGTGTTCAAATCTGTTGCCCATTTTTTTTTTTTTTTAAATCTGGATTCTAATTTTCTTTTTGAGTTGTAAAATCAATTTTTACATTCTGAATATTAGCCCTTTGTCAGATACATGTAATGTAAATGTGTTCACCTAGTCTTTGGGCTGCGTTTTAATTTTTTTTATATAATAATGGTCTTCATAGAACTGAAGTGTTAATTTGGGTGAAATCAAAGTTATCATTTCTTTTTATTTATAAGGTTTTTATTTTATTCTACATAAGAAACATTCACCTAAATAAAGTTACAAAAATTTTATCTTATTTTTTCTTCTGGAAATTTTAAAGTTTAAAATTTAGATTTCTGAGTTCATTTTTGTTGTTGTTGTTGATGTTATAAGCTAAGAGTTAAGTTCATTTGTTCCATAAGGATATATGTCTTTGTTGAAAGCATTCTCCTTTTCCCATTAAATAACTGCAATATTTTTGCACGTTTAAAAATAGATTTTAGAAATCTACTATTAGTTCATTTCTCTATTTTTATATTCTCTGTTCTGTTCCACTTATCTGTATGTTTCACCAATATTATAATGTCTTTATTTTCCAGAGTAAAAATACTGGTATATTTGTATGATGTAAAGAGAAATACAGATATAAATCCTCAAAACAGAAGGTACATTAGTAAAAATGCAGCATTACAAGCAAACACTATACAGTATTTGCAGAATTTAATCTTTCAATGTAAGATTACAATGTGTCTAACAAAGAAATAGTATTTAAAATTATAGTTATCATTATTAATTTAAAATAATCCTCAGTAGAACAGCACAGCTTAACCTGGCAAACACTTTAAGGAGACACTTTGTCTCCTTGAAGTAGAGCATCATTACATGACATTCATTTATACCAGGAACAAAAGAACAATTTTCCAAGTGGGAATTAGTTTCATAAACCAGAATAGAGCTGGGCTTCTCAAAGTACAAGCTGTTTCCATAAAATTATTTTAATTTTTATTGGCAAAAATAGCTAAACAATTTTGAATTAGTACTGGGCTTCTCAGAGCCCTCAATCAGTGAACCACAATCAGCGTATACAAAAACTTGCAATACTGTCTTTTCTCCACACCATTACCACCCAAAACACCTTTTTAACTTATAAAAGTTACAGTTTTACAGAAATGTTTCCAGTTAAGATTGGTTTAGCAGAAAGCAGTTGTCACTGACCAGTATTTTCTAGTAGTATAAAGCAACACAGGAAACAAATCTCACCTGTTACTGTAAATAATGACCGCCTTGCTTCTCACTCCCATTGCTGCTCTTTAAATTCAATCTCAATACTGAACCAAGTTGTCAACACTTTCAAAGGACCAGAGCAGCACAACTGGCCCACCCCATGGCTGGCAATTCAGAGGGAACTCAAGACAATTTACTTCCCCCCCTTTTTCTCCCGCTTCCAACAGAAGACCCTGAAGAAATCGGGCTTGTGCAGTCCCCCTGGGTTCCTGTACTTCACTGCAAAACGGATGCCTCTTGAAGTTGTCACAAACAGCTAGGGTAGAAAACTGGCCAAGCTCTTCAGGAAAAGGTGCACGGAGAAAGTTTGGCTTTTCTTTTCAAAAGTAATAACATGGAATAAAAGATATTAGCACCAATACGGAAGGGTCCAGGGCCTATTTGCAGGATGAAAATATAATTAGGACAATGGGCGAGCTGGGGTGGGGTTAGAAGTGGAAACTCCTCCTTCCCCCCTAACAGGGGTCTGGACAACCCAAGTGTTAATCCATTTTGAGCCGTTCTGAAGGCAGCTTAGACAATTAAAAGAGGGGCAGAGGAGAAGAAATGAGGCCAGTGTCCAAGCCAAAGGGAAAGGCTGGGTTGGGGCTGTCCTGGCAGTGGCGGTAGAGCCCTTACGAACCAATGCCCAGTGGCCTGGGCGGCCTGGGCACCCTGGGCAGCAGGGAACTGGGCCCTGAAGCGGTCCCTCAGCAAACTGTTGAAAAAGGAGCGCACGACAGGTGGATGCTGGCCTGTGCCACACGGAGGCCCTCAGGCAGGCACCGGGGACGGCCCCGGCCTCGCCAAGACCGCAGGGAACGGGCCACGGCCCCGGCCCCAGAGCAGCGAGAACCCCTCGCAGGGCCTCTCCTTCGCCCTGACTCCTCGAGCACCATTAGGCGCCCGGCGCCCGCCGGCTCGGGCGCGCAGGGCTGCGGCCAGGGCCAGCTGTCCACTGCCGGCTGCCGGCTGGGGCCCGCGGGCTTGTGAAGCCCAGTGCTGACTGCGGGCGGGCAGCGGCTGCGAGGGCCTCACCTTGCCGCGCTCGTGGGTGACCAAGAGCCCGGGGAGCCAGCGAGGTGCTTGGCGCCCCGGCTGTGGCCGGCGGGGGCAGCAGGGAGCCCGGGCGCACCGCAGGCGCCGCGGGGCCTCCGCTCCAGGGCGCGGGGCGCGGGGCGCGGGGCGCGGGGCGCGGGGCCACCACCCTCACTGGCCAGCCCCAGGCCAAAGACCTTGGCCAGCATGGTGACGGCTCACGGCCAGCCGTGTAACCCTTTCTTATAAAAAACTTCTTTAATTACTGATTTGAGAGAGATGGGGGGAGAGAGAGAAAGAAACATCGATTGGGTGTTCTACTTATTTCTGCATTGATCGATTGATTGGTTCTTGCATGTGTCCTGATGGGATATGAAACCTGAAATTTTGTCCTGTGATAATGCGCTAGCCAACTGAGCTGCCTGGCCAGGGCATACGCTACTTTTTTTTTTTTTTTTTTTTTTTTAATTTGTTTTGACTACTTTTGCATTGATTCTAACTGTTTCTTCATTTCTAATGTAATCATTTTAAGCAACAGATTTTTCTCTCAGGAAATATTAAGCTTTATTTATATCCCACACATTTTGATCTGTGTTTTTGTTTTCCAGTTAATTTTATAAAATTATCCTTTACAAAGATGCTTCATTTCAAAATACTTGTTATTTTTATAAATGTATGGTGATATTTTCAAAATATCACCTTGAGTGGGATTTGCTTTCCTTGTCACTACGGCGTTAGATGCAATGTGAATGGTTGTGTTACAAAACAAGCATGCACATGGAATCATCCAGAAGCTTCTAGGATGTTATATTCTAGACATGGACTTCATGAAATCAGAACCTGTCTCAGAAGTGGGAACCTTTGAATTAAAGCTACTGCCTAGGACTTGGTGAGACATTTTACAAAGCAAGCTGCACTTGGCCTGTCAGAGTGTAACAAAGATCATATATCAAAGCTTCATGACCAAATTAACATGTAGCTTATCCACCCTCCCCAAGGTCTTTCCCTTGGTTTTATTATTAGTGACAATGTTGTAAGAGCTGCGTGAAATGGCCAATTCACACATGTGGCGCGTTTTGCACACCGCCTGAACCTGCTGGAACTTGATTTTCCCAAGAATGATGACAGTAATAAACATCTTCTGGCAGAGGCTCGCAAAATCTGCACCCATTTTAGTCATTCACTAATAGCCCATAAAATTCTTTGAGAACGGCAGGAGAAAAACAATGTACATAGTCGTGCATAAATTAAAACTAGCCATGCCAGCTCAATAGAGCTCGACTTCTCACACTCTGGAGCAACTGTGCAGCAATTTAAAAAAATAAACAAACCATAACATGTGGATGCAACCAAAAGTCACCAGAGAAGGTGTTCTCTGTTGGAGATCGACCCATTACCCAGCACTTTCATTGAGTAGATACCCTCTTTGGTTTATGAAAATATTCAGAGTATTTTACATAATCCTTCCTGATGTTTCTCTTAACAAAAGCGGTGCCAGTCTGAATTAGGGAGGGGGAAAATGTTCATCTTGATTTCCATTTACATTAAGGATCACTGTTCTGTAGGAAATGTGATACATCCAAGAACATTCCTGATTTCCTTGTTTACATCAAGGTTTCAAGTTTGAGCTCTGTCATTTTCATGGGCGAACAATTCAGAAAAGCCCTTTATTTTATCAAGGCATGAAGAAATAAAATAATCTACTTTGGCCTGTGTGGTTCAATGGTTAGAGCATCCACCCACGCACTGAAAGGTGGCAGATTTGATTCCAGGTCAAGGGCACATACTTGGGTTGCAGGTTCAATCCTGTATCTCTTGCATCGATGTCTCTCTCTCTCTCTGTCAAAATCAGTGGAAAAAAATATCCTTGGGTGAAGATTAACCAAAAAAAAAAAAGAAAGAAAATAATCTAACATACCAAAAAAAAAAATCTCCATAAAACTCAATACATTTTTAACTCATAAAGTATCTGAAACAATAGTTCAGAATCACTTTTTGCAGTCCTACTCACTGTGAGTAGGACTTTTTAGAATATTTGGAATGAAAAATATAATCAAGTTTGTGGTCAGCTTTCCTTATTCATCTTAGCAATAGAAATCCTGTCCCACAGCTATTAGGAAATTTCTTAGGTAGAAAGCAGTGGGTACCATAGTTTTCTCTGTGCTCTAGCATAATATCCAGTAGTTGATACAGTGTGGCTGCGTTAATGGTCTCCTCAAATAGCAAAACTGCAGTTGGGGGAATTGACTCCAGATCCAGAGATGAGTTTAATTGGTCCTAGTATTATCCCAACTCACTTACTAGAGATTGCTACAGTAAAGGGCTTGACCAATTCTGGCTGAGAAGCCATGCAGTAAGTTTATGAGAGGCCCTTGAGAACGTTCTTTCTTGCTCTTTGGAGTGAACAGGAAAGGCTTTCCCTGCTCCCCCTGCCTGTGAGTGAGTAAACATGTAGCTCGTTTCTTTCAGCATCTATCTTTTTTTTTTTTTTTTTAATATATCTTTATTGATTTCAGAGAAAGGAAGGGAGAGGGAGAGAGAGAGATAGAAACATCAATGATGAGAGAGTCATTGATCGGCTGCAGCCCACAACCCGGGCATGTGCCCTGACAGGGAATCGAACCCTGATCGCCTGGATCCTAGGTCGATGCTCAGCCCCTGAGCCACGCCCGGCCGGGCTCGGCATCTATCTTAAATCTTGGAGAAATGAGAATCAGGATGAAGTAGCGAGAAGGCTTTTGAGCTGTTGGATCAACCAACACAAACCCTGCCCACCTGATTTTCTCTATTCCTTAAAGTCTTTGTTTCAGATATTGCTTCTTGTGCGAGACAATCTAACAGATTCAAGAACTTCACAAAGTCTTCTTTCCGATAATGCTAGAACTTTGTGGGCTTGAGAGTTGCAGGTGTTCAGACAGTAAGCATATCGGCCAAAATAAAACTTGTGCCAAAGAAATGGGCCCTTTGGACAGTCGGAGAATTATGAAGTAGGAAAGATAGAATCTTCTCCTCAGAGAGCTGGCTACACCTGGTCAGAGTTCCAGCTCTAGCCCCTGTGAGAAGCCTAGGCCCTCGCCAAACATGCCTGCAGCTTCCTAGGTGTTTACTTCCTCAACATTTCTTCTCTATTCTTCTTCCTCATTCTGCAGGTGCTATTTGCAATCCCAGCCCATCCAGCTCACTGTGCACACACACACACAGAAACACACGCACGTAACATCGCAGAGCAGTCTACAATGCTAATTTTCTAGGTTGTCTGGAGAATCACAGAAAAGGAACATGAATTCTTCCCTGTATAAATAGTTACACACACCACTGCATTTTTTCTCTTACCTATCTGCTCCCAAAGGCACACCAGTGAATTTCCCTGACAAAGACCCCCTTCTACAAGGTTTCCTCTTCCAGCTGCAAAAATAAAATGTTTTCACCTTATACAGTAGCCCTTCTCTTTTCTAATTTTGTCAGGAATTTGGCTTAATTATCAAAGAGGTACATTTAGGATTCTGCACCTACAAAGTAATATTCCCATATATGACCAGACGCTTCTTTCTGAATCAGTACAGCTCTCAACTCAGTGGAGCTGAGGTTCTCCCCAGCCCCTTGCCCAGCAGGAAATGTTTCTCAGACAGCAGGGCCTTTACACATGAGTAAGGCTATGATCTGGGACAGAAGGCAGGTACAAATAATTGGTATAGGAGCAGAAGGATCTTTTGATCCGAAATAGAGGAAGAGGTTTCTACAACCATTAAGCTTTAAATCCCAGGAGATGATATAGTTCTTGTGTTAAGCACCCTCTTGGTAGAGACAGATTCCTGGAGGGCAGCAAGAGTTCAGAGTTAGTGCTTAGCCCAGAGAAGGAAGACCTCTGGAAAAAAATCTCACAATGTTAATAGATACTTGCTATTAGATGCATTCTGCTGCAAAATAAACATGCTTCAATTTTTCTTCCAGTGTAATTCACTTCTGTTATAGATATCAAAGACAAAGACAAAAACAAAAACAAAAACAAAACCAGTTAAGACTGGTAATTCAGTACTTATAGGTCTTACTTTTCAATGATTGATCATGAAAAAAAATTATTTGTACTCAAAACATCAGCTTAGAAAAAAGCAACCTCACACTTTTGGGCCAGTTCTGTATTCTTTATAAAGTACTGAACTACATTTATCACAATAATGGTAGCAAGTCCTGCTATCTAATAGTATATTTTGGCAAATATGGAGCCAGCACATATATAATTGTGGATTATTAATTCTTGAAAAGAGGAAAAATTAACAGCCTGGAATGATAGAAAGAGCACACAACTGGACACCAAGAAACCTATGGTCTTCCTTTGGTTCCATGACTTTGAAACTTTACCTTTCTTAGAAGGCTTTAGTTTTCTCATTGGTAAAATGAGACAATTGTGTGATTTTTTCAGTAATGTCAGTCACAATTTTAAATTATTAGATCTTATTTTAAAGAGTCTGTAAAAACAAACCAAGGTACCTAATTTTTTTGCTCTCAGATTCCTTATCTGTAGAAGAAAATTATAAAATATCAGCAGTAGATATAAGCATATCAGTGCTGGAGCCCTTTTTTGGAGAACCGAGCCTGTCTCCTCTTCAACTTCTATGCCGCAGAAAACTTAGTAGTTCAAGTTGATCTAATTCTGTTAAGATGGGCACCTGACCTGGCCTGGTTAACCAAGGATTAGCACCAGCAATTGGTACAGGAATAGACATATGAAGCAGGCTACATTAATTAGTGTCCTCTTAGGACTTTTGTTGGAGCTAACCAGAAAGAGGCATCTTTTTTCTGAGATGGTGAGCAAGGAGAAAAAAATTGACTTCAGATTGCCAGTGGACATCTTACCACTCCTTGGGGTGAGCCTTTTAGAGGATGAAGATAAGTTGGGGGAACAGAGTTGAGAGAGAGAGAGAGAGAAAGAGAACTTTGTTTTGAATCCCTAAATTCAAATGCTTGAAACCAATATGTTTGTTTCACGAACCAAAAGATTCTTTTTTTTTTCCTTAAGATAATAATTTTCCTTGGATTTCTATCACTAAATATGCAAAATATTGACTAACAATACCTTAGAAATTTATTGGAAATTTGTAATGAGATAAAGCATGCAAAAGAGCTTTCTAAAATGCAAATAACTATGCAAATATGTTACCACAAATATTATTTTTATTCAATTTTCTATAATATAAAAAGTACTTTTATTCAAGAATAAAATACTGTGTTCTCATTATTGGTCAAATAAATAGGATCTTAGGTAAAAACAATTTTGTGCAGCCTTATCTTTGCTGCTTTAGGAGAATTTACTTAAAATGGTTAAGAAGCCTGTTTGATATCTATGAATTTGTTTCTATAATATCTAATTGTTGAATAAGGTGTAGGAATATATTCCATTTTCTTTACAATACAGATTTCACTCTTTTTTGCTCAAGTTCCTATAACACTTTGAGCTTTTAGAAGAAAAATGCTAAGTGCCAAGAATTAGTATTCCAGTGATTAACTAAGAATGAAAATGGAGACTGTGAGGTACGCTAAGTCTGCAAGATTTTAAATAGGGTCTGAAATCATTAATCCACAAATTTTGGACTAACCCGCTTCAATAAAGAGGAGTTCCAGTACCTAGTTTGCAAAATAATTATATGGTTAAATGCAGGATTAAATTTTCTTTCAATTATAAGACTGAGTCTGGAAAATGCTCTAGGAGAATGAAGAAAAAAGTCCTGCAAGAGGTACATTTGGTCTAAAGTGCTTTAAATATGCTCCTTAATTGCTGGGGGCTATTTTGCTCTTTATCTAATTATTGTCTGAATTACTGAAGCTCAACTCATCTGATAAAATAGGTGAGCTTAGTGGTAATGAAGTCAGATAATGTCTATCTGAGTGTCAAGCTAGGCGTCAAATGGGCAGTGTGTTTAACCATTAGTAAGGCGCATACAGGCTGAAATATTTTCATCCACGCTGTATCTCTGAAGCCAATTCATTGGAATAAGGCAAGGTTTAGAAATGGGAAAGCATTTGAGAAGCTGTGTCTTTAACTAATAAAATCACTTGTTATTTAAATAAAGGTAATTAAAAGTGTAATGCCCTGGAACTATTAGGCATAGAACTCAAAAACCAGAGGATTTTTGTTTTGTTAGAGAGCCAATACCTTTAAGAAGGCATAGTCTTCACAATGAGAATCCCATAGATACTTTTAAAGATCTGGAGATTAAGTCATTTAAATAAACAGTCATTTTATGGCTTTTTCACCAGGGAAGCCAGCATTTCCTTGGGGTTCTCGAATTAGGGAGTTCCACACCAAGGTTCTGTAAATTAGCTATGTGGGCATTCATATTCTCAAGACCTTTACCTCTGCAGGAGGCCCCACATGGGCAAAATAAAAGAAATCTTGTGAATATAACACTCTTCTGCCTAAAGTGCTTTGGTTTTGCATTTCACCTGTCTTTTCAAAAAACAAAATATCTAAAATCATTATTTGTTTGATTCTAATGAATATCATGTATTGGAAGGCCAGGCACATCTGCACTGTTTCAGGTGTTCATTCTTATAGAGGAATTTTTATACACATTGGTCTTGTATTATGTAAAAGGTGAAAATTTATACAACTGTTCAGTACTAGTTTAAGGGCAGGCTTATGTAGAACAAAAATATATTTTAAATGAAATGTACAAATGCACTGGCTGTTCCATGATTTTTCATGAACTCAAGCAAAACTATATTCACATATGAAAAACATCCAATTTCATTTCATTCCTTCCCCCCCAACATATGGTAAGTATTTCCTTGATTTCTAAATCTAATGCAGTCCCCAATACACTTGGGGAAAAAGTGTAAGTCACCATGCTTCCATCTAATTTTTCTCTGGGAAATTTGTACAGCATAAGTTTTACAGAATGGGTGAGTTTTATTAAAAAGAAGAGTTTTTATCCCTGCAATGTTTAAAAGCCTGTGAAATTGGAGCCCATCAAAAATAAACTGTTAAAGAAAAAAAACACAGCCCCAAAATGGTGTCACTTGTGCCAAAGCCCATGATAACAAACCTAGATTCAGTACCTGACCTAACTGCTATTTCAACCTTTTCCAGAATCATAATCTTAGTCAATGTGTCTGTAATTTTCTGGTCAACACCAAGGAGGCCATATCTCACAGCGGACCTCTCCACCATCCTTTACTCCCCAGAAAGAAGTAATCTGCATGATAAAAACCCTTATCCTCCACTGCCCACCCCCTCAAGAAGATGTCTTGGCCTAAAAATAATCCTGCCTTTTCTTATGCTGATAGCTCTCTCGCCCCACTTTTTTCCTATAAAAAAATTCCCATTTTGTACAACCCCTCCAAGCAGAGTTGGCAGATGGGAATCTGCCTGACTCATAAACTGCTTAATAAAGTCAATCCACCTCCTAATTTACTCAGTGAATTTGGTTCTTTAACAAAACCATGGTCCCGTCCTGGCCGATGTCGGCTGAGTGTTGTTGTCCTGTGCACCAGGGGGTCATTTGTTCGATTCTCGGTCGGGGTATATGTGCCTGGGTTGTGGGCTCCATCCCAGATGGGGGGGGGCATGCAGGAGGCCACTGATCTATGTTGCTCTCTCACATGGATTTCTCTCTCTCTCTTTCTGAAATCAATAAAAGCATTAAAATAAAAACCCACTTAAAACTCATGATATTTGTTGGCTTTCTGTCAACAAGAAATTTTCCCATCCTATGCATGTTTCTTCAGTCAAGCATGCATTTTTATTGCAATGGACCAGGAAAAAAATGGGCCATTCTGGATGTCTGGGTCACCAGGCTTGTTAATTAGAGGAGTCTCTTGAATCATGCATTCTACTTGATCACATTTGTTTCTATTTTCCTATAGAAAACCAAACCAAACAAAACAAGTTCCTACAATATATTCTAAAATCACCACTATTAACGTATCTGTAGAAATGTCTTCTTCCTGGGTTGATTTAGCAATCTTGTGTGCTTATTGTTTTCTATATACATCAGTTTTATTTTGTGCTGAAAGACCTTTGTGCTGTATAAACTGCTTTAAACTATAAGGTTGAGTTGCTCTGAGACTGACGGGCTATGCAGAATTAGGAGATGATTGGTTCTTCCCATCGTGAAACTCAGCCTAATACCTAGAGTATTTAAATAGGGAAATCGCCATTGACTTTGCAATCCCTTGTGTGACACTTGTTCTGTGAACAGATAAGGGGGAAGTAAGTCAAGTACAACACTTGTCAGGAAGTCTCCACTGTCTCCTTGTCCCCAAAGGCAGGAACTGTCAACATTTGTGACTTCAAGCTAGCCCATGTTCTGATATTATTGTGCACATTCCCACAGGGTATTCTTTGGAAGGACTTTTGCATTTATGTGAAAGGAAATATTTCAGCTCCTTTTCACAAACACTGATTGCCCAAGACAAAGTGACTTACTGCTACAGGAGCTGAAGCTGAAGGACATAAACATATTATAATATGCTTTGTCATAAACAATCGTCGATTAAGGTTCTTTTCACAGGTAATTGAACAAAATAAATAACAGAATGAGGACTTATATTCTGATGCTTGCTGCTCATGTAAACTCATGTTTTATATTTGAGACTTTGTTGAAGGCATAGCGCCTGCTTAGGGAATAAGCCCCATTAATCAGGTCATTCCTCTTGGTCTATTCCGAAGGAGCTACTTTTGGTGATTAAACTTCACATATTATATTAGGTAACAGAGCATGCTGTTAACAGCATGCTATCACGAAAAGCAAAAGAAAGCATTCATTTTAGATAAGGCAGGTTAATGCATGTCAGCTCCAACACTGCTGTCTGAAATCAAGGTAAGAATAAGCTATGGAACATCATCAATAATAGCAAACGTTTGCTGAGTGCCTACTATGTGATCAGTACTATAATATACTAAGAAGAAATTATATTATATATTATATTAGTTATGTTTATCCTATTATATTATATGTCATGGGCTATATGAAACAGAACCCAATTCAGGGCAGCAAATCTGCGAGATGTCTTGCAATGTATTAGAACATATGAATCCCATTTAAGAGTCAAAGCAACTGAGGACCTTGCCAATGAAGTGGTTTGATTAAGGATCCAACGTCTGTAAGAACTCTGAACAAGGCTGTTTAGTCGTCTTCTGTGTCATGAAAAGGTAGGGAAAGAATACCGCTTTGAACACGGAAAGAATCTTCAATCCAGCAGATACCTTAGAGCTTCCAGTTTTATTCTCAGGGGACTACTATTATTTGCATTTAAGATCTTCAGAGAACCTTTTATCTGATAACTCCAAATATGAGTTTTAAGCTAATAATAATTTTTAAGCAATAGACATCATGAGACTTTCTCACTGCCTCCCACCAGATAGTATTAGTGAAGGAACACAATACAGGTCTAGTGATTCCACTTCAGCTATAAAAGTTTCAGGAAGGTAGAACTTACTGGCTTTCTTGTCCAGTGATTTTTTTTGTTTGTTTTTTAGATATGTTTTTATTGATTTTTTGGAAAGAAAAGGAGAGGAAGACAGAGGGTGAAACACCGATGAGAGAAACATCGATCAGCTGCCTCCTACATGCCCCATACAGCAGGGATCGAGCCTGCAACCTGGGCATGTGCCCTGACTGGGAATTGAACCAGCAACCTCTCGGTGCATGGAATGATGCTCAGCCAACTGAGCCACACCAGCCAGAGCTCATCCAGTGATTTTTTTAAAAAATGTTCTTCTGAACAAGAGAAGGTCTGTCCTGAATTAAATGCAGCTCTTCATTTTGTTAGTATTCAATTCTATTTTTCCAGTAAATAATTGGATGCAAAATCATTTAAAGAGAAAACACCTTCTCTTTAAGGAAACAGTTCCAGACCACTTTTATGAGATTTCTCTAGCAGATCAACTTGAAACTGTGAGGAAAATAACCTAAACCATGTCCATGTACTAAAGGGAGACCTCGAGGGAAACACAACCTCTTAGTTCTGTCTTCATACCATTTGAGGTGGGTGTGGGGTAGAAGAAAATTATGGTTTCAACAGAACTCAAACATTATTGTATCAGATCTGAAAACATTTATTCATTAAGACTAAAATAAAGAAAAATGTTTTGAAAAATAACAGCCAGTAATTTAAGTCTGACTGGGCTAGATCTGAACTTGAGTTCTGGCCAGTTTCAAATACGTTATCATGAGTATTTACCATGACAACATCTGCATAGCATTACCTACTCACTTCTGAGTATTTAATGTAGGTACTCTTAAGAAACATGTTCCTTGTGGTCTGCTACATATATTTTTAAGACCACATTAAAAGAATCAGAAGTGGAAAAGATGTTTCAAAAAACTTAAACACAGGCAATTCTCATATGGATTTTTTGAAAATGTGCAGTATTTGCTTTAATAACCAGAGACCATATTATAAAATGTCTGTAGAAAACTTAAAGTGAATGAAAAATTTACTAACTTTAAGAGTTTTAACAAAGTGTTATATTTTGGAAAACGGTGCAATGAAACAAACTCCCATGAATGTAGATAGTAAGGAGAATGGGGGAAAATGTATCTATTTATCATTTGATAGACTCCTGGCCTATTCTTATAAAACCACTGTAAGTGAAGCCTTAATAAGAGCGTGAGAGTGAAAAGGCAAAGGATGGCATCCATCTCACATATAGTTTTTTTTTAATGTTAATACAAAAACAAACAAGCAGAAACTGGAGGGACTAAGGCTGAAATTAGCATAATGGTGTTTGATTTAAAAATAATGTGATGTAAGGTAAATAATCAGAAAAGCAAAGCTTCCAGGATTTCTTGTGCTCAAAGTAAATGGATAAGAGGGTAAACAGCTGCAGTTATCAGGCTGAAAGGACATTTGAATGAAGGTACTGAAAAGACGAAAATAATGTTGTCTTCTTGTACTTTGAAGCTTCCTTACTGGAATGCAGTCCATGGGGGGTGGGGGGTCTGTTTCACTTATGGAATTGCAATTCAAACCATTCTTTTCCACTGTGAATATATGTCACAGGAAGATTTTCCCATAGTGAGAGCATTTTGTTAATAAACATTTTTTTTTTAAATGTTGAGGGTCCCTTACATGTAACTAACTGGAACCATGCTTTCACCAAGGTTTTAGGCAAACCCCAGGCTTTGAATTGTGTAGACTTGACATGTCATTGCAGAGACACGTCACATCTCATTACGTTGTCGCTTTGCATCCCTTGGCATTTCATTGACACGCTGCAGGCCCTTGTTCCACTTTTTTGTGCTTCTTTCCATGGTCCCCATTAAAGGCCCCAAGAACCAACAACTTCTTCAAGAATTGATGGCATTTTTCTTTTCAGTGAACAATCACTTCCTTATTTGAATAACTAAAATATAAGCCTTTGCTTCTTAGTTTATGGGGAAAAAAATTTACTTGGGATGCTCTCAACCCATCCAGATCACCAACAGCCCTCTGTTTCCAAATGTAAAATAGGGATTCAAATCTGCAGAAATGATGAAATATATTAAAATAAAAATAATAAGAGCCTATTTACAAATAGGATGTACAGACTAGATTAAAACAGAAAAAAAATGCAGACTCTCATTATGAAAAATACAGTGCTTTTGTGATTATAAAAGTTATTCATTTTTATAGTAGAAAACTTGGCAAGAGAAAGAAGTCAGCAAAATGAAGAAAAATCATGGGTAATCCTACCATTCAAAAATAAGCCCCATCATTTGGTTTATTACGATCTATATCCAGAATATTAACATAGAATCCATGTACATAAATGTGTTGTATAATATAAAGGACCATTTTAAAACATGGAACTATATTATAAACATTTCCCCATTCATTAGGTATTCTTATTCAATATTATTTTTATGCATTCTTATAGCTTTATTGTGTGGTTATGATGTAATTTATTTCCGTAAGATAAATTCCTAGAAGCATAGACTATGCCTAGGCAGATATTGCCAAATCTACCTCACTCCATCCAGGTTTTGATGTTTCTTTCCTCAGTCCCTATGTATATTCTCAACATCAGTGTTTAAAAGTGTTTATTTCCCCTGTTTTTTATTAACATTAAGCATTATTATTTGTTATAATTTTTGTCATCCTGATATGGGGAGAAACAGTTAGATATCATTTTAATTGATATTTCTTGATAGCTAGTAAACTAAAATGTTTTATTATATGCTTTTGGTCATTTGTAATTGCTTCTGCCTTAAAAAAATAAGCAATTTTTAAAAATGACATTTTCCTACATAAGCTTTTTTAAAGCAAAAAAAGTCAGATTGAATCTTTTCTGTTACCAGATTACTTCTAATGAAAGCATTTCACACCTAGGACTCACTTGGGAGAGTATGAAGTTTCTACCTCAACTAATAATCCATTCCTCTGTCACCCAAGTGGTTCTTAAGTATTTGAACAAGGAAAGTCATCCATATCCCTTTAGAACAAACTATCTGTAGCCTCATGACAAAAACAAAACCAGAATTATTCAGTGTGCCTCAATCATAAATTCTGTCTCTTTTTTCCTCCAATTTCCACGGTCTGTCACCTATTGTCCTTTCTCCATAGCTTTCTCATTCTTTCTAAGCTTTCTTTATTTCCACTTTTATTTCAAATCTCTGAAGTCCCATGAGATAACTTCAAAGTCTTGCTGTCTTATATATGGAGACTTTGGAATTGTTTTCTCCTTAAATTTTTATTTCTTGTTCCCAGCAAGAGCAACAAATATATGACTGACAATGAGAGACTGAATTTAGTCTTGATGCAGAGAAAACCTTACTTAATGAGTAGATTGGCTATTCAAAAGGTTTATTTTTTTCTGAAATAATAAAACAAAACATTTGCTGCAGCCTTTACCATGTGCTAGGCACTTTTTTTTATTATTTCATTTCATACCCAAAAGGTGCTGTGAGGTTAATGCCATTTCTCTGATTATAGAGATGAGAAAACTGAAGACTGAGATTTAGAAAAACGAAAGTAAGAATATGTAACCCAAAGTTTTCTTTACATAAGAATAAAACAAAACAGTGTATGCAAAAGTGTGTGTGGATCTAGCACATAATTAAAACTGAAATCTATTTGTAAACAAGTATTAAGTTAAAGTCTCTGCCAGGAAAACAAAGCAAAGCAAAGCAAAATATTTCTTCCACTGTTCTTTTTTTGGTCTTTTTCCTCCCAAACTTTTATTCACTTCATTAAAGATGTTTCATAGAAGTATCAAATTATCCTCCTTCCAAGACTATTTCTAGTCCATTTACCTACTGTCCCAAGAGTAGAATCCACGGGTGAAATTCATTATATGTATATTCAAGATATATGCCAAGAATCGTGACAAATGATGTTGGGTTATACAATGGACACCTCCTGCTCTGGAAAATAATTTTAATATATCATTTGAATATTTTATTTTACTGAACCTTAATAAGAGAAGTAATGTACTCTAAGCATATGCAATATTTTAAAGTTTACCAACTACTTCCATATAACTAATGTTATTTCATTCTAAAACTTCAAGCAAGAAGTAAATCTTCTTCCCCCAGCTGAGGAAACTAAAATACTACAGAGATAAAGTGTCTTGTTGAAGGCCTCACACAGCTAGAGATTTGCAAATCTCAGATTTGAAATTAGTTCTTTTGGACTGAAGTTAAAGCTGATCCTGTCCTGTCCTATGTCTCCCCAACAGTATTCATTCATCCGTTTTTTCCATGCGTTCAGAGAGTATCTTGTAGTCAGGTAAGGAAGAACCGATGACACAGGCAAAGGCATCATCGAAAGAACTGATGCGGCATCTCTGCAGAATAAAGCCAGAGCTTCGGCTAAATAGAAGGGCGTGAGGAATGATATAACGTTAGTTTACAGAAATAGTAGAACCAAATTATGCGGCCTCTACATGCCGGCATGAATGGATCAGTAGTCTAAATTACACGATGTAGCATGTGTGGGGGTGTTGGAGGGAGAAAGGAGTGTAACCACTTTTGGATACCCAAATCCATCATCTCTGAATAAAGAACCTAGTTTACTCTTCACGTCAAGCTCTCTCATTTGTACCTGAGGGAACTGAGAGGTTACAAAACACGTTCCAGGTCACCCTGCTTACAAATCACAGGACTGCAATTAAAATTAGGGAATATTTAAACCCATAGCCCATGCTCTTTGTGCTACACTATTAAAAATTTTTTATGAAAATGAGTGACGTCATTAGATATGTGTTACATAAAGATAACTTGCAACATTTTAAGAAAATGGGGTTGGAAATGATTGTCAAATCCAGGAGAGAAGGGAAATTCTGCTTTCCTTTTTTAAAAATAAATATTTTTATTGATTTTAGAGAGAGGAATATCGATTGGCTGTCTTCTGCATACCCCCTACCAGAGATTGAGCCCTGAACCCAGGCATGTACCCTGATGGGGAATCAAACCTGCAACCCTTCAGTGTACAGGATAAAGCCCAACCAACTGAGCCACACCAGCCAGGGCTCTGCTTTCTTAATGCCACCAAAAGGTATAAAATAAGTTTCCTTGGATTTTATTTATCTGATTCAGATCACATGTATACAGTTACTGTTGTCATTATTTTTATTATTTTTATTGTGATTTTTGGGGGGGTATTGTTAGAATTATATCTGAGTTGGACAAAGAAGCATTCCCAGTAACATTTTGCTCCCCCCTCTTGTTCCTTGGCTAATTTCATTCTTTCTTAGTGCTGACTGGGCGCTGGTGGTTTTCAGCACTTTCACTATAATGGACAAAGGTGTGGTTTTCTTTGCATTTATCTTGCCTGGATTTTGTTGGATAACCTGTACCTGTGGTTTAAATTTTTAAATTAAATTAAAAATTTTTTCAGCCACTATTTTTCTGTGTATGTTTTCCTCTGCTCCATTATGTCTCTCTTCTCCTGGGACTCCAACTGCATGTATGTTAAATGGATTGATATGGTCTTATCTAGTTATTGAAGCTCTGCTGGTTATTTCGTTTTTATCTTTCTAATATCTATGTATCAGTTGAGTGTCTACTGATGCACCTTCAGGTTCACTAATCTTTTTATTTCTGCAGTGTCCAGTCTGCTTTTAATCTCCTTGAATGAATTATTTTTATTTCACATGTTGTATTTTTCATTTCCAGAATTTCCATTTGTTTTTTGTTTTTTTCCAATTTCCCATATACTTTAGAATTTCCTATCTCATCATGTATCATATATCTTTTCCCCCTGTAGCTTATTTAATATATTTAATAGTTGTTTTAAATTCCTCATCTGTTAATCAGAGCATCTGTAATTGTTCTTGCCAGTTTCTCTATAATGTTTTTCTACCCAAGTAGATCATAAACTTTAGAAGTGCAGGGATCATGACTGTCTGGTTTTCTTCTTCATCCAGAGGAAAAAAATACCTATTATGCATTTGTTGAGTGAGGGAAAGAATAAAAGATCAGACCACCTAAGTACCACTAGTTTTGCAAGAGCAATGTCATAAAAAATGCTCATAAATACACTTGTAGTAAAGCTTTGAACCAAACTCAAAATATAAAGATGGTTCCAATGACATATATCTTTCACTACTGGAGCTATATAATATTGGAAGTCATTTTACTCAAACTATTTTTAATTTTTCATAGTTGATCCTAATATGGAAGGGGTTTTTGGCTAGAAGTGTCATAGACAGAACAAGAGTGAAGCTTGATTTTTTAATTCTTATAATTCCATCAAGCTTGGAAGATAGTCATTATTTTTATGATTCACTTTTCATAAACTTCCACATGATTTTCTAACGGTAATAAATCCTATGTGACTCATCTATAATAGATTCTTAAGGTTAAGACCATGCAACTGCAGTTGGGCAATGATTCTCTCTCTCTCCCTTCCTTTCTCTCCCCACTCCCTCCCTCCTTTCTTTTTCTTCTTTCTTTCTCTCCTTCTCTTGCTTTCTCTCTCTCATGCTGAACTCAACTGGCCATACAAAGCAACATAGATCTGAGTGAAAAGTCATTTAATATACCAGATCCTGGAAGTTAGCTGCTTCCTTTAAATCCGTTAAGAATTTACCCTGACCGACAGATTTCAGAGTTCCAGATCAATGCATGTGGATGTCAACACTTCTGAAATATTCTCATGAATCTACCAGTGGACTACATGGAATAAGATAGGTCAAAATAGAAAAGTGTACCGAGTAGAGCCTGATCACAAATCTTCACTATCATTTTTTTAAAAATGTTACTACAGTTCAGAGACGTTTGAACAAAAGGTATGGAGCTAGGAAATCCCAACAAGGTAAATGACTATATCCATATCCGTACGTGGTAACAACTCAGGGAGGATAATGCCTCCAACTACTTTTACTTTAGAACACAGACTTTTTCTCTTTCTAAGAATCTTAAAAAATAAGAGAGTGCACTGTGTTTTTGCTTCATTAGAAGGGAATGTAGTCAATGTTTATAGAATATCAATAATATACTTTGTAGCTCTGCATAATTAAAAGTTCCCTTTAATGTTAATGAAATAACATGAAAAGAGGCTACACAATACAAAGCGTAGATATTGTTGATGTATTTGGTCTCATTTCAGGCAAGCTTAATTACAAAGACATGGGTGCCTGCTATACCTATAAAAATATTTTTCTGTGACTTAGAGCTATCAAACCTTACACCCACTTATGGTATTACTGAGAAAGAGAAAACATCATCATAATGGCCCACATCAGCCAATGTAGCCTTGGCTGTTTAGACTATGAATCTGCAAATAGAAGCTCATGCAAATGGAGAAAGGTTTCACACACACACACACACACACACACACACACACACACACACAACTGAGACACTAAATTATTCTCTGAGTCTGTTTTAAATGCCAAACAACAGAAAAGCTGAGGAAATTCATTTTATTGTGCGTAATTAGTGTCAGAGGCAGCAACTGTGACAATGTAAAATCCGTAGGACTTTGAGTCAGGGGACCCAGATTGAATTCTAGCTTCGCTGTGCTGCATGCCATTGGACAAGTCACTTGACATCTCTGAGCCTTGACTCCCTAATCTCTAAAGTCTAGATAAACAAATCATACATCACACATTTGTCATGACGACCAAATGAAAGTTACAAAGTTATTTATTTATATTTCATTTTTTTAATGTCTAGTGTCTGGCACATACTATGCAGTTAACAAATATTTATTTCACTTCCTCCTCTCTGACAGAATTGTGAAGTTCAAGTAGGAGAGTACAGTGGTCCCTCGGCTTTCGAATGTGACCCGTTCCAGAGACCGTTTGGGTTCTGAAAGGTTCGAAACCCGAGGGATAACAGCCGACAGCTGGGCCTCAGGATCCTGCCCTCAGCGGAAGCCGCGGGGCGTGTTGGACTTCCGAGGCGGGTTCGAAACCCGAAGCACTTACTTCTGGGTTTACTGCGTTTGTAACCAGAAATGTTTGTCAACGGAGACGTTCGAAAACCGAGGTACCACTGTATATGGTTAGGTTTTATTTAACTGAGATAACTAAAGCTATTTTTCTTATTTGTATATCCAAAAAATATGAACTTATACTATAATTTTTACTTTAAATTTGGAAAATAGTTCAGGGCTGGATTTTCAGATAAAAAGCAGGAAAAACCACAATATTCTTGGACAAAATTTAATCCAGAGCACCTACTGAGAGAGTGAGCTGATTGTAAGACAATCACAGACACTTGCAGTAGCATCTAGAATTCTAATGTTTACTGGAATCCCAAGCAGGGCTATTCTTAATAGACATGCAGAATAAGCAATTGCCTATATCTGATCTTAGAGGTATGATGCAATATTTTAATTTCCATAAACAAGCAGTTTCCAAAGTGCCTTTCATTCCACCTAGCTCATTCTCTTTAAGACTTCACCAGAAGTTTGCATATATCTGCACTGCTGAAGTCCACCCATAATTTTTCACATAATAATATATACTGAGCCCTTCAAAGAGTGACACGATTTGTATGTGAGAGAAAGTAACATAAGAAAGGAGGCATTTGAGAAAATGTTCTTCTTTCTATGGGCAAAAATCTACTTAAGGAATGCAATAGTTAATTTTTATGTATTAACTTGACTGGGCCACAGGTGCCCAGACATTTGGTCAAACATTATTGTTGGTGTCTCGGTAAAGTTGTTTCATTGAAGATTAACATTTGAATCTACAGATTGAGTAAAGCAATTTGCCCTGCACTCTGAATTAACTTCATCCAATCAGTGGGAGTACCTGCAGGGAACAAAAGAGCTGAGTAAGAGGGACTTCTTTCTTCCTGACTTCCTTGAACTGGGACATCAGTTTTTTGCTGCCTTCGGACGCAAACTAAAACATCTGCCCTTCTTAGATCTGAAGCCTGCTGGTTTTCAGACTAGAACTTACATCACTGTCTCTCTTGATCCTCAGGCCTTACAACTAGGACTGGAGCTACAACATCACCTCTTTTAAGCCTCCAACTGACCGGCTGCAGATCTTGGGACTACTCTGCCTCCATAATAAAGTGAGCTAATTTCTTATAATAAACCTCTTTATATATAAGTAGAAGAACCTGGAGAAGGTATTACTCTTAAAAGAACAAAGCACTCTAGTGAGATTCTCACTTAATTTTGGCATTTTTCTCTCAAGACACTGCTGGTTTTGTGGCCCATGATGGGATATAGCTCAAACAGAAAGCAGCAATTTTATTGGGCTGGGAAGTCAAATATTTGAGTTCAGAGATCCCAAAACAGTGGGAAATTGAGAGATGAATAGAGAAGACCATTTCAAAGAGTTGTGAATGATATAAAGAAAAAAATGCATTATAGCTAGAGTGACTGAAAAAGATGTGGAGGAGATATTAAATGGGGCTGCTGAAGCAAGCTCGCCTAAAGCATGATCTTTGAGCTCAGAACTGAATTATAAGGAGCTAGCCATAAAAATATTTGTAAAAAAGAATATTCCAGATGACAAGAAAGCAAATCCACAGTCAGGGAGAACCTTGGTATGTCCCTGAAAAATAAAGCTACTATGCCTGGAACATAACAGGGAGAATGCTAGAAATGAGTTCCAAAGGGCAAAGAGGTCATGTAGGACATGTTTGATAAGCATTTTAAAATTTTCTGGAGTATGAGCTGAAACTACTGGAAACTTAGGCATAAAAGTGGTAGGATCTGATTCAAGGTTTTTTGTTTGTTTGTCCATTTGTTTGTTTTTAATTATGCCTTTTTAGATTGGTTGATAAATAGTTTTAGGGTTTGGAACAGGGAGTTCAATGAGTAGATCTTGAAGTAGTTCCTGTAACAAACAATGATGAAAGCAGTAGGGATAGATAAGGTCAGCAAATATTTTGGAGGCAAAACCTTTAGAACTGATGGGTTGGAAATGAGGGAAGAGGGAAATTATCTAAGATGACTCCCAAAGATTGCTTGGAGGAGGAGCACATTGGTATAGAAGAGGTAAAATAAACTTCACCGTTTTAGTTTACATAGTATTGAGATACCTATTAGTCATCCTAATAAAGATATTGGAGCAGAGGGTGGGTTGAGGGAGTACATTAAAATAAACAAGACAGGTCTAATGATGAAAAATATTGGGAGTTTAAAATCATGGAGCTAGATAAGATCAATTCAAGGAAAAAGTGAGTTATCATTATCAGGATCATTGGATTTTTCAGTTAAAGTAGAACTCACAACTTTTGGGTTTTTCACATCTGAATTACTAAGGTATCACACAAAAAGTGCCAGCCTCGGTTCATGTTATATTTAGGTCACCATGCCTTTGGGAACCTAAATTATCTAAATTCTTCATTATGATAACCAGGTGATATTGTTACTTTATATAACTAGTATTTTCTTTAATGCTATAATTTTCAGAAGAGAGGAAAAGGAATTACTGTGTTATATCTGTGTCTGGAGCTATATAATGGTGCACCTGGTTGTATAGAGATGTTAGTAAATGACATTTTAATGAATAGGGCTTAATCCTGTTGATTCATTTTAGAAGATAGATTATCATAAAATATGTGGTAATTTGGAGAATTTTTGTAATGACTACAGGTACTTTAAATATTTTCTAAATAAGTATTTACATGACTCTTCTCCCTTGAAGCTGTTAGTGCCTGTTAGCCAGTCCTTGTCCAAGTGTTCTAATATAAGCAGTGTACAACCAATGTCAAGTGCAATGAAAATATGACACAATTCATTTCAGAGGAATCCTGATACCTTCTCACATGTTTCTAAAGATTGGAGATTGTTCTGATGTTCTTCACATTTTATCAAAAGATATATTTCTTTTGTGCGGAGAAACCTTTAAACATTTTGAGCAAGAAAAAATGATGAAGATGATGATAATGATGTGATGATGATGATGTTACTGTTACTGCTTGTGGTGGTTGTAGTAGTTCTGAGGAAGATAATAGTGATCACAACTAATCTTCATTGACATGCTACTATATTCCAACAATTTGCTTAGAACTTGAACAATATTATTACAACTCTGCAAATGCATATTATTTATTCATTTTACCAATAAAGAAAGATGAAGTACATTAAATTACTTGCTCAAATTCACTTGGCTGGTAAGGCTAGGATTCAAATCTTGGTCTACCCAACTCCAAAGCATTTATTCTTTCAGTGTTATCATCTTGTACATCAGTCTACTGGAGTTTTCTGCCTTTATGCCAGTCACTCTTCTATTTTTCAAAGCAGGTAAAGATAATCGTTAAGTCAAACGTGTATGCAAAAGTGTGTGTAAATTCCTAAGGATATACCGCCAATTACTATGAAATCCAAAGGAAATCTGTTTTCACAAATTGTAGCAGATACCCCAACTATATCTCCTGAGGCTTCACCATTTTAAGTCCCTAATGAACATCCAGTTGCCTGAAGGTACTAACATATTTGATCACTATTGTTAAAATGTAATCTCCTCTCCTTCCCAACCAATGATAGATTTTGTATACAAATACCCTAGCTTTCGGCTCCTGGGTTTGGCTAACTCTGAGGCACCACCCTGTAGGGAACCCAGTGTTCCTACTTAAGAGTACCTTCCAGTTTGCCCCACTGGTAACTGGCATGAAAACGTAGCCTTTATTTTCTGCTTTCCCTTTCCCACCTCACTTCTTCACTCCTAACAATGTTTTCTGAGATTACCAGCCAAGTAACCTACTACTTTTAAAATCATAGCCTCTGAGTCTACTTCTGAGGGAACTCAAATTAATCATGGATTTCTTCTTTTTAACTAGCATTCTTATTTCTTATATATATGTCTATGCTTTTATTCTGGCATCAAAATTTTGAATCACTTATTTAGAATCTATAGCAAAGAGAATATTTAAGCAGATTGTAGGCAATATCGTATCCACCATGGTAATCTTCCTTCACCTTTAATAAAATTGAGTTTCCACTATGCCCACTGCAGTCAGCTCTCAAACTCTATTAGGTCTGGGAGAGCTTTACTTTCCAAGTAAAGGTCATTTCCTTTTTGACCACTAACAGTACAGTGCCTGGAAATTTCTGTATTTTTCCAATGTGAAGTCCTTTTTGTACAATAAACAAAGAGTCTAGGACACAGTGGAATCTTACATTTTATCATGGTTGCTATAGCACTCCTGACCTTAGCCCAGAATTTTGAGAGCACAGGGCTGCTCCTAAACAAGTGTGGTTGAGTTATTTTGTTTACTTGACACTTTTGACAGAGGAGAGAGTGCTTCATCTTAAAGGACTCATTCCTGTAGGGGTTTGATATATACACTTAGACATCATTCTGAATGTTTTGGGTTTACCTTCACCCATGTTTCTTTATTCTACACAATTTTAAACTCAT
The DNA here is from genome assembly GCF_054644295.1 of Miniopterus natalensis. Classification (NCBI taxonomy): domain Eukaryota; kingdom Metazoa; phylum Chordata; class Mammalia; order Chiroptera; family Miniopteridae; genus Miniopterus; species Miniopterus natalensis. The sequence continues at coordinate 51,977,560 of NC_142089.1, forward strand.
TTTATCATTTTGTTTTTAAATTAGCTAATGGGAAGCTCATTACCTTATTTAGAGCAGTGGACAATGGTTTGTTTACACTAAGCTCATTTTGTGCTGCTGTATAATTGAATAGTTTCCTTTTCTAAATGTAAGTTTCCCTGAAGGCATTTTTGGAGAAAATGCATCTGCAGTATTTGCTTTTTGTTACTCCCTTTTAAATTTACTAACACAAAGAAATTTTATTCTTTTAACACATCTTAGGTTTTTTGGGTTTTTTTTTTAATTCTGAATCAAATAAACATCATAATTACTAGAACATTTAATGTCCCATATGAATTTCTTATGTGCCTTACTCTCTGAAAATTCATATGCATGATTTAACCACAAGAAAAAGTGAACATTTCTTTGGACTTGTACAAGTAAAAATATCCAAACCTGGACCAAAGGAGCCTTTATATCATCTAGACACATTCAAATGGAAAAGGTAAGCCAGACCATTCACTAACACATGAAAAGAGATGGCCTTTTCTCTCATCTTAGTGTTGGAAATTACTTTTAAATTGATGTTTCCAACATCTAAAATATAGCCGCCATCACATTAACCAGATATATTATACTCTGTGCTGAAAGCATAAATTGTACACAACATGCTCTTCAGTAGCTGTGAAAAGGAAAGGGAAGTACAGGGTTAACAAGAACCTCTCTTATAAAAAAAAGCCTAAATGAGAGGCGATCAAGAGATCCTAGGATTGCTAGATGGTCCTGTTTTTTGTCAAGCTATGTCATGAGTCCAAGAGGCTCCAGGAAACAGCAGGAAGACTTTGTTCTGTAGGAAGAAAACTACTCATGTAGTTTTTGACATGCCTTGAAGGGTAGGATGGAATAAGGGAGAGCTAGCATCAAATTTAACTCCTGGCTTTATCATTTACCAGCTGTGCAACCATTTAAACACTTAAGGAACCATTTAAACACTTGACCCTTGGTTTTCTCAACTGTACAATGGAGGATAATCATAACTTCTTTAGCCTACCCACACAGAGATTTTGTGACGAATACATGAAATGACGTATGGGAAAGCACTTTGTATATTATAAAACTGCATGAAGTAATTACAATGACTTAACTTTATTGGCTCTGTAGTGTGTACTAGACATTCTTCCCAGTGTTTCACATATAGTTCAATTGACCCTTGAACAACATGAGTTTGAACTGCATGGGTCCACTTATATACAGGTGTTTTTTCAATAAATACTGTAAATGTATTTTTTCTTCCTTATAATTTTCTTAATAACATTTTCTCTTCTCTAGCTTAGTTTATTGTAGGAATACAGTATATAATACATATAACATATAAAATATGTGTTAGCTGACTGTTATCGAAAGTCTTCTAGTCAACAGTAGGCTATTAGTTGTTAGGTTTTGGGGGGACCTAAATTTATACATGGATTTCAACTGCACATGGAGTAAGCACCCTTACCTTCCACTCCCTGCATTGTTCAAGGGTCAATTCTATCTCATTAAATCCTCATATCAAACTTTAGAGAAAGTACTAATATTATTTTCGTATTTATTTAAGTAACTTAAACATGGTTTCAAGGCAGGAGGAATACAGCAGAGATAGAATTTAAACCCAAGCAATTGAATACCAAAGACTATAGTCTAAAGCAATGCCACCCAAAGTGTGGTCCATGAACTGGTGCATGTCTGTAACAAGATACATGCAGAAATTACACAAGTATTTGAAATCTTTTATGGTTATTTGATATTGTTTCAGCATACAAGTACATGACCTTTTTTTTTTAATCCTCATTCGAGGATATTTTTTCTGTTGCCCCTCAGAGAGAGTGGAAGGGAGAGAGTGAGAGAGAAACATTGATATGAGAGAGACACATTGATTTGTTGCCTCCCTCCCATGCCCTGAGGGGCAGGAGATTGAGCCTGCAACCAAGGTATGCACCCTTGGCCACAGTCGAACACAGGACCCTTCAGTCCAGGGGCTGACACTCCAACCACTGAGCCAAACTGGCCAGGGTGTACATGACCTTTTAACAGTAGTTTGGTTATTGTATTTTATAAAATACTGGTTTGCAATGAATTAGAAAAAACAACTTGTCTTTCATCACCGATAGTTCAAGAAATTTTGCTCTAAGTCACTACACTATATAGTTGTAAATGATTATTTTGTTTGAGTATTGTGGGATATCTGTAAAATAGCCTTGCTATGAGAATTAGAAGATAGGTTTTATAAATTACTACATCAAGTTTAAGCTAAGAAATATGCTTATGAATACTATGAAAATAAACAATAACTCATGAAATTAAAACCAGGTCCTTGATATCAGTCTTGTTGGTCTAAGCAAGTTTTTTCTCTTTCTTCTCTTACTCCATTCTGGACATCAGAGAGGGTACTATCAGAACACTCGTTCTTCCTCAAAATAAATATTTCATAACAGACAGTAAGAAGAGGTACATGGGAGCTTGACCTCTAGAAGAAAATGACTTGTATTTGCCAAATATCCCCCAATAACAAAAGGAGAGGAAAGTGAACATCCGTTATTGGAAATCCTATATTTAATTAATTATAGAACAAATAAAAATATATTTATCATTCTTAGAAATTTTATAACAGTGTTGGAATTCCATTGAAATCACATTTTTCTCCATGAAATGGTTTCTAGGGATTTGACTTCTTAAGGATAATTGGTTCTTATTACCTTTTCTTTGAAATCTTTTATATCAATCAGTTCACCTAATTTCCTTAAATATTTGTCTTTTTTTTTATTTTTTGCTCAAAATGTATCTCATCTAAATCTCATCTTAAAGAAAAAGCTTTTGAAAAAGCAAGAAATTCCAGAGATTATTTAAAATATGCAATTTGAGTTACATATGAAACCCATTGTTCAAGTCTTACGGGCACTTACATGAAAACTATGCTTATGTTTAGAAGCTGAGCTGAAACACATGTTTGATAAGGAATATAAAATTTGATTTCATAAGAACAACAAAGAGACAGGAAAGCTTATTGATTTAAAAATAAGTATTAAAACTTATGGAATAATTTACATTTGGACATTTTGATCTAAGAATAAATGTCTCTGACAGGATATAGAAACTTAATGGACACTGATTTATATTTTTTCTCTCTTCTAAAGATATATAGTGTTGCTCAGCACAAAAGTCAAGATAGCAGCTTGGAGTCTCAGAGATGGTAAATTCAACTCCCCAGTCTTCCATTAACTCAATATATGACCTCAAAAGTTCCTCTAAAGCCTTTGGTGACTCGGTTTCTTTTCATATCAGATACATATGGCTGAAATAACACACTCACTTCACATTTGCTTTAAGGAAAAATAGAGAAGGAAAAAAAAAGAAGTATAGAATATCTAAGAACAATGCATATTGTTATATAAATGCCATGTATTAATTAAATTCTAAGATGTATTAGATTTAAATAAGAGTAAATAACAGTAACCAATACAGAGTATTGCAAAGTGCTTAATACAGGGTTTTGCATAGGGTTATCTTCAATAAACCTTAGAATTTACTGTTGTTTTTTATTGTCATAATTACTACTATAATAAAAATTGAGAATCAGTGGAACAGAGTTAGTATGAGTATTGTAGGGAATACAATTTACTCTAAGAAGTAGACCTTACACAGCTGTAGAAGAAACTGGAAGAATTAATGTTTAGAAGAGGAACTAGAGGCTTGGGGAAGGGATTATGAGATAATCTAAAAACCAAGCATATCAATCCCCCAAAGCTAGAAGAGTCAGATCCAGCAAGTAAAAACTACCAGATGCACAGTTAAATTAAAATTTCAGATAAACAACATTTTTTTTAAAGATAAATATGTCCCTGCAATAAAGGACTTTGGGTTTGAGGATAAAGTGTCAAGATTAAGCCTCCAACCTATTCAAGACTATATTATGGGCTATTAGATTGTTACCAATATTTCACTGCTATAATCAACTCTTGCAGTATTGGGGACATATTTATATAAAAAAGTATTTGTTGTTTGTCTGAAATTCAAATTTAAATGAGGGTCTTGCAACCCTAAATTAAACGGCAACCCTAAATTATGAGGGCAAAGCTCTTAGGAAGGTCTATGAGTAGGTACTGTCTCTGTGTAGACCTCACTACTATAGGTCCACAGACCAGCATTTTCCTGGAGCTGTTTTGGTCAGCAGAATCAGAAATTGATAAGAAGAGTCCATGGCCAGTTTTGCTCAGTGGTTAGAGTGTCGGCCTGTGGATTGAAGGATCCCAGGTTTTATTCTGGCCAAGGGCACATACTTCGGTTTCAGGGTCTCCATCCCTGGCCCTGGTTGGGGTTCGTGCGGGAGGCAACCTATAGATGATTCTCTCTCACATCAATGTTTCTCTCTCTCTTTCTCTCTCTTCCACTCTCCCTGAAAGGCAGTGAAAAAAATATTCTCAGTAAGGATTAAAAAAAAAAAGAAATTGATAAGAACAACTATAAATGAAGCAGAGGAAATAAAAAACAGGAACCCACCCCTGTACCTGTCCATCAATACATCTGACTAAAACAGCCTTCAAAAGATAATGGCTGCTGCTTTATTTCTATCTTCCAAATCTTATCCAAGTATCTCTTTTAACCAAGTGTAACCCAGAACTATTTAGAGAAGAAGATTCTGGAAACTAGATCTTAGCTTAACCAAACTGACGCAGTACAAATCATCCCGGTGATGATGATGATGATGATAATGATATTTCCTCATTGGAAATTAATCCTTTATGGGGAAGTTCTGATAGACATAACAAGAGGTTTTACTATATCCAGCATATGGCAAACAACATCAATCTGTGACAGAGTCTAAGTTATGTGATGTAATAGAGTCACATTATGTCAAAGCCATAGGATTCACAGGTAGAACCCAGGAGTCCATCTTGCATGTTTTTATAGGCCTCTGAAGGATCTACCATCTATGCTCTCAATTCAAGACTTGAGTTGACAGTGCAGAGACCCTACTTCTGAAAAGAACTTTAGATCCTGCAATGCAGTATTATGTATCTGAGGATAAAGAACAAAATTAATTTTTCCAACTCACAATGCAATCCTCTCATAAGACATATTTAGATTGTTACCAATTAATACACTATTATAATTACTCCAGCAAATATCCTTATAAAATAAATGTGTAGGCATGCAAATATTTCATTAGAATAACTTTCTTAGTGTAGAAATGCTAGGAAAAAAGGTAACAATGTTTGCAAGACAAATTAACAAATTTTAGGGCAAAATATGTATTACAAAATTGTTCTCCAAAAAGGCTTTACCAATTATACACCCACCAACTCAGCAACGCAGAAATGTCAAATTTCTTACACCTACACCCATACTATGAATTATCATTAAAAAATAGATTTACTAACTTGAACAGGAAAAATATTGTTTTAATTTATATGTGTAAGGTGACTTTAATATATGTAATTCATATATGTATATAAATTCTTTCTGTGAGGAAAATGTTGCTATTTCTTCTTTTCCTATTGTAGCATTCATTTGTCTTTTCTGTCAATCTATAATATATTTGTCTCTGTTTTTGTCTGTCTTTTCATTTGTTTGTGGTATTTTGCGTCACAAGATTTTCTTAAATAAGTGGTCTTAGTCAAATCTGCTAGATTGTTTGTTTTCAGTTTGTAAGTTCATGTATGAAAATCCCTATCCCCCACTGAAAGTATTTTTAAAAGTGTTTTAAAAATATGTTTTTTACTTTTTAAGGGTGTACATTTTATATCCAAGGCTAAATTTAGTTCATTTAACATATACTATGAAGGGAAAAAGTAACAATATCTTAATTTTTCTTATTAATATCCCAATTACCCTATTTTTTAAAATGAAAATGTCCCTATGATTTAAAATGCCACTTTTATCAGAAGTGTTTTATATATAATCATAGTCATAGCACAGAGGTTGAGAGTGTGAGCCCTAGAGTCAGACTAAAAGGCACAGTCACTTATAAGCTGTGTGACCTTAAACAATTTATTTAACTACCCTCTAAGTTTTCTAATGTGTAAAATTGGAGCAATGTGAAGATAAAATTGTCATGAGGATTACAAAGACAATGTAACATGGGTGAAGCTCGTAGAATAGTGTTTGATATATAGTAAAAACTTAAACGTTAGTCATTGTTATTGTGTAATGGGGTATTAAATAAAACACAATTTTAAATGAGCAGTTTTGGTTGTTAAGGACTGGATTTGAATGTTACTTTGAAGAGAGTCCCATGTTTACCTTCTGCCTCGATGCAACATGACCCTCCATTGTGATGTTATGTTGTCACTTGGAGGACTTGTTATGTACAGCCTATGGTTAAAGAAATATGGTGAACCAAAGTTGTTTATTTAGAAACCAAGGGCTTGTAGACAAAATGTGAAAGAGAATGTGAGAGTCCAAATGGTCCAGGCCTTAACACCAACTCATGAACCCCAACCCTAGGTCTGTCAACCTGAGCCAATAAAGTTCCTCATGGAGCCATCCTGGCTAAACTCTGGGCTGCTAGGTTCACTTCCAGACAGTCTGGACTCTGCATTCTGGACCTCAAGCTCTCGAATCTGACATTTTAATTCCAGACTATGAGTGGGATGGACTTAGGTCTCAGACTCTAGATTAAGCCAGGGGCCTTGAGGACTACAGCAGGTAGATGCGTTTATGGCTGGGCTTCTGGTGTGGGGGTGCCTTCTCAGGACAAGGGCCAGGGAGGTTGTAAAGGACGAACAAAGGGGGATTAATACTTAGCCCTAAATTATTCCTCTACAGGCATACCTTGGAGAGATTATAGGTTTGGTTCCAGACCATGGCAATTAAGTGAATATTTACAATAAAGTGAGTTATACAAAATTGTTGGCTTCCCAGTACATATAAAAGTTATGTTTATACTATACTATAGTCTATTAAGTGTGAAATAGCATTATGTCTGAAAATAATGTACATACCTTAATTTAAAAAATACTTTATTGTTAAAAAATGCTAACCATCATCTGAGCCTTTACTAAGTCATAGTCTTTGTTCTTGTAGAGGATAGATGTGTAGATGGTGGCTACTGACTGATGAGGGTGGTAGTTGCTGAAGGTTGTGGTGGCTGTGCCAATTTCTTAAAATAAGAAAATAATGCTTATCATATCAACTGACTCTTCCTTTCATGAAAGATTTTTCTGTAGCATTCAATGCTGTTTGATAGGATTTTACCTGCAGTAGAACTTCTTTCAAAATTGGAGTTAGTTCTCTCAAACCCTGCTACTGCTTCATCAACTAAGTTTATGTAATAGTCTAAATCCTTTGGTGTCATTTCAACAATCTTCACATCATCTTCACGAGGAGCAGATACCATCTCAAGAAATCTCTTTGCTCATTCATAGCAAGAAACTCCCTATCTGTTAAAGTTTTAACGTGAGATTGCGGCAATTCAGTGACATCTTCAGGCTCTGTTGCTTTTTCTACCACATCTGCAGTTACTTCCTCTACTGAAGTATTGAACCTCTCAGTGTCACCCATGAGGATTAGAACCAACTTCCAAACTCTTTTTAGTGTTGATATTTTGACCTCTTCCCATGAATACCAATGCTCTTAATGATATCTAGAATGGTAAATACTTTCCAGAAGATTTTCAATTTACTTTGCCCAGATCCATCAGAGGAATCATTATCTATGGCAGCTATAGCTGTATGAAATGTATTTCTTAAATTATAAAATGTGAAAGTCAAAATAAATTTTTTATCCATGGGCTGCAAAACGGATGTTGAGTTAGAAGGCATAAAAAGATTAATCTTATACATATCTCTACCAGAGCATATACATCTACATCATGGGTGACCAGATGCATCATCAATGAGCAATAAATTTTTGAAAAGAATCTTTTTTTCTGAGCAGTACTTCTCAACAGCAGTCTTCAAATATTCAGTAAACCATGTTGTAAACAGATGTATTGTCATACAGGCTTTGCTGTTCTATTTAAAGCGCAGAGTAAATTTAGAGTAATCCTTAAGGACCCTAGGATTTTCAGAATGGGAAATGAGAATTGCACTGACTTCAACTTAAACTCACCAGCTGTATTGATCCCTAACAAGAAAGTCAGCCTGTTCTTTGAAGCTTTGAAGCCAGGAATTGGCTTCTTCTCTTTAGGTATAAAAGTACTAGATGGCATCTTCTTCCAATATAAGGCTGTTTTGTATACACTGTAAATATGTAGTTTAGTGTAGCCACCTTTATTAAGTATCTTAGCTAGATCTTCTGGATAAGTTGCTGCGGCTTCCACATTAGCACTTGATGTTTCACCTTGCACTTTTATGCTATGGCAATGACTTTGTTCTTTTAAATCTCATGAACTCACCTCTGATAGCTTCAAACTTTTCTTCTACAGCTTCCTCACCTTTCTTATTCCTCACAGAACTGAAGAGTTAAGGCCTTGCTCTGGATTAGACTTTGGTGTAAGGGGATATTGTGACTGGTTTTATCTTCTATCCAGACCACTAAAACTTTCTTCATATTATCAGTAAGGCTGGTTCACTTCTTTATCTCTCCCATTCATTGGAGAAATCCTTTTAATTTCCTTCAAAAATGTTTCCTGCCTGGCTAGCATGGCTCAGTGGTTGAGCATCTACCTATGATCCAGGAGATCCCAATTCAGTTCCCTGTCAGGGCACATGCCTGGGTTGCTGGCTGGATCCCCAGTAGGGGGAGTGCAAGAAGCAGCTGATCAATGACTCATCATTGATGTTTCTCCCTCTCTCTCTTCCTGTCTCTGAAATCAATAAAGACAGAAAAACCCACAAAACTTTTCATTGGTATTCACAACTTGGCAAACTGTTTGGTACAAGAAGCCTAGCTTTTGGCCTGTCTGAGCTTTTGACATGCCTTCCTCACTAAGCGTAATCATTTCTTGCTCTTGGTTTAAAGTGAGAGATGTGCAATTCCTTCTTTCACTTGAACACTTAAAGGTTATTGTCAGGTTATTAATTGGCCTAACTTCAAGATAATTGTGACTCAGGAATACAGACACTGAGAAGAGGGAGAGAAATGGAACACCCAGCCAATGGTTGCAGTCAGAAAACACACATTTATTAAGTTTGCTGTCTTATATGGGCATAGTCTGTGGTACCTCAAAACAATTACAATACTAGCATCAAAAATCACTAATCACAGATCACCATAACAAATACAATAATACAAAAGTTTATAATATGAAAATTACCAAAATATGACACAGATGTAAATTGAGTGAGTGCTGTTGGATAAATTGTGCTGATTGACTTAATCAATGTGAGGTTGCCACAAACCTTCAACTTGTAAAAAAAAACCCCACAATGTCTGTGAAGGACAATAAAGTGAAAGCACAATAAAATGAGGTGTGCCTGTATTGAAGAGATGGGAGAAAAGGAGTACTGTTAAAGAGAAGAGGAAAGAAAACTTCCTTGGGCTGGAAACTGTTCTGGAATGAATTGTGCTGTTTCCCACAAAATCTAGGAAATATTGCCAAATTTATTGCCCCTATACTTCCTATCCCAAATCTAAATTAATTACTGTTCTTATATATGAAGCATCTTATAATTTTCATATTGTAGTGTGTATTTATGTGTTCTGGTCTCCAATTCCAGTGTGTGTGTATGTGGGGAGGAAATTATTTCCCACACCACCAAGCTCTTCTTGGACAGTAACTGGTCCTACAATTCAACTCATTTATTACACTATCTGGAGATAGCATTAGATCCCACAAGTTAAGGGCTCAGTCCTACAAGACCGTTCCACCCCCACATTCAGACTCCAGTCAAAAATCCCAGGTTGTTACCTGGGCTTCTGACCAAATGGCTATAAACCAAAGGTTCCAATGACCCCCTCCACCCCCTGGATTTGATTAATTTGCTAGAGCTGCTCAGAGAACTTAGAAAAACATTATGCTTACTGGAATACTAATTTATTATAAAAGGATATAACTCATGAACAGCCAGATGTAAGAGATGTATAAGGCAAAGTATGGGGAAATGGCATGGAGTTTCCATGCCATCTCCTGGTGTACCACTCTTCAAATTTTCATGTGTTCACCAACCCAAAAGCTCTTTCCACCCAGTACTTTTGAGTTCTAATGGAGACTTAATTACATAGGCAAGATTAAATAAACCATTATTCACTGCTGATTAAACTTGATCTAGAGCTTGTCACCCGCCCCTCCCTAGAGGTCAGGGGGTGACTGAAAGTTTCAACCCTTTAATTGCAGAGTTGGTTTTCCTGGCAACTAACTCCCATCCGTAGGTGTGGTCTAAAAGTCACTGCATTAGTATAACAAAACACACTTTTTTTCACTCTCCTTGTCTAGGAAATTGTAAGAGATTTAGCAGCTCCATGCCAGGAACAGTGAACAAAAACCAAGTACATATTATTATAAATCACAATATAACAGTATCATAGCAACTTTGCTTATGTATAGTATCATTGCTTTGCATAGTATCATTGCTTATTTAATTTTTCCCCCTCAAAGTAAGCAATGTGAAAACAGGGACCATATTTGCTTTTTTCCATTATTGATGACTAGAACATAGTAGACATTTCAGTAAGTATTAAATACAATTAAAAATAAATTTTACTCTTTACATGCTAAAATAATTTTTTATCACTGAATTTTATTTAACGTGCAGATATCATAATTTATACCATTTTCACCTCTATAAATTACACTGCATGAAATATTTCAATAAGTTTAGGACTTAATACATTCATAAAAACTTGAAATATTTTTTTCAAAAGAATTATTTTACCCTGTACCTTCTTTTTTGCAAGTAGTTTTCTAATTTTGTTAAAGAATTTCTTTATGGTAATTATTTTATTGAAGTTTCCAACTCCAGTTTATGTAGCATTCTTATTTTTAATTTTATGTTAAATGTAATCATTTCATACTTTAAATTCTAAGTTTGGTTGTTTTTGTTTTTTGTCTTTTACATTTAAGATAAACTTTATTGAGGCATAATTAACATACAAGAAAAAGTACATTAAGATACACAGTGTGATCCACTTTTACAACTGTATATATCCATGTACAGTATCTACCACCATAACCAAGACAGAGAACATTTCTATCATCACACTGAAAAGTTTCCTCATATCTCTTTGTAGCCATCACCTCCACCCCTTGCCAAAGCAACCACTAATCTACTTTGTCACTTTAAATAAGAATCTTATATAAAATGAGCCGCATGGCACATACTCAGCAAAGCATGGTTTTACAGTGATTCATCCATGTAGTTGTATTTATCCACAGTTGATTTCCTTTTATTGCTGAGAAGTTTATTTCCAATGAATATATTAATTTATTAGATGATGAATATTTTGGATATTGTCAGGTATTTAGTTTCCTATTGTTATTATAATAAATTAGTATATACTAGATGACTTAAAAAACACAAATTTATTATCTTACGGTTCTGAAGTTCAGACCACCAAAACAGGTCTCACAAAGTTAAAAATCAATGCATGACAGGACTTCATTCCTTCTAGAAGACTGAAGGCAGCCTTTTGTGGACTTTTCTAGCTTCTAAAGGCAGCCCACATTCCTAGGTGCCTGGGCTTCCACCATCTTCAAAACCAGGGTGTCTTACTCACATCTTCTCATTTCTGACTTGCCTGTCTCCCTCTTCCGTTAATAAGGACACTTATGATTATATTAGGCCCATCCAAATCATCTAGAATAATCTTCTCATGCAAATCCTTAATTTAATTGCACCTGAAATGTTCCTTTTGCATTTAAGATAACATATTCACAAGTTTTGAAGATTAGTACATGGAAGGTCATTATTCTGCCTACCACACAAGGTTAAAAAACATTATGAATGAAGCCTTTGTAAACATTTGTGAACAAGTCTTTTTGTGGATATATGTTTTTACTTTGTTTAGTGGTGGAATTACTGATCTGTATGGTAAATGTAGTTTAGCTTGATGAAAAAATGCCAGTTTTCCAAAATGATTGTATCATATTATGGCCTCACTGACACTGTGTGAGATTTTACTTACTTCATGTCTTTGTCAGCACTTAGTATTGCCAAACTTTTAAATTTTAGCCATTTAGTCAGTATATAGTAATGTCTCAATTGTGGTTTTAATTTCCACTTCCCTATTTTCTATGTTAACCATCTTTTCACATGATTATTCATGAAACACATATCATTTTTTGTCCATTTTAATTGCTTTTTGTTGTCTTCCTATTAATGAATTGTAAAAATTAATTGTATGTATGCATATATAAAAAGTCCTCTATCAAATATATGTATTTTCAATATTGTCTCTAAATCTTTGGTTTTCCTTTTTATTTTCTTGCAATGAGAAGTTTACACAGTTGATATAATTCAACTTTTTAATTTGTTTTCTATTACAAATAATAATGCTATAAACATTATTATACATGTTCTTGCAGCACAGGCACATGTTTCTATTGGGTATGAAATTATGAATTTTAGTACTCTACTGTTACCTTTATTGGAAGCCACATTTAAACATGGCTGTTACGTTTAAAATTGCAGTCCTCCTGCCTTCTTTTGGAATTCACATTCCCCTGACTCCTCTCCATTTTTTTCCATAGCACTCAATCATCATCTGTGTTCTACTCATTTACTTAATTTATTGCCTATAGTTTGCTCATTGGAATATAAGCTCCATTAACACTAACATTTGTGTTTATTTTGTTAGTGGCTGTTTACTCAACATATAGAAGAGGTGGTCAATGAGTTTTGATGAATAAATTGATTATTTTATATAATTATGAGTGAGGCTCAATATCCCTTCATGTGTTATTTACTACACATTTGTATTTCCTTTCTGTACGCTGTTTGTAACTCTTGCTATGAAATCTTCCTAATTTTATTTATAAATTTTGAAAGATTAAGAAAATTTACTGTTTATCTGTTACATGGGTAGAAAAATTGTTTTCCAGTTTGCTGTTGGCCTTCTGACTTTGTTTATGGTAACTTTTTAAATACATGTTTTATTTTCATGTAGTCTGTGTTAGCTATCTTTTCTTTAAGGACTGCAAGTTTTATGTCCAACTTAAAAATGGCCTTTCTTATTTCAATATTATAAATAAATTCACAGTGATTTCTTTATAGATCTTTTATGTCTACTTTAAATGTTTCATCCATCAAAATTTATTTTGTTTTAAGGAATGAGGTGAGGGTCCAGCTTTACTTTTATCTGACATGATTTATAGAATCATTACTGTCTTCCTCACTAATTTGTAATGATATCATTACAGTAAAGTAAAGCCAATCATGTTGGAATCTATTTTCCTTTTACTCTGTTTCATTGTTTGGTCTAACTTATCTCTAGTGCTGTTATGGACATTTATTCATCTCTAGTGCCAAAGTCCCAAAATTATTTTGTTTTTGTAATATACTCTATTTTTAACTTGTATGACTATCCCTATTATTAAATTTTTCTAATTTTCTCCATTCTTAGAAAATTTCCTTACTGCCTTTACATATTTATTTCGTAAGATGGACTTAATATACCTTTGTTTAAGTTCATACAGCATACAAAATCAAGACCCAAACTGAAAACTGCAAAGAAAAAAGCATGCAAACAACAACAAAATCTTCTTGGTATATTAATTAGGATTGTGTTAAATATATAGATTTGTTTAGTGAAAAGTGACATACCATGAGAATGTATCTTCCTATCCCAAAGCATAAGGAATGTTTCAGTTATTCAAATACTCTTTAATGTTTCTTTATAGATTTTCTTAAAGATTTTTAGATTAGGTTTAACACAATATTTGTAAAATTTATATCTGTCTCTTAATTTCAACATTCCAAATACGTATTGGTTGATTTCCTAAAATTTAAGAAAAAACTTTGTTCCTAAACCTTTAACCTCATTTGCTTCTCAATGATTATTGTGATTTTCCTTTTTTCTATTGGATTATACTTAGTATTTGAAATATTTGTGTCCCTATATTTCCTTCCACAATTCCTCTGTCCTTCCACTTCCCATTGCCTGTGTGCTATTATTTAAAGTTTATACTGGCTATTTTGTTAGTATTTACATTCATTCTGCATCCACAAGTAAGACTTACTACAATTTATCCATGAATTGACTAAAGTTGAAAACCATTTAAGCATTACATCACTATGAATAAGTGCTAAGATTACATTCCCTCTCCTCTGTGAACAATATCATAATTTCTAAGCCACTAAGTAGACAATATTAGGAGCATTGAGACAAGATAATTTTCTTATATTCAAATAATTACTTGAGTTAATTGTTTATACACAATAAATTTTTTGGAATTTTATATTGTTTTTTCTTTTATCTTGAGTAACAAATTTTATCAATCCTCAAGTTTGGTCCATCTTGTCAATCCTATAATCTTCAAGTAATCTTTTAACTTCAGAGACCCCACAATTCTCCTCCTGCACTCTAGACCAATAGCTCTTAGGCCTGATAGGCCATTATCATTCTGAGATTTTCCTTCATTGCTCTCTGTTTTCCTGTTTGTGTTATTTTATTTCTTACTTTGCGGGAGTACAAATTCAGCTAACTTTACAAAATGAGACTTGGGAAGTGTGGTTGCTCATTAGATGGTGTGGCACTTAGTTGCCTCCTCAAGGTCCATTATTTTCATACTTAGAAAGAGAGTCCCACATTTTTTTTTCAGGCTGCAAAGTGTCCAAATAAAATATCCTGTCTTGTAGCTATGTAGGTCTAATAATTTAAGAAAGCACTGTTGGGTGCAATTTCAGAAACCACTCCTTAGATAGGTGAAAATAGCTGTTAAGTACTCCAAGGACAAACAAGAACCTACTTCTAACTGGAATGCAGAAGTGATAGGAGTGGCTCCAGCAGCCATTTAAAATCTGTGGTAGCCCGGCTGGGCGTGGCTCAGCGGTTGAGCGTCGACCTAGGATCCAGTTGATAGGGGTTCGATTCCTGGTCAGGGCACATGCCTGGGTTGCGGGCTTGATTCCCAGCAGGAAGTGTGCAGGAGGCAGCCGATCAATGACTCTCTCATCGTTGATGTTTCTATCTCTCTCTCCCTCTCCTTTCCTCTCTCTGAAATCAATAAAGATATACTTGAAAAAAAATAAAAATAAAAAAAATAAAATCTGTGGTAATCTTGAGAATGCTAGTCATGCACTAAGAAAGACAAAACAAAAAGATAGAGCAGACCCTGAGTTTTTGATGCTATAGAATTGCCTACAAATATGGCTACTACATACTACTTTCATATTACATATTACTTAAAGTATTACATATTATTTATAAATATGGCTACTGACTACAAACATATTTTTAAGGAAGAGAGAAAAATATATTCCATTTGAGCAACTGTTATTTCTGATCTCAGTTGCTAGCTTCTAAGTACAATTATATATTTAAATAGTGGTAAACTTTCTAGGCTCTTAAACATTTTAAAATATTTCAATTCTGTCATACTTGGTTAATACATTTTGTGATTATAGAATTCAAGGTGGAAACTTATTTTCCTTCAATGCTGTAGGCATTTCTCTGCTATCTTCTAGCATTCAGTGCTGCCATTGAGAATTCTTATGCAAGTCTAATTTTTACCCCTTTGTGGACAATTCTTTTTTCTTTCTGAAAAAATTTTAGGACACTTTAGTTTTTCTTGTTGTTCTAAAACTTAACAAGAATGTGTCTGAATGTGGGTTTGTTTATTCTTTCATTATTTTATTTTTGTGAGAAGTGCATCATCCTAATACTAGATTCAGTTTTTAAACGGAGTTGATCCACGATAGTAAAATAAAATCCAAGTCATTTGTTCCCTTAGTACTTCCCTTACCTCCAGACCACTATTTTCATCAGTAAGCTTTTCATCCTATGTATTAAAATCCAACGTGAAGTTATTGACTCACTTTAATTGAAATATCCAGGGTTAGCCGCAGCTCAGGCCTGGTTTTATTCTAGGCTTAGATGTTGCCAGTCTTCAATCTCTCCATCCCCTGGATCAGTCTTCTTCCTTGGCTTTCCTCTTATGTAGCTCCAGGCTTGCATCAATCCACCATCAAGTCTGGAAGAAAAGGGTTTCCCAGAACTGAGTCATATCTGCCTGCCTTAGTATACTTGCCATTTTTGTTACACTCTCTCATACACTTTGTAGTTCACAGATTTTGTTTGTATATGAACCTCTCTCGGAACCAATCATAGTAGCCAATGGGATGCAATGCTCTGTCTGCCCACTCTAGAACCAAGAGTGGTGTGGCAGAGATTGCTAGTTTCACTGAAAATTCATTCTCCCTTCCCTCATAAAGACAACCCTTGGATTTTTGTTGGCCTCATGACTTCATTTTCCATCCTTCATTGCCAATAGGTGTGTGCTTGTGGCTGTGTTCTGATCAACAGCAAGTAAGAAGTGGGACATGCCATTCCAGGGAAAGGAACTTATAGGGACAGGATGGTAGAGCAACAAAAATGATGGATCTTAGATCTGTAACACCAAAGGACATATTACCAGTTCTGGTTTCTCTTCAGTCTTAATTTACATGAAAAATAATTTTCAACCTTGTTTTAGCTGTTATCTTGGGTTTTCATTCACAATTCAATCCAGTCTGTTTAAATACAAATGCTTTTAGCTCCATTCCAACAATGGCTGTTAAGTGGTTCATATATATATGCTAAATTCACTCTAAAAGTATGGGCAATTATAATTATTGCTGGTTAAGTAAATACAAAAGATGAGCATGCAGGGTGTTCTGACAGGATCAGGAGTGAGGGATTCCACACTTAACTTTTGGTGAAGCGAGTACCTTATAGTGGGAGGTATCATGCCTCAGTCCTTCACTCCAGCATTCAGTTAACCCATCTGCATATACTTAGTAGATGTTCCTTAAAGTGTGTGCTATAAGAAAGGCACTCTTCTCTAGTTTCCAACACATGTGCCAACTTGTCTTTATTTCAGTGCTGTTTGTCATTATAAATTGCATTTCAGTCCATACCATAACCATTACCTGGAAGTCTACAAAACATTTTCCCATAAACTTCTTAAAGCAATTCAATTATTAAAACCAATTGTACTGTTTAAAATAAGAGGCTTTAGAAACCTGTCAGGAACCTTGATATATATAATACTTGAAGGAACTTCTCTTCCTTTTACTTTCTTAGTCTATAGTAGTCATCTAGAAAGTGGATTTGGAGGAAAGGCAGCTACATTTAATTTTTTTAAAATACCATCTCTATTTAGAAAACTGGAATAAAAATTGTTTACTAGGTTTCAGATTTTTATTTAAAAAATGTGTTTGCCTTATTATGATAAATCCTGAAACTAAAAATATACATATAGAAAACAACTTATAAAAACAAACCTGGAAATAGACCAGTACAGGCAATTAAGAAAGCAGAAATTTACAACGAGCTTTCTAGCTCACCACTTGTGTACCACGTGAGAATCATTAGAGAACCTGGGGTGCTTCACACCCTGTCATCTTTTTTAATAGCTAACATCAAATTCTGCCAGCTCCATTCTTATCCATGAGCATAATCCCCATACTATGCCAAGCTTCCTGTTTTCAAACCTCCAATCCTAGCCCTTCCTCCACCTTGCAAATTGTTCCTTTGAGATCCCCACTTTAAAGCAGCTAAATTCTCCAATGTTCTCATTTTTCACAGGCCTTTCCCTTCACCTTACCACAGGCCTACTCCACTCCTCCCAAGTCCTCACCATCTTTTCCTCGCTATATTCATGTCTTCTCCCTTATTCTACAACATTTGCTTTTTGAGCTCCTGGGTACATGACTGGTTCCCTGATTCTCTCCTAATCAGCCACTCTATGCTCTCTTTTGTCCTTTTAACTTAAAACTCATGGCCCCTCACTCTAATCAAGATACAACTAAGACTAATATTTTCAATCCAGATATCCCCAATTTTTTGTTGAGCAAATCTAGAATATACCATCTTTTAATAAATCTGATGTTGAAAACTGAAGGAGAAAAATCACATCTTTGCCAACTAAACACCTTTACCACTAAAATTTTGAGGCTTCCACACAAATTATTTTCAGTGAATATATCCCCATTCCCACAGTATATACATCACATCATGATTGAAGTCCTGAGTTCCATTCTTGCCTCCATCCACTTTAGGAGAAAATGGGAGGTATCATATGGAAACGAGGTCTACGTTCTGCCTCTGAACCCACACAATTATCTGCATCTGCGAACATATCTCCCTCCTCCTCTTCTGTCTCCACACTGCTCCATAATGTAATGTCCTGGGTCTTTCCCATTCCCTCCTGAATCCCCAAAGACTTGGATCTATCAGTTTTCTCCTCTGGTGTTTCCAATATCATCTCATCTCCTGGTTTTTCTTGTTAATGTTAAAACATATTCAAATCTCTCCTGTATTAGAACAAATGAATAAGCTTCTTCTGACCTGTGTGTTGCATTTCTGCTACTCTTTTCTTTCCTTACACCTTAATTTTTTTGAAGTGTTGAGTACACTCACTGTCTTAGCTCAAGTAATCACTCTGCTTTCCAAGCACGTGACATACTAGAAGCCCAAGTCTACTTACTTCCCCACAAAACTAAATCATTTTGGCTGCAATTCCTTAATTTCATTTAATTTTTTTATAATATATAATGGCCTCCTATCTTCTTCTGGCCTCCACTTCCTCTGACCCATTCTCCTTAATATTGTCAGAGACATCTCTTTAGTTCTCAAAAATGTTTATGTCCCTCCCTTCTTAATTTTTCTAGTGATTCTGCATGGTTTTTCAGTTAAAGTCCAAACTTCAAAAACATCCCTCAAATGGTTTAGCTCTTCCTTTCCGTTTCATCCATCCCTACCTGATACAGATTCCATGCCTGACCTTGCCACATGAACAACTGATACAGATTCCATGCCTGACCTTGCCACATGAACAACTAATCTTGCTTCTCTGAACCTTCAACTTCAGGCCATGGCTCATGGCCCTCTGCCTGGAATAGTAACACATCTCTGCTTTGTCCAAGCCTCAGCCTGGGACTCATTCTTTCTGTCCCTTCTGCGGCTTCTCCCCATCTTGTCTGGAATAAAATCCCTTCTAAATGTTTCCATAGCACCTTGTTCTCACCCTTTCCCTAACACCTGTCACACTTGATTTAAAAATTTAGGACAGCCATTCCTCTTTACCCCTGACTAAAGGGTAAGTTCCTCAATGGCAGAACTGCACTTATTTATGTTTGTTTTCCTCATGTTTAGGATAGTGTTCAATGAATATACACAGAGCAAATTAATCCCATCTCTTTCGGCTTTTGTTCTCTGCATGGTCCGATTCTCCCAGATGAAACATTCAATGTTTTGGATTAGTTTCTTCCACTCCACTGTCACTTTCCAAATAAGCCTGGGTCATGGAAGATTTACTTAATGCAGGAAATGAATAGAATAAATGTGTACATAGATTGCATGCCATGGTAATTAAGTCATTAGTGCTGAAGGCCGATACTGAGACGAGAGCACGTTCACATGTGTTTTTATTTGTCAGAAGCAATAAGTAAAGACGAAACCAAGTAATTATAGACTGTGAATAAAAAAGAATTTTCTGGGTGGTCTTCTATAAAATTTGAAAAGGAAGCAAAAAAACCAATGTTTGTCAGTATTTCTCCTGACTTCTTTATTGAATATATTATTGACCTTCTGATACTCTCTGCTGCTTTTCAGAATCTGACTGGAAGTATTTTTGCATGTGTAATACTATGGTTTTAGACATTCATCAGCAGTTTTGTTCATAGTTTTTGACTCCCCTATGTTTTCATTCTTCTCCTACATCTTCTGATCACCCTTACGCAACACTGATTACCCTCAGCCGGACCTCTTCCAGCTTATCTTTCTCACTCGCCTCCTCCAAGCTGTTTACCTCCTGCCATCTCTCTTTGCCTCTCCTCCACCAAATAATGCCAGATTAATGTGGTGAAATGTTTGTGTAAAATTCAATACACATTTATTTCCAATGGTTCTGTAAGTTTTGTAAATTCTGAACATGTTTGTTACAAAATACCACTATTGGTAGTGATATTTTGGGTTTGCATAAAAAATAAAATATTTAGTGTTGTTATTTTTCTCTGGAATGGAAATAGAGAACCCTGCCCCAAGGACAGCCCTTGTTATCAGTATTATATCTGTAGAGGTATATTCTCTGGTGGAGTTGAGTAGAGGCTCATTCTTTGTCACAACCAGAAAGAAGCCTCCCACCACATCCATACTTACTAACATAATTGATTACATACTTGATTTTGAGATATATGCTTTTAGAGTTACAGAAATATTCTTGCCCCCATCCAAGATACCCAGGAGAAATTAACAATTTAATATTTTTATTTTTTAAATAAAAGGAATTTGTTTAATATGTCAGTTCCTATAGGTGAAAGGAACAATTTGTATCACATGAACTATATGAACAGGCAATGAAGGAGCTTCTTTATGCGGGGCACAGAGAAGCATTAGAAAGATACTCTAAGACTGAGCATACACAGAACACCATTTTTAATAGACATAAATGGATGAATTTAGGGTACAATAATCTAAACCTAGTGTGATCTTAAACATCCTGAACCTATTCCCACTGAGGAGATGAGAGAATGTCCCCTTTTTAAATCTAAAAAATATGGCTTTCATCAGGCTGGTGGGACTCAACCACTGAGCATCAACCTATGATCTAGGAGATCGTGGTTCAATTCCGGGTCAGGACTCATGCCCGGGTTGTGGGCTTGATCCACAGTAGAAGCCTGCAGAAGGCACCCAATCAATGACTCTCATCATTGATGTTTCTACTTCTTTCTCCCTCTCTTTTCCTCTCTCTAAAAATCATTAAAAATATATTTTACAAAAATAAAATAAGTAAATAATATGGCTTTCTCTGGATAGCTGAAAAGGCTATAACTCTGTTTGACCATGTATCACCATTTGGTTTTGAGCATCACCAAAACCCAGGGTGTGCAGAGAGTAGTGCAAACTTATTTCACTCATTGCATAGGCAAAGTTTGCTCCTGGCCTACTCAGTGATTTAACAATTTCTATTTCAATACAATATAAATCACATATGACATCTCTTCTAAGACTGCAGCATCAGGGTGTGGGTTTGGGCCCCTGAGGAGAGTTGTAAGGGGAGCAGAAAGTTCTGAGCTGTGGACCTGAACAGCTGTTCAGTGGTGGCAACAGCAGCTGTTAGGAAGAAATGCCTTTCCCCACAATGTGCTCTCTTGCTCTCCTGTCCCCTTTCTTGTCAATAGCCAGTCAACATTTATTGATTGTGCAGAGGCTAAGGGCTAATTCTTCTGTGTAAGCTTATCCATCTGCCCCTCTTCTTTTGGCTTACATGTTCTCTCCAGGGTTTTATTTTGTTTTTATAAACAGCTTTCTATCTGCCTGCTTCTTCTCACCATATGGCAATTCTGATATATATCTTTTTCGTTGGAGGGGAAATGTGAGACAACAGGAGAGATGAATCTCTAATGCAAAAAAGGGTTGAGAAGGCTAATCATAGCAGTGGATGGTTTAATAAATGCTTTCTTCAGCATGATTCTAATCCCATTACTATTGAACTTTTTTCAAAAACAAGAAAGACTGATTTTCACAAATACAAATGTTTTCTGCAACCAGCGTCTCCAGTTCTCTCTTACCTGTCAACATCGAACAATTTAATTTGGTCTCTTCCCTTTCTACGCCAATAAAACTCTTTTTGCCAAATTGCAAGTGACCTTCATGTTACAAATTGAAGAGTATTATTCAGTTCTCATCTTACTAGACTTTTCAGCAGCATTCAAGTCACTCAGAACTATTCACTTCTTTTTTCAATAAAATATCACACTGCTTTCATGACTTCACACTCTCCTGGATTCCACCCACCCTTAGCGACACCTTCTCATTCTTTTTCCACAGTGAATTGCCTCTCCCTGACCTGTAAATGTATGTATTTCCCAGAGCTTTTCCCTCTCATCTCCTCTCCTAGCTCTAATTGACCTTATCTAGCTTTGTGGCTTTAAATGCCAATGATTTGTTTACGATTTCAAAGTTCTCGCTCTAGCTAAGATTCTTCTTTTTGAACACTAGGTTTTATATTGGACTGATTTCTTTTTTAAAATTTATCTCTATTGTTGAAAGTATTACAGATGGCCCTCTTTTTCTCTCCATTGACCTGTACTGATTTCTTGACAGTTCTGCTTGGACTTGACTAAAACCAAACTCAAACGACCCCAACCACCTTTGCCTTACTCAGTTTTCTCATCTTGGGAGCATCATTGCCCCACAATTGTGCACATCGTAAGTGTAAGATTCCTCTTGATTTACTTTCCTTCAGTCCCTATATGAAATGCTGCAGTAGCAGGTCACTTTAATCTCCATGTACATCATTAATTCACTTTTTTTTTTTTCATTTTTCACTGTTACCACTGAAGTCTATATACTGCTTTCTCTGGCAAGGAATATGGCAATAATTTTTGAAGCTGTCTTTTATTCCAAACGCACTCTATTTTGTTATCTAGAAAGCATCTATAACGAGCTTTTAAGTCTTATATCCTGAGAATGTCATTGTTTGATTTATAATCCTTTAGAGGTTTCCTATCGCATATGTAATAAAATGCACTCTCTTTAACTTGCCTCCAAGTTTCCCTTAGATTCAGCCCTGCTGACTTTTTAAATTTATTTTTTCATTAATCGTAAGGAAGGAAGAAGGGAAAGGGAGAGGGAGAGGGAGAGGGAGAGAGAGAGAGAGAAACATTGAAGTGTGAGAGATACATCGATTGGTTGCCTCTCGTAGACCCAGGACCAGGGCTCAAACCCACAATCTAGGCATGTTTCCTGACCAGGCATCGAACTCTAGATCTTCTGGTGCATGGGAGGACATTCCAACCAACTGAGCCACACCTGGTCAGAGCTGACTTTTTCATTTTTATCTTGTGGTCCTTACTCAGCCCCAGAGCACCCTTTTGCTAGTCTTCACAAGTGCTATTGCCTCCACCTAAAAGGGTCTTTCTTGAAGTGGTCACATCCAGTCTTATTCTCATCCTCCAAGTATCATCTTAACTGTCAGTTTCCCAGCAAGGCCTTTCATGACAATCCAATCTAAATTAGGGGCTCATGTACCCCCTTCTAGTCTACATCACATAATCTTATTATTTTCCTCTGTATAACTTATCACACCATGTGTGCATGTGCTTTATTGTTTAAGACCTGACTAGCTTCTGAAATGTAAGCTACATGAGGATTGGGGTCTATATCTGGTTTTTGTTGGTTTGTTTTTTGTCACATGTGTATAAACAATCACCCATGTTTAGTTAATAAACTAGAGCTTAACAACTTACCTGGGAACAAAATTTTGAGGTTCTACCTCCAAACTCATTAAAGAAAGATAAGCCAACTGTTGTTCTAACTCTGGTAATCTACTCAGAATATGGATGATAGGCCAGTGTTAGGTCAAAGGCTAAGTTAGGATATCTGGTAAAAATTATGGAGTAATTTGAGACTAAAAGGAAATCAAAGCAGAGAGAAAAAGTAGAAAAGAAAGGGAAGAACTATTATATGGGCAACTCTGGAGACTGAACTGAAAATAAAGAAGATACAACAGTTTGCAGAAAATCTAACCTAAGGAATCAGAAAAATTAGATTTCGGCATATTTTACTACATTGGAAGATCAAGTCAAGTGTTTCAGGATGGATATAAAACAACACTTTTGAAATAATGCCAAGAATCTTGCTCAAAACCTGTTTAATCAGGTTGTTAAATCCAAAATATATATTCAATTTAGATCAAGGCAGGTCAGAATTAGAGAGTCCCTGGGAATGCTTTAGAGGAAATACCACGAGTGGAAAAAGTCTCCCCTCTCCAGATGGGGATCTATTTTAAGTTCCTAAAAGTGCCAGGGCAATGGAGGAATTCAAAATGTATGTGGTGAATGCTGTGGTAGACTCACTAATACCCAGTTCTCACAGTCCAGAAGTTTGGGGTTGAGTCCAGCTCAGATGATAGACCTTCATTTGCCTAAACCAGTAATGGTCATCCCTCAAGCTCTCACACCTAAGCCACAGGAATTGACTAAAGGGGGACATGCGAACTTATTCAAGTCAATCAAATGCAAGTGGAAATTTGTGGGGATCCTGGGAAATGTTTTCTGATTAGTAAGTGAGGAACACAGAAAGAGATAATACTTTTCTTCTAGATTTTGCAGTGTGTGGGTGTGAGGTCTGAAACTGGCTATCATCTTAGGATAAAGCCAGCATTCCAAGGAAGGGAGAGCCAAGGGAATTAAAAGGAAGAGGCGACTCATCATCAAAGAAGCCAACACTGAATCACATCCTCTTTAGACTCCCAGTTAGGAGCACAGTAAGTATCTGTGTAGATTTAGCCAATTTAAATGTGACATTGTCTTATTTTATAAGTCAGATTTTGTAAGGAGGTAAGATGATCCATTATCCTCCCACACTTTTAGTCTTTAGACTAAAATGGGGAGAAGGCTACTGATAGGCTGCCAGCCTCATCTTCCACAGTTCAAGCTGGAGTAGAGCTTGGATGGGGCAGGGAGTGACAGTGTTTCTCTCTTAACCATAATAGTTGCTGAACAAGAAAACAATAACACTCTCTTACCCAATCTTGCAATAAAAGAATTGTTTTTATTTATTTTTTAAGTAAAGAGAAAAATCAAACAAGAAATAAAAGGACTACATTCGTTATTTCTCAACATTGTTTTTCGTCAGTTAATTCTAAAACATTATTTTGATAATACTAATGATCATTATAATAACAATAATAAAACACTGACAATAATGGGAACATTTATAGAGATAGTACTATGTGCTGAGCACTATTATAAGTATTCCTCATGTGTTACTTCCTTCAAACTGCATATGAAGCAGGTACTTCTTAGTCTCTCAATATTAGTGACAAAGAAATCAAGGCACAAGAAGATTAAGTGACTTGTCCAAGGTCATGCTCCCATTAAGTGGAAGAGCCTGTTTTTAAACTCATAATCAGCTTCTAGCAGTTGAAGCTTTTAAGCATTACCCCAAGCCCCAAGTTATTGTGGGGATGTAAATGGAAGGAGATGATGAAAAATGTAATTTGCTTTCATGCTCTTACAGTTTGTCACTTCCTCTTGAAGCATAGCTATAAGAATACTTGCTTCTGCCATGTTTAAATACAGTGGAAACCATGGCTGTATCATGTCATGCACTCATCAGTGTTTTTGTGACTGTTGGTGATTTCTTACTGATTGCATATTCAATATAACTTTACACTTATGCTGCCCAAAAGACCTTTTTTATTTTTAAACAACATTAAAATAAAGAACATATACCACAAGAAAACTTTCTAAGGAATTTAATATCATTCATTGCTAATTGTATCTTTTAAGAAAATGAGATATGAGTTATTTAAGGTTTTATAATTTAAAAAAAAATACAAATCCTTACATTTCATTGTTCTAAAGACATTTGAAGTAGTTTTTACCATACGAGGACCTAAGTTTCCTCTAAGAACCAGTAAGGAGGAAATTGTTTCCTGGGTCCACATAATGCATGGCCAAATTATTGTCCATAAAATCATTCAGGAAAACCCCAGGTGTGACACTATGAGCATTTAGACTGTAAAATATAAAATATGACTCTACTTAATATGCTAACAGGACTAGTCAATCATGTAGTTTAATCTAAGATTTAAATAGGTATAAGTCTTCTGGACCTAAGTGAAGAAAGACAATGCACTAAAACCCCTTAAACTTCTTTTTAGACATTTGGAATATGACATTCTTGTCATCTTTCAGTGCGGATGTAACTCTAATTCCCCCAGCTGCAGTAAACATTTAAATATGTTGGTTTTCTGTTCCCATGGGGTTTCAAGCTGCTCTGCCAAATCTGTTAATGTGGAAGATTGAAGTCAAGAAGAAAAACTTAAAAACCCTGAGAGCAAGTCTGAGATAGAGAAGAAAAGACAAAGACAGATATAAGAACGGGAGCAATGAAAGATCTATTTATCATCATCCACAAAAATGGAGTCATTCACGTACAAAGAAATACAATGGGAATGCTCCTTAAACAGGAAAAAATATGCTAGTGATCAGGCATAGATCCCACAAAAAGGGCTTTTACATAATGACACGACTTTACAATACCAACCTTTCCTTTCACTGATGAATATTAGAAAGATCTATTTTTTAAAGCCCAGAGAGATTCTTGCAAGCATAGATACATTTCAATATAATTTTTTATTTGTGGAGAAGACATTTTTAAGTATTAATTAACATGAGTTTCTTTAAAATTCTTGGCTGTGGCTGTAGCAGCCTCTGTGCACAATTGCCGTAAGCAGGATATCTTATAGGAAGCCAAACAGGACCTTCCTATGTAACTCTCATGTCTGAGCCCGCCTACCCACTATCGCTGAGGAAATGTAGTCCCTACTCTCATAGTGAAAAAGCTCATGAGTCAGATTCAGAAGCTATCTGTTTGAATCCCATCACAGCTACTTTCCACTATTCGATTGAGCTGGTCACTTACTATTGTGAAGCATCAGTTTTTCTTACTTGGAAAATACCTACCACCCTCATAGTGTTGAGAAGAGGCTCTGAAATAATGTAAGAGTACATCATTTCTTTCTATGTTTCTGTCTTTTCCAAATTTTGGTAACAATCCTGGCCTTAGAGTAGCAAACATATGAGGAAAATGGTATATTTATAGTACTTTCCATGCAATCATTGTGATTATTGTTTAATGCTTCCATTCAAACGGTAGAATAACCATTAAAGTAGTTATTATTATATCTATTATATATCAGAAAATTATGATACAAAAAAATTTTACTAACTAGGTCATTTGTTGATCTAATAATATTTATTGAGTGCTTACTATGTTTTAGGCAGTGAGCTGAGGATCATGGACACAACACCTGTGCTAGGGCTTCTGTTCTTTATGAAGTCCCATCTGGAAGGGAGAAAGCAACACAAAATGTTCATATGCACTTAGTAGCCAAAGCCAGCAGAGCCAAAGCCCTCTGGCTCTTTTTATTACAGCAGCCTGACTCCTATGTTCAGTAAGGGGCCATCGACCTCATTTTCTCTCATTCTTGTAGTATAAGATCTATAGTATAGATCCTGATGTTTTCTCCTGGGACTTACCCTGTATTTGGAGGTCTATCTCCTCAGGATAATATACCTCCCCAGACCACAGTGCTACACCTTGCCTACATCACCTGGTTTCATCTTTTTCCTAGGTCTCACTCACTCAGTGCAATCATGTATCAATAGCTTTCTATATGTCAGGCCTTATACTCTGCTCTGAGGAGAAAATATATATATAAGGATAAAGATAATAAAAATATTTTGAAAAATTGCTGCTCTTAAGAGGTTAGAATATAATAAGGGAAGACTGTCGTTGAATAAATAAGAAGAAAATATTTTAGATGCTGGGATAGAGGACTGTAACAGATGAGGTGAAATGTAAATAATGCCTGGTCTACATTATCTGCTTGGTATTAGCGTGGGTTGAGGAAAAAGATGAAAGGTTGAGTTTCAACATGTTGTGACTGAGTTGATGTGGCACAGGGAAGGGTCATGCCCAGGTGGATATTTAGACGTTGAGCTCAGGAGAAATATCTTGCTTAGAAATATACATGTTTAAGAGTCAAATAAATGTATATAGCTTTTCATTTGAAGCAATGGATAGCTGGATAGCCCAGGGAGAATATCTACAGTGAAAAAGGAAAGGGCCCAAGGCAGGCAGGCATTGAAGGAACAGCAGAGTTAAGGAAAAGGAAGGGGTGAAGACAGACCCAGATGCCTTCCTTGTAGAGGGCACCCTCATCTGTGACTGAGAGGTGAGACTTCATCAGCCTTCACTCCCTTGCAAGCAGCTTCATAACAGAACACATTCCAGATAATACTTGAATAAAAGCTATTCACAATACCCTTAAGAAAACTTACTGAACTGGCATTTCAATTAAAAATTTTTGTAAGGTTTTTATTAAAACAAATGAGAAAAGAATAGATGAAGAAAAAAACTGTCCTTCATGGATGAATGGATAAAGGAACTGTGATATACAAGCCAGGCAAAGAGGAATACTTTATAGCATCACCTGTGTGTGAACTCTAAAAAGAAAGAAAGAAAGAAAAGCTGATAGTGGGATGAAGCACTGTCATTTCAAAGTTGATTTCCAGGGGCTGCTGGTGGGGGGGAGGGTAATCAGTGATTAGGCCAAAGGGCAAATTTTCAGTTATAAGAATAAATTTTGATAATCTAATGTACAGCATAGGAACTATAATTAATAATAAAATATTGTATGCTTGAAAGTTACTGAGAGTAGATCTTAAGAATTCATACCACATGCATGAAAAGAGAGATAAATATGTCAGGTGAAGAATGTCTTAATTATCTTGACCTTGGTAATTTTTCCACAGCGTATTTGTATATTAAATCAACACGTTGTACATTTTAAATATATATAATTAATTTTTCAATAATTTTTCAAAAAAATTTTAAGAAGTAAAATAAATTCACAAATTTGAGGCCTCAACAGATGTCTTAATGTCCCATAAGGGCTTAGTTTATGTGTTAAATGGTGATATTTGATCTCAAGGTGGTATTTTTAACATTCTGGAAATATTATTAGATTCCCCTAGCTATATAATTCTATAGCTTTATCATTTTAGCACCTTCCTGATATAACTAACTTTTTTTCTTTCTTTATTATGCATATTATAATAATATAGGGATCACTGATCTGTTTATTTCTGTTCTCTATTTTAAACAAATGTGCTAATCTTAAAAGAAAACATGTATTCATTGTATTTCTTATATTTCAGTAATTAAAACAAGTAATATAATGATTATATTTTTTGCTATATGATTTTATTTTTTTTAATTTGGAAACTTATTCCTCAGGGAAAAAATGTTTTAGTTACAACCTTTTAACCAAGACCTACCTTTTGAGAGACAATTATAAAAAAGAGGCTGGTATGTGTTTTAAAGATTGCTTAGTTGGCAGTTCCTAGAATGTGATACTCAGATAATAATACCAAGGCATAGTACTAGGGGAGTAGTGGGATGAAGCACTATCCTTTCAAAGTAGAAGGTCCTGGTCTCTTGTTTATTACCACTTCTCCAGTGTATGGAATGGTGTTTGTCACAGAGAAAATGCTGAACAATTATTTACCAAATAGTAAACTAATGGTGGTAGAACCATAACAAGTAAAATTATATCATTTGGAAACTTTTCAATGGTTGACCTACAGGCAGAAACCAAGACTTCCAGGTGTTTCCTACTTCTGCTTCTATTCTTAGAGATTACACTTAAGGGGTTCCCCACAGGAAAACTTTGCATAGCCTTGGCAACCTACCATTGCACATGAAGGCACAGTCTGAGGGTGGTTATTAATGGGAAAACAATCCAATTTGAAAGGAAGCTGACTGTCCTTTGTGCAATGTCTTCTTGCTTATTAAAAAATGTTTATTATAAACCTAAATGTGATACTTAGATTTTTATATTAATAATGCCTTACATTTGTAGTTTTCAATTAACTTCCAAACTGACTAGCTCCATTAATCCTAAAAATGGTTACATGTAGTCTATTGTGAAAAGAGAAAAAAATTAAGCAGATCAGATGAATGATTTGCCCAAGGTCACAAAATTATTTTTTAAATTTATCTTTATTGTTGAAAGTATTACAGATGTCTCCCTTTTCCCCCCTGTTGACCACCTCCTCCCTGCTCCCACCCCCTCCCCAGGCCTTCACTGCACTATTGTCTGGGTTATACATATATGCATATAAATTCTTTGGTTAATCTCTTCTCCTGTCCTTCCTTTTAAGATTAGAAGTTAGCTCTTCCAACCTTTATTCCTTATAGCACACTGCAGAGTAAACACTAATTCCATCTGGTTTGCAAAATCCCCTGACTTGTAATGGAATGAAAACTTTTTAAAAATTAACTTCTACAGGAAAAAAAAAAGTCGATGTGACTAATTCTTCTGAAATAATAAAACAACCATAAGACCACATAAAAGTCATCTAAAAAGCTGGGTGAAGAGAAGATCAAAGATGCTTATGTAAGGACAAGGTAGAAGCCAAGCTTCAGAATTCAAAGCTTTTGTGAGATCTAATCATTTCTCTTGCCATTCATAAAATCTTAAACATTTTCTCTCCACTTTTTGATGTATAATATTCAATCAATTGTAATGGAATATAAGTGGATAGTGCTTGTAATAGACCCTAAGCATGAAAGTGAAAATTTTGGCATGTGGACAGCACTGCCGCCTGCAGGGGAGAGTGGGCCTTTTCCTGCATGTCCAGATGATTTCAGAAAAGAAAAGAGAAATGACCTTGCAATTGGGGTCATTTTCATTCCTTTCCTTCTAGGTTAATTGAAATAGAAGATTTTTTTGCCCTCTTTTCTACTTTAAAGTCAAAGGCAATGACTAGATTCATTGCTAGGAAATATATGTATATTTCCTTTTTCAATGGATTTATAAATTCCATTATAAAGCTATATAATCTATAATATAAAAATACATAATAGACATAAAAGGAATGAAGGACCCTGATGTGACTTCCTGGAATGAGGCATTTTCCCAGGTTAATGAGATTTTTGAATCATAGGTGGAGCTAAAGCTTCATTACTGACCTACTTCTTATGCTATTGCATACCAGCGCAGAGAGTAGGCAATAAAACTCCATGATTAAAAATTTCATATGTCCTTTAAAATTGTACATTTCGACAGATGAATGCAAAAATATTCACAAACTACTTAGCTAGTGAATTGTGAGCTTTTAACAGAAAAAGAAAATCAATGGCAGCATTTTTTCAAAGGACCAGTTGTATACAACCACTTGTTCATTTTTTCTGGTGCATCTTTATGAGATTAAATATATAAAATTATAACTCCTGTGGTGGTTTTCAAAGAGTTAAACAATAAGCTCCTATTAAGAAAATATTTTGTTGCAGCAAATAGTATTTAATTCTAAATTCTCTAAGTGAGGAATGTGGGGGAGCTACTAGTGGAAAGAAATGGGGAAAAGACAGAAGAAAGAACATTTAAAAACTAGCAGAGTGCATACAAAGTAGCACTCTACCTAGAAAATATATTCATTTTGTACCCTTATATACCAAGAAACCTATAAAAACACCTACTATTGAAGACCCCAATTTTTTTTTTTTTTTTTTTACAAAGAACATTGGGTTTTATAGAGGTCAAAGAGAAACATATTCCTAAATATTCTTCCTTGAAACACTTAAGTACTAACAATTAGGAATAGATATCAAGTTGTGAATAGTTTATGCAGGGACCATCTGTATTTATGTGACTGAACATTAAATCATTACTGAGAACATCCGATAGAGAGGACATCTCCCTTACCACAAAGAAATGATTGGTTCATCACATGCCACCATGGCATGGGATCAAGAGCTAGAACATTTAAATAAGAGAACATGCAGAACAAGGATAGTGGACGAGCAGAACAAGATCAGAGATGTGATCCAGTCACTAAAATAATGGGGAACGATAAGTGACACCAAAAGTTAATAGTCATTCGGCTTATCATTTAAAAAAATTCTGTCAGTATTTGTAAAAGAAAGGTATTGTTTACTAAAGAAAGGGTAGATCTAGCCAATATTTGTTCTTTTTATCCTAGAGTCCTGAGTGGAAAATCACATAGGCATATCACTTAGAGAATTATGTCTAAATACAGTCTATTATTACTTGAGTGACTTCAGTCCAAAGTACTTTGGGAACTGAAAAATGCCACAGATTCTACTTCATCGTAAAGGCACTGTGCTGCAGGGAAACAATTCTAGCTGTAGGGGAGAAGCCACGGCCACCAGCCCTACACTCATTGGCCAGAGCTACATCTCTATGGGAAGGTCACTTATCATCTGATACTTTTATCTTCATATGTGTAAGAAGAGGAGGTAATTACTTTGTCTATCTCCTAGGATTACAGAGATGGAAATGATGCTTGCGACTGTTATTATTTTTATTATCAACATAAATAATAACTCATAAAATAGCACTTTACAGTTTAAAAGTAACTTCAACTGCTTTATCCCATTTAATTCTCACAGCAACTCTCTGACGCAGATTTTATTGTCTTCACTTTCCAAGCGAGGAAATGGAGTCAAAGGGCTCAGCACATATGTCATATCATGAAAATGATGTTTGAGGACTAAAATTCTGATTTTCTGGTGTTCTACCCTGCTATCTGCTATACCCAATCATTTCATCATGAGTATTCTTGTTTCATTCCAATTTACAGTGGCAACAAGGGACGAGTCATTCCGCATCTACGAGTAACTCTAACAACGGAGAAATCCTCAGCTACTAAGGAAATGTATTCTATTGTTTCAATACTTTCATTTTTAGAAAGGTCTTCACCATGATCTGAAATCCACCTTTTTATAACTACCACTTAGTATTTTTTTATTTCTGTTCTCTAAAAATGTGCAAAACAAATAAAATCCCTTTTCGATGAATGACTTTCAAGGTACTTCATAGTCTTGTCTGTTTTGTAGAAACTAATTCTTTCCAAAATACTCAGAGTTTTTAGAGATGCCCTCATCGTCATGATTTTTCTGACTCTGGAAATATATTAACTGTCAAAGATACCTTTTTTCTTATGTCTAGTACTTACAATATTGCATTTGATTTTATGATTACTTATTTTTCCGATTAGATTATGCACTTATGGAAAGAGGGGAAGGAGAAGCTCATGAAAATCCAACCACATTTGTTTATTTTTCCTGGAACCTAACATAGATCTTGGTACATAAAAACCCTTAATATATAGCATGTCAAACTAGTAAACTAAAATGTTAATTAAATTTAACACTGTTAAGTAGCATTCCAAAAGATGATATATAATAATAGAAATTCTAGAGTAAAACATGGTACAGTTCAACTTGATCATTTATTCAGTCAACACTATGGTATAAAAAGGGCTCTTGATGTGAACAGGAGGGGGAGACATGACCCTCCAAAGTTGGTAACAGGATCTAAAGAAATTTTACACGAGAGGTGACAGGTCACCAGTTATTAACCTAGAATTGAAAAGACAAGTATGCTTCCATATATAGCAGAAGTAGTAAGAGATTAATTTACCTTTGGACCATGTTATGAAAGGTTATGCACATCACAAGAGGTCAGGATTTTAGCTACTGGATAATGGTGACCAGAAAACTTTCAGAGCAAAAAAGTTGAATGATCATATATGTAGTTTAGAATATGAACCCGGAAGCTAAGGAACCCATTGTAAGTATTTTCCAGTTCTGAAGAAAAGTTATGAATACCTGAACAAGGGCATTGACATCCTGAAGGAGGAACAGCCATAAAGGTAACTGGCATAACCAAAGTGGCGAGCAGGAGGTTTCAGGCACTGCATGAACCTTCCACATAGATTAGAAACACACCAAATAATGGAAGAACTTTATTGATCCATCCATCTATGTACTCATTTATATTTGTTAAATTTTATTATAGATATGGTTCCTGTCCTCATGCAGTCTAATGTGTGTGTATGGGAAGGGGGGGTACAATTTAATAGGAATAAAAATAAAGTGGGATCAG
The DNA here is from genome assembly GCF_054644295.1 of Miniopterus natalensis. Classification (NCBI taxonomy): domain Eukaryota; kingdom Metazoa; phylum Chordata; class Mammalia; order Chiroptera; family Miniopteridae; genus Miniopterus; species Miniopterus natalensis. The sequence goes on from NC_142089.1 coordinate 52,011,065, forward strand.
TTATAAACAGCACAGTCACACAGGGCCATATGCTCAGGAGGGCTAACCTCTTTAAAAAAGTCCTTCAATGGCTGTCTTGAAATGTTTAATACTTTCTGCTTAAATTTGTGCTTTGTAAATAAAATTCAATGAGACAATGATGATTGTGTCAGCTCATGCCCAGTCTGGCTTCTCACTCCTCCTTTCCCACCTCCACACAAGGGTTCTTAGCTCCCTGCTTCTTCCTCCCTGGCACCCCAGTCACTGCTACCCTGCACAGGGGTGGTGAGCTCCCTCGCTTGTGTTCACAATCGCCTCCAGGGAACTCCTGTGTGTGAGCAGAGAAGAGTGGAGTTGATGCGTACCTCAGGTCATTTAGGTGGGCAAAAGGACGTGTGTGTGTGTGCGTGCACCCAGCATGAGTCCCTGCCTTGGCCCGACAGTGCCATAGCAGGTTTAGCAGGTGGCTTGATAGGTGCCTCAAGTCTACCATCCTTCAAGAGTGTCCCAGGACAGAGGTTGCACTTGTTGGGGGTCACCTGTCCATCTTGTGGAGATGGCAGCCCATGAGAAAGGCCCTGCATTTCCATGTTGCCTTGGGGTTTGCAAATGCTGTAGCAGGCCCTGGTCATAAAAGAGCTGAAGTTGAGGATACTCTGTAAGCACATAACCCAGCAGGGTGTGGAAGCCTGGTAGTCTTCTCTGGCAATGAATCTGAGACTTTGACTAAGGATAAAGAAGAGTTTACCCATGCAAACAGAGGATTAAAACAGTTCCAGAAAGAGGAAATAACATGTGAAGGTCCACGTCAAATCAGAGCCCAGCAAGTATTCCAGGAACTGAGAAAGTTGAAAGTGATGGGAGTGGGAATGGTGAGAGCTGAATGGAGGACACGTGGCAAGTCAGGCTAGGGAGGAGGTCAGCAGTGGTGCTAAACAATGGGGGGGTCCAAGAAGGAACTGAAGCACTGACAAAATAAAAAAATATGTGTCCCCCAGTTTTAAGACAAGCCTTAACTCCCTGTACTTATACAGTTACTTTTAAGTAAATGGTCTTACAGTATTCTCTGTAAAATATCATTTTATTGGAATCAGTCCATTGTCTTTCTTTGTCAAACGTAGATCCTGAATTCTCATCACCTTGAATTCTCACCTCCTCCAATCTGTGCCAGCTGGATCTTCTGGAGAAAAAGGCTCTTCAAGAAGTAAAACCAGCACGTGCTTCTTCGTGCCTATTGCTACCACCTACTGAGAGGCACTGTGGCTGTTTCACCCAACCTCTCCTGGAAGTCGGTGCTGTGTGAAAAGTGAATGGGCCCCAAGAGTATATCAAAAAGCCTCTCAGGGCTGCAGCCAAGCACATTTTACAGAAATAGCATAAAGTACTTTTTTTTTTTTTTTTTACCTTTAGTAAGGATTTTTTTTATCACACTGACATTTAGTTTATTAGAGCTAAGTTTACAAGACCAGCTCCTGAAGAGCTTTTGCCTAAATCAGTTGCCATTTTATATAGATAAGATGAGAAAATCCTGAAGAAATATGGCTTTTCCCCCCTCAAAGCTTATTCAAAATAAAATCACATCAAGTCTTTACCATTGGGAAGCATATATATTTACCTCGGGCTTTCAGGGAAACAGGTATGCCCAGAAATAGGTTTAATCTGAGCTAAAAGCTATATTTTCTTACCCAAATTGCTAGTTTATCTTCTCTTTCCTTGGTGTCATTTTTTTTTTTTTTTTAAATGAGAAAGACTATACATCCATTTATAGACTCTTAAGAATATAATTAGAAAATAATAAGTACTACTTTTATGGATGGCTATGGGAAGGAAAAAATGAAGACACATATAAAAACCTTACAAGTAGTGTCGAGTAAATGCCCCTGGTTTAGCGTGCAATAACTGCCATAAAAAAAGGAGAGCTAATTTTTGTGACACTTTTACCACACACCAGGCAAGTTGGATGTGGTTTTTCCAATTTAATATTCACGCCATCCCACTAAGGTAGGCAGCATATTCCCCAGTTCATACCCAAATGAAACTGAGCTCCAAAGGGTTCAAGTAACTTGCTAATTTCACATAATGGTTACTGCTAGAGCTTACTCTTAAACTCAGATGCATCTTGCTGCAAACCCCTTGCCTCTTCTTCTGTCTCATATTAACACACTGAAAATGAAAGAGGAATAGAGTTCTGTGAACAGGGAGTGGTTTGCAAGAATAAAGTCATGTGTTTAGTCTAAGTCAACGAGGGAGATTTCAAATCTACTTTTTTGCCTTACTGTAATAATAATTTGCTGGATAGTATTTGATTAGCCATATCGATATCTTATACTTTGGTTAGCTCATCCCATGCCATCACATACAACATGCAAAAATATGGTGAAGATCACTTAATAAAGAAAAGAAAAATTTCCATTTATTGAGTGTTGGCCATCTATAAGATTTATAAAGGTGTTCATGAGTTTTTCCTCTTTTTTTTTTTTCTTACAGGAGCCATTTTAGACTACGAGTTGACCTCAAAGAAGGAAGCCCTATGCTATAAATGGAGTAGCAGAAAGAAAATAGATGAGTCCCTGATAACATCATGGGGCCACCAAAGCAGCGTTCGATGATTTATTATCAATTTCTCTTTTACACAGGAGAGTGAGCCCGTCATTTCCACTGTTAGTTTTTTTTTTTTCCCAGTTATATGCATTAAAAACTAAGTCCAACTGATTTAGTACCTAGAAGTGATGTGCTTCAAGTAATAGAAACTAAAATGTGGTGCTGGATTGGCGACAGAGCGGAGTAGGTGCTAATGAAAGCTGAATACCTTAGGACCACTATTATACACCAACAAAGTATTTAGTCAAATCATCACCTACCATACATTGAAAGGCCAACCATATGCTGACAAAGGCTATATATAGTATTAAGAGAAACAGTACAATATGTGCAGAATGCTCATATGGATTGTTAGCAAAATCCTAAAAGAATGATGAATTCAAGATGGAACTAGTTGGCCAGTCTGAGAGTTGAGATGGAAAGACATGAATCTTTGCTAAAGAGAGACATTCTGCCTATAACCTGAAATCTCAGCTGACTGAGAGTCTGGTAATTTGAAAACTTCCAGGTTTAGAAAAGCCAACTGCTTATACCCAAAACTGAAGAAGTTAAAAGAACTATCTGTAAATTCCAGTTTTAGCAATAAATATGACTGGTGCCCCGCCATACAAAAGTGGTGAGCCTGCTGGCAAAGACAGTGCATTATTTCATGTCTTCAGTGTAGCAGACAGCAAGCTGAGAATTATTTGGGTGAGCGGAGCACAGGGGTCTATAAATAAAAGACCAGAGTTTTCAAGGTTAAAAATTCCTTTTATCTAAGATCTTTAGCTGTGTTTACTCACACTTGGAAATGACCAAAAAGCAACTACACTGGAAGTAATACATTCTTTTAGGGTAATTTACTCTCCAAAAACAACCCCTTGGATCCTGAACCCATATTAATGAAGTGATTTGTATTATATGTGTGATCCATAGGAAAGATATGCCCCTGACTGTCCACCTCAGATAGGGCCACAAGTTAATGGAGAAGGAGGACACTCCCAAAGGTCAAAGTCAGGAACCACCAAATAAATTGGACTAGAGAGTCCTTACTGAAAGCAGAACCTGGAGCTACCTGATAGACAAACCAGTGGGCTCGCCCCACAGCCAGCGCAGGAAGCCATCAGCATTGCCGCTCAGCAAGATTTGATGATTGCTGTGCACCCAAGAAATTATTCATGTCTCTGTATTAATAAAAGTATCTAGTTAACTGAACCATGGAGAGCCAAATTAAGACCTGAAGAAGCAGCCTGCTTGTCACTGAGAGAGATGAAGTATGAGCAGAATGCGGTGACTGTAGGGGAGACATCAGGGTTTTCCTGCTTAGAGAGGAAGAAGCGGTGCTTAGACATAAGGTACCCAAGGAACAGACTCTATAAAGCTGTGGTAGACTGCATACTTGTTCTCAATTCTTCACTCTCTGCTGGGCAACTGAGCAGAGGAAACAGAGTACGCTGATGACTTGCCTTGGCCAGTAGAAAGTAAGAGGAGGGTACATGAGCAGAGGCTTTAGACAGGCTTGCATGGGCCTTTGTGCTGCACCATGAGAAAAACATGATTAATGTCCGTGCAAGGAGAATGTGGAATGTGGAACAGACCCAACCAGCCCCAAAGGCTGGGCCCAAGGCCAGTGAACACTCAGCCCAGAGCAGAGATGACCTACAGGCATATGAGAAAAATAAATGCTTGTTTTTATAAACCATTGCATTTCAAGGCAGTTTGTTATGCAGTGTCATGGCCGATAAGGCAGCCAGACCTATCCTAACTGCCATAGCTCAAAACAGAAAATTTGAATATATTGTTAACAGATATGATGCCTAATGAAACAGAAAACAAACAGTGAGCAAACTGCAGACGAACTCCTGAACACCCAAAGAACAACTGAGAGAAGAACCAAGAAATTTCTAGAAACCTGCTAGAATGGTCAGGATAACTGGAGCAGTGAGCCTAAGGAATAAAAATGAACAGTCAGATCAAGGTGGGGTCTAAAAAGAAATCACAAATGATCAAAGAACTTTTTGGTTTTGTTGTGGGGTCTTTTAAATGGAACTATTTCCAAAGTAAGAAATTAAAGACTTAAAAGTACAAAGTTGTTAATTTCTGTAATAAAACTGATCAAAAGCAAAAAATAAATTTCTCTGCAAATGGACACAGTGTAATCATATTTTTGAGGTGTGAAGTTACCCAAGTTTTCAAAGAATTTAGGAGAAAGGCCAAAGGTCCAGAAAATGGAAACAGAAGTGTAAATAGTACTATTAAATGAGCAAAACAGAAAAGGCTAATTTTTCTTAAGCATGCATTAAATGAAACAGAAGGAAGAATATTGGATGAGGTCCTTAAAAAAGAAGTCAGGAAAGTATTACATAGAGTAATTGCAAAGGCCTTTTCTCCATATAACATGGAAATTGATGGATTTGAGAATAAGGATATTAAAAAAGATCTTTAAGCGTCTGCAGGAAATAGAAGAGCTAGGACAGAGCATAGATGTCATGTAGAATATTTTATGACAAACTGCTGGTCTGAGCCAATAATTCTTGGGCTGGAGAAGGAATTGTTGCTCTAGACAAAACTGGGTGTGGGGGGCGGGGGTGTCAAGGAGAAACTGAAACACAGTTTCCAAATACATTTCAAAGCAATAGTTGAATCACACAAAGAGAACTAGCTAAGTATCTTTTTTAAAAAGAGTGTTTTGTACATAAAGAGAAAGCAGGAAAAAAGAATAATAAATCATTGATGTGGTAATAAACAGTGTGGTAGGTCATGAAACTGTAAAAGGGAAGGACTGGCCATAAGCATGAAAAACACTTTATAGAAGAGAGAACTGTCAAGCAAATGGGGAAAAGCAACAAAACGGGAATGTAGAGTTTATAAAAGGAATGTAATGGTTGTAGAGGTACCAATGTCTTAACTGCAGGGTGTAATTAAAATATGCACATAGGCAAAACTTCCAGATACTTTGTATAATTTGAAAAACATGTGAGGATCAAATAATACTATGTATTAGAAAAGGTTCCTGAAAAGTATAGAGCTTTCTACAAATAGACGTAATTAATGGTTGCAAATGTTAAGAGTTACTTCTCCTGGGTGAATAACATAGAAATGCTGTTCAGTTTCGTAACTATAATGTACTAAGCAAATGTCATGCTCTGGGGGGACACATCAATAATGAAAACTGGCCCTGGCCCGCTTGGCTCAGGAGTTAGAGCACTGGCCCAAGGACTGAAGGGTCCCGGGTTCTATTCCAGCCAGGGACACTTGCCTTCATTATAGGCTTGAACCCCAGTCAGGTCAGGGTGCCAGCAGGAGGCAACTAATCAACGTTTCTCTCTCCCTTCCACTCTCTCTCTGAAGAGCAAGGGAGAAAATATTGTTGGGTGAAGATTAAAAATAATAATAATAATGAAAACTAACATAAGCATTTCCTCTTACAAGCCAGACAATGGGCTTAAAGGAGAATGTTTGCAGCTGTCCAAACTGAGCCTCTTGTTGTGTTGTTTTCCTGGAGACAGCCACCATTGAGTATCTTGGGAACTCTCCAGAAACACATGTCCATAAAAGTACATGTGTGTGTTTATGCATATGTAGGTATGTGTGTGATATATATTTATACATATATGTCTATATGTTGATGTATACGCATATCCAAATAGCCTTCAAAGTGATATATACATTTACATTCCGACCAACAGTGCACAGTGCTTTCATCCTCATGCCTCCTGCCAAAGCCATTTATGATCAAACCTTTCGATCCATCCAAATCTAATAGCAAAAAGACATTTCATTGTAGTTTGATGTCCAATGGTCTCATGATGAGCAAGTATAAGTACATTTCCACTTATTTAAAAGTTTTTTTGTGTGTCCCTTTTTATAAAGTATCTGTCTATCATCTTGGCCTGATTTTCTACTGTTTTTAAAATTCATATGTTGGAAGTGAAGAGACCATTGTCCTATGTCTTGTCAGTTTTTTTCAGTTTACTTTTCTTTCAATTTTATTTATTTATTTTTTCAACCATAATGTCACTTTTAAAAACTTTTTATTTTGAAAGTATTATAGAATCATATTCAGTTATATGAAAAAATACAGAGACATTCTATATGCCTTTCACGTAGTTTTCCTCACTGGTAACAATTTCCATAACTTAGTACAATATTCCATAACTTAGCACAATAACTAAGTTATGGTAACATTTTCCGTAACTTAATACACTGGTAACATTTTCCATAACTTAGCACAAAATTTCCATAACTTAGTAAAATAACTAAGAAATTGACACTGACAAAATTTGTCAACCTTGTTCAGATTTCCCAGGTTTACCTGTGTGTGTGTGTGTGTTTAGTTCTATGCAGTTTGATCACATGTAGATTTGTGCGAACAGGACTATAGTCAAGGCATAGTACAGTACTGTTCTATCTCAAGGGTCCTCTTGCTACCCTTTTTTATTCATAGCCACCTTCCTCTTTCTGCCCCTCTCTAACCCCTGAAAACCACAAATCTGTTCTCCATCTCTGTAATGTTGCCATTTCCAAAATGTTATATAAGTGGAACCATAAACTATGAAAACGTTTGAGAATGCCTTTTTTTTCACTCCGTGTAATTCTCTTGGGATCCTTTCAAGTGTGTTTCAATAGTTCCTTCCTTTGTATTGCTGAGTAATATTCCATGGATCTTTGACAGTTTTTTGTTTTTGTTTTTTAACCATTTATTCACTGAAGAACATGTGGGTAGTTTTTAGTTTGGGGCTATTACAAATAGAGTTGATATGAGCAATTGTGTCCAGGTTTTTGTACAAACATAATTCTCCCTCTTTTTCTGGGATAAGCGCTCAACAGTGCAAATTGCTGAGTCATATGGTTAGCACATGTTTAGTTTTGTAAGAAACTGCCATATGTTTTTCCAGAGTGGCTGCACCATTTTTCATTCCTATCAGCAGTGTATGAGGGACACTACTTCTTGGCATACTTGCTAGCATTTGGTGTTACATTTTTATTTTAGCTTCCTAATAAGCACCTAGCAATATCTCATTGTGGTTTTAATTTGCATCTCCTAATAGCCAATCACCTTGAACATCTTTTTATGTGCTTATTGCGATTTCTGTATCTGCTTCAGTAAAATTATCTTCATGTCTTTCGAGCATTTTAAAACTTGTTTTATTTTGTGTGGTATTTTGAGTGTTCTTTTTATGTTCTAGATAGTATTCTTTGCTGAATATGTGATTGTCAAATATTTTCTTTCAATATGTAGCTGTCTTTTCATACTCTTCAGAGTCTTTTGCAGAACAAATATAATTTTAATCCAATTTATCTAATTGTTCTTTTGTAAATCATGTTTTTCGGGTCAAGTCGAAAGAACACTTTTCTAAGCCATAAATGCCGAAAAATTTTCTTCTATAATCTTTCTGGAAGTTTTATTAGTTTTATGTTTCACATTTAAGTTTCTGATCCATTTTGAGTTAATTTTTGGGTAAGGGGTGAGGTTTAGGTTTCAGCTTAATTTTTGCCTATGGAGGTCCAATTGCTTCATTGGAAAGTTATCCTTCTTCCATTGAATTGTTTTTATGTCTTTATTACAAGTCAGTTAGTTGGGCATATTTGTATGTTCTCATTGTGGGTTATCTATTCTGTTCCAATGATCTATGTGTCTGTTTCTCTGCCAATATCACACCATCTTAATTACCGTAGCTATATAATAAGACTGAATTATCCAACTTTCAAAAGTTGGATATTCTTTTTCAAAATGGTTTTGGTTATTTTAGTTTCTTTGCATTTCCACATAAATTTTACATTGATCTTGTCTCCATTTACAAAACATTGCTAGGATTTTTTTATAGGGACTGTGTTGAACCTGTAGATAAATATGGAGAGAAATGATATCTGGAATATGTTAAGTCTTCCCTTCCTTGGACACAGTATGTCTCTCAGTCTTCTCTGATTGCTTGCATCAGCATTTTATTTTTTTCAGCATATTTATTCTGCATGTGTTTTCTTAAGTTTATAATTATTTCATTATGTTTGGGGTCTTATGGTATTTGGAGTAAATAGTATGATGTTTTTAATTTTTTACACATATGTATTGTTAACATATAAAAATGAAATTAATTTCTGTATGTTGATCTTGTATCCTGTGACATGGTGGACTCACTTTAGTGCTAAAAGTATTTCAGTTATTTTTGTAGAATCCTTATGATTTTACACATAGATAATCATGAAAATAAGGACAGGCTTATTCTTTTCTTTCCTGTCTGTATGCCTTTTGTTTATTTTTCTTGCCTTATTGCACTGGTTAGAAATTCTAGTACTATTTTGAATGAGAGTATGAGATGGGAATGGATATCCCTGACCTTATTCCTCTAATCTTAGAGTGAAAGCACTCAGTCTTTCACTACTAATTATAATAGTTGTAAGGTTTGTGTAGATGTCCTTTATCAAGTCAAGGTAGTTCACTTTTATTCCTAACTTGAGAGTTTTGATTATGAATGGGTTTTGAATTTTGTCAAATACTTTTGCTGCATAAGTTGATATGATCATATGATATTTGAATACTTAAATTGATTAACCCGTTTTTTCATAATTCTGGGTTTTGTGTTTATCTTAAATGGGAATGTTTCTAGTGTTTCATCAGTAAGGATGAGGCTGGCTTGTGTTTTTGTGTGTATACATGTCTGTGTATTAAGAAAATTTCCAGGTATCAACTAATAGTTTATTACAGTTTGTTTGTTTTTTTTAAAGTAAACTTTTAATAGAGAGTGAATTGTATTATAAATATTTTCAGAATCTATAGAAGTAATCAGGTACCCTTCCTCAGTTATACATAAATATTTCCCGTTATTAAACCTTCTTGTATTCCTAGGGAGAAGCATTTTTTGGTCATAATATATGATTCTTCTAAATCATATATTATGGGTTCTATTTGCCAATGCAGATTTTAGGATTTTCAAGGCATGATTCACATGTGCTATTGTTAATTTTGGGACATGTTTGTGCTTTGCTTGCTATGCCTTTGCATCAAGGTTATGGTGGTTTCACAGAAGAAATTTGGAAACTTCTCTTTGTTTCTCCCTCCTTCTAGCTCTTGTTCTCACTCCTATCCACTCTCTTCCCTCTGTTAATTTTTCTTCTCCTTGATGCTTTTATAGAATTTGCCTGTGAGGCTGTTTGGTTTGGTGCTCTTTCAGGGAATAATCAGCTGTTTTAGATTTTCTAAATCCTCAGGCATCAGATTTGGTAATTTATATTTTCCCAGAAGATAATTTATCTCATTCAGGTTTTAAGAAATTATATAGACTTTAGACGCTTACCATTTTATAATTCTGTATCTGTGATTATATACCCATTTTCAGTTTGTATTTTATCTGGCTTCCTCCTTTTTTTCCATAATAAATTTATCTAATAGATAACTCTATTTTTTTTGTTAAAATGAGTTTTTCATACTAAAGAAACATCTTAGTTTTATGTATATTTTATTATACTCTATTTCCATAGTCTTAACCTATATACCTTCATTTATTCATTCCTTCTGCTTATTAAGTACTGTACTTGCATGGAATTATATTGTACTAATACTAAAATTTTAATTCATTTATTAGTAACATGAGTACTTAGTGCAATACATTTTACTTTGAGCACCAGAACTACTTATTACCTATTTTATAAGATCTTATAGAGTTATAAAGTTTTATAATTAAGATTCCCACTTATTCTACCACATAAATTTTGATCTCTCTACCCAAGTATTGTTTTAATATGCATTTTAATTTTTATGTGGTTTAGGATTTGTTTTTTATACCTGTTACTGGTTTCGGATACTATTTTCCTATGATTTAAAATGTGGTGTGCATAATACCTACTTAGTGAAATTTACTGAGGTTTTCTTTGTGGCATGAAACATGATCAACCCATAAATTTTCAATGGCAATTGGAAAAAGGCTGAATTCTAATTGCAGGTATAAATTTTATTGCTTACCAAGAATAATTATTTTAATTATGTTATTGATTACCCTTAAACATTTCATAATATTTGTTTAATGCATCTGTCAAGGGCTGAGAGAACTTAACTACATGTCCTATTATCATATTTCTGCCTATTGCTTGTATTTGCCAAAAGTTTAACCTTTTGAATTTTGATGCTATGGTATATAGTTTATGAAGATTTCATAACAAATCTTAATTGTGGATTTTGATCTTTTTATTATTAAGTGATTTTTCTTTGATAATTTAAGGTGTTTTCCCTAAAATTAGACCTAGCATCATTTTAATAAAATGACCTTTACTTGCTTCTAATTTGAATTTGTTAACCTATATTTTACATCCAGCCCTTATTTTAGTTTTAGATGAATATCATATACAGCATCTGTTACTTTTGTATCATAGTTGGGGGTCCTTTACTCTTAATAAATGATATTATCCCATTTATATTTACTCATATAACAATGAGCTCTGGCATTTTATTTCATGCTATATTTTGCATAGTTTTTATTTATTTATTTATTTATTTATTTATTTATTTATTTATTTATTTATTTATTTATTTAAATATATCTTTATTGATTTCAGAGAGAGGAAAGGAGAGGGAGCGAGAGATAGAAACATCAATGATGAGAAAGTCATTGATCAAGCCCGCAGCCCGGGCATGTGCCCTGGCCGGGAATCGAACCCTGATCACCTGGATCCTAGGTCGATGCTCAACTGCTGAGCCACGCCCGGCTGGACTATTTTGCATAGTTTAATGTTATTTATGTTTTATTTTTGCTACATGTCTATGTTTCTTGTATATATATGTTTTAATCTTGTAATTTGGAAAGCATGTTCTCTGCTTTTAGAATTTCTGGCAGTGACCTGACTATATATTTCAGAAATGATATATTTAAAGTTATTTTTGAATTGTGAGGGAAAAGTTTTCTCATAATTTTCATGTCTTTTATGACAATATTTTTGGCATGTTCTTACTTTTTTTTCTTTTCCAGAAAGTTTTACAAAACTCTCATATGCTCCCCTTCTGTTTATATCTGTTGTTTGTTTTTTCCCAAGGCCAACTGTGCATTAGAGGATGATAGAAAGAGCATCAGGAGAGTGAGTTGGATATTCAGGGAAATTAAATTTAAATCCCTTGTCTTGAAATATCTCCCAAAGAAAGCTTCTTCTAGGATTTTGACTTTTCTCTGGGTTACATATACTTTCCATATTTCACAGTAAAGTATGGCACCAGCTTTTGAGTTGTGATTTGCAGTTTATATTAATTTTGTGTACCACATAATCAACTAAAAGATTTCTTTCCACCACGTTTTCCCTTCCAAACACCCAGGCTGACCACCTTTGTTTTTAATGTAGCATTACCTTCTCTGTCATTCTTTTCTAACAGTTCGTGGTGGCCCAGCTACCACAAAGCAACTGAGTCTTTGCTGTTCCAAAGAAGAGGTCACTGACTTGACCTTTCAGAAAGTGAAACTTACCCTTGGATAACTCTGCCTGCCTCCTGCAAACATGAAGGTACAACTCTCGCTGCTTTCCTCATTTTACCTGGACATAAATTTCACAACACTTTGGCAGACTCCAAGTTTTCATTTATGCTTCTTTATTCTGTGTTTTGATTTTAAGTTGGTTTCAAAGAACAGGGCAGAAATGTCTTTCCTCTGCCATCTTGATTGCTCCCTGGATTCTTTAACACACTTTAAAGCTGAAAGTAGAAAAAGGACAATGAAACTTCCATGCTGTTATCACTGGAAGCTGCAGTTTCTTGTGCAGCCAGACTTTGTATTTTTAGGAAGTTCCGTGCATTTTTAGAAAGACATGACTGTCTTCCCCGCAAATCTGAAACAGATAGCCCTATGGGGTGCATAGAATTCTACTCAACAATCTGTGAGTCTACACCAGAAATTCATAGGGCTGCATGTTGTTCTTTCTACCCCTTTCTAAGAGACTTTTTATTATATTTTCTTGTATGGTTATAAATAAATAACATGTCTCTCCTCAGAGTTTGTATTAGAACATTTGCTATGCATTTTGTTTTTAATCATGGTCCCTAGAGACTTGAAACAAACAAATCACTTCTACTGTATAGAATATCAGCTTGGTATTACCACTCTAGGAAATAGTGTTCATTTTTGTGGCTTCATTTCAACGTACAGCAGAATTTAGTAATGCCGCAATCCCCTACGTAGTTGTAGTAATACTAAATGAAGCAGTGTGAAACTTATAGATTTATGTGAACTCCCATGTCTGAAATCCATCGTTTGGTGGTATTTAGTTTGCCTGGCTTATCTGTTTATCCACTGCCTGTTGACTGCCTCCCAAACGCTCCCGATGAGGTGATTTCATAATAGCTGAAATGATACTGCATTCCTCACCTATAACAGGTGGTTCCCCAAGTGGCCGTCCATCTTCCCTTGTGGTCCCTACTGTGAACTGTAAATCATGTCAGGAAGTGACAGCCTGTGAGGCAGTGTGATCTATCATCATGTGAGTCACCAGTCACAACACACACACACTTGATCCATCCTATGTGCAAGTGATGGATTTGGTCAAAAGACTGCCATTTCACATTTTGGAAAACATAAACTGATGTGAGCTCCTAATGAAATATTTTAACCTGTGATTTCATATAGATGTCGTTATGTCATCTCTCTGAGAATTCGGCTGCCAAAAAAAAGGTTGAAGAAGTAAGAAGTAATACATGTCAGGCTGGATAAGACAGTCCCATAAATATTGATTCTGAATCTATAGCAGTCACATATATATTCTACATATTATATACAAGGGGAGGCAAAAGTAGGTTCACAGTTGTTCGTATAGAAAATACAATAATTAATCAATAATACAAGAATGAACTCTGTGTTTTTCATACTCACAACTGTAAACCTACTTTTACTACATCCTATGTGTGTGTGTGTGTGTGTGTGTATAATTTCATTATTCCACAAACATTTTGAACATTTTATTTGATCCCAAGCACTGTGCTAGGTTTTAAAGATAAGTAAAAATCATAATAATGATACACTCAGAGTCTAAAGAAGAAGGCAAATGCATAAATAAACATCTATATAAACATATTATTTGGTATTTGGATGCCTTATGGAAGCATTAGGGAGAGTACTTCATTCTGAGGTTAGGTGGTTGGCGGGATAACATGAAAATCAAGGTAAGTTTCTCTGGAGATGTGGCATGAGATGAAGATTAAAGGGTCAGTAAGAATCATGTCTAGTAAAGGAGTTGGGTTGGGAGAATAGTGGTAGTAACATTTCATGTATAGTTTAATGAGCAAATGGTAGACTCAAGGAATAGCCTAGAACGTGCAAGGAACTGCCGGCAACACTATAAGAGTTTACTCAGTGATCCTGGGAGGGATGAGATATAAATGGAGAAGTAAGCAAGAGGATAAAGTTGGAAGCATCCTGTGAAGGATGTATAGCAACCCAGGCTGGATCCTGGGTTCAGGAGCTTCTGAAGAGTTCGTTGTTATTGCTGCTGAATTTTGTTTGTTTGTTTCATTTAGATGGTTTTCCATTTTTAGATTTTTCTCCAAGATTCTGAGATTTTACTGTCTTTAAAAAAATCCTCATATTCCTTTTAATTGTGTTTTTAATTTAAATTAAGGCTATATTTTAGAGCAGTTTAAGTTCAGAACAAAATTGAAGGGAAGATACAGAGAATTTTCATGCCCCCTGTCCCCACACTAGCACGGCTCCCTCTGTTTGTAAATAGTTTTATTAAAGTATAATTTACATACTTTAAAATGCACTTGCTTTAAGTATATAATGTAATGATTTTTATTAAATTTATAGTGTTGCACAATTATCAACACAATTTCATTTTTTAGAATATTTTCATCCCTCACACCCATTTGTAGTCACTCCCTACTCTTGCACCCAGGCCCAGGAAACAGTCATCTGCTCTCTGTATTTGTAGTTCTCATTCTTGGATATTTCACACAAAGAGAATCACACAATATGTAGTCATTGCATTTGGCTTCTTTCACTAGCACAAGGTTTTTGAGGTTGACCCACATTGTAGGTGTCAGTAGCTTATTCCTTTGTATTGTCAAATAATATTCCATGGTATGAATATACCATGATTTGTTTATATATGTCCACCATTGATGGACATTATGATTGTTACCATTTTTTTGTTTATTATGAATAATGTTGCTATAAACATTCACATCCAAGTCTTTGATCAGACATGTGTTTTCATTTCTCTTGGGTAGACCCTTGAAGGTAGAATTCCTGGGCCGTATGGTAGATTTATGTTTAGCTTTTTAAGAAACTGCCAAGCTATATTCCAAAATAGATACACTATTTTACATTCCTACCAGCAATGTATTTTGGGCCAGTTCTTACTAGAGAGTTTAAATTATGGGGATGCTGTGGCTGGGTTTATGCTTTAAGTAAATCTGGTGGCTATTAGAAATGAGACTGGAAATAAAGTGACCATTTAGAAAGCTGCTGCAATAATCTAGGTGAGAGCTACTAAGACATTGAACTAGACAACTGGTGGTGATTGGAATGGAGAAGATGAATCTCAGAGGAACAACTCTACTGGATAAGAAAAGGTCATTTGCTTCGTTCAAGTGTGCAGCTTTGGGGATGACACTCATGGAGGTGTGAGGACAGGGAGGTACCTGCCCAGCCAGCCAGATTAGCTAAGAAAAAGAGATTTGAGGTGACTAAGCTTATTGTCATCATGTCAGAAATGCTCAGTACTAACAAATGTAGCCCAAACTTTCCAGCAGCATTTACACCATCACAGTGTCATGTTTTTAGTGGTTCATCAACTGCATATTGGGAACAACAATGCACATGATTTGAGCATTTCTCTTGCTTTAGAGATTATGTTTATTTGGTTGTAAAAATAATTGCAGGAAAATTTTATGATAAGTACATAAATACAGTGTGTTTATAAATTCTATGTGTTATAATTACTTGTATTGTTAGGGCATAAAGTATTATTTTGTGTGGACTAAACTCATATTCCATAGTGTTTTACTGTTATGTTACATTAAATTAATATTGCAAGGAAAAAACATTTGACAGTATTCATAAGCCTTATTAACACTCTTTTCCAATGTTCTCCTCCAAGCAAACCGGATTGTTGTAACGGGAGTCTAACTGAAAGATGAGAAGATAAGGGCAATAAGATGTTTGGGTTCAAATATTTTTGTACACACTGAAAACAACCGTTAGTCAAAAATACCTGCCACTCAAATTAGACCAGGTTAAAGGCTTAAATTTGTGATTGAACAATCACATGATATGTATAACATATAAACAAGAACAACCTATAAGAACAACAAATACGAATTTGGGGGAGGTTAAGTAATATTTAGTTAGATTATCATGAATTTGGTTTTGTCATTTACTTTATTAAATTCTTTCTATAAGGAGCTGATTAAATTATTGCCAAGTTTAGAATATAATTGTAATAGCTTATACAACCAAACTTAATTCTCTTTAATATTCAAGAAGACCTATGCTTTGCATATTTGAAAGTCAATTCTATAGGTTGAAAATTAGAGATTTGCAAATGTTCTGCCAAGTGTGAAGCTTTCTGAGAGTAAAATCACACCCTTAAATGAATAGCAAATAAATCAGAGCCACAAGATTTGCTTATATTGGATCTTGCAACTGACAGCTTTTTAATTGCTTAGAATTTTCTTTGAATAAAGCCAATGATTAGAACAGAAAACTGAAGGCCAGACCTTATTTCATCTCTGTACTCAGCAGAATGTTTGCAATAAAAAAGATGCACAGTTGCTCAGTTTCTTTCATTTTAAATCAGTGTTTACTCATTCTAAACACTTATATTCTAAATATTAAAGTAGAGGCTTAGAAGCTGATATTACTAATAAGAAAAATGAAAAATTCAGTCAACTGTTCAGTTTTTTGCCAATGTTTAAACTATTTGGCATACTGTTGGCACAATTTCAGTGGCATAACTCTGGGGCTCTATCATTATCATAATAGTCAAAACATTTAACATGGGACAATGAAAAGAAACCCTAAATACATACATAACATTAAAATAATGTCATAAAAATAGTGGTCACAAAATTAATGAATACTACCTATATCACTAAGAAAAACACGTAAGTCAATATGAAAAACACACCATAAATGACACACAAAAAAAGATCAAGTTATAGAAAATAAGTTTTGGAGGATTATAAAGTCAGAAAGTAAATGACAGTAATTAACTAGTCAGGTTAATCCTACCAATAAATTCAAATTAATTAACAAAGAATTAATTTAGTTTACTTTAAAAATATATGAACTCTTAGGGTTTTTTATTATTTAATAAAAATTTGGTGAAATGAATTAATAACCAGTTAACACAGCCAAGTTTACTTAATTCTAAAAAAACCACTGGTGGTACAATAAAAAAAATAAAAAAAAGTCTGTTGAAATATTTCAATGACAAGTTCAAAATCATTAACTTTATACAAGTATTATGACAATATTTGCCTGACCTATAATCTGATTTATTTTGGCATTTTCTTATATGTCAGACAGAATGCAAAAGACACTTTTATCTTATAGACTATAATACACTGCCTAGATAGCACCAAAAAAACAACCAAAAACAGTTAGATAAACTCAAACACCCTTCCCGTTTGATTTTTGTGGGTACAATATGTAAACATTTAAAATAATTTTTTTTTAAAACAAATGGCCTTTATATTTAGTTTCCTCATGTTCAGTATAAAGTAATGGTTAATATAGGTCAGTAAAAAGTCAGATTACCTGGGACTAAATTCTGCTCTGACACTATTAATTGTATAATTTAGGGCTAGTTATTTACCTTCTCCATTTTTCAGTTTCCTCATCAGTAAACTGGGGATAATAATTGTAGCTACTTTAAAAAAAGATTATTTTGAAGGTTCAGTAAGTTATAAGATATAAAGCCCATAAAAAGTACCTGGGATGCAGTAAGAACTCAATTAATGTTCACATTAATTACTGAGTTCTTAATCTACACAGCAAATTCTTTCACAGCAAATCTTCTTGAGTGAATAGTCTATACTGATTGATTTCTTTATGCATTCAAAGAGCATTTGTGGGGTACTTAATAATATTTGTAATTTGTAATTTTGAAGGCAGATGTTGGACTAAGCATTGGAAAAACAAAGGGCAATGCAACTGACTCTGACTTAAAGTAATGCATAGTTTCATAATGAAGGGAAGAAACATAAAGCCCAAAAAAAATTAAAAAATGGAAGTACAGGAAAGCACTAGCTGCAGTAGGAGCACAGAGTTGGGCATCAGATTCGGGGAGGGAATGGGGTTTATGGAGAGTTGGGTATTAGGATGTTCATTCATATGCTGGGATTTGAAGAATACATAGGATTGTCTTGGAAAATAAAGTGAAAAAGAGATCTACAGAAGGAATGTAGTATGCAAAGGCACAGATGCCAAATAAATTGTTATGTATGGTATTAGAGAAAATGGGTGAAGACAGAGAGCATATCTTGAAAGTCAAGGATAGCAAAGTCTCTGCCCTGGCAGAGGAATGAGCTCCTCAGTCAACTAACCTAGCTGTGGTTTGGTTCCACTGGAGGCCTCTCCTTATCCATTGCCTTCTACTGCCATATAAAAGAGACAAAATGTAAAAGTTTTGTGTGGGGTTTTCTGGGAACTTTTCTGCTTTTGCAGATCAGTTTCTGGTGGCTGAGGTTTGGAAACCAGAATATGGTGTAGGCCTTGAAAAAACAATGAGCCTCCATTTGCCAGGTTTGGGGATTCGTTGGTTGTATAACATCCTTATGATCTTAGACAACTGCTAGGTTGTTTGTACTTCTGTGACTACAAGGTTAGTAACCAAACTTAGAATTTTTGATAAGTCAAGAACCTAAGTTCTGTCTTCTATTTGCCTCAGGGGGAAAAATACTAAGCAAAAGGCAGCAATTGTAAAGCACTATTAATCTAATATTCCCACTTGCCACTACCATACATGAGTTGATTTCTTATTTTACATTAGTAATAATAATTTTTATTTATCACGTAAAAGATATACATCGGGAGGTTTGTGGTAGAAGACTGGGTGGTCAGTTTGTCTCATCTTCTTTAGCTCCTTTTTGTTCCCAAATTAATCTGCCACCACATCTGCTTGCTCCTGCTTAGGTTCACATTAATTTTAGTAAGAGAAGAGAATTAGACTCTTCCATTTTACCCAGGGAATGATTAGCAAACCTTTAAGCTTTTTGAACTTCTAGCCAAAATCAGAGGTGACCTCCCTTAGGCAGGCTAGTAGCCTTACTTCTCTACTTCCACATGAACCAGCTCAGATGAATATTTTCTTTTCATAGAACCATGTTGAAGATGACATGAAGCCTATGCACTTGAACTTTCTACCATTTTTTATATCAAGGGTGCTAACACTCCAGCTTCATTGCACACATGGTCTGATTCACAAAACCCAAGAGATAGTAGGTTAATTGCAGGCTTTGCTGTATTTTAAGGAGTGTGTTAATGTCTCTGGGAAAGGAACTTAATTGTCCTCCACCCACATCCACTCAACCAACACCATGTTAGATACCATTGCAAGTAACACTCCACATCCAGTTACCAATTTTAACATAATTTGGAGTTCTTTGATTGCAAGCCACAGAAACCAATCCAGACAACTTTTTTTAAAAGTGTATTTTAACTCACAGAATCTAAGAGTTTATAAAATATAGGAGTCAGGGTGCAGTCATAGATCTCAGTCAGGATCTCATGGACAGTATCTTCTGAACTCTGGTATTAGAATATTTCACTTCTCACCATGTTTCCATGTGTCAATTCAATCAAGGGAAAAATATCTCTGATAAAAATATTTAAGTAATGTGAGTATCTTTGAATCAGTCATCATTACCTGAGAAGGATGGGCCATCAAATGATCAACTTTGGTGTTAAAGTATATATGTGTGTTAGGGGACAGGGACTACAGGAGATAAGGTTCTCACAGATAAGGGAGTTTTGTTTTCAGATAAAGTGATAGGCACATAAGCACCCTTCCTGAAATAACTCTCATCTTTTCTTCCATTACACCACTCTATTTTCTTCTTGTCTCTTTGATTACTTTTTTCAGTTTCTTCCATGGGTTTCTCTTCCTTCATATAACACTTTTTTTTTTTAATGAGAATTCTGTCTTTGGTTATCTTTCCTCAGTCTATATAGTGAGATAAGAAGACAAAAGACACTCTTGCTACAGCTTCAAGTCCCATCTGATTTTAATGATTCTCAAATTTTTATCTCAGTACTAAAAATCTCTCTGTTGACTTTCTAATCCACATTTCAGGTTCCTATAGACATAGCTCTGTAAATTTCCTACACGCATCTCAAACTCAACATATTGAAAACATAACTCATTTTCCCTCTATGGAGTCCTGATCCTCCTCCCATTTTTCTTATCACAGTGAAAGTAATTGCCATCAGTCTTGCCAAATCAAAAGCCTGAAGGTGACCTTATGCTCTGTCTTCACTCACTGCCTTCAGAAGGGATTGGCCATTATGTATGTTAATTGTGTCAAGTAAAGAGCTCTTGAATACATTCCAATTTGACTAAGCTACCTACATACCCTAGTTTACCCCAAACAGTCCCCATTTATACCCGTTATCCATCATAATTATTAATTATACTCCTTTTCACTCTAAAAATTCCCATTTGGATGAAATGTTTAATAAGTTAAATAACCTTCTTACCAATTAGCTAATTCCACTGTCTACTTCTCACTACCTTATTGCAGTTCCTCATTATTTTTTCTCTGTTCACAACCTGATTTCTACTTGTTTTTCCAGCTTAATTTCCTGCCACGCTTCCACATAGAGGATGCATTCTAGCTGCCTTATGCTATTTACAGCTCCTTGAGTATATTCTTTAAAATTCAGATCAAGTGCTTCCTTCTCTGGGGAATGTCTTTTCTCTAACCCACTCGAAATCCTCTACCATTAATTCTCAGACAGGCATCCCTGGAAGTACTGCTGGCACTTCTTTATTTAGCACTTATGGCAGTGAATTGCAACTGTTCAGGTACTTATCCACCAATTGCCACCTCCATGTGGTAGGCACTGTGTAGGCAAAGATGGTGTTGCATCCTTCTTTTTGCATATAAATATCTACTATACAACCAAACAAAAAATGGTAGCAAAACACATTTATTTTCTGCAAGCTCTCCTACAGTACTCTACTCCTTGACTGAAATTAGAACAATACAACTTAGTAGATCTACGTAATAAAATACACATATTTCTCTTGGATTTTTTAAATCCTAGTTGCATTTGCCCTCTATTCCTGAAATAAAATTGAGTAAACAACAATCATTTTTTTATTTGTTTGCAATCTAGATCTATATATTGCAAGTAAGTTTATTGCCCTGCTCCTACTCTACATCTAGAAAGTCAGACATACTGTGTTCTGTTTTGTTTTTGCTTAAAAATATTTCAAATTTAATCAATGAAAAGGATGTGAAAAGCCATTGAATTATGAGTAAAACATGTTTTAAGTGTAAAAGGTAGTTTACCAAGCATTCCAGGTTTATTTTAATTCAAAAATTGGGTTAGGCATTTAAAACCATAATTTTTTGAGGGCCAAGGGAGCCTAACCATATAAAATGTGTGTGTCCTGGTACAAATTCTCAAGGGTTTAAAGGCACATTCATTTTCCAAGTGGAATGCCTGGGGCACATTATCTTGGCTTAAGAGAGAGGTGGCCAAAAAACCAGGACTAAATGGTGGAGGAAATGGCTGAGGCCCACAGAATTGAGGAGGTGGTCCACATTGGATAAGTGGTGGTATAGGTCCTCCCATGAGGGAGCTCATGAGGGGCACCCCTAGGAAATGAGGGAGTCCTTCTTCAGCTATATTCACCTTGCCTTCATCCATCCCATTAGAAAGGGAAGAGCTTCTTGGGCTACTGTTCCACATGGGAGCTGAACCAAATTCTGGACCAAATTTACTTCTGGGCACACTCTTTGACTGAGCTGCTTAGCAGAGAGAGGTCTCCTGGGTGGGTCTTTCAGTGGAGAGCAGCCTTCTCCATCACTCACAGGTGATGGGCCAAAAAAGCCATTCTGGCTCAGAGGACCTCTTCATTCAGGCTTTTGTGTGTTGGGTCTTCTTGGCACTGATTTTATAACCATAGGTTCTTGCAGCATTGCCATCTTTTGGGTTAATTCCAATAATGTGTGTCTCAGATTGGCTGTTTCCCTTTTCTTTTCACCATAGTCCTTTCTACAACATGAGCTTTGAGTCAGTTACCAGACATATTGTTTTTGAAGACAAATAATCCATAAGTGTCTTTGAGTGTCTCTTAAGTGCCTCATAACTGTAACCTTTTTACAAATCAAAGTTTGATATCTAAAGTTGGGCCTAATTGGAAAGTTTAAACTTCATCTTAGGTCCTTCAATATGACTGTAAGATGTACCTGTGATTAAAATATATATTAGAAGGGAGGAAAAACATGAGAAAAATTCAACCAGAAAAAAGAAAAGATTTTTTAAGACTTTTATGTGAGGAATGCTACAAAAGTATATTTTTACATTTCTTTCCTACAAAAATCAGAAAATCCAACACAAAGTTACTTAAGCAATAAACAAAATTTCATTATTTCAGATAATTAGAAGTTTGGAGGCAAAGTGATTGGAGAATTGAACAATTCAGTGATGTATTGACATCATCAATGACCTAACTTTTTTTCTCTGTGATCTGTCATCCTCAGTAAGTTGGTTTGCATTTTATGGACCCAAGATGGCTACAAAATATAGAGGAGCATAAAATGGAGTTTTTCCTTCTGTGTATCTCTTTAATGGACTTTATCCAGATGGCTCTCAGAAGATGTCTCTTCTCAATCTATTTGCCAGAACTGTATGATAAGACTAAGCCTATACTGACAAGGAGAATGGGCTTGCCTTAGTTCTTTTGACTAATTATAATTTACTTCCTGGACGTAAGGAGATCCCAGAAATCCATGAGTATAAGATACCCAAACAAAATTGGTATTTTTAATAAAGGTGGGAAATGGTGGTTAGTATGCAAACAACAGTATCTTCCATATTTTACATTCATTGTTTGTTATAAAACAATCTCTTAGGTCAGAACTAGACAGGTCTAGAACCACACCAATTGAGATGCAGTTATGCAAAGAGTTGTGTTTCCAAGCATCAAAAATCCATTGCTGGAAATGACTATGAGCATGGTATACTGAAAAGATTTAAAGGATAAGCAATAGAACAATTTGAGTCCAAAGGCAGGCTATTCCTCATATTAATCATTGTCTGAAAGTTGCTTATATTGTTACTAAGCTTTTCTTTTGTTATTTTTAAGATGTGGATACTGGAGTAATGTGCCTTTCCTTTATGAAACTGTAAGTTCATTAGAGTGAGGAATATATCTTCTTTGGAATGTCCCCAGTAGCTAGTTTAGCAGCTGAGTTGATGCCCAACAAGTATAGCTAATGACTGAAGGATTATGTTATAAAAATATGTAGTAAAGTCTGTTGCATAGTATTTAATAAGCAATAGACATTTAATTATTATATCAGCAATGATGATTTGACTCTTTTAACAAAATTAATTGCTAATTATATTTAAGTAATGCTAATTAGAATGGCAGTCTATTGAAAGCATACAATATGTGGAAGTTAATACTCCTAGAGTCAAGGCCTGCTCTTCTCACAGTTGTTTTACCCTGAGAAATCATTTTCTTGTCCTGACCTTCAGTTTCTTCACTTGTAAAATGGATACCATATTACCTGTGCCATAATAGTGTCATGGTCATGTGATGACTAACTATCTCCTATAGTTACTAAGTTATTCTACCATCTAGTCAATAAAACTCTGTGCAGAGGCACTGTATAGTAATGATAGATTGAAAACACCAAAAATATCTCGTTTCCTAACCAGTTAATAATTTACTAATTTATCTGTGATCTTGTATAATTTGATTCATCTGTTCCAGTATATTTTGCATACATTTGATTTATTTGAAATCCATTATAATATCATTAGCTAGCATTTCTTGAGTAGTTGCTTCATGTTAGATTCCTAAATATCCCAGGCATTAACTCATGAAAACACTATTTTTGTTATTCCATTTCCTAGATGGCAAAACTGAGTTTTACATAGGACAAAATTATCTCCCCACTATTGTACAATTCATGAGAGACAAAAACAGGTTTTATACCCAAGTTTGCCTGATTCCAGAATCGAGTTGGTTATCTATTGTACTATAAAGCCATTCAAATAAGGTTTACATGTCTTGGTAATGTCAAATGGCATGAAAAGGTATCACTCAATAGGCCATTTTTGGCTCTCTTGGTGAGGTAGTAATTAAACAGTTTAGCTGGCAATTTCTTCTTGCTGTAGTATATAATAATATTTGATAAAGCATGCATTAAAACTGGTTTCGTTGTCAAGAAATGATCTCCATTTAATGCTTCATTATAACATTTTGCTCTTGTAATTTTTAAAATGTCCATTAACTTTATTTTACTTATAAGACAAAAAAGTGGTATTTTAATAGACAGCTAAAAACTCATAAAATCACTGAAGACATCATAGTAAAAGCAAAACCTTTGGGAGATGATTCATAGTTTCCCATGTCTAGTTCACAGAGTAATACGATTCCCACTCAACAGAGAAAGTACAAAATAGTAGTCACCAGGAATAAGATGTTGTAACTACAGAAATTACACAGTGTAAATGCTCTGATATTATAGGTACTTACTGTAGTATGAAAATATTTCAGTAGAGCCACACTGGTCAACTCAGTCTCTAATGGATTTGTCTTATATTTCTCACCTTATTGAAACAATAAATATTTTAACCAGGAGGCTGTATTCAGTTGCTCGTACGAGCCAGCACTGAATATATATGATTTGAAACATAATCATTACTCAGTAAGTGTTTGCTGAATGAACAAATGACTGAGTAAAGATACAGGGAATACAAATTTCTCCCTATTTTGTAGAACTCACAATCTATTTGGACACAGCATAAACATAAAAATATTTTTAAGAAATTAAGGTGTAAATATGAATGTTTAGATGATTTGCAAAGTGAAATTTTGGACTAAAGCAATTGATGGAAACTATCCCATGAATCAAAGACCTGTACGGCAGGATGATACTCAGAAGGCTTGTTACCCGTTATCATATAGCTTCTCCCACAGGCTAAGAGAGGAAGTAGGAACACACTACATAAAAACATAAAGAAAGTAAGAATTAATGGTGAGGCAAAACTCACTCGGCCCATGGTCTCTGAACTGAGAATCATTTCAAAATATTGGAAAGATGAGCATAGTCATAAGTAGCTTGTTTCAAAATTTTAAAATGCACATCAAAAGCTAAGCTATTTCAATCCAATCTTTAAAATTCTACCCATCTCTGGTTTCATGAAAACTGTGTCAGCCAACTGCAAAGTTACAGTTCAATATGCTTCAGATTGGGTAAAACAATACCCAAGGTACAGAGGTGCTGAAAGCCTTAGTTATTGCTAGTTAAGGGAGTTGACAATCCTGAATAAAAATTGCTCTTAGCGCAAAGCAGAATTGTAATCAATGTCATTGTCATTTGAACCACATTGTTTGCAGTATAACCAATTGTGAAACCAACATAATTCAAAAACTAAATTAGAAAAACAGATGCTTCTTTGTTTGGAAATTTTAGTTCCATCTAGCCGTATTGCATATCATTTTCTTTGACTTACACTACATAGAAAGAAAAATCACAGAGCATAATACAAAAATGCAGAAACATATTTAGCAAATTTGTGGATTTCATAAGTCATTTGTAAACTTTGGATTTACAAACAGTTTCAAAGGCTTTTGAAAATATTTATAAACACAAGAGTCTCTATATTGCTACATATAATTATACCAGGCCTTTCAAAAGAATATTTCAGAGAGAGTTTATGCAGAGTATCAAGTTTCCTATTTGGGGTTTGTCTTGGAGACAGTGAACAATTTATTTTTCAATCTCTGTCTCCACTGATGCTCGTGATTAAGCTAAATACATTGGTGCATTGAGAGAAAGAAATTTTTCTTGTGCATAATTTCTAAATTGACTTGTGACATTAGGAAGTCAGTCTATACAGAATGGGATTTATTTCCTCAGTTCACTAAAGTCCAACTAACTTTTGTTTTCTCCACAGTCTCAGCTATTTTTAAGAGAAATAAGAAGATCACTTCTAATGATTTTGAACTACCAGACTTCTTATGATTTAAAAACTAACATCTTTAGCTTTGCATGAAATCAGTGGCATTGTGTATTCAAGTACAGCTTCACTCAGGGTCTCACATACAATGCTGACTTGTATAGAAAAAAATTCCTAGAAATATTGGTATTTTTTTAAAGTAGATTACAATGAATTATTGAGAGGAAATAAAAGCTTCAGCTACACACACACACACACACACACACACACACACACTCTACCTTGATAAGTGCTAAGGGGGGGAAAACAGACTTGTGTTTATGATGTTAATTTAGGCAATCAAAAGTATAAACAATAAAATATGTTTTACTACATTTATGACACATCTTTGTTAGTATAAACTTAGGGTTTTAAGTTTTGTTTTTAACCCAATAGTCTGAGGTACTTCTGTGTTGTTTATATCAACAAAATTTTACTTCCAGTAACTAAAAAAAAAAACAAAAAACCTCATCTGGCTTGCAGTTCAAAAAGCTCTTGATAAAACATTAGATCTCTTTGACGGCAGGGTATAGATGAGTCAGAACCACAAGGAATAAATTTTCTGTTTCGTACAAATGGGATAAAAACTGATGTATTTAGGTTATGGGAGCATTAACAAAACCTTGGAAACTTCAACCAGCTGTCTTCCTTTTTCCTTTCCTTTCCTTTCCTTTCCTTTCCTTTCCATTCCTTTCCTTTCCTTTCCTTTCCTCTCCTTTCCTCTCCTTTCCTCTCCTTTCCTCTCCTTTCCTCTCCTTTCCTCTCCTTTCCTCTCCTTTCCTCTCCTTTCCTCTCCTTCCTTTCCTTTCCTTTCCTTTCCTTTCCTTTCCTTTCCTTTCCTTTCCTTTCCTTTCCTTTCCTTTCCTTTCCTTTCCTTTCCTTTCCTTTCCTTTCCTTTCCTTTCCTTTCCTTTCCTTTCCTTTCCTTTCCTTTCCTTTCCTTTCCTTTCCCTTCTTTTTTTCCTTTTTTTCTTTTTTCCTTTTTTTTAACTTTTTTTTTTATTGATTTGAGAGAGAGAGAGAGAAAGAGAGATTGGTCTCCAATACGTACCCCAACAGGGCTTCATCTGGAAATCTGGGTATATGCCCTGACTGGGAATCGAACCAGCAACCTTTCTGTGCATGGGGTGAGGCTCAACCAACTAAACCACACTGGCCAGGGCCCAAAAGCCTTTCTTAACACATGAATGAGGTCAGGTGACAGGGTGGGAGGCTTTCTGGAAATAACTTGGACTTTGGAACCTGTCTAATTCCTGGTAGAGTAGAGAAGCATCTGTGTATGTACTATTTATATAGTCTTCAACAAATGATCTTATGCATAAGATAGATAAATTAATACATTTTATGAGATTACTTTAAAGATTTGATGGTACTCACCATATAGAATTACTGATATAGAATATATGCTTAATAATTATTAATTTTCTCTTTCATCTTCCTGTCTTCATTTTTTTTATTTCCACAAAGCAAAATAAAAGATAGAAGTTTAAACTGTATCATTAGAGTAAATAAAGTAAAATATATTTTATTTTGTCTCATCACAAAGTTTAGTCAAGTAAAATACAAATAATTATCATACTAACATCGTTTTGTACAGTATAGTCACTTGATCCACAGATTTAAGTTATGTAAATTCAGCTGTCTTTTGCAAAAGGAGAGAATGAACCAGTCAAGGAGAAAACCAAGAACAATTTAATAACTGCAGAAGATTCTTGCCACCACTCCCATAAGGAGTATGAAATGTGCTAACAGGCTAGAGATGAGCACATGATTTGGCTCTCTGTTCAGTCATGGCCCACCACTGAGTGAAGCATGATTTTATCATTTATGTATATTTATTTTTAATACAACCTGTCCCTAAATTCATGTCAACCATTTCATCTGAAACTCAACCAAAGAAACAATCATCTGTTTCAATGCTGAAGGAAAATACTGGTTCAAGTCTTCAGAATGACTTTTGTCTAAGAGATCGTTAATAGCCTTTTATGTATATATATATATTTTTTTTTCTCACTGATTTTAGAGCTTAATGCATTTAATTTGTCCCTGTGTTATAAGATTAATATAAGTAACAGATGACAGCATTGTGTTATTATTAAGAAGCATATAAGAAAGGGGAAAATGCTATACAAGTAGTATAAATATAATTTTTATTTACTGCTATGGAATAAAGAGGGTGGAAGAGAATTTATACTGATGAGCAGCCAAATTTGTGCAATTAAAAAAATATTTTTAATTCAATAAAAAAGAAAAATATATTTTTAGATTTGGGGGGATGGAATTAAAATTGAAGGAGAATGTAGTTATTGTAAGTAAATATTTACATAAATGTTGAACTTAATTAGGAAGGTGCTGATTAACCAAGAAATTTATGGAGCAAAATTCAAATGTATTTTCTACATTTATAGGGTAATGGGAAAGCAAAATAATGCTTACTAGTTTCAGAAATAATGGTCAAAGAGGAAAGCATAGAAAAATACTTGGAAAATACGATAACCAAACGAATCACCCCATATGTGTTTATGTACATCCCACACCCAATTACCAATTATTTAAATTTTCATATCTAAAGCAGCTAGACAATTAAAATAAATAATGGTGACAAAAGATAATACTATTGGAGTAAGCCAAAGTTTATTTGAGGTGCTTGAACTCAATAATTGCGCTTTGGGATATCAAGACCAAAGATAGAACTTTCCTTGAAGTTTGCTATTTGAAGAATCAGACAAACCCTTTGCTTTTCTAGGAACCATGTTGTAATTTAAGGCAAATGACATTAAATATAGTCTTAGCCCATTCTGGCTGCAATAACAAAAACTGCATAATTCAGTGGCTTAAACAACAGATTTATTTCTCACAACTCTGAAGGCTAAGAAGGCCAAGATCAAGGTACCAGCAGATTTGGTGTCTGGTGAGGATGGGCTTCCTCGGTTACAGACAGTCATCTTCTTGCTGTGTCCTCACATGGTGGAAGGGGGTGAAGAAGCTCTCTGAGGTTTCTTTTATAAGGGCATTATCCACTAATAAGGGCTTCACCCTCATGACCTAAACACCTCCTAAAGTTCATCCTTCCAAATACCTTCATGTTGGATCAGTTTTTAATCTTTAAATTTGGGGTGTGAGATACAAACATCCAGCCTATAACAATTATTAATCTTTGAATTTTAGTAGCATAATCTCTAGACATTTCCAAATCAGATAGTTGGAATCATTTTCAAAGTATAATTCCTTAATTTCCATTAAATTACACAAGGGAAGGAAATATTTCCTTGCTTACTAAGAATACTGTTAGCCAGCCAATAGTAATCCCAGGTACATGGGGCCCAAATTATGCTGTCCTTCACTTCACATGTAAGCCTAAATTCCAAACTGAACTGATAGGGACATGTGGGCACATAGACCCAAAAGAGGAGGAGGCACCAGCACCCCTCTTTAATGACTTGTCTATTCAGGAGTTGCTAGTTCTTGAAGAGAGTTTGAGCAATAGTGTACGTTTCTGAGGTTTACCAGACCCTGTATTATCTGTAATTGCTTACTCATGCAGGACAGGAAAAAACAACAGAAGGTTAACAAATATCTTCAGGGATGTAATACCAAAGGGTATGGGGCTTCAGGTAACAACTCCACTATTTCATTTATTTTAAGACTGGAATTCTGGAATAAAAATGAGGTTATGGGCAGTGAAGAGTTTCTGTATGAAAGGGAACTGTAGAACAGATAGGTGTGTTTTAGGCTTTTGCTCAAGATATTGCAATGATAGACTAAGAAAGCTGATCAAAGAATGAGTGGTACAAGAGCAGTTTAAGCTGAAAATAAAATGTAGGAGAAGAAATCTTTAAATCTAGTTATTACAAAAAACAAAGAATGTGAGTCAGGAAGATAATAGTGAAGAATATGCTTGGTAATTCATAAGAAGAAAGCAAATGAAAAAAGAGGCCATAATCAATTCTTGAGATCAATCAGCATAATAATACTAAGGTTTGGGTAATCATCTGAGTAAACTTACAATCTTAGTAGAAAAAGGTAAATAGTTATTATAAATATTTAATCAGTTATGTCATACGTCTCTTGCATGGAATCTAGAATTGAAAGGGCCTATCTTAATGAAAAAGTCCACAGAAGGTATATAAAGCGAGATAGGTCCGTGTGTCCACAAAATACGAACCTGTGGGGAAATCTATGAATCAGAGAATGGCTGAAAGCTGACAGCATCTTATTAGAAGCAAAGAAAAGGAGGCGTGCAAGCAATATTTATGTATGTAGGATGCTTAGAGAGGTTTAGCCAGAGAAAACAGAAAATGCATTATTGACATATATCACAAAACACATATGAAAACAAAATATAGTAAGGATGTTGAGCTTTGGTTATCTGGATTATTAGTTTTCTATTGCTGTGTGACAAATTGCTACAAACTTAGTATCTTCAAAACATCCATTGTTTTGCTCAGAGTTCTGCAGGTCAGAAATCTGGCTTAGTGTTACTCTGTTTTCTGTTCAGGGTCCTACAATGCTAAAGTCAAGATATTAGTCTAAGTTTTCATCTTGAGGTACTTAAAAAGGGCCTACTCCCAATATCATTCAGGTTTTTGACCAAATTCAGGTGTGTGTGGTTTTAGGACTAAAGTCTTTGCTTCTTTGCTGGCTTTCAGCCAGTGGCTGCTCTCAGCTCCAAAATGTCACCTACATCCCATGCCACGTGGCCCCCCTCCAGCTCCAAGCCAGCAACAGCTCTGAATTCTCCTGCTTTGAGCCTCTGACTTAGTGGTCTGAGAACAGGCAGAGAAAACTCTTCTTTTCAAGGGCTTGTGTGATTATGTCAGGCCTGCCCTATCTTCAGGTTGACTGTGTCATAATGTAATCTAATTACAAGTAAAATCCATCATCTTCATAGTCCCAGGGACTGTTCAGGGAATGAACATGAAGGGTCAGAAAATCCCAAGGCCATCTTATAATTCTGTGACCACATTCAACATCTGTTACAGTCATTTTTAGCAAAAGCAAAGAAAGTAACCCTGACCCCATGGTAAATTATTGTTTCGTAGGGGAGATAATAGCTCCCCTCTGCTCTGCTCTATTCTAGCCCCTTGGGATATTGTATCCAAAGTTAGTGCTGCCCTTGAGAGGGGTAGCAGCAAGCTGAAGTGTATTCAGAGATGAGGAATGTTTATGAAAGTGTGGCATAGAATGAGCGAGTAAAGTACTGAGGCTGTGTAACTTGCAGGAGAGGAGTAATAGAGACAAAATTGTTTTCTTGACTTAAATATTTAGAATATTGCCACAGGTCAATATCCATTGTGAGTCTTTACCTTACCTACATGGTAGCAATGAATTGGTGAAAGCAACAAGGAAGCATTCCAGTTCAATAAAAGAAATAACTTACTGCCCTAGCTGAGTGGCTCCGTTGGTTGGAGCGTAGACCCGTGCACCAAAAAAGATTTCAGGTTTGGTTCCTAGTCAAGACACATACTTAGGTTTCAGGTTCGATCCCTAGTTGGGGCGAGTATGGGAAGCAACTGATGAATGTTTCTTTCTCACATTGATGTTTCTCTCTCTCTCTCTCTCTCTCATTGCTCTCTCTCTCTAAAATCAATAAGCATATCCTCAGGAAAGGATAATAAAATGAAAAGAATTTACTAATAAAATCACTTTTTCTTGAAAAATATCTGGGTGTTTGTACAGCTCTATTGGAGACTTTATTCTTAAGGATACAATAAATAAGAATTCAAGGGAAAAAAATAGATTTATAGTCAACTTTGTAAAGAAAAATCTAGACTAAGCAAATACTTTGGGATTTCTCAAAGGCTTTATTATAATCTGTGACTCTCTTAATGAAAGGGTATAGCTTGCCACATTCCCTAAATTAATTGAACACCAAACTTTTGATGCCATTGAAGCACTCTTGGGACTAGTGTTTTCTAAACTTTGCTTACTACCCTGCTGCTGTGCCTTACAGGAAATTCATGCACTGAAGTGTGATTTGAAATAACCACTGCAGTCTCTCCCATGATTTCATGGCACATTAGAGTACTTCTAGAACTGGATCATCTTTACCAATCTGAGCATTACTTATACACAGCAACTGTAGAAAATGAGATGTCTATTTGAATGCTGATGGGACTTAACGGATTATACATATTCTCATAGAAATCAGTTGAAGAACAGTGCCTGGAAGCTTGCCTCCTCGAAGCATAAGCTGCAAGAATTGAAGGAAAGATCACTTGTGCAAAATTAATTGTGAAAAGCTAGTTTCAAATTTAACAAAAGTTATTAACAATAAAGGTAGGAAATAAGAAATTATTGTGATCCACTACTCTCAGTCAATAATTCAGAAACAACAACAACAGCAACCACCCTCAATCTTTCTGATTTATAAGTGGTTGGAAGCTGGTGCACTTTATCCACCCAGGCACTGCATCTTTCTGGTCTTGACTTCTGTGTCATGAAGCTCATTGTTATAAATATGTTAAATGTTGCCCCTGCTGTTTCTTTCACGATCACTCAATAAGTCTATTTAACCTCCTAGATAGCTCTGTGACCAAATGAAACTAAAACTATCCATGTATCTGGTTAAACATTTCTTACAGTGAATCCCCAGAGATTGGTTTTGGAAAATACTACAGTCCAGTAAAATCAGTAAGTGTTGTCATTTTACAATTTTATTGAAAATCTTGAAGAGAAAATATAACTGACTTTCCATATCCAAGCACAGCAAAAGCAGACACCAGTAGAAAGAAAACTGTAAAGGACTCTCTTTAAAGAAGGAATCTCACAGTTGCTGAGCTAAAAAGAGTTCTCGTGAATCTTTATTTCCAACATTTCAGGGAAAGGGAATTAGGACCAAGGTGGCAGCACTGATGTCACTGGAGCCGTCTCTGCTCTTCATCTACTTCTTTATATTAGATTTTATTTTCATTACTTTGTTCTATTATCTTTGGCCCTCATTATCTTTTGTGTGTATGTGAAATATTGTACCATAAATGTGATGAATTTATCTCACGATACTCTGCAACATGCTTTTCTTTACAGTAAAATGTTCAAGATAGACATATGTAGTCACAGTATCATTTCTAGCAGTGAATCTAGTACCCCCTAACCATATGTTCTCTGTATGT
This sequence comes from Miniopterus natalensis, assembly GCF_054644295.1. Taxonomy (NCBI): domain Eukaryota; kingdom Metazoa; phylum Chordata; class Mammalia; order Chiroptera; family Miniopteridae; genus Miniopterus; species Miniopterus natalensis. The sequence continues at coordinate 52,043,891 of NC_142089.1, forward strand.
AGGTCTCCCCACTAAATTTGAATTTGCCTACTATTTTCAATTCCACAGTCTATGGAAAACCCATTATCTGAAAAGTTCAATATCAGACCAATTTTCAACAGACAAGTACTCCAATAATGCTATCTCATATATATTTATATAAATGCTATGGAAATCTGTCTATCTCTACAGAAGTTTCTGTCTTACCCAGCAAAGTAACAAGGTTACTAACCCATTAATTTTAGTGAAGAAACATTTTCCCTTTTAAACTAGGCCTGTCTTTTGGGTAGCCTCAATGTCTGTAAAGCAGGTTCTCATTTTAAGATGATAAAATTTTATATTCTTTCTGTTAATTATTGTAGGTTTGGGGGAAGGAGGAGAAGAGATATATATTAACAAGAACATTCCAAATAGAGCTTAATTTAAAAAAAGAATTTGCCACCAGTACAATAGCCTTAAATATAGAACATCTCAATTTACCCAGAGACAGGTAATATCTGTGTAAAAATCTCACATTAACCCACAAATGTCCTTCGTGTGCTGAGAAGCACCAACTCTCAGCTTGGGGAAGAGCTTAGCCTCCCAGGTCCATTCAATTCTTGGCCTATAGGCTGAGATTGCCACCTAGGGAGCCAATTAGTGCCAAATATGTTGGTGGTTTTTAAATGTAAGAAAATCTCCCCTAAGAACTGGACTGAGATGAGCCATCAAATGATAGTGATTTTCAGTCACTAATGATCTGGGGTTTAAATAGAGACTTTTAATTGGGTTACCAAGCAACCTGCAAATATTTTGGTGATACCTGCTGAGTCAATTGGGTAGTTTGTAACCCACTCTCGTCTGATTATGTTATCTTTGATATGAGTATGTTACATATTATAAATTATCTGCATGGGCTTTTTCCTTTATCATTAGCCAAGAAAAGACATCACTGAGTCTTTTGTTCTTTCCTTCCATTTTGTTTCCATATGTCCAAAAAAGGTTGGGCAAAGAGCAGCTATAGGGAATATAGAAAAAACTAAATCATTAAGCTCTCTTCTTATGGCACCCACTTCTCCTAAGTAGAATAAAACATCATGAAATCAGAAAGGTTACAAGGAACTGTTTTGTAAATCATAATTTCACTTAATTAACAAAGCCAGACTTTTGTGTTTGTTTCTTAAATCTGTTTTTAAAACACAAAACGTGAAATGTTAAGGATATTGTTATTATGGTTTTTGTTCCACTGGAGAGTTATTTACAAAGAAAACTTGTAGAGAAAAATAAATTCTGCCTTTCATTGTTTCCAGATGCCTCCCTCAGTCCCTGTGGCCAAACTTATTAACTTTTTTCTGACTGCTACTGTCATTTCCTTCAGCCTTTCTTGCTCAACCACCCCACATGGGCCTCCCTCTGTTCCTTAAACTACATCCATCAGTTGTCTTGTCCAATTTTGAGGTTGGCATTATTTTCCCCAGTGTTCCTGTTCTGCCTCTCTGGCTTTTAGGTAACATTTCATGTTGCCTTTCAACTTGCACTTCTCTAAGTCCAAGGTGGGCTCTTCAGAGAGGCTGCTTTCTCCCTGTGACCTGTGTGTGGAATGACTCCCCCACTGGAGATGAAGCAGCCGCCAGGCTTTGTTTCTCTCAGCTACCCTTCCCCGACCAGCTTTGCCTTTCTCCTCAGTCATTCATTTGAACCCTTTTTGAGAAGGCATGCCGAAGGGCACTTGTGTTCTGGCTGCCCAGATTTGCGTTTCTCTGAGCACCTTCCCTTCTCCCTTTGAGAACTTGTCCACGCAAGAAACGACATCAGGAGACCTAACATTTCCATTCTTAGTTCTATTCCAAATGCAAAGTGGAGCAAATGATAACATAAATTCTGGTGCTGTTTCAAAGATCACAGTGAAAGGACCCTTACAGCTCTCCACTGTATTTTACAAATGAGGCAACTGAGAAGCCAACATGTTAAAAGGCTGACAAATGTTACCTACAGAGTAGAAATGGCTGAGAATGAAATCTTACCTAATAGCACCTCGTCATGTACTTTGTGCCTGTCATTTGATCGCTATATTCCTCACCCAGTTTCATTTGATACATGTGGTCAAAATAGAAGTCAGAGTGGCAGGGGATTCTACATTTTTTGAGTAAAGACATTTCATCCATAAAACACAAAACAAAGAATAATATTATTGAGAAGGGCAATTGCAACAGAGAGAATGTGGGGGGAAGTCATAGAAACATATTTTGGTTATGAGTTGAAGGAAAGAATGCCCCATGCTGTTGGGTGTTGTATACCTGTGACTCAATGCCCTCCTACCTGCCAAAGTATCAAAAGTCAAGTGGAAACACACACACAACAGGATACTCTTTTAAAAGATTATCACACTAAGAAGTTTGGGGTTGTTAAAATATTTTTCTGTTATTTCTGAGTTTAGTACTGAGGCTTGGAAAAGTTTCTAGAGAAATCCCCTTTATTCTTCTTTATAAACTTTTCAAATGTGGTTTTTTATGTTGCACTCCTTAAAAAAATAATTTCTAGCTGAATAATTTTGAGCTGAATGATCAGCTGGGCTCCCATTAAGAGCCCCGGCAAAGATAGCTGTTAAACATGAGGTTTCTGAATTGTGAGATTCGATTTGGGGTGGATTTTTTCATTTTAATTGTTTTTCCTATGTTTCTCTTCTCTGACAAGCCTGAAGCATGATGCAGACCAGGCAGCCAACTACGTGCTCACAATAAAGCAATATTCTAACTATCCTCCTTTTAGCCAGGCTTTCTTTTGACAGATGTCAACTAGATTTAAAATGGTTGACTGCCGAGTTTTCTTTTCCCTCCCTTTTTTTACATTGTCATTCCTTGAAGTAGGGTTAAATGCTGACATCCCTTTGTGTTTGACTAGAGATAACTATCAAAGAAATGTATAAATTATAGCTCCAGTTATACTGACACTTAGGAGACACATCTACCTCTAATGACAAAAGGCACACTTGACCTTGGCTATTTTTTTGTGAACAGAGTTGTGAAGTTTGGTTTATGAAATCTCAGGTTCCACATGGTTCCTATTCATTCTTTCAGGTATTTTTACAAGTGGGGTATCCTAGTTAGTTATTCAATCTTTTTATCTTTTTCTTGAATAAATTATAGAGTTTTGCTTCTTATCAAAGAAAACATTCAACTCAGGGAACACAAAATATTTTTTAGACCATAAATTATGCTTCAAGAAGATCTTAGATGAGTTGTCCGCCCTCTGTGTTGTGTATATGTGTGTGTACATGAGAGACAAAGAGAATGTGCCTGTTTGGAGGCATTAGTTCCAAATGGTTATACACAGACTTTCAGGTTGTCATTGTATCCATCAGTCCTAAAAGCAAACTAGCCTAAAAAAACAAACAAGCAAGCAACCACCCAAAGTACTGTTTCTGACTCCTTGACAACTGTGAATGACAAAGTAAGCCCAGCTCTTCTCCTATGGTATTTTCTTCTTGCTTATTGGCGCAGAATGTGATTTTGTGGTAGAAGGTTGGAAAATGACCCCTTGTAATGATGGAATTTACATAAATAAATGCTGATTGCACAAAACAGATAATATGCTGTGGGTATCATCACAATAAGTTGTCTCCTACTGACACAGAGTCTAAGTTGGAAGCACACAATTATGCAAATCAAACTAATGCCAGTTGCTCATTACTGTCATGGTGGTAAAGGCAAAAACATATCCTCCATAGACAGCTTGAGGCTGGGCCACAAGCCAAAATGTTTGGTTTTGCTGACAGAGTAACTGAGTCAACAAAAATAGCATATAATCGTAATACATCAGAGGAATCCACATCAGGGAAGACCTGAAGCTTAATGGACTGTGAATCCTATGTCTGTGCAGAGAGTCCTTTCACTGGTATTGACCCATAATAGGTCTGCTTCCACATTTGCCGATTCTGTAGAAATAGATTACAGAAGCAATTTGGGGGGAACCTGAGATGTCTGCAAGACATTCTATTAGCTTTTCCTAAAACAGATGACATGACATTTATAAATACTTAAATAATGTCATCTATCCCAGGTTTAAACACTTCCCAGAATATTTCAGAGGACCTGATGCTGTTTGACTTGCGTTGTCCTGAGCTCTCATTATGGCACCAGAGATGTTTTCAAACAATGGAATGTTCATTAGCCACATAAATATATTTTCTATTTTAAAAAAACAGAATCACTATGCCCAGTAGAATATTTAACCCTAGAGAGTAGATAATGGATCAGTTTTTCACACAGGTAAACCTAGAGTGAATGTGGCCCTGGTATAGAACAATGGTTGCTGATCTACCAATTTAGTCCATCACATATGTGGTGGACTGATACCATGAATGGCCTAGATGCTTCACCCTCGTGGTATCCTTGACATTTTCCATGAGACTTTGCAATCCTTCCCATCAATAAGAGTGTATTTTCTTGCCACCTAGTTCTGAGTTTAGCCATGTGACTTGCTTTGGCCAATGAGATGTAAGCAGATGTACCAGAAGCAGAGGCACAGAAAAGCACTTTGCCATGTCTACTTGTACTATTCAGCCTCTATCTGGAAAGAGCATGTCAGGTCTTGCTTGCTGGAGAACAGAAGACACATGGAAGAGAGATGAGTTGTCCTGTGAAGGCCAACCTAGATCAGCCGACAATCAGCCAACTTTAGACACTAGAGTGAGTTCAGACCCCAACCACCTAGTTGAGCCCAGCATAAATCACAGATTCATAGACTAACAGATGCTTAATGTTTCAAGTGCCTGATTTATTTACTTAGTTTTCTATTTGCTAAGCAGTGTTATTGCATTAATATGACTCGAGTTTTCACAAAGTTCTACAAGATTAAAAATATGCAAGAGAAATATACTATATAATAATAATAAAAATTATTGAGTCACCAGATTTAAAGTATAAACATATAGGAATATACAAATCAAAACCACAATCAGATATGACTTCATACTCACCAGAATGATTATCATCAAAGACAGAACAGCAAGGATGTAGACAAATTGGAGCCCTGATACATTGCAAGAGTGTAAAGTGATGCAGTCATTTTGGAAAACAATTTAGTAGCTCATCGAAATTTTAATTATAGCAATTCTACTCCTTGATATATATCTGAAAGAAATGAACACCTAGGTTCATAAAAAACAAATAAAAAAACTTGTACTCAAATGTCGTAAGAGCTGTACAAAATGGCCAAAAAGCAGACACAACTCAAATGGGCATCAACTAATAAGTGGAAAACGAAATCTGACATATTCATACAGTGGAGTATTATTCAACAATCAACAGAAGTTCAGTACTGACATATGTGACAACATATGAGTCTTGAAAACATTATACCAAGTGAAAGAAGCCAGTCACAAAAGGTCACATGCTGTATAATTTCATTTATAAAAATGTCCACAATTGGCAAATCTAGAGGCTGCCTAGAGCTGGGGTAAGTGGGATGTTGGGGGGCATAGGAAGTAACTGCTAATGAGGAATAGAGGTTTCTTTGGGGGTGATAAAAATGTAAAATTAGGTCATGGCCTTGTTTGCACAATTCTGTGAATATACTAAAATCACTTGATTGTAAACTTTAAATGGGTGATTTTATGGTATGTCAATGATATTTTAATAAAGCTGTTTAAAAATACATAAACACATATCCCACCTCTGACCAAAGCATAGCTTGCTTTTTGTTTTAGCCTCTCCTTCCATCTCTTTCAAATTCCCGGACCTTCCTCATTTTTAGTTTATTTGATAGAAGTGTTGGTATTGATTGGAAGACCTTTAAAGCCAAAATAAACTCTTCCTATTGTTTCTTTAGAACCACATGCTTATTTATTCTATTTGACATATGTTAAAAATGAAATAATGGAGAATTTTTGACATGCATTACTAGACACCAATTTTCACAGAGCTCTTGCTCTGCCTCTCCTTATCTTGTGTTCTGTGATACTCATTCATGCTTCACTTGCTCCTAAAACTGAACTGTGAGCCCGGCTGGTGTGGCTCAGCGGTTAGGCATTGACCTATAATCCAGGAGATCCAGATCTGATTTCTGGTCAGGGCACATGCCTGAGTTGTGGGCTTGAACCCCAGTAGGGGACTTGCAGGAGGCAACCAATCAATGACTCTCTCTCATCACTGATGTTTCTGTCTCTCTCTCTCTCCCTCTCCCTTCCTTTCTCTGAAATCAAGACATACTATTAAAAACAACAACAACAACAAAAACTGATCTGTGAAAAAAAAAAAGGATACCCCTCATCGATTCTTAGGACTTGCACATGGAGGCCAACTTCAGTGAGTAAACTGCAGCTAGGTTGGCAGGCTTGAGCTGCTTCTGACTTAATGATCACTACTTCTCTTCAAGCTGCAGGTTTGAGGTTTAACTCATTTTGTCTTGTGAAACTGAGTAAGTGGACAGTCAACAACAATCTCACCTGTCCTGCCCCCTTGGCCATTTCTTCTCACCTGGGAGCCTTTCATTATGCCCCCTCCCTCAAACCCAGAGATCATCACCTTCATAGAGGCCTGCATTATTTTTGTCCCATTAACCACTTTTTCCAGAGTTGTTCAATGGTTTCTGGTTTTTTACTCCTCTTGTCCACCCTTCTAACTGACACAGGAGTGACAGTTGTGAAATGGATATCTTGACCATTTGTTGCCCTTCCCCCCAAATATCTGGCTTTCTTTTGTTCCTGAAAAAATCAATACTTCTTAGTGTAAGTTGTAAAGCCTTTTATAACCTAACAATCATGTGAAATCTCATAGTAATTTGACTTAGTAACCTACTTGCTCTCTCTCTCATGCCTTTAAATAAGTGCTTCCTTGTTGTTGTGAGTGGTAGAGGGGCAGAAATTAAAAATGACAATACATAAATATACTGGGGTGTGGATTGAGGTGTTCAATGGGTATAAAGTTTCAGTCATGCAAAATGAAAAAGTCCAAGTGAACTGCTGTATAACATTGTGTTTATACTGACAGTATTAAGAGGGTAGATCTCATGTGTGTCTTACCACAATAAAAAAATAAATATATCAATATTTATATAAATGCAGATATATCTTCACTGACCTCTCTTCACCTGATAAGCCCATGCTCATCCTCCAGAAATTCTTTGAGTGCTGCCTCTGCCAGGAGGCCTTTCCTAATCGCAACTGAGCTGTCTCTTCCTGTGTTTCCAGAAGCAATATATGCACGCACCACATAGCATTATAATTTCTAAGGTGTTTTTTCCCCCAAACTCAGTTTATAGCAAATTATTACCAGTCTGCACAATGGCTTTTTCCCCCTACTGTCATTCATTCATTCATTCATTCATTCATTCATTCATTCATTCACTCCCTTGTCCCCATGTCTTCTGGCCACTTCCTCCTTCCATATATATCTATTGTAATATGTTCTTTGGATCCATAAATGTATGTGGATTCTTGATTTTAGATAAATCCTTATAAAAATAGTGTACGGTCAGGTCTGTGTGTCTTTTTCACATAATTGCTTCTATACCTGTCTGTCTCAGCCACTGGATCATAAGTTACTTTATGGCAGGAAAACAGCCACTGTCCAACCTGACGCCTTGCACAGGGTCTGATACACATTAAGAACTCTATATGTTTATTCAACCCTTGTATGAGACAATAAATTGATGACATAAAAGGCGTAAATTTTAGTTGAACTTCTAATAACCTTTGGTGGACTTTTCAAGCTTCATATCTCTTATCTATAATCTAACAATGAGAACTTGCAAGAAGAGTTAAAATCTTAAAATATGAAGCCATTTGGATCTCAACCTCTTTTGCTACCTATTTTTTCATTCTTCAAGGTGTTACTCCAGCACTCTCTCCTTACTGATGCTAGTAGATATTATAGACCATTTTGTGGACAGCGGCTAAAATGTTTGGCAGATTTCTACCTCTTTCTCAAAATGGTTGATGATTAATAGCTGAAGTGATCAACCCCAGAGAGAACTTGAGGTTTCCAACCAACCCGAAGCCAGTTTCCTCATTCCCATTACCCACGAGAGGACTGCAAAGATTTTCCCTTGACTTTGAACCATCATTTGGTTTTACAGTCCGCTTGCCTGTGGTTTAGAAACCGAGCATGTCAGCACTCCTTTTTACTGCCTCAGTGTAGCAGCAAATGTGTTTTGTTCTCTCTTTTCAAAAGTAAAGATTGTATTTTAATATCAGTCTCTCCCCTAGGGAACCACTCACTCTTAACTCTCTGACAGGCCATGAGGACCTCAAAATTAAGAAACATATCCAGAAATGTGAGTTTGTAGAGAAAATACTAGAAAACCACCCAGACACGTAACAACTCAGTTACATGCCTAGCTTCTGTCAGGAGAAATGTGTGTCTGAATTTTCACGCTCATAATAGACATGTGCAGCTAACTGACTTTTATCATCTTGCCTCTGTCATATTGATCTATCAGTGAATCTATAATAGAAGATGGGAGCCTGGAACAGTAAAAAGTAATAACCATTGAGATGGATAGCCTGAGCAAAAATGTAGTTTCATGGGGACACTTAGTGCAAAGAACTGTAGATTCATGTCAAGGGGGCATAAGTATCCCCTTCAAAGCCAACTGTTAAAAACACCTAGTGCACAGATGACCTGCCTTCAGAATATGATATGTTTCTGTATTGATTTTCAGAGTTTCAAAACAACAGGAAATGGCCAAGTGAAAGTTTCTTTGCAGAGCACTAAAAGTAATTTACCTTTTTCCTTTGATTTCAGCTTCAGATTTTGTTTTATGGTTCAAAGTACAAGTGCTTATTTTTAAAAATTCATTTCTAACTTATGGTAGAAAACAGCACTGCAGACCAAGGCAGTGTGGAGCAGGAAATGAGCCACGAAATGAAACAAAACAAACCCCCCAAATTGCATTAATGGAGTTCGTGGTAAGTGAAGCTTGTCTTTTAAGTACAAGCCCATTGATGGGAAGGCAGGGTTTTACCATAATCAGAGTATCCTGAAGAAGAGATTGAAGAGCCTCTAAAATGATCAATACTGTGGCTTTGGAGTCATCTGGTGTTGGCTTCTAATAGTCCATCTTCTGTATATCTTTTTGCATGAAAACATTAGCATATTAATAAAGAAAACTGGCCTTCTAATACAAAAGAAAACCAGTTCACTTTTCAGTGCAAATTGGTACAGTTAGCATGTTATAAATGTACAGCAAAAGCTAAACATGATGTAATACTAATAACTTAAAATTCCTAACTAGATTTTTTTTTCCCAGAGATCATGCACTTTATATTCACAGGTATTTGCTCTGTGCTGTATAATGAGATTCATGGAAACAAACTTCAGCTTATTCAATGCCCAAATTTGATATTTTTCCCCCTGTTTACTTCATTTTTGGCTATAAGAAGTTGTATCAGTCAGACTTCTGGCAAGAAACAGATGGCATACTTCAAGGATGTGGTGAGAGAGTTTTAATGAAGACATAAAGGGTGGGCAGGGTTAAGAGAAACCAATCAAAGCGGGTGAATCAGATATTCCTGAACCTCCCAACCTCTACCCAAGTTGACATGACAAGAAAGGAGAATGTTAAGGGAGTAGGGTGAAGCCTGTGTCTGAAGAGAATGTCACTCTGAAGAAACAGTAGCCAGTGAGAGAGGAACCCAGGCGCCTCCAACCCATGAACCAATGGGAGGGAGCCAAAAGAACAAATACTCAATTTTTCTTTCCTCTTGTCTTTTGGTTTCCTACTAGGGTCTACCACTGGTTGAACCTCACTGAAAGCCAGAGGAAAAGAGACTTAGTTTCATAGTCCCTTCACATCAGCTTCCTGGGATATAGAAAAAGGGGATAAAACTGGAGAATGATCTGGAAGGGCAAATGGTCAATACTCATTACAGAGGTATGTAGAATCATATTTTATTTTAGATACATGTGCTATGCTATAGAATTGTCAGTATAATTGGCAGTGCTTCAGCTGCAGTAGAAATAGAAAGTGTAACCCTTATACTCTTCCATATGACACATCCTGACCAAGTTAAGAGGGGTCTTTGGCATTGGGAGTTATGAGTACAAAATAATACCCATAAGCACTGGAGAAACTGTTAAGATCTTGAGGAATAAAAGTTAAATAAAATTTAAAGAAAGGAGTGCAAAAATAGATGAGAATCTGTTAACCTCTGTCTTCTACTTCTTAGCAAATACAAGATTATGGCAAGCAAAAATATTGTGACAGTGTTCCCAAGAGCCATGGGAATGACTAACCTCTTCTTCACCTCCCTGCCATACTCCCATAAAAGAAAAAACTTTTAATTCAGACTATGGAAATATTCCCCTAGTTTATAAGACAAGCAAGAGGAAACAGAATTTTGCTTTAAAAACATTTAATCATAGACCATATTTTATAAAAATCTATTGTATCCATAAAAGGAGAAATATCAGTGTCATATGTTTGCCAGAACAAGTTTAAAATGTATATGAACTCTAGGCTATTTTTTCTAAATCACACTCTTGTAAGGAGCTCATTTATTATAAATATTTGAGTCTGTTAGCTATTAGTTATGGGCTAGGTTATTTTTGTTTTGTGCATTTATTTATTTTTTTAATTCTTAGATGTTTTCATTGTGCCTTCTGCAATCAAATGGTTGGGGTTAGAAGATTAGAAAAACACGATCTCACTTAAAATGCACATTATCTGTTTTCATTAAGAAAGTGACATTCTGGGCCAGAAAATTTACATTTTATACAGAATCCAGGTCTTGTGTTTACACATATTGGTTGTGTTTTAAAAGACAAACGTAATAGCTATTTCCCTATGTAGATAAATTATCTATTTATCCATTATCCACCTATCTAAGAATCTAAATTTATAAAAATTCAAGTGCAAAAAGTAGCCTGCTTGCGGAATTCTCTCTACAAATTGCCAGTCTCTGGAGAAATATTTATAGTTTTTAAGCCCATTAGCATGGCTGGTTCTCACTTCAGATCAAATGATAACTATATGCTGCCCAAGTGTGCTTTGCGCTCTTTCTTTGCTTGTACCTATCTCATCAGAGATGACGTTTTAAAGCTTGAATATTTTACAAACAGTTTTTAATGGCTTGAATTGTTCTTCTTTTTTAGTAAAGATAATGGTAAGTAAAAATATAGCTAAAGGCTGCTCTCAAAGTATGTTGACATTTTGGTTCCATTAGAATAGTGTAATCATGAGTATCCACGTGTTAGCTGTAAAAAAAAAACACTTTTCTAGAGTGGTAAAAATGTATGTGAAGGACTCATTTCAACAGATGACTACACACACACACACACACACACACACACTCACACACATGCTGAGATGGGAGGGTGTTGTCATGAAAAGGGATAAGATTTGAAATCCGAAAACCTACTCAGCCCCTTAAACCTCTCCTAACCCTCATTCCACCAACCGCTTCTCTAGCCACTCCCCAAATCCTGCCCTCTCCTCAATAATGTATATGTTTATAATTTCCTGAGTTCTCTTTATGACCATTTATCATTACTCATTTGCTTCCTGAGTGTTGCCCTAACCTCACCTGTCATTTGATTTTATTAATGTGTCCTTTCTTTCGAGACTCTGCTTAATTTTCACTTGCTCCAGGATCTCTTCCTGGATTCCTGTTAGCTGAGCCAGGCACCGCTGTCCTGTCATTGCCCTGCATACCACAGTGCTCATCCCATTGTCTTGTGATTTTCTATTACCGTGCCTCTCTTCTCCATTGGATCCAAACCCTTTGGCCCAGCCGGGCGTGGCTCAGCAGTTGAGCATCGACCTAGGATCCAGGAGATCAAGGTTTGATTCCCAGTGAGGGCACATGCCCGTGTTGTGGGCTCGATCCTCAGCAAGGAGCGTGTGGGAGGCAGCTGATCAATGAAGACTCTCTCATCATAGATGTTTCAACTTTTTCTCTCCCTCTCCCTTCCTCTCTCTGAAATCAATAAAGATAGATTAAAAAAATATAATAAGACTCTTTGGAGAACACGGACAGTATCTCATTTACCTTTGTATGTCCCAGACCTTAATAACATGTGGCACATTATAGAATTTCAATGAGAATTTGGTGAATGAATGAAACTTGTGATCACTCAGTTTAACTCTTGACTGTGTCTCACCATACCTTTGGTTACTATTATTCCATAAATAAATGAGGGAAAATAAAACTGCAGTGTTTCCCAGGACACGTTACAGTAAGAAACAGAAAAGGTGCAGCAGAAATTGAATGCTAGGCTATGTGACTCCAAGGACACTGACTTTCCTATTGTTCAATTTTCCCCATCCAGGAAATTTTCCAGACTTCTCTTTCTCAAAGAAATGAGGCAAAGAAAATGCTCTACTCCACAGGGTTGACGAAAGAAACAAGGAAAATTATGTTCATCGATAATATAGAACAGAATAACAGAGAAGCTTTGCACATGTACTGTCCTGGAGAAATCTGCCTGTAACACAGGGCATGTGCAGATTCTAAGGGTTACCTAGCCACGTCTCTTTCTGCTCCACACAGAGTATTTCCTTTAGAACCAGCTAAGCTCAATCTAGTCATGTTAAATTAGTCTCTTCGCATGTGTAACAAGCACAGTTGCACTCCTCGTGTTTCTGTATACCAACACTGACAAGAAAATGAATACTCACAGTAGCATAATGAAAGGAGTGTGAGGCTCGGAGGCTGCTCATTCTGCTAGTCTGTAAAATGCCATCAGCCCACAGCTTAAAGACAGAAAGACACGGAGAGAGTAAAGTTCAATTGCCCTCTAATTAGTTCCAGTTAGTAGACTGAAAGCTGCTTGTGTATAACAATAGACACCTATTTTTGTGGTTTAGCAGTTGAGATGAACAGTCCAAGTGGATAGTAGCTACTTAGAGTAAAAAGCAATCTGGGAACAGGTATGTCCAATTTCAGTACTGTTTTATGCGGAAAATAACGAGTTTAGAAAACTTCTCTCTCTTTTTTTTTTTTTTTTTACAAACTGAATAATAAGAAAAGAAGAAGAATTCAACAAACACATGTTACTCATAGCTGTCAATAGGTAATAAAATCCAAGGCAATTTAGGAAAATTAGCACATCCAGCAGATTTTTACAAAAAGCAATTTAGGAATCAATTGTATATTTTCAAAAGTCTGTTGAAAGAAGGTACTTTGAAAACCCACAATGAATTATTTCAAATGAATAATGCCCCAAATAGTGACAATTTAATTTCTAAACGCTCTGACTGGAGTCTGAACATAATTTTCAAACAAGGAGACTTCGGAAGCTGGCGATCATCCCTGAGCTGAGGTGTGGCACAAGCAAACGTCCTAGGCAGAAGCAGAATATCCTCTGTTCTTCCCTTTCCCCGAGCCTGGAGTCTGTAACTTAGAGGAACAAAGTGGAATTTTCAAGGGCAGGGTGCTTGGATTGAAGGCAAGGTCCTGGGATGGGGCTCTGAAATGAGAAGAAATGAAATGAAGTTGAGGGGTTAGCAACAAGGGTCCAGAGCTATGTGCTTCCCTTTCCACTGGGCAGCTATCAGCAGTTTTCACTTGATTCTCAGTCCTTTTCTATCTCTTATAACCAAATTCCCAGCCAACTCAGAATAGGCTGGCCTTGAATATCACTTTCTCTATGAAATTCTTTCTTTCTGAACCGACATTTTGTGGTTGAACAGATGAATCCCAGATGTGAAAAGAATAGTTCACATTCACTGAGAATGAAGTCCTGGCTCATTAAAAGAAAGATACTGTTCCTTCCTGGCTCCAAATGCCAAGAGAGCATTTTCTAGTGTTGAGAGGGAATTGGGCACTTTAACAAAAGCCATAGGAAACTTCCTGGGTCATCAGAAAAGTCATAACAAGAGAATATCATTTAATATCCTTCCCAGCTTCAAGTGCTTCCTGCAGAACTTGCCCTCCTCCTAGTCATCGCCCACATCGCCTGTTTCGAGACTTCGTGAGACCTGCTGCGGGCCCCCACCTACCCTCTTAGCTAGTTCACAAAGGCTGGCATAGAAGAAGCTGTAGCCCAAGCTCTCCATCTTCCCGGAGTGTTGGGCGGAGAGAGATTAAGGATTAAGAGGAAGGCAAAGTGGGTGCGTGCTTAACATCCACTCAGGACTCTGTTCCAGGGCTCAAGGGGCAGGGGATTAACCCTGAAGCCACTCGGGGAAGGAAGCGCCACCGGACGCTGCAGCCAGTAGCGTCAACTTTGTAAGGGCCGGGAATGGCCTGAGCTGCTTCTCCAGTTATAACCCGCTCCTTCCCAGCGCGGGGAATCTCAAGGGCTTTCCTAGCTGCTCTGCTGCCACTTACAGCTGGTCTGGCTCAGAGCACTGCTGAAGTGCCCACTTCTCACTTGCCGGCTGAAAGAACATCCTCAATGCCGCGTCTTGGGGCGAAAAACTTATTCCCTTCTTTGCCTCTCATTTTTTAATAAAATTCAATTATTTAAAAATGGGGAAAAAAAACAGTTGACTAGGAAGACATAATATAAAGGAATCACCACCAAAAGACACCATGTTTTTAGCTGACCAACAAGCTTCACTTCGATTCTCCAATTTTCTGGAATGCAGATTTTCTCATAGAATAACCGTGCCACCCAATGAGGGTAAACAGTAAACTTCCCAGCATCACAGCACGCTGGGAGATGAAAATGTGTGAGAGAGGAATGGGCATGCCAGGCTTACCCAGGCTGGATGTAACGCAGCTTCCAGAATAAGTCTGGTGAATGACTAATTCTTTTCTCTGTGATTCAAAGCAGGCACCTTAAAAGTATTCTCTAAGACTCATAACTGTTTTTCTCTATATACATAAGTCAATTTTCTCATTTATATGTTATTTGTTTATTTAGGAGACTTTCGTTGACAGGGGGTAACCAGGTAGATTTGATCTATGACCAAAGTTATAATATCCAAATATATACTAATTCTGCTGACAGTATGAAAAAGCCAGAGCATTCATAACCCTAATTATTGGATAAGGGAATGTCCAATATCAAAGAGGAAGAGCTGAATGAGATGAGAGATTTCATAAAAAGTGATCAAACCCACAGATGTGTCTATTACTGCCTCAGTATTTAATGCTTTGGGTGAATACATTTGGGTTTCTGAATTAAGCAGATAATGACTTGTTTTAGTATTTCATTTCACTCATGTAGGCCTAATCACAAGTTATTTTTCCTACTGTAGAATCTACTGGATTGCTATGAAAGAAAACTCTGATGCTCGGAACAATAACAGAAACCAAAATTTTATGCTTTGTTCTTTTACAGGCCTCGTCAAGCCCCAGGAACAGGTGCTTTAAATTAGGCTGCCGAAGGCCAGCAGGACCTGGCTTTATTATACTTTGGTAAATAACAGTCACTGTTGTCATCGGAGTTTTCTACACTTCCAGAAAATGTCACTAGCCACATGTCGGCAGGGTTCTTTGTCTAATTTCTACAACTAAGGTGGCAAGAAGGGTATTAGAAGTAATAGCAAATTTAAAGTTTTATTAGCAGTAAACTGCAAAAGCTAATGGTGATGCCAACACTAGATAAAATCATTGTCACAGTTAATTCTGAACTCTTTATTTCAAGCTTAATAATAGGAAACTCAATGGAAAGGATATTACACGCCCCATATCACTCATGAGTGCCGCAGGCCTGAGTAACTTGTTATTTTGCTCATGAGTGAAATAAAATGCAGATTATACTGGCTGCTATCAGGGGCATTGTTTTAATTGAGAATGTATGCATGGCGATGATGGGGGCTCTGAGGAGGTTTTCATTTTTTATAAATGTTAAAAGAATGCTCTGCTCATTTTAAACTGTGGCTTGGCACATCACCTTCCTATTATTACTATTATTTTTTGTGCTTTTAAAGTTATCTTCTGTTTCAGCTCTAGAAAAATGAAAGCAAGCTGGACAGAAGGGGAAGGTAGTATTTGGGGGTTTCACCAGCATTTTCACAAAAGTGCTTCTCCAGCATTCCAGCGCCTTTGTCTCCAGCCCCTCGGCCTACAGAGGCAAACAATGGAATATTTGTGTTGCTCTGCTTGTCTCATTCCAGCCCCTTATGCCAGCACCAAAAAAAGCCCTTCCACTCTGACATGCAGGCCCAGGGCAGGAATAAATAATACAAGATGCACTCCTCTATGCTTTAAATTTATGAAGAAAATAGGTGTTTCCAAGAATCAACATCACATGGGATTTTGTGTTTGTTTTTTTAAAGTATGTTGTTCTTTTCTTTCAAACAAGTGGAAGTGATTTCTGATCCTGTGCCACAAATTATCCAAATGTGCAGCTTTGCGAGCCGTGTGCGTTCCTGCTTTAAGGGGCGCCTTGCACTGACTTGGCAGGACTGTCGGTGATTATGCAGGTCTAACTTCTGGCCGCAGTGTGTGTGGAGATGACAGTTTTTTAAGCAGGTTCTATTCCCTTTGATTGGAGTTGAACTCCTAAGATGTGCACAGCCACAAGCTTTGTGCTTCTCTAAGTTTCAATGTTCTTTTTGAAATGTTTGCCCAATGTTACCCTGTGTGGACAGAGCTGCCTATCATTCAATTTCTGAGCAATTATCACTCCATGGCAATTTGACTTTATCTTGGAATGGAGAGCTAAAATAATTAAGACTGTAGCCAGACTTCTGTACAAAGTTGAGGATTCAGGTTAGGAAGGGGAAAAACAGTTAAATCTCTGTTTTAGCCTTTAAATTTGTAAAACATACAAAATCTGAATTCAGAACCTTAGCAGTTGTGAATGACTTACTCGTTAGCAGGTGAAATTAGCCCCAAATTGCAATTGTGATTGGTTCAGTAATGCTGTTAAACTAGTGGGAAGATGAGTTTCATTTTCAATAATTTCCTCACGGCTGTTTCTCTGCATCATATTTCAGTTTGCAGGCTCTGTGCTTTAAATGGCATTTCCTTTTTGCCAAAGCACCAAGCTGTGAATTCATTGAGAAATATCTGTGCTCATAACACGATGATGCCGTTACTAATAAGCCCTATTAGTATCAGGAAAAATGAAACACTAAATTCCTAAATTGTAAACAAACAGTCTAAAATTCCAGAGATTATTAATGCCAGAAATTTGAGGTGTGGGGCCAAGGGAATTTGTAAATATGCACAACTTCAGAAAATTCATGTGGATCATACACACTGTGCTCCTCTCCGTTTATTTCCTATTCATGCACACCTTTCTTATGTTTGGCAATGAATATGGTTTCGTGACACAGAAAATCCTTTTTTATTAAAAAAAAAAGGAAAAAAAAGAAAAGATCTCAGGCACTTAAATATGATATTAGGATATCATCTTTTTTTGTTTTGTTTTGCAGCCACAAACTGAAGAGACCCATCGGTTCGCCCCAAAGAAACTTTTAATGAATTGTCACACCTAATTTTGCATGGATGCCATGATGTCTGGCTTGCTTCAATGTGGAGTGCCTTGGGACTGGTAGAGATTTTTAATGGTTGTGAGAAATTGTCTCATACTGTGAATTATAGATCTGTGTTCTATGATAGTCAACTATCTACTCTACGTAGACCAGATTTGGCTCTGGTAGTTCTTTCGTTATTCTTGGTTATTTTTGATGATTTACTAACACATCAAACTCTGCTGATAATCACATGTTAAAATAAATAGCAAACATTTTGAAAGTAAATGATATTTTCAGAAGAATACTTTTGTGACTTTTTTCACTATTGTTTAAACATTATGCTTTAAACTCTTTAAAAACTTTAAGCAGAAGTCTTTATCTGTAAGTCATTTTTTAAAAATATTAACTGCATAATTTGTTTCAAAGCCAAATCCACGTGGAGTCCTTGCTATGTCACAAGGCTCAGTCAGTTATTGAATGTGTAATATGCACGCTTCCTTAGTGTATGCATATTCATAACTTTTCTCTAAGACCATAGTTTCACCATGGAGAAACAGCAGTGATCAAAACTGACCAAATATCTGCCCCACCAGAGTTGACATTATAGCAAGGAAATACAATACAGCATGTAGTATGTTGATTAATGATGAGTGTCATGGAGGAAAACAAAGTGGAAAAGGGGGAGTCGTCAAGGAGAGCCTTTCTGCAAAGGTGGCATGTGAGCAAAGAGCTCTGCATGAGTGAAGAAGCAAGTCATACAGCTGGTTGTGGGAGAGAATGTTCTAGGCAGAGAGAAAAGCAAATGCAAAAGCCCCAGAGAGTAGGCACCATGGAGTGTTTGAAGACACACATTGGTGTGCTCAATGTGGCTGAGGCAGAATTAGAAAGGAAGGGAGAACTGCAGTTGATGAGGTCAGAGATATGGTGATGACAGGGTGTACATATGTAGGAGAAGGCAGGTGGGGGGTATATTGAATGGCTTGTACCCTGATTTAGATGGGGAGCTGCCAAATGATTTTAAATAGAAGTGACATAATCTGCTTAATGATGTAGTAAGCAGCACCCAAGCTACCTTGAGAGTAGACTATTGGGAGTAAGAATGGAAGTAAAGACACTAGTTAAAAAGCTTTAGAAAAAATTCAGATAAGAGATAATGTAGGCTTATATCATTCGTAGAGGTATAGAATGAAGAAGTTGGGCTCTGTATAGATTTAGAAGTTGGAGTAGACAGAACTTGTTGATAAACTGGATTTTTAAAAACATGAGACAAACATGATTCCAAGTTTTCAATCTGAGAAAATGAAAATATGAAGTTGCCATTTACTAAATGTAGAAAAAATTGGGAGAAGCAGGTTTGGTGGGGGCAGGTGGGTGAGAAGTTTGTACATTAGACATTTAGGAGGAGGAGCTGAGTCAGCAATTATATATAGGTCAGACAGGCCCTCACTATAGATATCTTAAGCATTGAGACTGAGGTCATGAATGCAGACAGAGAAGACAAGTCCAAAGACTGAGTTCATGGGCACTAACCATTTAGAGTTCAAGGAGATAAAGAGAATCCAACAAATGGAACTGAGAAGTGGTCATTTAGGAAGAAAATCATCCAAGAAAGTTCAGTGTCCTACAAGAAGAAATCAGTAAAAAATATGTATTCCCCCCAAAGTGGCATTTTAACATATTAGTGGACATATTTACGTGTATTTAAACAAAAAATATATACTTTGCAAAATAAAGTGTCTGAGCTGTGTAATCATTAATTAAAGCATTCAGAGAAATTACAGTGAAATCTCTTTATTTGGAATAGTGTCATGAGCATTCAAAAGTTTGTCCCAATTCTCTTGAGATTCCAAAAATATATTTTCAAATTCCTTTAATCTTTATAGTGTTTTGTATATGAACATCAATCAAATATAAGCACATATATGTATGCTTGCATTGTGGTACCCCACTATATTTTTAAATTCTTGACATCATAAAACTCCAGTTTTAGAATTCTTGTTAACTATTCCCTTTTTGTTTGTTTTTGGTTTATATTTCCTCATGCTGAAGGTCTCATCTTTGGAATTCCTATTCCTGGCATGGTTTGTGGAAGCCCGAACTTTGCAATATTTAGGCCATAAGAAACATTTTGTGATTTTGGCTTTATTTACTACCTATAATTTTATGCATCAATTTTGGAGTTGTGTCAGTACCCTTATAACTCAAAGCACCACCAAATAAGATCCAATTTTATCTAAGAAAGCATTTATATTTCATCTAGTTTTGGATTTACTGAGGACATTGAAGTGAGTAGGAAAATAAAGTAGGAGGAAATAATTTGGCAAATATCCTATTAGTCTAATTCCAGATTAAAACCAACTGCATAATTTAGAACCCAAGTTGAGCTTCTGAGCAGCCTGGCTTTAAGGCACATGTCCCATTACAGAAGTCCTCTGTTGACCTTCCTCTCCAGGTTCCTTAAGGGCATGTTGCCTTGTTTCCCAAGGCAAATTATATCTTCCTCCAGCTTGAGTCACTAACTTATTCCAATTATTAGTAACAGACTTGAAGCAGCAAGATAAGTGGACAAATGAGGAACACAGCACAACAGAGATTCACAGAATTGCCTCTGCCCAATGAGTCCTTCTGTTATTAGGTCTTCAGACCCTTGTACTTCTCCTTTGCCTCAACTACTTTCAGTATACCCATTCCAAAACTCTAAGCTTTCTGAAAGCTCTGGTATGCTATTATATCCTCAGTGCCTGACACCACACCAGGCACACTCAAACACTTGCTGAAGGAAAGAGTAAGGGGCCCAAGCTATCTCAGTAAAAAGCATCAGGAAAATTTTGTTGAGAAGGATGACAAGGTAAAAATATCTCCCAAGTCACAATCATAATAAGTTCTTTAACTCTATAAAATTACACATTTTCTGGCAAATAAATTAATGAATGGCTCTCATATAGTCTATAATCAGTAGATTTCACAGTACTTGGTAGAAGTGACATCACCAGATAGAAAGGAACAGATGTCTGAGTAGCCAAGATGTGGAATAAGAAGTAGCTTCATAAGAAATTTAAAAGTCAATTGCTCTAGAAAGTGCCAAATAATTTACACATTCTGATGAGTCAACTTACTCATCTTTACCTTATTTTATCAAATAATGGTGACACACATCTTATTCAGACCTGAGTGGAAAAATAATATGAAACAAGATTCAACAAAGGAAGCACATTCCTGCTACTAATAATACATGATAGGGTTGAAGTACCCACAAGTTTTGCAGGTTCTTTTCAAATAAGTATATCATTAAGGTTTTGCCTCTCTGACTAGTCAGGATGTAAGTTTTCCTTGCAGTAAAATGTTTTTAGGCTAACAGATGACAGAGCTCTTGAGGCTGGAGGGAGACACAGAATGAGGAAAGGAGGCAAATGGTGTGATGTGACATATATGTAGGTATGATAATCCCATTCCCTGAAGGCTCTCAGCTCTCGAGTGCCTTTCCATTGTCGCCCATGAGGTCAAAGTCCATAGCAAACTGTATCAATGGGTGCTGTGCTAGTTAGCTAGAGGAGGAGATGGAAGATAATGAGAGTATTAAGATGGGAAATGCAGATCAATTAGATGGATAGGTGATGATGATGATGATAGATGATAGACAGATGATAGATGATAGATAGATGATAGATGATAGATAGATATAGATGATAGATGATGATAGATAGATAGATGATAGATGATATAGATAGATAGATGATAGATAGATGATAGATAGATAGATAGATAGATGATAGATGATAGATAGATAGATAGATAGATAGATAGATAGATGATAGATAGATGATAGATAGATAGATAGATAGATAGATAGATAGATAGATAGATAGATGATAGATAGATGATAGATAGATAGATAGATAGATGATAGATAGATGATAGATAGAGATAGATGATAGATAGATGATAGATGATAGATAGATAGATGATAGATGATAGATAGATAGATAGATAGATAGATAGATAGATAGATAGATAGATAGATAGATGATAGATAGATAGATGATAGATAGATAGATAGATAGATAGATAGATAGATAGATAGATAGATAGATAGATAGATAGATGATAGATAGATAGATGATAGATGATGATAGATGATAGATAGATGATAGACAGATGATAGATACACAGATAGTAGATAGATAGATAATGATAGATAAATAGATGGATAGAAGATAGATGATGTATAAGCAAACTAATTTCTCTTAGAAACTACATTATCTTGGATTCTTCCTAAGACCAAGGGAGGTCGGCATTATTATCCCCATTTCTAAATGAAAGCCCAGAGATGTTAAATATGCTGACATATAAGCTAAAAGCCTCTATTCCATCTGGACAAATTGCTTCTATAAAATTACTTCATATTATGCTCTTTCTCATTCATTCTGCTCCAGCTACACTGGCCACCCTGCTGCTCCACAGGGTCTTTTCACTTGTAGTTCCCACTGCCTTTAATGTTCTTCAATCGAATAGCCACACAACTATTCCTTTTCCTTATATCTCTCCTCAAATGTCATCAACTCCTCTCTTATTCTTGTTACTCCTATACCCCCATTCCCTGCTATACTTTTCTTTAACAGTCTTTTTAACATAATTTCCCCTATCACCTTTCTCTCCTAGGAAGAAAGAGCCCAAGCCTGGAGCTTGCATGTAGGTATTTTTGGAAGTAAAACAAGAGTAAGAAGTGAGAAAATGAGAAGAGTAAAATGAGAAAGAAAGCAAAGCCTCTTTTAATACATTAGTGCCTTATCAAGTTGGTGACTGGTGTAGGTAATTAAGGCTTACTATCATTAGGAACCCTCTAATGGAGAGCCTTGTATAATATAGTTCAGAATTTTCTACCTAAGTGATACATAGGCTCTTATTGGAGTGTGCTTAATTAGTCCCATAGGTGATCCACACAAAATAGGCCTGGGACAAAATTTGGGACTAGGTGCTAGCTGGTAACAGGTTCAATCAACTAGTTGCTGTATCAATGGATGAATTAAAAAGTTTGAATGAGAAAATGTGAGGTGGGACATAAGAGGTTTCTGAGAGAGTCCACCCCTTGCATCACTCAGACCTTTCACAGTGACTTCAAGGTAACGGCCAGGAGCAAGTTTTACAACAGACTCAATATAGAAAAGTTAGTGGAAAAAGCTGGAGTCCCTGTTGCTGAAACTGGTTTCTGGGCAATAATGGATTTAAACATCTTTTTCCTCCACTCACCTCCATTCAATGTTTCCCCCATTCTTACTACTCCTGTTGGTTTATATTCATTTGTCTGGTGGGTTGACCCAGATTTTTAGCCCCAAGAGGTTAGAGTGTTTAATTTCTATACCCTGGTCAGGCCATTGTGTTTACAATGGTCCACTTTCTGTTATTACTAGGAAGGCTCCAGTGAAGGGCCTGGGTTCTAAATAAGATCTCCCATGGCACCATTATGCAGCAGCAATCATAGCTGCTCCTGGTAATCAGGTTCAATTATCCCCACCAATGAATTTCTTCATTGAATTTCTTCTCTGCCTCTGGGGCCACTTTCATGAAAAGCCCACAATGACCAAGCAGTAGTCATAGTTTCAAGGTTGTGAAACACTTACTATATCAAGTGTCCACTGAAGTGCCTTTCTGCCCCCATGGAAACCAGACTCTTAATCCAACAGAGCCTAAATTATTGTCATGGGAAGCACAAACTCCACAAGTGAATCACTCTGTGTGATAACAAAGGGGCCATTCTACTTCTTGGTTCCTGGACCCATATATTCTGGCTTTTGGGGTCACAACACTATACATTGACCATTAATTTGGTTTATATACACATTCATAAGTAGTACATTCCAACACTATAGGTTGTTGTCCCTGAATTTAGACATTAGCTGAGCCTTTAATATGCCTTTCCGTCATTCTCTGAGGCAGTGACACTATTGGAGGGTAAAAACTGTGTCTTTTCACCATTGTACTTCCAGAACATACATTAGTACCTGGCATATATCAGGCATGTAACACATATCTCTGAAAAAATGAATGAATGAATCAATCAATCAATCAATCTCTGGAAACATACAAAATCCCCAAACAAAGAGATTGAAATCATTATAAACTAGTGCCTCATGTGATTAAAATATGAGGAATGATCTCATGTATACATATAATTAGTACAAATGATGTTAAAAATAAAATTTGAAAAATTAAACATCACAATTATATAATATGTGTAGAATTAATCTATTAGTATAAACACCATATTTATTTGCTTTAGTATACCAACAAATCATAAGCCTGACAATATAAAAGTACAAATTCACTTAGTTGTCTTTCTCCTAAATACTAACAAATCTTATTTATGTAAACCTCATTAAGAAACATTATGTTCAAGAATAAATTGCCAAAGCCCTACTCTACCAGATTAAACGTACGATAAAATATTTAAAATGACATTTATGGCATCAATTTTTAAAAATAAAGCTAGAGAAAGCTGTTAATATAATTTAATACACCAAAAACCTTGTTCTCTTTACTTTAGTAGCATACTTCTCCAATAATATACAGGAGTGGACAAAAGTAGATTTACAGTTGTAATACAAATAAGTAATACAATAATTAATTAAAAATACAAGAATAAACTGTATTTTGCTTACTCACAACTGTAAACCTGATTTTGCCCACCCCTGTATTTTGCCTCTTACTACTAAAACATCAGATAATAATAGGGACAGGACTAAAATGAAGTTTTGCAAAATTAATGGGGAAGCTGTAAATGTGTGATGTTTTCTACTAATTTTAGTTTAGCACATGATATGTTTTATTGGGTTTTCTGCCAGAGGGAAGTCAAGTGCTTGAGAAAATAAAGTCAGTATAATCTCATTTTTGAGGGAAGTCCATTTTTGTCTATTTATGCATCGTAAATTGGTGATGAAGGACAATGGAACCTATTTACTCTAATGTTGAAGCATCCAAATTCCTTAGTGTAGAAAAAAAAAATTATGAAATCTTAGATCCTTGGAAGAGGAAGATCTAAGGTTTACACATGACTTTAAAAATAACCTCTCCTGCCTGGCCAATGTTGCTCAGTGGTTGAGCATCCACCTATGAACCAGGAAGTCTTGGTCGAATTCCTGGTCAGGGTACATGCCTGGGTTTGGGGCTTGATCCCCAATAGGGGGCATACAGGATGCAGCCGATCAATGACTCTTTCATCATTGATGTTTCTGTCTCTCCCTATCTCTTCCTTTCTCTGAAATCAATAAAAACAAATTTTTTTTAAAAATTGCCTCTCCTAAGGTATATCTGTCACAAATATAAGAAATTCCTAAATTGCCTTCATTTTTTCTACTTTCTTTAAGGTCAAAATGCAATTCTCTTATTCAAATGAGCAGCATGGGGAATCCAATTAGATAATGTGAAGCCCTCCCTTCTCTCCTGCCAGTTTCTCTAATTTGAAACCAGTTATCTAACTTACAGTGCTGTCTTCCTAATTAATGAAGTTATCCACACAATTTCAAAATGTGACTTCAGTTTGACTATGAGTCTGTTAATATTATTAAAAAGATAATTTTAAAAAAAAGTAATAACACTAATTAAATAATAATTTAAGGCACTAACACTCCTTTTCTGAAACAGGAAAAAAGTTACAAATCTTGGTGCTTTATATTAACTCAGGGCCATGCTAATCTCATGAAAATGGTAAAATTAATCTTTCTTGGCTCTTGCAAGATGCTAGTGTTATTGTGTTCACCTATTTGAAAGATAGCCAAGTTTCTAATCCAGAGTACTTCAAAGCAAATAATCAATGAAAATAGAAAACTAGGAAGAATGGAAAAATGCTGAGGTCCAACACACACATTAAACTCAATTCTACTTCTTCACCTGATCAAAGTAACTCTGCTCAGTACAGTCCCAAAATGTGCTATTGACTCAAGTAATCAAAGACTTTTTAAATATTATGAAGGATAACTCCCATTTTCTTATTTTCCCCTTCAGTTCCAAATGAGCATGCATTTCTGACTTCACTAATTAAGAAACGTTTGTGCTTTAAAAACTTCATTTTCACTCCAAAAAATAGTGGTATGGGAACAGTCTGAGAGGATGTTACTATTAAGTTAATAATTCATCTTTGATGATCAGCTCTCTTCAACTCTCACAAGTTCTAAAGGATTCTTTTGTTACTGTCACAGGATACTTGATGCAAAAATTTATAAAATTAGCTCTAGTAAATTTGAATTCTGGAAGTTTCAGGGTCCCTTTTTTTAAAACATTATATACTCGAAGTCTTCTTTCTTTACATTTTCAAATGACAGGGAAGTGGAAAATCATTCTAAGTTTTACTGTAGCTCTTCTCTCTAAGGCCTTCTTGCAAAGAATTCACATGCTGTAGTAATACCGCAAATTAGAGATTTTTAAGTTTCCCTGCCTGGTCAATTATGAGACCCTTTACTAGAGTACACATGCTCTTGACTTTGCAAAGGTCTGAGTCAACAGCTTATTGGGCTTTGAAGAACCTCCACCTTTTTGTAACTGGGTTTTTTCTCTCCTTTTGCATGTTTCAGGACCCATGCTGTTTTTCATTCATCTCCATTCATCGGTTTCAGGTGATATTTTGGGCCTGGAAACATAATGTGTCAGAGAGAGCTGTAGCTTCCTACTGTGTTAGTTATTGTTTCCTTTGTCAGGAGGTGAGTGAGCACAAACATTTTCCAATTGCTCTGATTTTCAGACAGGTTCAGATCTACTGAGCCATCACTGATGCACACGCCTATACCATTTAGAAACACTTGATATAGATTTCAGAGGCGATTTCTAAGTTCAGTCCTATACAAATAAAGGTACTCTTGTTTATCTTTTCTCCAGAAGAGGAATAGATTTCCTCTTGGCTTATTCCTGTTCAGTATAAAAGGAACAGAGGTAGTGCTTCTAAAATAAGCTTCTCATTCGGGCTCAAAACAGCGGCTCACCTTCTTGCTAAAGGCAACACATTATCATGATCAACAGAATCTGTCTCTTGGGATTCAGTTCTGCAGTCCTTTCTTGGGTAAAATTCCCATTAGAATCAAAATTAAGTCCTTAGTGAGCACTTAAATGACATTACAATATTCAGCTTGGTAATTTCCACCAAGGCTTTGCTAAAGGCATTGAATGATTTATGATAAACTAGAAAACTTCAATCCCCTCTTCCCAGGGTGTCTTCAGTTATTTTTTTGACGAACCCTGCTTCTTGATTCCTTGCTGAACTGAAGTAATAAGAGCCTTTATATGTTTCCTCAAACTTTGTCTTTTTAACCTCACAATATCTGCAAGTGAAATATCATTGAGTGGATCTTTTTAAATGTACCTCTTATAAAATTATGGTTAAATGTTATTTTACTCCAACAGAATTTGCATGACTTATAAATATAAATCCCCCATAATATCATTTTAGTTTTAAAAACTGTATTATTAGAAATGACTCAAATTCATTAAAATTCAGCCTAAAGAGTTAGCTCAGTAAGAAAATAAGTTCTGATAAAATCTCATATTGGATTCTATTTGATCCCCTTGTCGTGTAGGATAAAAATATATTGCATTGACCATAATGAGAATTGGATGTCTGAGTATAGATAGATTGTAGAATTTTAAAAGTTTGATTTGTCTTCTTATATGGAGAAACTGAGTCCTGGGAAAATTGAGGGACCTATCCAAAGTCACATATTTCATTAAAAACAGTGTGGTCCTACTTTCTGTTGTGGACTCTGGGGTCAGAGAAATGTGGCATTAAACATTGCATACCCCATTTAAGAGGTATGCCTTGTATAAGTCAAGGTCAGACAACTTAGCCAGGCAATGAGTAAGTCACTAAGCTTCAAATTCTTAATCATTATAAATGGATATACCTGTCTTCTAAGCTGGTTACAAGAATTAAAAATTATGAATGTAAAAATTCAAACGGAAATTAGGCATTAAATGAAATGGTAAAGATTATAATTATTAGTACTTTCATACAACTAACCTACATCACCTTTCTGGCCTTTTCTCTGTGATTTATTCTTCACACAGTTTTCAGAACATTTCTCTAAAGCACAAGTCATGGTATGATTTTCTTTACTTTGAAACCCTCAATGACTTCCTATCACTAATCAAATTAAGTTAAAATTTCTATCATACAAGGTCCTGCGCATCAGGCCACAATTCACTATTCATTTCGCCACAATTATTGTTTATTAAGGGTAGGAATTACTGTATATGTTAATCTCTCACAAAGTACCTTTACAAGGAGAAGGTACTAGAGAAAAAGATTCTAATTAAATACCTTAAAATATAATAGTCAAAACCCACCAAACCATCACTGAAAAACACATACAACAAACAAAAGCCACCAAAACAACACTAAAAAAACATATAGAATTATCTGAACTGTCACCATATGATAGTGTAAAAGTTTCAAAAGTAGAAAAATATTTTCCAAGTGCATTTATTTGAATGAATGTGTCTTCCAACATATTTCAGGAAATGGGAGGTGTGTTGAGTTGAACAGATGAGTTTACTGAAGGAATTTGATTCACTATCAGTCCTGTGTGTGTTTTTACGGTCGCAAACTGCCACTTTGAAAACATACACCCATTTATTTACTATTATTCATGTCTTATAAGTTGAACATAAATGCTTATACGTAGTGTTGTAACTGATAAAAAAGACAGTCACATGAAAACAAAATGCACTTTAACTTTAGAGAATAATTTCATAATATTGGTACTTAGAACCTCCACAATTATAGAACTACCATTCCAGTCTTTCAATAATACCATTAGGTACACCAGACTATAAACTCCAGGGCAAAGAACATGGTTGTTTTGTTCAACAAAAGTTGACTCCTACAAAATAGTTTGTGTTTTTTTTTTAATAAATCAAACCAGGTTTCCAAATGGAGACCAGCCTTCATTAAATCTTAATAACCTCCAAAATGGAAACATAAACCAACAGTGAAAGCAGTAAAAGTCCACATTAGCACAGAGTAAACAGGGGGAAAGCAAAATGTAAGAGAAAGGAAAAGGAAATGGAAAAAAGATATTTAGAGGGGACCCACAGTTCATCATCTGAGTGCAGAAAAATGGATTCTATCTTTTCAAGAGATGGGAAATCAACTGACCCCTTTGAAGAGAGTCTCCCAGCTTTTAATGCCCCTACCACCAATGGAGGAGATACTGTATGCAATTACTCAAAAAAACAGTGAATTTAGATTCCTTCCTGATTTCTTTTCTTTTCTTTTCTTTTTTCTTTTCTTTTCTTTTCTTTTCTTTTCTTTTCTTTTCTTTTCTTTTCTTTTCTTTTCTTTTCTTTTCTTTTCTTTCTTTCTTTCTTTCTTTCTTTCTTTCTTTCTTTCTTTCTTTCTTTCTTTCTTTCTTTTTCTTTTTCTTCCTTTCTTCCTTTCTTCCTTTCTTCCTTTCTTCCTTTCTTCCTTTCTCCCTTTCTTCCTTTCTTCCTTTCTTTTTTTCATTTTTTTTAATTGAACCAGGTTTCCTCTACACCCTGGGGGAAAATGGGCATTAACCCTTCTAGATCATTAAGGTACCATTTAGAAAATCACCATAATGCTTTTGTTCACAGCCTACAAGTCAGCTACTGGGAGATTCGGGTCAATGTATTTTATGTTTCTGAAATTTGGGGAGTAATAGAAGAATGCTTTTGTTATAAACATGTGAAGTCCACATTTCACATTATCCTGTAGTAACAGAAGAACCCCTTTTCTGAACCCAAATTGGGTGATCCAATTACAAAGTCCTTAGGCCCCATTGTAAGATAATTCAGGGGGAGTTCTTGTTTTTATCAAAAGCCTTTTTTGTGTTCATCAACATATATTCTGGCCTCTTGCACTCAGTTTACAAGGTTTCTAATTAAGCTCTAGAGAGGATTATGTAGTTCACTGAACTGAGTCACTGTGTTACAACTGGAAAAGAAGAGGCACTTCTAATTTATCAGAAAAATAAACACTTTAGTTTTATTTCCTCTGCCAAACATGCTATCTCTTTGTCCTGTCAGAACATTTTTTGATAGGTTTTTATTTCAAATAATTACTTTGAGATTACTGTCAGTGCAAGCCAGAGGAAAGTCTCCATACAGAATATAGCAGGTGGTGGTGCCTTCCAAAAACCTCACTCTAGACGATATAATATCATATAATGTCATTGAAATCATCTCCCATAATTTACGAACAAAGAGACAGTTTTTCAACAGTACTTTGGTCAAAAATTTGAGGAAAATGAAATATTTATTGGTGACAAAAGCACAAGTAGCCAACTTGATTCTTAACTCACAGTTTTAACCTCTCCAATTGGTTCCAAAACCTCACAGGTTTCTGCTGTTCTAATAACATTGGGAGGCAAGTTCAAGGTGCTGGGTCACAGTTCATAGCAAGGCAAGAAAATGTTGCTAAGAACACAAAGGGTGTTCCTTTCCTTATGCAAGGGGAAAACATTTTAGTTATTATTCAGCTCAAGTAAATGCTTCATAACCGTGGACCTAAATATTTCTGAACAGTTCATTCCTGAGCTTTCTGGGTTGCATTAGTTTTTTCTCAGAACTACACTTCATGTCACCCACATGTCTTAAGAACTGGTGCCTTCTGCTCAGCTGTGCATTTTCCCCCCCAGACATGCCGGATGTCTATGCAATAAGCACTGAGAGAGTTCAAAGAGACACAGCACATTCTGTGCTTTCTCTTCCCACCATTCCATGTAAACACCATTAATAACCAGACCGCTCTTATGCCAAAAGTCTCTGATGGCTTGACTTTAGTCTGCTAATTGTTTGCACTCACTCTCTGACTCTATTGTTCTCAGTAGAACCATCTATCTGGGGCCAAATCTAGTCACTTGCCCCCACACGTGCTTCTACAGGAGCACAGATACTGACCAGAGCCTAGAAGAAACATGCATGTCACCCCCATCTCTTTCTCTTACTGCCACAAGCCCTCTTCCTGTTAGAGTATACACATTCAGAAACTAAACAAACAACCCTTCATAGTTTCCCATTTATCAGACATTGGAGTTGATACCAGCCAAGGTCAGTAACCAAGAAGAAAGACAAAAATCCATGCTTCCAAGGAACTTACATTCTGGTGGGGACAAATGCAGAGATAAATAAGTAAATAAACAAGATCATTTTGGATAGTAATAAGCTAAGAAAGAAACCCCAGGATAATGTGATAGAAAGTGACTTGGGGATAGGCAACACCAGATGGGGAGCTCATGGAAGGCCTTTCTGAGCAGATGGCATTTTAGCTGAAACATGAAGGAAAGAAGAATCTGGACACTCTAGACACCAGATGAAAAGGTTTCAAAAGAGGAGACAATAAGAACAAAGCCCCAAGGAGTGTTAGAGCAACCCAGAGGAGACTGGCAGGATGTGAGTGAAAAAGCACATAAATTAGAGAAAATTGTGAAGCACAGAAGATTCTAAGCCTGTGAAATTTCCTTATGATTCTTCCATATTTCTTTAAGCATATGAATGACAAGTTCTTTGTAATAATTCTCCAAGAAATGAGACTTCTTGGGTGCAAACTCAATTTCTGTAACTTATTTGAGAAGTTGTTTAACTTAATTTTTACTGTTTTTCACAGGAATAATAACACCAACCCTATAGGACTTTTATGAAACTCCAATGGATGGCAGACCTTACCTATTTCCTGCTCAAGAGCCTGTCTCCTCTTCCTTCAACCTTAATTCATTTGTGGCAGCAATTTGTTCTCCTTAAAAAGATTAGTGTGCATGCATGCATACATGCCTACCTTCCCACATAGAACTTCCCTTACAGCCTCCCTTGCAGCTAGAAAGCTGCCCACTATTCCCCCTTACAATGAGATGCTGGGAGTGAAGCAACCATCTTGTGACTCTGGGGTAACTATGAGAATAAAACCACATATTTAGGATAGTTGAGTAGAAAACGTATAGGAGCCCGAGTCACTAATGTCATCATGGAGTTACTATATGAGCCTTGGATACCCTTCTGACTTCTTGGTAAGAAAAATAACCTCCCATATATTTCAATCATTGTTAAGTTTTCTACATGGCTGCCTGCAGCCAGGTGCAAAATTACTCTATGTGAAGTGCCACAAAACAGATATAGGATGGGTTGCACTTTAATACCTTCATCATCATCTATATGTCTGGTGCACTTTAACAAAGTATTTACCTTCAGAAGAGGACATGTGGAGGGTTGCAAGTGCTAAGTTCAGATATTTCAAACTCAAACTATAAAGGAAATTGAAAAGTTATTGAATATGAAATATTTTTCATTTTTTATAACACATCTAGTAGCTATTTAATTTCACAATAATTACTTTGTCATGCCTAAATATCCAGAGTTCTAAGATTGCAAAATGAAGTATTATTCATTTGCTGACTTAGTATCTTGCCAGCAAAGGAGAACAAGGAAGGATATCCTGTCCCTGTATTTCTTTTCACTAATGACAGTGGCACCTGGCATGACTTCTTTCTTACAAATTAATAATAAAAAACACTTTTGCAGATGTCTAAGAAATTGGAAATACTCTGAGGGATTTGACAAGAGCAAGTAGATGGGCCTGGCCTCCAGTGATAAGAAAGAAGGGACTGTTTGTGGACTAAGGTTGGAACCAGGCAAGTCTGAGAAGGCACCGCCAGGAAAGAAGTTTTCGACAGAAACAAATGACTGCTGCTCAAAAACCCTTGTCAGTGTACTCCATCTCCCACTGGAAACTCCCCAGAGGCGTCTTTAGTAATCGACTCGACAGCACTATCAAGAATAAGCAGTTGCTATATATTAATGACCCCATATTTCACCAAACTTATGGTATTGAAATAATAATTACTAGTTGCTTTGATGAAGCATCATGTGTCCAGATCATGCTGTACGGTACACAAACATTATCTTTAGTCTTTAGATTGCTTAATAATATGACCAGTAATTTTTAAAATATGTAAAGTAAATTGACATTATGGAATACATAGGAGAAATTCAAATGCATTTTAAAATTTCTATATTGCATTGAGCTACATAACTATGTAATCAAATTGCTCTTATATACTACCTCCATTGAATTATTGATTAATGTGTGTAGATGCTTTGTCACTGGGACACTTGTGTCTTCATGCTGCATAACCATGTGTGTGGGAATTTTGCCCATTGTACTTTTTAGAAACTGCCAGGCTCTGTTAAGGTAAGTTATGTCAGATTCACTCAATGTGATCAGATATAGGAGGATGCACTCACCAGGGGTACACCCGCTCTTTTTCATACCGCTCCAGGTTTTTGCTTAGAAATAAAAGCATTCTGATAAATTCTATTTTACACAATTCCCTTTAAAATATTATAAAAATTATAATATAATTGTATACACTGCAGGTGTATGGCTAATACGCCCATTTTGACTAGCTATCTACAAAAACTTTATTCCAACTCTCCTCTTAAAATTTTACATGTCTAATGTTTAGAAAAAACTTTCAAACTAACTTCTTTTTTTTTCTTAAATATATCTCTTTTTTATTATTATTATTTCAGAGAGAGGAAAGGAGAGGGATGGAGAGATAGGAACATCAATGATGAGAGAGTCATCGATCAGCTGCCTCTTGCACACCCCCGACTGGGGGTCGAGCCTGCAACCCAGCCATGTACCCTGAGCGGGAATCGAACTCCCCTTGCCTGGATCCTATGTTGATGCTCAACCACTGAGCCACACCCGGCAGGGCTCAAACTAGCTTCTCTCTACCCATATTTCAAACTTTGTTTCTCTACCACTACCCAGATATTTTTTATTGTTGAGCTCTGTGGTTCATGTTCCTATCACAACATGATCTACACCACAGCACCTTTCTATCAGATGCCAGGTAAGTCAGCATTGTGGGCAGTAGGAATATTCCTGGAAGGCAGCCAAATCCAGACTAGCAATACATTAATTATACTTGGAAGTGACTAAAAAAAATCAAACTATGTCTCCAACTCAATTTTCCCTTAGCAAAATGCAAAAAAAGAAAAGGAAAAGAAAAGAAAAACATAAAAATATAAAGAAAAACAACTATTGCCACTCTACTCCTATCTGACATGAAAGAAAAGTGTGACACCGGGGAGGAGAGAGTGCAAAGAAGCGGTGACTTTACATAACCCTGGTTAAAATATTTTACTTTTGCAAAGTCCACAGCAACCTAGGATGAGGTCAATACATTGCCAGGGCCCCTTCTAGGGACCGTAAAAGAGGCGAGTGCAAGCAAGGGGTCCTGAAGCTTAGGCTGTTTTATAGTAAATCTGCTTCAAACCTGAAGTCATCTATATGTAAACAGGAAGACATAGGGACCTGGCATATCATCTCAGCAGGGACACGGTGCTCCCAGTCATACCTCCTCAGTTGCACTCACCAGGTGCAACCAAGGATGCCCGGTTTTGAGGCCGATATATCAGAATACATATCCAAGACTTAGTAATGATTTCAGTCTGTAGAGTACCCAGGAAAATAAAGATCCCTTAATGTCCCACATAAAAAGACCCATTTTAATGCCAGAACATTTGATGGCAGGGGAGGGGAGGCAGGAGGGAAATAGGAATTATTCTTTATGACTCTCTAACAAATAACAAATGCCAATGTTAGCAGTTACTGCTTATTGAGCACTTCCCCTGTGCTGGTACTGCCACCTCATTCAATTCCTGAAATGGCTCTTTGAAGTAAGAGCTTTATTGTGTCCATTTTTTTTAAAGTCAGATTTATTAAAATATAATTTATTTACCCTTTTGGTAAATAAAACCTTGAAATCAGATTGTATGAGTCAAACTTCGTATTTCTTTTTTAAAACTCTTTGACTAGTCTTGGTTCTTTGCTTTTCCACATAAAAATTTAAGTCAGCCTGAAAAGTTCTAATAAAAAGCCTTCTGATATTTTGATTGAGATTGTATTGATTTTATAGATGAATTTGGGAAAAATTAATATTTTTAAAATGAGACTTCTGAACCATGAACATATTTTCTATCTCTATTTATTAGGGTCTTTTTAAATTTCTCCCAGCAACACTTTATCATTTTAAGCATACAAATTTTCCAGTTATATTGTTAGATATATCCCCAAGTGTTTTGTGGTTTTGAAGGAAGGGGGTGGTCAGAGGTGTTACCTGTCCTTTTCCAGGGAGCTTATGCCTTTTACTTTATTTGAGAGAAACGTAAAGATGCCCCATTGAGGAGAGATCACGTAGTTCTCCCTCCCCTGAATACTTTTTGTGAGCACCAGTGGGAGCCTGGGAAAACACTTTTGAGAAAGTACAGACTCCACTTGTATCTGGAACTCCTGGGGATTTTACTGTCATACTAACTCGTACTTGGCCTTTAAAAATGTGTTAAAATTTTGGCTATTTTCTCCTTACCTGCTGTTATTGGCAGTCACCTCTTTCTTCCATGTTCTTCCAAAGGTGAAACAGTTTATTTGGTTCATTTCTCTTTGGAGGGGGTTTCCCAGCCTTTGGAATTCAGTTCATGTAAATAGAAGTCTCATCTCTCTAATGATCTTAAGAAAAATAATGGTTTCATAGGGTTTTTTTTATTCTTGTTGTTATGGTGGGTGACATTCTATTGCATCTTTCTACATTTGAAGCAAAAAAGTAGCCAACCAGGCTCATTCTATATGAGAAAATTGAGCCTTGGGGAGGCCAAGTAACTTACGCAATATCATAGATCTATTAAATATCATGGCCAAAACACAAACTCGAGTTTTTCTGAAATACAAGTCTACTGTGTTAAACATCACGCTAAAATGCATTCTGTAGGGTTGTTTCACCAAAAGATCATATTTTAGCTGTCTCCACGATTCTAGTCAGACTCAAATATTTTCCTTTTTATTGTAATGGAGAACTGGAAATAATGCCACATAATTACCTGATGACTCATCAAGGTTTCTACCACCACATGGGTCTAAAGTTTCTTAAAAATATATTTTTTAACTAAGTATGCTTAGAAAATCCCTACCTTCTTCAGAGGCTTGAGCCATTTTGGAAAATAAATGTTCAGCATTTCTACCATTATTAAATAGGGTTAGATCATTCTAAAAATGTATACTATTGGCCACCTTTTAGAAATGCTTGGGCAAGTCCAATGAAAACATCATGTGACTACAAGAGCTTGGACTTGAAATGAGGGGATAGCTCAGGGCAAGATTCTGCATCAAATTGGGAAAGGTGATCAAGAGGCAAAGTAGATCGGTTTGCTAGCATAACCAACACAATTGAATTTGCCTCTCCACTGGTTGTTACTAATATTATTACCCGAAAACTTATCAAATTCAAGAACAGAAGCAATGATAGAAACTAAAACACATACAACAATTCAGGAAATGGAACAGAATTAGGCTTTGGAAACAGGTGGAGAAGTAATTTGGTAGAGAACCATGAATATAAAATATATACCTGTGCTCTCTCGGGGTCACCTGTAGATGCCATTCTTGCAGCTTAGAAAACTGTGGAAGTCTGACATGTGACCAAATGGGCCTCACGTCTTGGCAAATATGTATTTGCACAGTATATTTTACTTCATAAACTGCTTATTCATGTTACCTTCTTTGAAATTTATGGTGATCCTATGTGGCAGATGAAAACCCTGAAACAGAATATTCAGAATATTTCAGATTCTACAATCGTATATGCACTCATAGATCATGATACAGACAGCTATGCTATAATTTTATTATCTGAACATATATATGTTTATGTGTATATTGACTTCCAATGTATATGCAGAGTTACATACATTCTGAATATTGTGAAGATGTTTATAAATATGATGTTAGAAAAATCACAAGAAAACCACTAATAACGCAATTTCACAAATTGTAATATGATGAAAGGGAAGAAATTTGAAAGGGAAGAAATCTCTCCAAAATCCAAGCGACAAATTTCCATGTGCTGTTGGTAAAAGCAAAAGGTGTTACAGTTTTTAGAAGCATAAATCAAAACCTTCCCACCACTGCTTGTAAACATTGTCAAGTTTTATGAAGGTAAAATTATGTGCAGACTCATTACTTAGGAGATTAATAGGATCAGATAAAGAGGAAAAACCTTCATGTGACAGGTAAAAGGTACTAGTGATGCTTGAAACATAGTTTTCTTAAGCACTTAAGAATTTACCTATATTGCCCATTAAACTGCACTTATGGGTTTGTAAGTGTATTTTCCCTAGTAAATTGTGATTTTCATGAAGGCAGGGACTGGTAAGGATTCACTTTTTATATTCTAAGTGTCTAGCAAAATGTCTAAATACAGTAAATATTCAATAATATTTTCGTGAATGAGAGAATGGTGGCAATATTGCATATATTATATAGATATGCAAGCAACATATATGTATATTTGCATACACCAACACCTATACAATTCCATATATATGCGTTCCATATATATGTCAATACTGATATACATTTCTCTATATATTATGGAATATATATTATTTATCATATGGAATTATATGAGTGTTACTGTTATGGGTGTATGTATGTGTGCTTTATGCATATGTGTATGTATAGTCATTTGATCTTTGCAAGTTTTCACATCCATGTTCTTAAAATCAAGTAAGCTTTATTCAAAGTGAGTTATAAAAGTGAGAATAACTGATGTTAGTCTTGGCCTAGGAGAGTCACATTTGAATCTGATGCATAGCATGTCAAATCTAATACAAATGATTTTGCAAGTGCCTGCCACTTTGCATTGCCTGATCACTCCTGGAATCACAGGTGATTGAAAGTTACTAGAAACTATGATCAAACTATGCACTCCTGAAACTACAATAATTCCAACCTGGCGATTGGCTAAAATTGTTTCTGATATAATGTGCACAGTGACCCTGGCTGGTCTCCCTGACTCCCTGCAGCCAGACACTGTCCCAGCTATGATTTACTTGTGCCATCTTATGTAGTCTGTGGCTTGACTGAGGTCTTGTTTTGATTCACAGGGAAGTGTTGAATGAAATCCATCTGGAATAAACTGCGGATGCAATTTTGTGCTCATTCATTCATTCATTCATTCCCTCATCCTCAAACATTGAGCATATGCACTTGATAGGTGCTGCATTAAGGACTGGGGCACAGAGATAATAAAGCACAGCTCTGTCTAACTGTTATCAGGGTTTCCATATTAGCACTTTTTTGAACTCTGTGTTGTATGAAGGACTTTCAGAGTGCCATTGTATATACTCCAAAAAGATATCTAATAACCTAAAACCCAAGAGATTTTGTTTAATAATTTTGACCATCAAAATTCCAGTGTGGCCCTGCCCAGTATGGCTTGGTTGTTTGACGTCCCATGCATCGAAAGGTTGCCAGTTCAATTCCCCATCAGGGCATATGCCCAGGTTACAGGTTTGATCTCTAGTAGGCAGCCGATCAATGTTTCACTGTCACATCAATTTTTTTCTCTCTCCCTCTTCTCTCTTTAAAAATCAATTAAAATTTTTTTAATCCAGTTTGCACATCAGACTAAAAAGCTCTGCACAGCAAAGAAAAAAATCAACAAAATGAAAAGGCAACTTGCTAAATGAGAGAAAATATTTCCAAATCATATACCTGATAAGGAGTTAATATCCAAAATGTAAAGAACTCAATAGAGAATAAGGAAAATAACCCAATTAAAAAGGAGGGAGATCTGAATAGATGTATTTCCAAAGAAAACATACAGCTGGTCAATAGGTACATGAAAAGGTGCTCAATATTATTAATAATTAGGGAACTGCAAATCAAAATGACAGATGTCACTTCAGACTTGTTAGAATGGCTATTATAAAAAAGACAAAAAAATAAGGGTTGGCAAAGATGTGGAGAAAAGGGAACCCTTGTGCACTGTCGGTGGAATAAAAATTGATGCAACAACTGTGAAAAACAGTTTTTCAAAACAATTTTTCAAAAAACATAGAACTACTATATGATCCAGAAATTCTACTTTTGTGTATATATCCAGAGGAAATGAAAGCATTTCTTGAAATATCAATATCCCTATATTTATTGCAGCATTTTTACAATAGTCAAGACATGGAAACAACCTAAGTGTGCATGAGGCACACAAGAACACATACACAATGGAATACTATTCAACCATGAAAAGGAATGAGATCTTGACACTTGCTACAACATGGATGGACCTCAAGAGTGTTAGGCTAAGTGAAATAAGTCTGACAGAGAAAGATAAATACCATATGAGCTCATTTATAGGTGGAATCAACCCTCCCCCCCAAAAAAAGAAATAAAACATTGAACTCAAAGATACAGAGAACAGTTGCCAGAGGTGGGAGGTGAGGGTGGATGAAATCAATGAAGGGGGTCAAAGTAATGATAGTTCTTAATACTACATGGTATTTTTGAAAGTTGCTAAGAGAGTAGATCTTAAAAGTTCTCATCACAAGAAAAAAAATGTATTATTATGTATGAGGATGGGCTTTACACTCGTGGTAATCATTTCTCAATGTATTCATATATCAAATCATTATTTTGTACACAGAAACTAAAATAATGGTATATGTTAATTATATCTCAAAAAGTCAAACTTGAAAATGAACCAGAATACAAATATATGCTATTGAATGACAAAGAAATAATAAATGCATAAAAATTTTTTAAAGAAATATTTCATTCTCTGTACACTCAGAGTGGTCTGAGTTCAAAATTGATGTGAGTGTGCTTCAACTACGACTATACACAACAAAATCTGTACTCAGCATCATATTGACTGGAGTAGATTTTATTTCCCTCATGTTTAAGCTAATTCCAGAACTCCAAGGCTGAGGCTTGACATAGGTACACTATAAATGAAGTGCTAATGAGATGGAAATTCTCCAGGTTGTTTTTGAGTCTTGCTCTGCCTCAGTGTGGACCTGTCTAAAATATCTAAGAGCTGAGAATCATTTTGGAATGATCCCAACCTCTAGAGTCTGAAAACTTAGCTGGGAATTCCTTTCCAACAATCTTGTGGGTTATTTTGGCACTTTGGTTTATAATCCTAGCTGGACCCCATCTGAAGTTCTAAAGCCTATAAGAGACGAATGAATGGTCAATGTAAATAAGCCAAACTTGAGAAACTTCAGACCTTGCTCCACAGGATGTTTCTGTTAATCCACCTTGTCTGTACTGGTTTAGCTCCTTCTGGCTAGAACTGCTTTTCTGCTATAACTCCTCTGCAAAT
This sequence comes from Miniopterus natalensis, assembly GCF_054644295.1. Taxonomy (NCBI): domain Eukaryota; kingdom Metazoa; phylum Chordata; class Mammalia; order Chiroptera; family Miniopteridae; genus Miniopterus; species Miniopterus natalensis. The sequence continues at coordinate 52,083,325 of NC_142089.1, forward strand.
AAGAAACTTTCCTTTTCCTCATACAGAGGATCTTTCTCTCTGAAGGCTGTGGTGCATTGTATTGTGTTAAAATTAAATTGTTTGGATATGTTTTGTGTCTGAATACTGATAAAAGTATGAAGTAGACTGCATTATCCTTAATCAAAGGTCACTTTTATTTGTAGGTTTTAAGGCCAACTAAAATTTTTATTTGACAGGTTCCAATCGTTGTAGTTGGCATACCTGCACATTTTTATTGTATCTGGGATCAGGCATAAATCAAGTGATTTCTCAGAGACAAATAAAAGCGGTCGAGTAATACAGTTCCTGGAATTTAACACTTCAGGGTCAGGAGGTCACATATGCTAAGTTGCTTATTTATACGCCTCTTAAAGTTTAAGTCTGTGGGCAGGAGACATGAAGCAATGTGACTGACTTTATCAATGAAGAATGTATTGTTCTTTTCTTCCATGTAGATAAAATTAGCAGTGATAGACTGGCAGATCAAACAAGAATATCATCAGAAACACAGCGTTTGCTGTTTTTTGGAAATGTGCTTGTTTTATGATTCTCTTTTTTATGACAATCGTCAGTTTTGAACAATAAAATTTATTGAACTTTTTTTAAATGTGGAAGAGAGTTAGTGTGCAGCAGTTATTGATGTGCTTGCTGACACCTCCCAGCCTAACCTCGCAGTTAGGTTGGGACCGATGTAGCCTGAGTGGAGGTGATGCCTGTCATTTCCAAGTTCAGGCACCTCTAGGAGCCCTTGTGCCTCCGCCAACCCTCTCTCTCACTGCCATACATGACCCCGGAGGCCACATACTCCAGATGGTGATTGTAAAATGGAGATAGCCTTCTGACCCACATTTAACTATGTCATCAGACAAGAGATGGACACTTTCACAACTTTCTACATCAAGGACTAAAGGAGAACAAAGACAGGTATAAACATAGTTTAATGGGATAATGAATTCATTTATGCAATGCAAATATATTGAGTTCTTAACATGTAACTAAGTACTAAACATTTTCTTCTGCATTACCTTCTTTTCACATTTACCCCATTTAAAATTTCACCAAGTTCTTCAGATCATGATATTAACGCTCCGAAAAGCTTTGATTTGTTCAAGGCAGGTAGCTAGAAAGGAAATGAGCCAAACTTGAGAAACTTCAGACCTTGCTCCACAGGATGTTGGATGTCTGAATTTGAATCCAGACCTTCTGATTTGGCATCTCAACTTTTCTTCTCTGGAAAGTGCCTTAAAAGCCCAAAATGATCATATTCCAAAAATTTTTCAAGTAGTTTTTATCCTAGGGCTCTACTCTCTCTTTTTAGAAACATATCTCCCTTTAAATGCACCTGGAATTTATAGGTGAAGCACTGGCAAATTAATAAAGGAAATTATATCAGTGTCCTAAGAAGGGCAGACTAAGGGTAGTGGTAGAAACTGTGTGGAGCAAGAAAACCCCTGCAGCTTTATCACAATTCACATGTGGTTACCTAGTGCAGCATTCAGAGCCTTGAACACTTGTCCCTTACCTGGTGGCCAAGCCAGCTACCAACAATAATAAGGAACAGGCAGAAGGAGGGGCTCCTTTCCCCTCCGTGTTAAGGAGGCCAGCTGCATTGCCAGGGTCTCCTGAAGGCAAACGGGGGAAAGGAAGCTCCTTTTGTTTTTCTATGAACAGAACAATGTTGAACTGGCATAATGCAGTCACGTGTCTCGTTTTTACATTTAGGATATTGTCTTTTCATAGTCCTTCAGAATATGTTAATATGGTTCACTCTATATCACAAATCATGGTTTAAATTTCAAAGCAGTAGATAAAAATGACCTTACACTACATTTGTAGATGTCACTCTCAAGCCAGCCATCCCACTGTAGTTTCCATGGGAACTAATGTACATCAAAAAAAGGAGAAAGAGGGAGAAAGAGACTAGACTGTAAGACCAAATTTTCAGTCACCTCTTCTTTTCTTTGGGAAAACCCAAATGAGCCTCACATTAAGTGCTGATGAAATGAGACTCTGCCTCTTATTTTCAAGGTGAATGCAACTTTTTCTCTTAAAAATCTAATCTTTAGTATTATACATACGGTTATGGAAAATTTTTCCAAAGATTTCTCCCATAATATTTATAAATTGTATTCACAGCCTCAGAAGGCACATGTACCTATTTAGGAGGAGGGTCATAATCATCCATTACTACTGTTGTTATAAAATTTTCATAATTTTTATTATTCTATAGATTTACCATTTGTTGAGAATCTACTCTATACCAGACACTCAAATGGAACTAGAAATAAACATTTGCAGCCACTATCACATAAGAACACGTGTCGGGAGTGTGTTTTATAGGCATACCTATAGTGTCTTTCAGAGTGATGTGAGACGATGTGACACAGGTAATTGTTACTAATTTCCTAACACAAAAGAGCAACTACTAAACAGCACTGGTAAAAGGAACAAGTTTCAGCTATTATACCAAAACTCAACACCACACTTAAAGGCCACCATGATCTGATTGTGTCTCACCAGGATAGCCTGAATTGTAAAATAAATTCAACATTTTAATTTGGGGTGGGAAGGAGAGAGGCAATGATATATTATATCCCCAACTGTAATGGAGTATAACAATATGCAATGTATCTCTAAACCATAGAGAATTAAGTAGAAAAATAGTTAAAAAGCAAAATCTTTGGCCACTAGAGCTGAGAAAAAATTTGATCATGTGATACAAAGCGACAATTATATTAATAGCTTATATGTATTTCTTCAACAACAAAAAATAGCTTCAACAAGAAGATTTTCTTCAGACTGGAAGTTATTGGGCTCTTATCAAACATCTAAAAGATAATTTCATTACCATCAGCATCAACATCATTTCACCCTCATTGGGCACATCTTTATTGATAAGTAATTTAGGCGAGGCACTTGGCTTAGGCACGAGGGATACTGCAGTGACTAAGGAATAACCTTCTAATGTCTATGTCACTTACAGTTGAGCCAGGAAAGAACATATAAAGAAAACACTGGGGGACTAGGGTGCAAAAGCATAGGGTAGAGGGCCCAAAGTGATTCGTGGGGCAGCCTTCACTAATAGGCTCAAGAACAGCTAGAGTCTGAAAAAGGGAAAACCAGGACTAGAAACACAGCAATGGGTACTTTTTTCTTATGTGAAGACTGAGCAAATGATCTAAAAAGAAAGTGTCCTGCAAGGAACTCGTCCAGTAGGAACTGTCATGGAGTAGAGAATATTATGAAATACAGGTGAAGACTAATAAATAGTACAAAGCAGAATAATGAAAGAGGAATCAGGAGAAAGGCATTTCTCTTAACTACAAAGGCACATGGTTTTTCCAAGTTGCTATGATGACATACAAGATAAAAAAAAAAAATCACATTGGATATTACCTGTGGTCCACTGCATATCTTTGTATACATTTGCATGTATCTACTAATATGCCATGTAGGATGTGAGGGGCAATCATTTTCAAGCAATATTTTTTGTTGTCGTTCTAAAGAACCTAACTTAAAAATTAAAAGAAATAAAATCCTTTCAGATAGATAGATAGATATCATTTAATATTATTCCTTATTAGTTTTTGGAGGGAGAAGAGGTAACAGGCTACTATAGAGGACTTTGGATTCTAGTTATGCCTCTTCTTACTGTGAGGTTATTTTAGGTAAGTTAATCAACTTTTTAGGGCCACAGATTCTTCATCTTTAAAATGAGGATGACAATTACACTTATGTCACAGATTTGTTTTGAAGACTAGAGATAACATATGCACAGCATATGGAATGAGAAGGTCAGTTATATGTCGAGGGATATTTAGCCTCCCCTTTTTCTATTACTTCCATGTAGAGTAGGAAAGGGGGCCTCTCCGTTCACTCTCATTCACACTTTGAGATAGCGGAAGGGGAGAGCACAAAGCAGAAGGGAGAAGTGACATATCTGACTAAAGAACTTTGAAGGAATTTAGAACACGGAGCTCTCTTCTTTGGAACTAGATGTCTGCAGAGAGGCCATGTTCTGAGTTACATCAGGGGCTGGGTAGAAAAGCTGGGTTCTGGGCTGAAGTATTGGGAGGCCCTTAGGTCCTTTTTGCTAAACACCTAAGCCATGTTTTCTAACAATTTTATCAAAAATAAAGCTTAAAGTTTAACTTTTGTCTATCTGATCACTATATTGATCTTTGGTTTTAATCTCTGGTGGGGGAAAAAGATTATTTGCTAAACCTCAGGACCACACATTATATAATTCTGGTTCAACATGTGACTAATACGAATAAAAGTAATAATGGTTATAAAGATAACAGCCAGTAAATAGTAACCACATAATTTGTATCAGTCACCACTCTAAGGATTTTTAGAATTTTCATTTTCACCATAACTCTATAAATTAGAAACTCATCTTCTTCCTAGAAGGAGACATTAAAGCACAGTGGAGTTAAATAAAGGTACCAACATTATGTAACTTCTATTCAAAGCAGGTTGGTTCCCAAACCTGCCTTCTTAACTACTATGCTCAAAACATCTGAATGAGATAGCTACCGTAACTACTTTCTACCGTTTCCACAATTCATGAAGAGCAGAAGGAAATAAAAAGATTTGCAAAATTAATTATCAAGTAGTTTAGTCTTCTCTGTAATAGTCTTTTCATCAATATTTATTTGCAGATAATAGGTACCAGGTTTGGGGAAATTCAGACCAAATAGGATAATGACCCAAGGTGACAACTTCTACAGTAGCAACATGTACAAAGAGTTCTGAAGAAACCTGGGAAAGGTTGATTAATTTTTAGGAGAAAATCAGGCTTGAGTGAGCAAAAACAAGAACACATACAAGGGCTTGAATGTTCTAACAGTCATAATGACGTGTCCATTGGGTCTATGATAGAGAAAATGAAAGAAGAAAAAAAAGGTGAATTATGGAACCTAAAATGAGAAGGGCCTGAAATACAGTTCCAAAGATTTTATCTAAAATAAATGTTGAACTGCCAGATGTTTTTTTAATTCAACTTTGAGTGATCTGATACGTGTTTCAGGAAGCTAACTAGGTGGTACAAGAGGGTGGATTAGAGAAAGGAAGCACTGGTGTCGGGGAGATACATTAGGATATTGATTCTTCTGCACTGAATCATGTCCCACAGAAAGATGTGTTGAAGCCCTAAGCTCAAGTACCTATAAATGTGACCTTATTTAGAAATAGGATCTTTCCAGATGTAATTAAAATGGGATCATTCTGGTGGACCCTAAGCCAATATGACTATTGTTCTTACACATAAAGAAGGTAGAGACACAGGGAGTAGAAAGTCTTATGAAAGCAGAGGCAGAAACTGGAGTTATGCAGAAGCAAGCCAAGGAAAGCCAAGGACTGTCACTAACACCAGAAGATAATAGAAAGGCATGGGACAGATTCTCTCCAAGACCTTTTAGAGGAAACAGGGTCCTGCCAAAACCTTGATTTCTACCTTCTAACTTCTATAACTATGAGAGAATACATTTCTGCTGTTTTAAACAAACGAGCTGGTGGTACTTTTTTTTTTTTTTAATGACTGCCCTAGGAAACTAATATAATACTAGAATACTTCAGTCAAGAAGCAGTGACCACTTAAATTAAGGTGGGTCAGGATTAGGCTTGCTATAGGAATAGCAAAGCAGTCAGAAGTAGAACAGAATGGTGGAGCCACAAAGAAACCCATAAATGGTAATAGAGTGTGCCCTTGATTTCTGTAGCCCTCCAAAACTGCTTCTGGGCCCCATTAGGGATGGACGGCTGAGAAGAAAGGACCTTTGGAGCCCCAGTTTCTCCATCAGCTGGTTCAGCACTAAAAGCTCTGGAGGTTTGGCCAATCTCGGGGGGGTTAAGGGGGAAAGTGCAGGACCCTGATCTCTGGTCACCAAGAAGGGGATCTAGATATAAAGTTTGGTGTTGGTTTGATTTTCCCATCTTCCCATATTCCCCCAGATTTTTAGTAAATTGTGTTGAAGGATTTATTGAAAGTGAGAAACCAGAAACAATACATCTAACATACTCATTCCAGAAGTTGGGAGGTCAGAAAAAGAATAGAAATGGGAAAGTTGCTCAAGTGGGAAGCCAGTGAATCAAAGGAAAAGAGACCCAAAGCAGCAGAACAAAGCTTCAATAAAGAGATATTGTTACTTGGAGAGATGGCCTTTTGCCCCTTGTTCTATTACCTGTCAGAGGACAGGGAGAAAGCCCGAGCCTGAGACAACAGCTCTGCTAAGTGCCCTTGAGAGGGTCCATCGGGGTCAGCAACAAAGCCAGACCACTAGAGAGAAAAAGAAAGGGAGGATTGGAGAGGAGAAATAAGAATGGTGGAAAAAATAATTTTTCAAGCCAAAAAGAATCAGAGAAGAGCAGAAGTGCCTCTAGAAGAAAGCAAGCCATCGTTAAGGATTAAGGGATGTTAACCTCTTTGAAGCTCTGACTACATTAGAAGACCTTGCAAGACAGCCATTGCTTTCACAGTCAGGTAGAGAAGCTTTCCTGTCTATTATTCCTCAGCATTATAAATCACTGGCCACTTTATGATTTTTAAAGGGAAAGTGACTTCCACTTTCTTAAAAAGTTTCCTCCAAAGCATCCTCTGTACTCAATATGGGGAAACCTGGGTCTTTGGGCATTTTATCTGCAGTGCCCTGAAATCTTCCATCATTCTCTTTCATTCCCTATTGATCGAGCAAGGAATGGTCAGCAACAAGGATCAGTGGGAGAGAGATAAACCCAGAATAAATGAGGAAAGACTTTAGACTATCCAAATGGGCTTGTTATGACATTGAGGACTCCAGCAATGTTCTAACAATAAACAAGTATACATCCTCATTGTATTATCAAATTTCATCTGTTATCTGAATATTTGGTCTAAACACAGACATTATAAAGCTAAGTGGAAATAAAATAATAATGCTTTTTATTTAAAAAACATGCAGTGTTTTTTATCATGACAACTACGTCATAACATAATTATCACACATCTATGTTAAGTGCCTTGTATAGCTTATGTCATTTAATCCTCAAAAATAATACTATGAGATAGGTGCTCTTGTGGTGTTCACATTACATGTGAAAAGTCTGAGGCGTAAGATCCCATAGTTAGAATGAAGCAGAAGTTTGGAATTAAAATAATATGATTTAAGAGGTCATGCACTTAACCTCTTTATAACGTCACTCTGCATCATGTACTGTATGAGGCAAGGGGATTAAAGTCTATAGGGTTTCAGAGAAGGGGAAGGTTGATAAGGATGGGTGTAATAAAGGCAGGCTTCAAGTGAGAGGTGGTACATGACCTAAGCCTTGAAGGATCCGGAGGCCTGAGTAAGTAGAGAGTGAAATGGAAGGCTCCCAGGTGAGGAATAGGAAATCACATGAATGCAGTGCAAAGTCAATATAGGACAGGAGTTATAAGATAATGGGGAGACTACTTTGGCTAGAATGAAGGCACTATGGGAAGTAAGATGAGTCAGACAAAATAGAGCAGGATTAAGGAAGACCTTGGCCACCAGGTAGAATTGTCTCACATGGTCAAAAGTAGAAAACTCTGATGGTATTTTGAGTCTAGCAAAAATGTTGAAGGCACCACCAACAGTATGCAGAATGGGTTACATCTAGAGGAAAGCCTAAAGCCCAAAGACTTGTAAGACTTACTGACTATGATATGTTAATGTAGAGGAACTCACACTAACAATAATCAACATTTATTGAGTATGTACTACATGCTATAGTAGTTTATATGCAACCATGAATTAATTATCATAAAAGAACCATAATTTAGAATTAAACCTAGGCCTGTTCTAATCCTAGAATTTCTGTGATTATCTACTGATCTCAACAAAGGCATCAATTTTTAAAATAATGTAATAGAGTTATTGTGATACCACTAGCAGGGTGAGGGAGTGTGGTGGATTAGGGGCAGGGAATGACAATTTTGACTGAAGACAGGTATACTATTCAAGTATAGTATAGCCTATCAGATAATAATAATTATGATAATAATAGCCAATTATTGAGACCTTATGATATACCTCGAAATGTTCTACATACATGCCATACCTCAGTTATGATATTTATAATTATAGTGTTCATTATTGAAATAATAACAGAGCTTGTATGTACAGTGTTTATGGTATGGAAGGCGCTGAAATAATTTTTTAAATGTATGAACTCATTTAGTCCTTACAAAACCACATGAAGTAGATATTAACATTTTATGTTCACTTTACAGATGAGGAAACTCTGGTCTATAGAAGTTAAATAACTTGCCCAGTGTCACAGGACTCATGAGTAGCAGAGTCCAGATTTGAATCCAGTCTCTCTAGCTCTAGACTCCATGCTTTTAACAACAGCTCTACAAGATCATGAACTTTGGGGTCACATAGGTCTGGGTTCAAAACAAAATTTTTATTGAGCTATAACTGACATATAACATTATATTTGTTTTAGGTGTATAACATAACAATTCAATATATGCATGTATTGTGATCAACACAATAAGTCTAGATAACACCCATCACCACATATAGTTAAAAATGTTTTTTCTCGAGATGAGAACTTTTAAGATTTGCTCTCTTAGCAACTTTCAAATATGCAATACATTCTTATTAACTATAGTCACTATGCTGTACTTTACATCCCCATGACTGAATTATTTAATAACTGGAAGTTTGTACCTTTTGATCACTTTCACCCATTTTACCCCCCCTCATTCTTTTTCTTGCAACTTGTGAGAAATCAAGTATATTTCTTTTTCTCTCTAAGTCTCAGTTTTTCCATAAGCAAAAGCAAAGAAAGCACTTGTACATTTCGTGTAATGAAAACTATGAAAATTAAGCCCCATTACACTCCTCCTTGCTTAGCACAGTGCTTCAACATAGGAAGTATTCAGTGGGTGTTTTATGAATGAATAAATAAAACAATTGTTATCAATGCTGAACAATTGACATTTTGCTGTATACTGCTTTATAGTATTTCATTTTTCTGCACACATACTTTGCTGATCAACCAAGCTAGACTTTATGCATTCAAAGAGCAAACCACATGCTTTTTACTTCTTCATTTACCCCAGTGCTCTGAAAAGTGATATACACATAATGAGCTGCTTAGTCATTGTAACCTCCATGAATGAGGCACCCACTATGGCATTAAATATGTGATCTTCATTGTAATCTTATGTAAGAAATACTAATGTGAATTCCAGTTTAGAAAGTAGGACTGTGCCTTGTACAGAGATAAAGTGGTTCTCCAATGGTCACGTAATTAACCAATGAAGAATCAGGAATTAAATCCAGCTCTATTTATCTCCAAAACTCTTGAGCGTAATCACCAGACATTAAAACTTTGATTAGTGAGCAGTTTGACAATGTCAGGGCCCATCATTATCTGCCTTAGGAAAAGAATTTCCTCCATCTATGGCTATGGTCTGTTTGATAGACTTGGCTCAAGTGAAACTCTACATTCACAGCTTTTCTGTAGGTCTCTCCTTTTAGAAGCTCAGGCACAGTCCAGAACCAAGAGACAGAGAAGACACAAAAAGAGGTTGTGTGTGTCCTACCAGGACATGGAGGCAGGAATACTCATGAGTTTCCTTGTCTTCTCAGTATATTATAACTTCAGCATTCTCTGTGCTTAATAACCTCTGGTTGATCCACTGTGAAAATTTAGTGCTCAATAGTCCTCAAAGTTTCTGATTTTATACCTGTTGTGACTTGACCTTGTGGCTGATCAGACAGAGCACCTTTAAAGCTCACAGTGGAAAAGGCAGGGCTCCTAACCTCCTGCAGAATTGTTTTTAATACTTCCTGCAAGCTGTTATTGGTGTCTTTATTTAGGCTGTATTTCTTCATTTCAGTGTCTATGTTTAGCAGATATATAAAGGAGCAAATGGGTTTAATGGCCTGAAGCGGCAAAGCAATGATATGTGGGCCTCCTTAGAGCAACAAAAAAATCGAAAGACCATGGAGGAGACTTCCTGTTTCCTGGTGACCAGGAGTCAAATTTCTTTTACCTTTCTGTGAGTCAAGGGGAAATTCATGCCCACCCTGTATGCTTTGAATCCTTCCTCTGAAAGTCTCTTCTTGCAGATAGAGCATGACACAGTGGGGGTGGAGCAGTACCTTAATAGGCCATGCAGAGAATACTCTCATTATCTGATTTGTGGATGGTACAGACCCACATTCTCTTTAGGGGCTCTGGAGGGTTTTAATTAAACTAAATAGTTATCTCCTGTGTCTAAGCGTCTACCCATTCTAAGAACAGTGCATCCAGCATCCCAAAGAGTACTGTGGGCACCAGTAGGTCCATCTTGTAATCACTCCCCTCTGCTTTCACCAGAATTGCTATTCCTTACTCCTGCCCAACATTCCCATCAGACAATGTGAGCCGTGAGTCAGGCAGACCTGGCTCTGATTCCAGGTTCTTTCTCTTATTGGCTACGTGGTTTCAAGTAAGATATTTGACTTTTCAACTTTTGTGTGTTTATCTGAAAATGGAGACATCAATAGTACCAAACTTATGGATATATTGTGAAAAGTCAAAGAACTAAATATATACAATTCTTCGATCAATAAGCGCACATACTAAGACCCCAGTAAATGGGTACTGTTAATACAGATAGCTGGATTATTTTCCCCAGACTACCAACTCTGCATTTCTCTTTAAAGGCAGCCAGAATACCCTCTCAGAAGCAATTCTCATCTTATTCATAATAGAATCAAAATAATCAGGGGGAGGGGAATATTCATAAACTCTTTAAGCTTTCCCTTATGTCCACCCTGAATCAGTGATGATCACTAAAACCATCTTTCCTCACTTTTCTATTTTACCATCTATGTAATGGGAACAAAAGTTTATTACTTCTCCAACAGCTGTACCATATGCTTAAATAATCTTCCAAGCACGATTCTCCCTTCCTCCCTTTTTTGCTTTCATAAACAACATGCCTCTCCAAGCATGGAGCAAAGAAACTTCCTTTTTGATTCTATCCCCTAATCTCTTATTTATAACTCATATGTATAAAAACTCATCTAAAACCAACAAACAATGAAGGTTCTACCAGCTCTGATGGCCTGTCACAAGCCCTGACTGTCCTAAACTGTCCTGAGCAATGCTACCTTTCAGTCTCTGTACCACTGGGGAGGTACAAGGACCTCTTATGACCATTTTACCATGGCTCCACGTTACTGAACCATGGGGTGTGTGTGTGGGGGGGGGGGTCCTTTTAATCATTACAATTATTTCGAGTATTTTAATTCATAAAATTCCCCATTCTCACTTCTGCCCTACTTCTAATCAGATGCCTGCTCATTAAGGAGAGGGATTCAGATATGCTGGTATATTCACAAATATATCTACAACTTTTCTAATGCCAAAATAATCTAATGCCTTTTGAATTCACAGATGCTTTAAATTAACATCCAGATTTGGTGTACACCCTTCAGGAGTTACTTTGTCTTCACCATGACCATGGCAGATGCTACTGGCATTTTTGGACAAGGTCGGGGATATGAAATATCTTACAATGAAAACATTAAGACTCTAAAAATTAACATTCCCCCAATGCCAACACTGTATTTTTGAGAAAAGTAAATTTTTTTGATTTCTTCTCTTTTTCCTATTAAAGAATTACCAAGTCTGAATATCTCAATCAGCATTCTTCACTTTAACTCAAATTCAAATTCAAGTATTGACTACAGAACACCTGTAATTGTTAAACACTTTCCCATTCAATATCATATTTAGCCTCCTAAAGAACTCTTGCAAGCTTTTTGTCATCTCCCTGAATGCTGGGGAAACTACAGGTTAGAGAAAGCAAGTGATATGGACCCATAGTCTGATACCGAGTCAGCACAATTTTACCGCCTTCTGTTGCTTCTGTCATGTTAGTTTTATAGCATTATCAGGAGTACTAAAAATGTTCAAGGTTTGATCTCCCAAACAAAAGGGGACTCTATGAAGAAAAGCAGAATAAGTACAAACAGTAAGGAAAACACAGTGAAAAAAAAGGTGGAGTATCTCGATTATATATATAAAAAAGCCCCTGAAAATGCCTAGGTGAACTTATGTCTGTGTTGACATCACAACTTTTATTTTAAACTCATGCCTTTATATATTTTTCTCATACCCATTTTAATTAAAAGGTTTAACTTGAATATATTAAACTTCTGTGCGATCCTTATCTGTCTGACCCTCTGGAATACTGCTGAGTAGTATGACATTCCCACAATTACCACTGAGTCCACTTACATGATTTAAAATGTATTCTCAATAGTTAAAGTGTCCTCCTGACTCTTTGAAGCTTAACTATCCTGCTTCTGAGGGCCTTTCACTCGGGCTTTCAAACCACTTTTGCAGACATCTCTTTATTCTCCTTTATTTTATAAATTGGGAAATAGATCAAATAGAAGTTAAGTGGCACATAGAGGTCAATAGCAGATTACCAGAAGAATCAGGGAAAGGCATCGCCCTGGACTCACCTATAGTCATCACTCAGATAATTTAACATTTCTTCAGAAGGTAAAGATAGCCTCTGAATGTGGGAAGATGATTTAAAAGATTATTTTTTCATGAGGCTTTCTCAAGAAGATTCACAATTAACTCTGCTTCAGCCAATATCTCCTTTCTCCCTGCCCCCAAATATCCATATGAAAATCAGATTGACTGCTTATTTTTTCTTCCTATTTGTTACAGATGCCAGAATTATGAAGGTAAAAATATTGAAGTTTGGGTTCAATATAAGTTCTTATATTCAATTTCTTGATACAATGATTTTGTAAGGAAGCAAATAACCAAAGTATATTAGCAGTGTTTTTGATAAAGGAATGTTTTTTACTGGTACCCATCTCTCCACTACTAACTGAAAAAAATACTAAAAAAATGAATCCCAGCTTCATATAAAACCACTAATGGCATTAAATAAACATCACTGTTAATAAAGATTCACATAGTCATTTATCTGTTGCAATTCCAGTGTTAGAATGGAATTCTGTAGATCACAGAGATCTGCAAACTATGGCTGAGACCAAATCCAACTTCTGTCTGTGTAAATAAAGTTTTATTGGAATATAGCCTCCTTACTCATTCATTTGCATATTTTCTGTAGCTGCTTTCAACTGAATAGTTGAAACAGAGACTATGGCCTACAATGTCTAAAATATTTACAATCTAATCATTTACAGAAAAACTTGCCAACAACTCTTCTAGATTAAACAATATATCAGTCCTGACAGTAACTGAATAGTAATTTTGACTATCTCATAGAACTCATAAAGTTTAATTTCCAAGGTCCCAAGCAAAATTTTCCAAATGTTCTTCCTTAAGACCACACACTTTGGAATCAGACACAACAAGTTTGAATTCTCCTCTGCACAGGGTCACATCGCACATTTCAAACCAGTAATGCAGATGATGACAATTTTGCTGAAAGACCACTCTACGAGCATCAGGGGAAACATGTTAGTGGGAACGTATTTGAGGGTCTCAATTTTCCATACTTTGCTTTAATTACTAGAGTACTGTAGATGCATAGCTCTGATTTATAGTCTGCCAAGTCAAGATTTCTGAATGTCTTGGCATGAGTTTGGTCCTACAGTACTACTTTGATTATGGCTTCTTATATCTGGCATAAATATATTCCCTTTGTGCATATTCTTTTTAGATGCAGTACAAGAAAAAGCATGAGTCTTCCTTTTTTTCCTCTCTCTCGCCTTTTTCTTTAGGAGAAGCAGCTGTGAAGTCATAATTATGTTCACTTCCCACTGGCAACTGGCAAGTTCTTTATTTTTATATATTTGGAACTCCCCAAGTATTAAGCCCATTCTCCCCTTCAGGGGCTGTTCTGCCATTCCATCTAGGATTTCACAGTTTGCCAATTCCTACAACATCTATTGTTATAAATAGCTTTGTGCCCTTAAAGGGGGGGGGAGTTTATAAAATGAGGTGAGGGGGAAAAATTGAAAAAAATCAACGTCATCTCTAAAATATAGCAACAAACTTGCTGGCTTTTAAAAACTTATAATTATTGTTGTTGGTTAATTGGTGCCATAGATTATGCAGTACTGACATGTAATTTTCTAAAACAAAGAGCTTTTTATTATGTTACATTGTGATGTTGATTTAGGGACTTTTTATTTTATTTTTACAGATTGAAGAACAAAGGGCAAAAGTCTTGAACATGCAAGGATTTAGATAATGAGTTGCATTCTAAATTTAGAAAATATATCAGACAATACAGAATGATTCATGGTAGGAACGTGTGATCCTGCAAAAGCATGGTATTGGGACTTTTGTTTATAAATAAGCCAACTTCTCTTGGCTTACGTCTGAGTGCAGGCCAGAAATATTCATGACTATTTCTTGTGCTTCACACAGACTTTCAAAAAGCTCAGAACCAGGGTACATTATTTATGTTTTATGGGAAGATGTATTTAATGTTTGTAAATCCATTTGGATAATAACATTGATTTTAATAGGCTGATAGGTGTATTTGTCTTTTAATGTCCATTATAATAATGATTGCCTAGAGCCCATGAATATTTCGACATTTGTTTGTTGATTAGTCTGGTTTTTATTCATAGGTGCAATTACTTAACTGAATTTTTTAGGAGTCACTAGCCTTTCCTCACAAGGTAAGCCTATTTGCTTGAGAATGTGAACAGAGTGTAGATTTCTGATTCTGGCTTCATATTCTGTCCTAAAGAGCACCCCTGGATATGGTATTTAATGTCTTCTTGGCCATCCAGCCTGGGAAGAAATGCTTCCAAGAAGGTGTTTGTCTCAGACTCTGCTGAAGGTGGAAGGTGTTTGTCTCAGACTCTGCTGTTTAAAGAGCTGGGCTCTTTCCGCAACAGCAGGTATGAAGGCCAGAAAGAAATATTGGGAGCCCAAGTGAAAGCATTAGGATTTTGTAAACATAGATCTCATGCCCCAGTCTTGATCGGTTTGATGGTAATGCCACAAAGAAAAGTGTAACAAAGAGAACTTGGGAATGAACCCAAAAGACACAAAGCAAACGCAGACCTCGGCTCCCTCTGCATCTAAGATGATCCTTTTTGACTTTTATTCCTTAAAAAGAGTAACACACACAGAGATGGACTCATGGAATTAGTATTCAATAATTGATGACTTTTGACATTTATTTCTAATTTCCTTTCAGGAGAAATGACCCAACAGGTTCTTTGGAATTATTTCATAATTAAGCAGACCTTTGGGTGCATCCTATGTAACCACCTAATCTAAGGTCATGTAACCTATGGCTTTTTAAACATTTAACATAAAATCTCGGGTCTTATGGTGGTTTAACATTTTATTTAGATAAAAAGACAGTGAAATATAGGCAGTGTCTATTCGATCATGAAAAATAGCCTGTGACTCAGATGATGGCCCAAATGATGCCATTCCAGTAGCACTGCACCATGACCAATCATAAGACCTGATGGATCAGTCAAGCCACTGTGAGCTTCATCTGAAGTCTTCATACACAGCCAGAAGGCAAATGAGGAAAACATAAGTAAAGACAATGATAAATAAAGTAAGCCAACTAAATAAATGGAATTGTAAGTGAAATAAATTAATAAAAGTAATGAGAGCAAAAGGCAATAAAGCACCAATTTTCCAACCAAATTACAGTACATCATTCACACTTTTATTCTAGTTTGCACTAATGTGGAGGTTATAAATGTTGGAATTGGAGTTGCAGTCACTGGTTAAAAGTTATGAATAGAAATATTACATGGTCATCTCCAAGATCATCTAGCTTTCCCATCTCTGAAGTTCCCTTCAACTCATCCATCCATTCATTCAACAAGCCTCCATTAAACGTGGTCTATGATTCAAGTTTTGAGTTCTCCTGCTTAAGAATTAAAAATTATACATGCAAGAGATCAATTTAAAAAAAAAAAAAAATGATTGTAGTGGTTGTTAATTTTTTAAAAAGTATTTTATTTCTATCAAAAAAAAGAGGTGTGTGTTTCTTTTCAGACACAGATGGCTCCTCTGTGCATTCTTCACTTTGACAGGGACATTCTGGAATGTTTCGTGGGAGGGCAGAATTTATCTTCATGTTAACTCCAAAGAGTCAGGTATGTACCTGAACCTTCATTTGTTCCCATTACAAACATGCTAGGAATCCATAAACGTATATAGACTTTCAAATAGCCTGAGATTTGGCGAGAGAACCTATGTCCATCCTGCTCATAATCTTTATGCTGTGCCAAACACCCTTTGTTTTCTCTTTACTTAAATCCCACAAATGAAGGGAACACCAAAATGCAAGTTCACGAAGACTTTTACAATTGGTAAACAATCTTGCTTGAACGTAATGAACTCTCATATTTCTTTTTTTTATTTTTGCCACTATTTTTTTAAAGAAAATGATCATATTGGATTGTGTCTTTCCTTCATGAGTTGTCTGTGAACCTTATTGTTCAGTGGTTGGAAGAATGTTGTTAAAAGAAAACAAATTTTTCCAGAAAGGCTAGACATTGTGACTGCATGAGTGGAAGCATGTTGCAGCTGGAGAGCCCATATTTTAGTGCGTAACTCAGTCAAGTTATATTGGTATATGTATTCCTTGCCCATAGAAACAGCGTGTTAAGGACACAATATTTTTCTTTTGTCTAGAATACAATTAGTTCAGCTGTCATTTAGAAACAAACAAACTGAGAATCAGAAAAATTTTAACAAAGCAGGAAGTCAAACCTTAGGCTGTAAATCTAATACAAGGTAAAATATTTCTATTCTAATCACTGGGGGTAAAAAGGGAACATCTGTAATACTTTCAACAATAAAGATAAACTTAAAAGAATAAATAAAAATTATTTTATTGTTTAAAAAAAGGGGCAAAATGTTACTAAGATATATGGTTTGATCTCAGATCAGAACTGTCTCTGAGGGACATTCAATTGGAGCAACAGAGAAAGAAAACAAAAATTACTCATCAAATAAATAGTGCGTGTTAGTACACCCAGCATCCCCACATATTAAGTATTAGAATCTTAGAGAAGAGATTAGACATGGGGAAACAGGCTCAAACTAAGAAACTCCTCTATAGTCATTTATGCAGTAAAAATACACCTATGACTATTACAGCTAAATTTTTTTATTAAATATCAGATATTTGTTATTTTAACTATTAGAACAAATAAGAGAATTTACATTTAAAGAAATCCTGTCCCCTACTCAAAGTCACTCCAGATCTGACCATTTAATCTCTTTGATGGGCTGCTTGTCTCTGGAACAAGAGTAGCAGGTTTTTTCCTCTGATCTGTCTCTTAGCAAAAATGTAAAGAATGTACTTTTTGCCAGCTTCCTTTTCTGTGTTTCTTTCTCCCATGCACTCCAAACTAATTTTCCATTTATAGGTGGGTGCGACTCAGAGAACCTAAAGAAACATTGCATTTCCTTCACCCAGTATTGTAGAATAAATTCATATCTGCAACAGCTGTCTATTGTGTACCTACAATGGGTAAGAGAACAAGGGGCTGGGGACTGAAAGGTGACAAACACAGTTCATGCTCCTGAGCAAATTTGCAATCTCAGGATGGGACAGAGATAGTCAAATAATCCCAATGTGATTTGCTATAATTTAGGCACAGAGAACACCCTCTTAGGGCAGAGAGGAAGGAATAATTCCAGCAAGTGGGATGAAAATGGATTGGAGATACTGAGGCAAACCTCTTGGAGCCCATAGCATTTGAACTGACCTGGAAGGAGGATTATATAGGATCCATTGAAAGAAAGCAAAGATGGGGGAAACCCCAGGAGCCCACGCAGAAACATTCTCATATTCTTAGCTTTTATAATCTCACATGACATTATCTACAGCAATGTCGAAAGGAGTATACAAGGTAATAAACAAAGTATAGGGTGTTCTGGGAGTGAAGGCCCTGCCTTCAGCGTGGCCTGGACTGAAGGGCTACCCGGGTTCTGTAGAGTCAGCAGCTATGCGGTGAGGGTGGAAGCGCTTCCTCCACTGCTGCATGCTTTACAGTTACTTATACAAAAAGTGAGTGTCTGACTTTCCTTTGGCAACACCCTTCCAGGGACAGACACATAACAAGCACTCAATAAGTGATTTTAATGTTTTTAATTATTATTATTTCTACCAATAATCATTACATAGAATTTATAAAAATGATTCTTTCTCACCTTGGCTGGGTGGCTCAGTTGGTTGGAGCACTGTCCGGTTGTGGATTCTATTCCCATCAGGGCACACACTTAAGTTCGAGGTTTGATCCCAGGTCAGGGCACATATGTGGGGACATGTTTCTCTTTCACATGGATGTTTCTTTCTCTCTCTCTCCCTCTCCCTTTCCTCTCTATCTAAAAATCAATAAAAATATATTCTCTGGTGAAGATTAAAAATAATAATAAAATAATTATTTTTCTTCAAATTCAAGAAGAGGAACTTTAAATATAAAACAAAATTTTAAAGTAAAAATATTTAGTCTTTTTTTAAAAATATATCTTTATTGATTTCAGAGGGAGGAAGGGAGAGGGAGAGAGAGATAGAAACATCAATGATGAGAGAGTCACTGATCGGCTGCAGCCCACAACCCTGTCATGTGCCCTGACCGGGAATCGAACCCCGATCTCCTGGATCCTAGGTCAATGCTCAACTGCTGAGCCACGCCCTGCTGGGCAATATTTATTCTTAATAGAATTTTAAACTCAGGTACCTGATGGAAAAAGGATTTAGGGGAAATTTAAAAACACACACACACAACATTTTAGTATCTTTCAAGTCCCAAGGTGCAGTTGGCCACATATCCCAAAGGCTTGCATTCCTGCTCACAGGCGTTCATACTGCCACAGAGGAGGCCTGCAGACCCCAAGGCGTTACGCTGCTGTCTAGGACATTCCATCTACATAAGGTTTGGGTCATGGAGCTTTAAAATTCTTATTCCCAGTGATATCAGTATGGCTCTTTGTGTTTCTAACTAAAGCATAGAATATGGGCACAACAAATCCTCTGTCTTGTTTACTAAATAGTCAGTGTCCTTTAAGAGCTATTGCACCCAATTTTACCAAGTGTTTTCAAAAGATGTGTTCATTTTCCCACTCAACTGATTAATAAAAAGGAGGGAGACCTCAGAAGTTTTCAAACAAATGCTGAGATCCTGTGGGATCCTCACTCTGTTTTGCAGCTCAGGGAGTGTGTCCAGCCAGAGGAATCAGGAGAAGGCAAGCTAAGCCTCACCACACCCGTGGCCCTGCCCGACTGCTCTACAAGCTTTAGCATCCAGTACTGGCTTTTGCTCCCAAGTGTCCGTCATCTCCATTCTAGAACACTTTCCATCCAAACATTATTCAAAGAGAATTCTATCACTTGCAAAGATATAAACATCAGGCACACAGAGCAAACACATTCTCCTGCTTATCCACAGAACTTCTGGAAGCATCTCTTCAGCACTAAGGCATCACTGCTTGATAATTGGGCCAATCCATATTTTAGCTTGCACATGCAGACTTTACTTGAGTCCCATAATATTTATTTCATTAACAAGCTAGAAACAATCCTTATGTCTTCCAATTATGTCCAGGAATATTTCCCCTTTACCACACTATTTTAGAACATTTGTTTATAATATACCGGAAATATAATCACATCCCTGAATTAGCAACTTTTAATTGATAAAAGAAGGCATAGTTCCCTTAAGTTTATTTTGTTACAACTTTGTTTGTCATTTTTTAAAGGAAACCTTTGCTCAGGAAATGTGGAAGAAATAATTTATCTCCAGACTGTGGTGTTTTAGATTATTTTAAAATTCTTTAAATAAAATATAATATGGAATCTGTGTTCTGCATGTCAAGACTGTTTCCCTATAGTGTTTTCAGAGCCAGAAAGCAGGTTAAAAATAATTAGACTTGAACAAAATCACTTTAGTTACATTTTTCCCTTCTAATAAGGAAGTAGGTACTACAAGAAGGGCCATAAGTGCCCAAACAACAGGTATAAGTTCTTTTAAAAAGTAATCCAGAAATAGGCAATATCTTCTTTTGAATCCCTTGCACTTAACTCCTAGTTCTCTCTACATATTTTTGTAAGAAACAGAGTATATGAAGCAAAATAAATGTAATCAAGAGCAATTTAATAATACCTGTCCCTGAATGATCAGATTATTCATAGTAGCTCAGTGGAGGCAGTAAAATCTATGGAGACTGATCTCAAAATGGGGGTGTGTAAAAATCTCTGCTATTTCAGGAGAGATGTTCCTATTAATTACACACGAAGAATGCAGCCACTCATAGTGAGCAACTCTCTGGGTCTCCTAAGAAACAGAGGGGCAACTTGGAGGCATCTCAGTAAGTTTGCACTGAACCAAGTATTACAAATTCATGAACAAAAACCAGGTTTTCAATCTGTAGGACAAGATGAAAACTTTAGAGAGGTGGTGCTCACCACCAGGAAAATTGTGGCTGAGTTATATATTTATAAGAAGATACTAACATGGAGAACATGACAGTAAATCATCCTAACCTGGAAACATGTTTTGTACTGACTGAATTTCTCTACATGCCAGCAAACTTCCTGGTGTGAGGTCCTACTAGGGGTGACATTTCCCCCACTCTTCCATACACACACAGAAGTACTGACCAATCTATTCATTACGTTGTTGTTTTTAACAAATATAATTAGTGGGTTATGAAAACTTAACTGTTAGACATCCCTAAGCTGTGAAGAACTAATAAATGGATTACTTCCCTTAACTTTGATGTCATTTTTTAAATTAGAGTAGTTTAATTTTCACAGCAAAACTGAGGAAAATGTAGAGATTTCCTATATAACGGTCCTCGCGCATGCATAGTCTCTCCCATTATTAACTCACCAGAATGGTACCTTTATTACAAATGATAAACCTACATAGACATATCATTATCACCCAGAGCCCATAGATTACATTAGGGTTCACTCTTGGTGTTGTTCATTCTATGGTGTTGAATAAATCTATGACATGTGTCATCACTATAATATCATTATTTTCACTGCCATAAAAATCCTCTGTGCTCCACCTATTCCTCCATCCCCTTTCTCCAACCATTGGCAGCTGCTGCCTGCACAGTTTTGCTTTTTCCAGAATATCCTACAGTTGAAATCATACAGTATGTAGCCTTTTCAGATTGGCTTCTTTCCCTTAGTAAATTGCACTTAAGGTTTTATATGTATTGAGTAAAAAGGCAATAGTATGGCAACGTGAATAACACAATTGTATAAAATAATGTTTATTTTGAATGTTTTTTCATGGCTTGATGGCTTTTTTCTTTCACTCAATAATACTCCGTTTTTTCCATGTACAACAGTTTATTTATCCACTCACCTACTGAAAGACATTTATTTGCTTCCAAGTTTTGCCAATTATAAATAAAGCCAATACAAGTATTTCTGTGCAGGTTTTTGTGTGGGCATAAGTTTTTAGCTCCTTCGGGTAAATACCAAGGAATGTGATTGCTAGATGACATGGTAAAAGCATGTTCAGGTTTATAAGAAACTGCCAAACTGCCGGCCAAAGTGGCTGCACCAACTATACCATCTTCATTGCGCACTGGAGACGTGCAGCAGCTTACGCTAAGCCAACGGTTTCAACTATGACTCTTTCTCTCAACATCCCCTCTCCTCCCAATTAAAAGCAGAACCCATAGATGTTCTGCTTTTTTTTCTTACTCTCATCACTTAAAACTGTTGATTTCATCTGAGGAAAACTCACAAATATATTTAACCCTCTTTCCCATTTTCTTTTCTCTTTCAATTCTTGCCCACTTACCTGACTAAAATTTCTATTTCCTTTTTTTTCTATAGATCCAGAAATGTTTCTAATTTGAGCAGAAGATACAAGAATAATGCAAATAAAAAGCCATATTTCCAGAAGTAATTATATACAATTAAAAAAAACAAAAACAATGCCTTCTTGCTCAAACATTTCTAAAAATATCCTGAATTTTATTTCCTAAGACTTATAAAATATCTCATCTATACTTCCTTCTTTGTTAAGTGAATGCACTTTTTATTAAGCTACACATATTCAAAATAAACATTATTTTATACAATTGTATTATTCATATTGCAATAGCCTTTTTACTCATTACATATAAAACCTTAAGCTCTACTATGTGTTAATTAGACTTTGGAAGTTAATCTGAAAATCTATAATGGTTAAACAACTAATTTACTAGGACATTTTAAGAAAATAACTAACTTTAGAGTTTAGAACTTATAACTAACTATATTAAATCTCAAATCCAGTTTTTAAATTATTTGATTTCAGTATCAAGATACTTCACATTTTTTGCTAAGCTACTCTCCACATTTAAGTTTTCCCTAATAACTGTACCAAAATAGAATATTCCTGAAAGTAAAAACAAAAATTAAATCCCCCCCAAAAAACAAGTGGCAAATAGAAAATATCACTGAGAAGTACCTGATAATTCTAAAGTAAATACAGAAATATGATTTAACAGAAATACTGTTTATGAAGTTAAATCAGTTGCAGAAATAAGGGAATAATTTGAAGGACTCATTAATAGGGCTAATAGAAAAGGTTTACTCTCAACTCTATCTTTAAATGCGTTACCAGACTAAAGTTCATTGTCCTTGTCATTTTAATTTCATTCTGATCAACAGAACTGAAGTGAAATATAAAAAACAGATGACCAAATGAAGTCCAAATGGATTAAGTATAGCTCTTATATTAACTCATAGTTAAAAATTTTCACCATAAAGATAGGCCCCAACTCATGTGTTAGTAAGAATGAACCACTTCCAGAATCTATCCCAATAAAGAGACAGTTGGCCTTTAGTGCCCAGTTCAGAATATCTACAGCAGGTAGGTTTCACCTCTGGTGCAAAATCCTACTGATGGTCTTTGGAGGCCCAGAGTGTTGTGTTAAAGATTCTGAGGTGACTTCTGTGATAAATGACAAAGAATGCTGTCAATCCACTTGGTAAATGGTTCGCACAACACTCTTCTAATATTAAAATCTATAATAGCAAACAAATGGTACTCTTGTCACACCATCTCTTTTTCTGCTCAGGGCAGGCAGCAGGCGCGGTCCCTGCCATGGGCAGGGAAGGAGGTGATGTAACATGAGGACCATGCCACAGAGCGTGTTTGGAAGGTACTTCGTGTTATCCTGAAGTACAGAGGTTCTGTTCTTATGAGCTGCCATGGCTATGCTTCCTGAACCCCTGTGCCTACTGTCCTGTGTGGGTTCTGCTCCAGTTTCACTAGGGAAGATGCTACCACCACTGATGAAGCAGAACACAGTTTGTACCTAGAGTGAGAATGAAAAACATTTTTCCATAGAAATAAGATTGTGAATGACTATTGTATATAAATATATATAAGGATACAAGGGTGGGCAAATGTAGGTTTATAGTTTTAATACAAATAAGTAATACAATAATTAATAAAAAATAACCCAAGAATAAACTGTATTTCATGTACCCACAACTGTAAACCTACTTTTGCCCACCCCTATATTTGTTTAAGAAATATTGAGACAATGTACTATAGTTAGGATTATATGTATGTATATATATATATATATAATCCTAATTATATTCTCATATTTAAATTATATATATATATATATATATATATATATATATATATATATTTTAGCAATAGGTTTTGTGATGGTTTCAGGTTTACTATTAAAACTCCCACTGGAAAATGTAGAAAACACAATGGATTTTGACATGAAAGGAGTTTTAGCTCCACCATTTATCAAACATGCTGACATCTTACTTTGCCTCTCTGAGTCTGAGTTTTCAAAATATCAAAGGTCTCAAACTTCAGGAAGCTGTATGGGACAAATCAAATACTATATTAAAAATGCTTTGAGGGCTGTAAAACTGCTATCAAGAACAAGATTTCCTCACCAATATGTTACCTTCCCTTTCTCATCCTTGACTGAGTTAGAAGTTTTCCAAAGAGTCCAGAGCAACTCTTCAAATGTCTGACTTCCTGTCTGAAAGTTTTAAATGAGGTTTTTGGTCGTGCGTCTTTTCTTCTGAGGATAGGCTCAGGGCAAGAGAGAAGGTAATTTAAGTGGACTGGTTGCCTGGGTGACATTTAGCTGGGTATTGCTTTCAGGGAGTCATACGGAGAAATATAAAAGACTAGTAATAAAAATCCTCCCAACTAGGATGCTGGATGCAGCAGAAGGGATTCTGATGAAGAAACTGTAGAGGGACTAGTGAACTCAGAACTGTCTGGAAAAGTAAAATTTTAGTAAAAGCCCAGTATTTTAAAATGAGGGGAAGGATTTACCCTAATCTGTGCTTTGTTCAAAAGAATAGCACAAAGTGAATCGTCCTAAGAGCAACCTGAAATCCTTTCTAGTTTGTAATTTGTAATCGCTGCTCATAATTTCAGTTAACAGGCCATGAGAGGAATAGTCACAAATATTAAGAAGAGAATATATGCAAAGACAGTGTAAATCAGAGTGAGCTCTGCCTGCATGGATACAGGAAGCCAGTGTTGTAAGACAGATGTAACACTAGGGGAAAATATTCATTACTAACAGAAAGTGGAATGGCTTTACTATCTAGACCAGGGGTCAGAAAACTACAGGCTCACCCTGTGTTTATAAATACAGTTTTATTGTAACATAACTAGGCTCATTTATTTACTATCACCTGTGGCTGCCTTTGTACTATAAAGAACAGGGTTGAGGAGTTATGACATAAACTATATGGCCTGCAAAACCTAAAATATTTACTACCTGGCCCTTTTAAAAATAAGTTAACCTGTCTGGTCAGCATTACTCAGGGGTTGAGCATGGACCTATGATTCAAGACACCAAGGTTCAATTCCTGGTCAGATCACATATCCGGGTTTCGGTCTCAATCCCCAGCAGGGGACATGCAAGAGGCAGTTGATCAGTGCTGATGCATCTATGTTTCTGTCTCTCTCCCTCTCCCTTCTTCTCTCTAAAATCATAATAACATACTAAAAATATAAGTTAGCCTACCCCAATCTAAACTGTAACTCTTAGAGAAAAAATAATTAAGCATTGGAAGTTGTAAGGATACTTTACTAAATTCCATTTAACATGTAGAGTATTACCATTATTTCATTCTATCTGCAAATTACTGCCAGGGTTTTATATGTGCCGGACATGATGGGAGATGCAAGGACATATTAGAGCAGGTGTCCTGCTATAGTAGAGAGAGTTTAGTATTTTGAAGACCTGAGCTTGAAACCCAACTGCCATGAATTAGGTGACTTTGGGAGAATTGCTTAAAATTTCTTTAAACCTCAATTTTCTGACCTCTAAAGTAGGGATAATCGTGGTCATTCTCTACATGTATATATACCCAACATCTCTTCTTCTTTACCAAGGCTAATACGGAGATTGCTGTTGTCACCAAGGAGGGAGGGTACTATTTAGGGTCTGGATTTAGAATTTCTAAAGAATCTGTCTACCTGAATGATGCTTTGCAGCATCAAATGGACCCTGATATGTTGTAAGCATACAAACTATCTTAGTATTATCATTTTTACCATATTACTTATATATGTATATATTTATGTGATTTCATAAACAATTACATCTTTTGTATTTTTATCCTCAAAATATTTTGGCTTTTATGATCGAAAAATTTTAATCATTTATACACTAAGAATGAAGTGATATTTTAAGAATTTTGCTATGGGGAACAGCTAAGCCTGGGAAGAGAGTCACCAAATTAATTGAATTAATCATTAATTTCTGTACTATGTAGACTCTGCCTCAGATAAGACAAACTGACTTTTACAAAATCCTTGCAAAC
Source organism: Miniopterus natalensis (assembly GCF_054644295.1). Lineage (NCBI taxonomy): Eukaryota > Metazoa > Chordata > Mammalia > Chiroptera > Miniopteridae > Miniopterus > Miniopterus natalensis. Next base: position 52,109,102 of record NC_142089.1, read on the forward strand.
CAATCATCACAAACAGTAACTGGGTCAATTTTGCCTGGAGGCAGGCTTATTCTTTCCCACGCTGCTTTTGTATTTCCCAGATTAACACAAATTTTTTTCTGTAAGTGTCACATTAACAATATTTTCAAATGTGTAAATGTTTATAAGCTGCTTTGAAAAATGCATTCAAAAGTAGGAACAAGGTTGTAGAGATTCAAGGGTAGGAGGGGTGAATGAGGGTTCGCTAAATGTAATATCAGACACTTGCTGTAGCGGCAAAAGAATTAATTCAGCAGTAACATCATCAACTACTATTGTGTGGGGAGGTTGCAATACAGTACATGCCGCACAAATGAGGAATCCATTTTCAGTTTTGACTCCAGGCAGGAAGATACTACTGCTGCTTCTTGAAGTATGTTTTTCCTTTTCTCTGAAGCTTAAGAAATCACGTTCCTCAGGAGTAGATGAATCTGAGGTGCTGTTTCTGGGCCTCTTCATATGATTTGATTGGCATATAAAGATATTGCTATAGGTCTCTGGGTACTTTCGTTTTTATTGCCTAAAATATGCTTCCAAAATTAGAAAACACGAGCTTAACTTCTATAGTGGCTGAAACTCTGTAATTCTGAAATAACTCAAAAACTAGTTAAAAATGTCCCTTTTCTCAACCTTCCTTTTTCTAACATATTGTTTTCCCAAGGGAAGACTTGTAAGCACCTCTCAATAGAGAGAAGTATTAGGGAAGAAATAGAAAATTATAACTATATCAATGGAACCTAAAACTCAGGCAAAATATATTAAAAGGAAAGGTATGTTCTTCTTCCAGATGTACATGTTCACAGATGAAAGATCCTCTCACAGAAGCCTACCCTGACCCTGTCACATGACGTAATCCCCGCAGCCATTGCTTATCATAGTTACTGGCTTGCTTATCTTTATAAAATATTGTCACTCTATGAAATTGTGCTGTTCTTTTTATGTGGTTACTGACTATTTTCCATCTGCCCTCTGAATGTAGACTTTATGAGATCAGGGCTCCTCTTCTATTTAGCTCAGGGCCTACACATAGTAGACACTGAGTCATAGGTACTGAATGAATAAATGAGTGAAAGAATATGTTCTGTGGCATTGGTAATCTCCCACCTAGGCTTAAAGTTTAGCCCCAGCAAGGATTTGTGTGCGACATCTGATGGCACACTTTCTGGTGGCATCACAGCCCTCCTCTCCAAGGCAAGTCACCCCTCTGTTCAGGACACCAAGCCCAGTCTTGTAATTTTAGCCGACAGGAAGGAATAAATGATGAAAACAAATGGCTTGGGGCAGGAATGAAGGTCCAGTTGCTGAAATTTGAAAAGAAAAGAGAGCATGAGAGATTTTCAAATTAATGCTTGGTACAGAAGAGTGATTTCCTCACCAAAGGGACCTGTGTACTTTCTAAAAAAAGTTAGCTGGGGCAATTACTGCTTATAAATCTTTGCCCCTCAATGAGATTAAAAAATGACTCTTTGAACTTAAAAAAAGGAAGAAGTAAATATACACTCTAATCTTACAAGTTGGGGACATTCTCTCTTTGGCTACTGCCAACAAGCATTAGTTGAATACATTCCTATTAATGTATATGGAAATCAATTTGAAAATGCTAAAGCACTATACAAATATAGGCCCTTTAATGAATATCTTTATTTAATAACAAGAATGGTCCTTAGATATTGTCTAACTCATAACCCTTTATATTTCAATGGGGAAATTAAAGTTAAATAATTTTTTCCAAGGTTACAAGCTAGTCTTAGCTTAAGTCAATATAAAATGTCAAGCATCTCAACTCCTAGCCCAGTGCTCATTTTACTCTACCCAAGTAGGCACCATCATCTCTGGGCAAAGGAATGAAAATTATTGAGAACCTATCATGTTCTCAGACACTCTATTAGGTGCTTGTGGTAAATATTGTGTGTTGCTGAACAAACATTTTTTCTTCCTTATAAAACTCCCAATTATTTCACATCAGTGGCCCATCATTAGCAACCAAGTAGAATTCTGTTTAGTCTAATCCAATTTATGCTTAGTGGGTCTCCTAATAATAGTTATTTGTCCAGGAGTGACTGTGTGATATAATTTGGTCCAATAAAGCTGAAGGGGACAGAATGTGGCATGCTTGTAGCAAATGGTTCTTATTCTCTGTCTCTCTGTCTCTGTGTCTGTCTCTGTTTCTCTCTGATTTCAGATGGCAGCCACTTTGTGGGCATGGAGGGATCCATCCTCAGGATAAAATTGCTGCTGAGGACAGTAGTGTCACAGTCTGTATTAAGGGTCAATAAGTTTTCTGCAAAGGGCCAGATAGTAAATACTTTGCTTTTCCAACACGATGATCCATGGTTCCTGTAGTAACTATTTAACTCAACCATTGTAATGCAAAAGTCACCAGAATAGCATAGCCCAGTTCAATAAAAAAATATTGTCAAAAACAGCCATTGGCATATTTATATCATTGAACCATTTTGAGATCATTTGAGCCACAGATTATATAATTCCAGGAGCTCATCCTGCATATTAATTGGCAATTATTTGAGATGATAAGTTTCCTTATTATTTAAACCAGTTTTAGTAAAAGATTTCTTTTAAAATATTATTATTAAAACCAAGTAACCTAATTGATTTAGCACTTTATGTACATTATTATTTATATAAGCTCCAATAAAGTTGGTACTTTTAGACTCCTTTTTAAGATGAAATGATAGAACCAAAGCTTCAGAGTTACTAGTCATCAAAATCAGGCTTTGGACCCAAATTTGTCTGACCTTCCACTCCGTGATGACAGGACCCTCAGTTTATCTGTTCCTCAGCACTTAAAAGTGGGAAAACAGCTGTAGCTTCACCAGGTTCCATAACCACCAAAGGTGGTTGTATGCAGGGAAATGGTGCTTACAAAATCTTTGGAAGGGCCAGAGGAGTGGATATCAGCAGAATGCTCTTGAACTTTCCATTTTAAGGTCATACAAGTAGACATGAAACTCTAAAGACAGGCAACAGCTACTGCTACTGATTTCTGTCATGTCAGCCACCATAGCCTCCTCACACTCATGGCACTGGCACTGATGACTATTCCACAACCATGTCATGTGGAACCAAGATGATCCCTCACAACTCTTAGAAGTTATCTGTCAACTGCTACAACTGCAATTAAATGGCCCTTGCTTCACTTATGGTTTCTGGAACTCATTCAAGTCCATCTAAGTGACAGACCTAGCTGCAAAGGAGTCTGGGAAACATACTTTATAACCTTTCAATCTCTCCAGCTAAGACGGTAAAATGGACATTAAGTAAAGTGTCTTTTCAGAAGATTGAATGAGGCTTCTTTTTAGAATGGCTCACATGGACATCTCCCACACCTGTGGGAAAATGATGGCTTTAAGACACTAAAAAAAAAAAAAAAAAAAAAGGCTTGACAGGACTATTTCCTCATCTTCAGCCCCATCAGCTGAGCCAGAGTAATGACTTCAGAGTAATTTTTCACTGCATATTTGAGGGAAACTAATGCATTCATTATTGGAATAAAAATGGTTCATGTGTATAAATCTTGCCCTTAGCAAAATAAACTATCAAATAAATTATCAAAGCCTTTGCCAATGGGAAAGATAGCAGAGTCATGATGCCAACAGCCAACTTCCATAAATTGATAACAGAGTCAACTTTCTCTTAACTAAAAGAATTTATGTTTCATGGCTTAGTATTGGTGAGGTATTGATCTCCCAAATGAGACATTGTGTCTACTGTAAATAAATTAGAGAGACGTTTAATTGGCCTAAAAAAAATATATCCCTGGTTATTTAAAGCATGCAGTACTTTATGCAGGAACACATTTCAAAGATTCTATGGGAAAGAACAGAACTGGATCTAGTACAAAAAGCACCCTGGGAATTCATTCCTAAGTTCTTTACTTAGCATAGTACATGGTTTTTTGAGGGGGAGGGGGGCTGCGGTAAGTAACTCCACTTGTCTCTATCTTAATTTCCATATCCTTGAAATTTGGGGATAATAGCATTGAAAGTTGAATGAGAAAATCTGAGCAAGATGATTTGCACTTCTTGAAGAGCACTATACGACCTGTATAAGAAGGAATATTGTTACTTATGATGAGATAGTGTCAGATGCATAAATTTGGGTGTTTTGAATTATTGGCATCCAGGAAAACAGCAAATCTAGGTCAGCAGAGACCTTTCTCTCAGACTGCCTCTGCTATGAATAAAACACAAGGGAAATGTTCTGACTTTCTGGAGGGGGGAAAGTCTGCTTCTACAATTATTTCAATACATAATCTTCCTCCAGGAGGATGCAGTTGTAAGGCAGGTGTAGTATCCTTTTAAAAGGCTTGGAAGTCTCTCTTTCTTACATTTCTAAGCTACCCTCTGAGAATAAGAACTGCATATATGTAGCATTAAACCAGCTCTGGGACTGGCACAGAATTTGCTCCTGTATATCTGATTTTACCACATTTTCTATAAACTTAAAAAAAAAATATTCATCCATAAATTTCAAATCCAATGAGATTTCTACTTTGCGTGGGAATTAGAAAACTGAACTGAGTTTTATATAAAATCATCCAACAGCAAAAAAATAAAACAAGCCTTACCTCTGAAAAATATCGAAAGCACTACATCTTCAACAACCTGTATGATAGCCAAAAATAATTTTGTTTAAATTTTAGTAAAAATACTTGAGTGTTATTACAAAGTAACTATTGACTTAACATGCATGTCCTATTGATCTACACAATGAAACCATAATTTTAAAATGTATATTCAAAAAATGCTATTTCTCTATATTTGTTTTTACCAAATATAGATCTACTTAACTCTTTCAACACACAGAACCCATCTGATAAAATATGCCTAATATGAATTTTGGAAATCACCCTAGTTGATAGGTCAGAAGAGAATGATGTATTAGCAGGTTTGATTTATAAAAGCGATGAGGGTTCTGGATCAGTGGGTGTTTGAGACATTGTAAAAACAGATTTAGAGCGTCACTTTCCTTTCCAGAACAAGTTAAAGTAACAACTCTTCTCTATCCTGTAAAGGATCTGAGCACAGAAGAGAGAAGAACCTGGGTTGCCTCCTAGTATATTATCTCCTCAGAAATAGTTATGTTCATAGTAGGAGAGATATGTTCACCATGAGCTGACCAGCCACCAGCTATGATAACATCACTTTAACAACCTCAGTGTGGAACAGTGGAAAACCAGAGGGGAGCAGGAACTCATATTATCTGCAGAGCACTTGAGCCACCCCGCCTACCCTTCCCTGAAAGCATGGGCTGTGTCTCATCCCCTGGGTGACACACACTAATGGCTGAGCAACAGCTCTGTGGTAAGTGCTGTAGGTTTGGGCAGGGAAGAGGGCAGGAGTTGAGGATACAAAGATGTGTTAGCTACATGGAAATGCTTAGAATCTGGTTAGAAAACCCCCATGCAAAATAGTAAAACCCTGAATACATAACCAGGGAATGGCACTCTAGAAGGTGTCACTGGAAATGTGGTCTGGGTGTTGGGGGATAAAAAAAAAAAAAAAAAAAAACACACACCAAAAAAACAATTACAGGAGACTGGAGAGGCACTGTGCCTACCAGAAAACCATATAGGGAAGACATCTGAGCTAGGGGAGAAAAAGAGGAAAATGGTAACACTAAGAGCAAAGTATACGGTCTGTTCCATCCCTTATAAACTGGAAGTTTTCTGAACACCAATTCCTGATTTTGAAACTGAATGAATTAGGCCAATCTACTGCTGAAGACAACAGTCAGGAAAGCAGGAAGTGACCATTGTACCTATGATAGAAAGGGCAACGGCTCTATTCTGGGAATCAGGAATGGTTGCCTCCATGGCAAGGACACACAAGTGAAATTTCTCTATTTGATCCATCTTGAACTTGATAAACTCTCCCGAAACCAGTAATTTCCCAATGTCGACATGATGAGGCAGTGTAGTTTCCTATTAGCAAGCATTGGGTTGCTAATTGTCTATTTTCTAAAAGAATTAATTAAGAATGTTAATAAAATGTTGTGCCAAGAGTGCTTAGGAAACATTTGTACCTGGAAGAGTCATTGTTAAGTTCAATAAAATAAATATTCCTGAATACAACACATTGTAACCAGAGAAGTGTGACCATGAAGCCATTAACCCTGAATCATCACACCAGCAAGGTCAGAGAGAGAGAGGACATCATATGCTACTTTCTGGGAGAGTATCACATTATAGATCCATTCAGTATTGGCCATATGAGTCCAGAAAAGAGATTCTTGGCTTTGGGGAAATAACTAAGGCTTCGTGGAGAAGGCAACATTTAGCCGTTCTTTTTAAAAACAGACATCTAGAAAACAAAAGTTTGAGAGGCTAGGGAAGGAAGGGTTTCAGTGAATCATAAACTGAGGAAAGAGCTCAGGCAAAACCTCCAACGTTCTTCATAATGCTCAGGAGAACGCTTATTCATGATCTGCACATAAAATATTGAATTTGAAAAGATCTTATATTGAATTCCCTAGCCATTTGTTGAATGCAGTGTGACACATTAATGTGGCAGAGAGGACATAAAACAAACAAATAAACAAAGCTCTCTACCCAAGTACCCAAGGGAGATGATGAATAAGCTCACGGAACTTCAAAAACAGAAAAACTCTTTTTCTCCCTATGTATGCAAACCTATATTTCTGGACAAGGCTGAGCATAAGATTTGAGAAACAATGGAAACGGTTACCTTCCCACCATTACCAACCTCCCGCTGCTCATCACCAGGCAAGCTGACACAGTGACTCTACAATCCTGTATTCTTTTGGCTAAAGTGTCACTCTCTCTTAAACAGCAAATAATCCCAAGAAAAAGTATACAGTACATCTTTTGAGACATTTTTGCTTTAAAGAGAATGAACGCGTCCTGGCCGGTGTGGCTCAGTTGTTTGGAGTGTCGTCCCAGACACCAGAAGGTGGCAATTCGATTCCCCAACAGGGCACTTGTTGAGGGTTTGATCCCCAGTCAGGCTGAGTGTGAGAGGCAACCAACTGATGTTTCTCTCTCACATCTCTCTCTCACACATGTCTATCTCTCTCTCTTCCCCTCCCCCTTCATGTCTCTGAGATCAATAAAAAGAAAAGAGAGAATGAGTGTATCATGGTCGTCTTAAGATAGAATGTTGATATGTCAAAATGTAGAGAGAATATGAGGGCACTTAAGGGAAGGCAGCCACAGGTTATTGAAAACATTTAGGATAAGGCAAAGAGAGATGTTTCTGGTAACTGTATTTCTAATTATTAAGAAGATCTTTATAAGAATCTGACTGTAGAGTCAGAGCCAGAAAAGCTCCTTCCTTGATAAAAAAATGTTGCCATCTTGCCTTTTTCAATAGAAAGTTACTTATTTTGGTTATTCTTCTTGTTATATAATAATATGTAAACCTTCCTCTATTGATGGTTATATAGTTTGCTTCCAATAACTTTCTCTAACCAAAATACTACTACATGAAAATATTGCATTATAATCCTGATAGTTTTGTGCAATTATTTATGAAAAAAGCTAGAAGTGGAATCGCCATAGAAGTTACAGCATTGGATCATCCCACCTGTTATGTAAAACAACCCTTGTGTTCTTACCCTCTGGCCAATATATGGTGTGTTATCAGACTTGTTGATCTTTACCAATCTGATAGGCAAAAGTGGTATATGGTTGTAATTTCAATTGTCTTTTATACTTGAATGACAGATTTTCTGAATGGAAACTTTAGGGATCACATTCTCTTTTCTTTAGAGGTTGTGGTCATTGCTGAAACCTACTCAAGCATTTTATGTTACTGTGGAGCTAGATTTTGAGTATAATACTCTATTTTAAATTATGTTATTTTCAAATAAATGTTTTAGGATTTCTATAATAACTCTGAATATTGCTTTTATTGTATCTCATAAGAATTGATTAATAGTATTTACAGTGATTTTAAAAGTTTCTAACATCAATTTTGATTCTCAAAAATTGATATTAGAGGCCAATAAAAAATTGTAACAATTATATATCAATAAATTGCAAGTTATCTATTTTTTAAATTTCTATGTGAATAGATTTAGTTGAATATTATTTCATTGTTTATTTCTTAATTTATAGCATTGTGATTTAAAAATATAGCCTAAATAATTACTGTTTTTATTTGTTTATTTTTTGTTTTAATTTATGGAAGCACCAATTAATGCCTAATGCATGGTGAGTCTTTTGTATATATTTCAATAATGTTGGAAAATAATGTATATTCTTAATTTGAACTACATACCTTTATCTCTAGTAAATAAATGTTATTTACTGTGTTTTTTACATTTTTTAAACTCTTAGCTAGCTGGCTTTCAAGAAAGAAGCATGAATGTGCTATAGAATATTAAAGAGCAGTTGAAGGAACAAAAGGATCTTTATGTGTTGCCAAAATACTTCAGGATAGGTTAGGTTAAAACCAATTTTGGGGACACCTCCCACAAATTTAAAATTTCATTCTCTTAGTGGAGATGCTTCACCATCCTATTGTGAGATTTTCCACTACACACATAAGAACTTCTCACTCCCATACTCTGCCTTGCTTTCCCACAGAATTTACCATATTCTAAAATGTTAAATGATTCAATTATATATCTGTTGTGAATTATCTGCTTTTCTCCACTAAACTGTAAGTACCACGAGCCCAGTGATTACTGCTTGTCTTAGTCACACATATTTCAGTGTCTGCTACATGTATGTTCAATAGATATATGTCGAAAAAATGTATATACATATTATAATTCATATAAAAACAAAATCTCAAACTATTTTGAAAGCACATAATATACAAATGCATTGAAAAAGATCTAGAAGCGTACTCATGAAATTAAGTTTTTAAATCTAGGGTAGGACTGAAAAATCAAGGAGTTTTTTGCATTTTATCAGATATCCTTCCACACTTGATATTTTTTATAATTAAAAATATGTAAGTATTATGTTTCTAATTACAATGTTAAAAGTATTTTTGGAATGATAAACAGATCAGAATAAATAAAGTGCTTTGATAAAGAATAGTAATAGATTACTATCCTTACTAGACATAAAATATACCCTAAGGATGCTAGACCTACAAATCATGGAACTAGGCAGATATCTGATATAGACGACTTGGCATAAATGAGAAAGTGTTACAAAGGAGGCATTTCAAATCAAGGGAGAAGAAAAAAGTGTGAGAATAATTACTGAATTATTGGGGAGAGGAGTAAAATAATGTAAATGCTTACCTTACATCAAAGAGGAAAATATAAATATGTTTATGAACATAGAAACATTATAATACTCACCACAGAAAACACCAGGAATAAAATTAAAAGTCCAGTACTACCTTGGATGTTTTTTGAACAAATACATATGATATAAGATTGAGATCCTTATTAAATCAAGTTCACATGAAACCAAAAGAAAAGCATTTCAATTCTGGTAAGTGAACACAGCTCTGAGCTATCTATGTAGGCCTGAATCAACCCTAAGCCACCAGTTTGTTTCTCTGCCTTAATGGACAAATAAGTCACTTGCAAAATGATTCCTTTATACTCAGTGACCCTAAGAGTAATCTGGAATCCACAAACATATTGTTGCAGAATTTTAAAAGGTCTTTAAGATCATAGAACTGCTGTTCTTTGCATAAGCTGAGACTTCCCACATTTATTTTTATTGTAGTTTAAACACGAATCATGAATGCCCACTCAACAGCAGATCTGTGTAAAGTAAATTTGGACAAGGGGTTATTTATCTGCCCAGAGCTGGGAGAATCTGTCTCTCTGTCATCCCTGTCAATAATAATTAGCCCTTTCTGAAAGGGGTGTTGTAGATACACTGTCAAAATGGTCCTTAAAGGAAGGATGTAACTTGGCTTACAGAAATCCATTACCAATAAATAACTGCTCGTGGAAGAAAAATACAACAAAGCATCCATCGCTCTTGGAAGTGATAATCAGAGTAAATAGCATCCCGGGCCTAGACCGGGCCTTATGTAAGAAACTCTCACATTGCCAATGAAACAGTATTTTCTCAGTTTAACGACACTTTGAAACAGGTAAATAAAAAATTGGGAGGAGAAAAAGAATTTCTCTCAGTCACCTCCCTGTCCTCTATCTCTGGTTCCACAGACTCCAAACTCAGTGACACAGAGAAAATCCAACAGTCCTGTAAGAATGAATTGTATGGCTTGTTTTTAGGAGACCTGGAAATAGTATAGCATCAGTTTATAAACCAGACAGGGGCGCCACTTATGTCAAATAGAAAATCAATCCAGGAGTGCCAGCCCTGCTTTGTGGCCTTTAGGGCTGCTTCAGTAATGAGAAGAAGAAAAGGGCAGTGCCGGAGGCTTGGGAGCACAGACCTCAAATCGCCAGCTGCAGAGCCTGATTCCTAGGGGACATGGCAACTTGAGTTCTGTGGATTCAAGAGGAAGAACTGTCCTGGAAAGGCATACATGCTCTTTTGAGGTGAGCCATTTTTTTCATGCTGATTTTTTTTTTTTTTTAAACCTCACCCAAGGATATTTTCCCTATTGCTTTTCAGAGAGGGCGGAAGGGAGAGAGAGAAACATCAGTGTGAGAGAGACACATCAATTGGTTGCCTCCCAAATGCACCCCAGCTGGGGCAGGGGATCAAGCTTGAAACAAAAGTATGTGCCCTTCACCGGAATCCAACCCGAGACCCTCCAGTCCTCGGGCTGATGCTCTAATCATTGAGTCAAATTGGCTAGGGCTTCATGCTGACATTTTTGAGGACTTGGTGGGTTAGGTACTGAGCAAAGGTTTTACATGAATTATCTCATTTAATCTCCATAATAGCCCTATGAGGTAGATGCTATTATAATTTTCCTATACAGAAAATTAAAATCAGTTTGCCAAAGCACTAACCTAGTAAATGAAATTATCCTTTTTTATCTTAATTGCTTAGAAAATAAAACCTTTACCTGGTATCTTTGTCTTAGTTTGTCAGGACAGCCCTAACAAAGCACCACAGACTGGGTGGTTTAAACAATAAAAATGTATTTTATCCAAGTTTTGGAGGTTGGAAGTCTAAAATCGAGGTGTTGGCAGGGTTGGTTGGTGTCTGCTCAGGTCTCTCTCCTTGGCTTGCAGATGGCCATATGGTCCCAGGGTTTTCACATACATATCTTTCTTTCTCATGTTTCTGTGTCCTGATTTCCTCTTCTTTTAAAGATATCAGTTATATTGGATTAAAGCCACCCTGATGAGTTCATTTAAGCTTTATTACTTTTTTGAAGGCCCTATGTCCAAATACAGTCACTTTCTGGGGTAATGCGAGTTAGGACTTTTAACATGTGAATGTTGGGGTGACACAACTGAGCCCATTATTATAACTTTTACAGTCCTGTCATTTAATCTTTTATGAAACAATGACCACAACCTGTAAATGCAACTCTCACCGCATCCCATTAAAAAATGCCTGATTGCATTTGGAGAAAAGCCTACGATGCACTGACTGATCCATCTTAATTAAACTATAGCAACAATCACTTTGAACATCAATGATTGAAATGCACCAATTGTAAAACAGACTGTCAGAGTGGAGAAGAAAACAAAAAAAGACCCAACATTATGTTTTCTATATGAAATACATTTGAATCTAAAACCGCCTATCAATTGAAAGTAAATGGATGGAGAGAATATATGATAAAGGGGTTAATTCTTTAAGGAGACAATACAATTCTTAACACATGAGCGCCGAACAACAGTGTCAAACTACATTAGGCAAAAATTGATAGAACTTCAAGGAGATGTATATGACTGCACTATCATAGTTGGAGATTAAAACAGAAATGGAACGAACATGGGAGAAACATAAATGTATATTACTAAGTGAAAGATGTCAATCTGAAAAGGCTACATACTGTGTGATTCTAACTATAGAATGTTCTAGAAAAGGCAAAACTATAGAGACAGTAAAAAGATCAGTGGTTGCTAAGGGTTGGGGGGAGGGATGAGTATGCTGAACAGTGAGAACTTTTAGAACATATTCAGGACTCTGTGTGATGTTATAATGATGAATATACATCATTATTCATTTGTCCAAATGCAAACAGTGTACAGAGCAAGAATGAACTCTAATGTAATCTATGGACTTTCGTGATGGTGATGTGCCAATGTAAGTTCATCCTTGGTAATACATGTACAATTTTGGTGAGTGATATTGATAATAGGGGAGGCTTTGCATGTGAGGTTGCATAGCATATATGGGAAATCTCTGTACATGCCTCTAAATATTTTTGTAAATTAGAACTGCTCTTGAAAAGTAGTCTTTTTTAAAAAGTAGCTGTGAAATATTGTTTCTGCTTTCTTCCCTGCTTTCCCCCTGTTTAGATTTTTCAATGTCCCTCAAAAGTACTTAAACATTTGGGAAAGGGAGGCAGGGGAGAAAAGAGATCAGCAAGGTGTGCATTATCAAGCTGGTTTTATAACTAAGGAAATTAGGTTCAATCTCACTGGAAAATCCTGGGTGACAGCGAGAAACACCCCTCTCTGTTATCCAAACCCCAATCCCACTTGCCTCTAAGAGGTATTTATTCTCCAGTCTATTTGCCACTGGCCAAGAATTGCTCCTGGGTGCATTCCCTCCCTCACACTTTTAGCCTGCCCCATGTATGAACAAATAGAAAGTCTCTGGCAGAGTTACAGGTGCTTCCAAGAGAATGCAAGTTACCAGAATGGTGACGGCCAAGAAGATAATGGGTGGGCACTGGTACAGGTCTAATTTAGTGCACGTGGTGCACATTCTCATTCATACCTCTATGGCTGTGCTTGTGTAGGATCCTCCTCTGTGGCTGTTGTTGGCAGTGAATTCTACTCCATCTTTAATCTCAAGGTTAATCGTCACTTACTCTGATTCTATGCCTGAGGAATAATGAATGATTTCTCCCCTGTACTTACATCATACTTCCTTGGAGATCAGAATGTCAGCCTGTATTCACGGTTTCCCTCTGCATCACCACACAGTGCTGTCATCTCTATTTTAAAAAGGGAAAACAGATAAATTATGCCCAAGATTGTCTGACTCCTAAAAGTTGAAGTCTGGACTCCAACCTGGTACTCTTAACCTAGAATTTTCTACTTGGCTTAAAAACCCTAGACATGAACTGACTTTGTATCTGCTATATTAAATAATTGAAGACCAATTGGCTGAAATAAATCCTCTGACATTCAGAGAATCAGGAGTTCCGTGTAGAACAGATTCATCGAAAAACAACCACTTTATATGGATTACTCCTATAGGAATTGCTGCACAAAATCTGAGTGCAGATCTGAACATACCTATATTTTCAAACAACAGCTCAAACATTACCTGCCGTATAAAAAAGGAGTCCAGTTTCTCCCTCCATGTGCTCTTCATTTTTCATGGCAGCTTACACAAACTAAAAAGAGGATTACAGACGTCCACCCCCAAGCCTGCAGAGACTCAGTGTCTCAAATAATTGCCTTCTTTGCATCCTGCTGCAGCACAGTGGACAATAGAAGGAGGCCCAGCCCCGCCAACGAGTCAAGGTGGCATCCCGCTGTAATGATCTCACTGGTCTAAATGCTACCCAGCTGACTTTCAAGAAGTTTCACTGATCTTGTGCCCTCAAGGCTACCCTTGGGTTTCCAGTATTAATTGAAGCAATTAGTGGTCATCCTTATAGTCTTCTCACCAATAAACTCAGGATGTCTGCTGGCCCCAGAACACCAGGAAAGGATAGTTCAGGTACCTGATACCTAATATGAATAATGACCTTTTTTCTTTTTGGTTTTTCCCTTTTCAACCCTACCTCCTGTATCATCAATTTAATATTAGAGTGCCTCTTCTTTTTAGTGTTACTAACACATGTAAAGCTCAGATTAAAAATTCAGTTGAACAAGAAATATACGATCCTTTACTTTATAAAATTCAATTTTTATTTTTAAATTCACCTTTCCCACTGAGGTGGTAGACAATTTGAAATCAATCCCATCCATAATTTTTTGTCTCCTTGTGGGGCCTTGGAGAGTGCTCTGGGATTCAGAAGTGGAACCTCTCTGATTTTCAAGCATTTATCCATACAGATAGCAACTGAGACACCCTGAAATCCAATTCATATGACCCCCTTCAAACTTGTTGGCTCACTCGCTGTCTCAGAAACAATTGGGACAGAGAACTCTTCTCTGAGTTTATCCATGAATTGATCGCATTTCTTCTGTACCCCACTCAGTCCTTTCCTTTCAGAGTTTTGCCACTGCTCAGTATTGCTATTGATGACTGAGGCCTCAGTCCTGACCACACCCAGGCTTGTAATGCTATCTTGCTTTCACCTTCCAGGCTACGACACATCTCTCTAGTCTTAAGGGGTTGACTTCAGCTCTACCTGGTGCTTCAAGCCAAGATATTTTGTCCAACCTGCCAATTGTCTCTCCTTTATGGAAGAGACAAACAGATAAACTAATAAATAAAAAGCCCAAAAGATTAGCAAAGTATTTCTACTTTCTCCCTTTTCACACCTCTTCCCTGAGTTGGATGGCAGGAAGAGAAGGAGCGATTTGGGGAGAAAAAGATTCCAGATTAGCATTGCAAATTATTACCTTAGATACACCTGAAAACATAAAGATATAATTGCAACCCCTTCATCACATTGGAGCTATAAGCTCTGTCCTTTTACTCTACATAAAGCTAATAACTTAAGCCCTTGTGCACAAATACCCCTTTATACTCCACTTTTTCCCTCTGAAATAGGTCCTCTTGCCATACTCCTACTCTTGTTCTATATATACATAATTTAATGATTCTAGAAAGCCCTATCTCCCCATTTTAAAGGGGAATTGCTCCCCAAAAGTTCAAGGTGGTTTTCTGGCTACAAATGTATTCCCTGGTGGAATATCCACCAAAATTATAAATAAGAAAAACATTAAAATGTGTCAATTGCTATAACTTGATAAACCTTAATATTAATCTATTCACTCCCAAGGGACATGGGTGGAGGGGAGGGTGAAGATAACCAGTTATTGAGAACCATAATTCTGAGTTAGAACTTGGTCTTCTGCTTTTAAAAATATTACCTTGTTATAAAAGACAAATATTTCTAGATAAAGCAAACCTTTACTCTTGTCCAAATGGGGGGACATATTTTTGTATCTGTTCCTATAGTCTAACAAGTGTCATTTTGAAGAACAAAAGGAAAGATCAGAAAATTGCTGAAAAACAATGCTGCTATTCAGCCATAAGGATGTCAAAGCCATCCTCTTTGTGAGATACTCTAAAGATGTTCAGATGTTCAGAGGCTGCTTAGGAGAAAAAGGGAAAATGCAAACTGTTAGATCTCAGTTCAATAACTGTGTTTATTGCAATATAAGCTAATAGTTATTAATTATTCAGTCAACTATTTGGTACAAACACATAAATACTCTCCCTCTTGTTAGTCCCCAGGGGCTTTCTTAATCCTATCTAGATTTACTTTGTGAATTTCTGAGTAATCAGAAGTTATAGGTTGGATTCATCTTGTGCTAGGGACACCCATGGTGTAACTGCTTCATATCTTTTCTTTTTATTTGAAAGGAAATGGTCCATCCAAAGTGAAAACTGTTGTGTTTTTCTGGTGGTAGAGTATTTTCCTCTTCCTTGGTGTGATTTTTGCTGTTGTTTTAATCAGATAGTTATTTCAAACAGAAGCAATCAAGTTTCTTTTTTTCATTGCCACCACCCCTCCCACTCAATCCATGCTGTTAAAGGAAATACCCTTGTTAGTAAAGGGATTTATCTATTTTTGTGTGTGCAGCTGAAGCAGCTGGAAAGATCATTCTAAAGGACTCTTTTCAAATTGTCTATATAAGCTAAAATGTCATTAGAGATGTGGCAATGTCTCAGGGTCACGGGTATTTTCTAAGGTCTAAAGTGTCTTCCAGAGAAAGGAAAAGAAGTTTGCACTCATCAGGGTAGAAAGGAGAACATTGCATTTTAAGCTACACAATCTGAAAGTGGTCCATGCATTCTCATTTGTCTCTAAAACCAGAAGCCATAGTCAAATTCTCTTTTCATTCCTGCATTAGCTGGAGATAAGAACTTGCTCTGCAGGTAAAAAGAAAGTGTCCTCCTCTCTGTCCAAATAAGTAGTACATAAAACTCCCACTCTGAAAGTCATGACTCTGGGTTTTCAGATGGATAGCTAACATGTACACACACTACCAGTAATAACATGCTTTGGTTCACAGATTGAATTTCATCACTTCACTGAAAGCAAAAATACAAGGGGGCATAAGACAATAAAGTATGACTGCAAGAAGGTGGAGAAAGATCTGAAATAAAGGGACACTGTCCGAAGAAGACAGATGAAAAAGTAGAGTAGAAAAAGTATAGTGAAGAAGCATACAACTTATTCATATCTACACTCAAAATATTTTCTCAAATGCTCAGCAGAGTGTCTTCTTTCTATACAAAAGATGTCTGGATTGTACACCTTGGTTGTTTACCATGGTAGCTACAACAACTTACTGACAAAACAGCTGACCAATTAAATATTTCATTAAATGAGCCACAACCTGAAAAATTACAAAGATAGTGTTATTTCATGTTTTTTGTTTTTTTTAAAAAAAAAAAAAAAGAGAGAGAGAGAGAGAACATCAATGATGAGAGAAAGTTATTGATTGACTGCCTCTTGCACACCCCTTGCTAGGGATCAAGCTGGCAGGAAACCCAGTCATGTGCCCTGACCCAGAATTGAGCCACAATCTCCTGGATCATAGGTCGATGCTCAACCACTGAGCCACACTGGCTGAGCTATTTCATGTTTTCTTAAAAGCAATAGAAAATTTCCTGCTTTTAATTAAAGTCAATGTAGCCAAAGGGACTATTAATATCTAATTTATAGATATTTCTTTTTTTTTTTTTTCTTGCTTTGGCCAAGTAGAAAATAGCTCTAAAAAGAGGAATCCAAAGAGAAGATATTATACTTCTTCCTCAGCATTTCTACTTTAGTTGAGAAGAATCAGAGAAGAGATGATTGCTGAAATATAGTCAATTTTTTTATGCATGGCTTGACATTGTTAAAGTTGTAACTGGGATTTTCTGTTCAAATTTTCTCCAGCCCACATATCCAAAGCTCACTATGAGAGTGTGAACTAATCAACTTCGAAGCTTATACTTGAGAAGTGTAAACAATGTGTCAACCAGAATGGACACTGTTGGGTAAATGGTGTGTGTGTGTGTGTGTGTGTGTGTGTGTGTGTGTGTAAGAGATAGCATGAAAGAGAGTAGAAAAGAGAGAATGCAATAGAAGAGAAAATAAGATCCAGAAGTAGAGTGGATCTGTCCACAGTGCCCAAAATTAAAGCAGAAACTGCAGGTAAGTTAAGAAGCAGAGTGGGAACCACTCACTTGCTTATCCTTCCACAGTAGTGTTTCCGTGTCCATGACACGCCAGACACTGAGCCTCAACGGGCACATGCCTAACAAGCCAGGAGGGATGCAGTCCAGTGGCAGAAAAGACGTGGACCCCGTGTCAAGAGATCTGACAAAACTGCGAGGCCTTAGGTTTTGTGACCTTATCACCTCACCTGTTAAACAACATCCTTTCTTGTTCTCCCAAACCCCTGAACTACTGAAAAGTTCTCATCCGTGCACCCTTTCACATTCCCCAACCCTGTTTCCCCTTCACCTTAATTAAATAATGGTTTCCTTTCACAAATTATAGCTGTCTGATAAATTCCCACTCACCTTTCAGGGCAAAACTCAAAAACATCAGCCTTTGGGCGATTTTCCCCTGGCTTTCTAAGCAGGGCTGCCTTCTTCCTTCGCTGTGGTCTGCTTCACCAGCCCTGTGATATTCCTCTATTTCAGTGATTTCCAACCGGTGTGCAGCGGCACACTGGTGTTCTGCAAGAATTTTTAAAAACATGCAATAATATTTTGACTACCTCTTTTCCCTTAGGTTGTCAAATTTAAAAAAATTACAATGGCCAGCCGGTGTGAATGAATCAATATTGTACTTTTTTTTGTTATATCTGCAAAAATTATATTTTTTGATGTGAGGCAGAATTTTAGTAATTGGCTTGCGTGTGCCATGAGCTGAAAAAGGTTGGAAATCGTTGCTCTATTGGATGGCTTTTCCTCTCCCAAGCTAAGAATTTCTAAGGCACAGATTGTGATCATTTTGCCTTAGCATCCTCAGCACAGTTTCCGGAACGAAATAGTATCAGGAGTTTGGAGACTAAGTCAATGATGGTTAAGAGCAAACTCCAAGCAAAATAAGCTATGGTACCTTCCCTAACTCTGAGTTTTCATAGGAAAAAATATATATAAAACATGCAAAAGTGCCACAAATATGCAACATTCCACAAAATTATTTAACAAGCAAGTGCATATTGTGTGCCAACCTATACTAATCATAAACTATGTGCTATTAAATAGAGCCAAGGTTATATGGCATGTGATTTATGCCATAAATTGTGATTTTGCTAAAAAGGTTGCTAAAAAATAAAGTAATCCTGTCTCCTCTGCTTTAAATGTTTGCCAGGAGTCTTCAGTTTCCTTGGAATTTCTATTAATAATTCCATTTATCCCAGTAATACAATATGTGTCAAACATCACAATGTCTATGAAGAGATTAATAACCTAAGTTTGTCTTGACATGAGAAGAGAAAAGATTGATGAAAAGAGAAAAACTCTGGAAAGAAATTTTGATGCCAAATTAGAATTTCAAGGTGAACTGCTAAAGAGCTACTTCAGAATTGGCATGTTGCCCTGTAAAGTTCTTCTTAGGCACCAAACCCAGACACTGTGTGGCCTTGATTCACCTTGTGTCCCAGGGGCCTCAGCACTTGAATTCTGACTTGGACTCCTGTACTCTTTCCTCACATGCAAAAGGCCTGTCTTGCTTCCAATTGTTTTGCTTTCAAATGTACTCCTCTTTCCCATTTTTGTTTATTCAGCTGCCAGTTGGGTTTTGAGTCATGTCTTCTTATAGCAGATGTAATTTTGTTCTAGCTAGTTTTCCTTAGGCCACTTTAGGTAAATCTTCTGCCTGGGACCTTCTGCTCTAAGGATTTATCTTTTGCTGGGTCAGAACCAGGCAACTTGTGAAAAGTAACCTATGATGTCATCATAGTGTCCACATGTTTGGCATATTGAAGGCATTCAATAAATATATACACTAATTACATTAATTGTGTATTCCTTTATTACATACTTACTGTCACACTGAGCAAGAGACAGTAGAAAATCAGTGAAATGGAGTTTTAAGCCAAGATAAGCAACACCAAAAACACATAGACAAAGGTACAAAAATAAAGTATAAGAGCAACAAGGGGGCAGCGTGGAGCAAGAAAGGAAAAAGGTAAAATCAGTAAAGAGGCAGATGTAGATTTTTGAGGAAGCTAATGAAATGGAAATCAGAGCCCTTCATTTGCACAGGCTCCTCCTAAGGCCCTGTATCTAATCTTACAATTATAAATTTATATCTATTTCTTAAAGAAGATCCTACAAATTGTATAACCTCAAAGTCCCACAAAAATAAGATCTTCCCTGATAAAAAATAATAATAGTAAGTTATTCATGTTGTGAATCTATAAACATTTATTGAGTGTTAAGTCTTTTGCTAATCACTGGAGACTCAAAGTTAAATAAGGGAGCCTAGCAAGCATATTACTTATTAATAATTTTATCCATATCTCATATGTATATATTATTTTAAGTACACAAAGTACAGATACCTTGCCAATTGATCCTCATTACAAGTCAGTGAGTGGATCTTCCCATCAATACAACTGTGTGTTATTTGTCCCACTGTACAAATGAAGAAACTGAGACAGAGAAAGGTTCAATTTTATTTGGATAGCAGAAAAATGACCTCCATTATGTCCAGGCCCTAAGCCCCCAAACCTTACATGGTAAAAGGGATTCTGCAAATGTGATCAAGGTTACAGACTTTGAGATGGAGAAATTATTCTGGATTTTCCAGGTGGGCCCAATTTAATCATGTGAGTCCTCAAAAGCAGAGAGACACTCTTCCAGCCAAGGAGGGTTTGAGAGATAAAACAGAAGAAAAAAAAGGGAGAGACTGGAGATATGGGAAGGACTGGACTCATTGCTGCTAGTATTGAAGATGGAGGAAAGAGAGCCACAAGCCAAGGAGTGCAAGTGACCTCTAGAAGCATGGGATAGCCCTTAGTTACCAGCAACAACATGAGATATTAGTTCTACAAGCAGAAGGATCTGAATTCGGCCAACAACTCAAATGAGCATGGAGTTGGATCTTCTCCTAGAGCTTCCTGAAAGGAGGGCATCCCTGCTGATACCTTGAGATCCATGCCAGACTTTGACCTATTGAACTACAAAATAATACACTGTGTTGTTTTGAGCTGCTAAGTTTGTGGAAATTTATTACAACAGTAATAATAATTGAAAAAAAAGAATACAAACATATCTTGAACTAAGACCAGAAAAGGGAGTGAATGATGCTGAAGAAAATAAAATACTAAAAAGAGAATCTGTAAAGAAAATTAATAAGTATTTCTGCTTCAAATGATGGTGACCTTTGTGCTTCTAAGACTCGCCTGATACGAGAAAATAGATAATGGACTTCTGAAAACAAATGTGTTTCTTAATGCATTGCTAGAATTCTGAGAAAGGGAAATTTCCAAAACAAAATTAATGACTTAAGGATCTTTTTCAACATCTCAAGAACAGTGAACTGAAATCAGGCTTTGATTAATAAACGAGGCACCCTGTATTGTTCTTAACACGTCAACCACTGCAAAATGGAGAGTGAATCTGAGTCATCCACGAGCCTGGACAATTAAGGGAAGATAAAATAGACCCAGATCTGTACTGCCCCACTGATGCAGCCAAATAAATAAAAAGAGACATATGCTGCTAAACATAGCTTAGTGAAACCACAACTACAAACCAAAAGATCTTAAAAGCTGGCAAAGAGAAAAAGACAGATTTATACAAAAGAAAAAAAATTGATGGGCAACTGATATCTCAAAAGCCATAATAGAAAGCAAAAGTCAGCATAATAACATTTTCAAGATGCAAATAAATGTCAGCTTAGAATCATGTACAACAAAATTATCTTTCAAGAACAAAGATGAAAATGATATTTTTGATGAACAAAAATTAAGAGTTTATAAAAAATAAAATCATGAAAAGAAACTTGAAGCTTTAAGAGTACTTCACGTGGAAGGAATCTGACTCCAGAAGGATCTAAATGAGGGAGGGGTGCGCAAGAAATTCAGTAAACGTGTAAGAAATCTTTCTTAAAAATCCATATTTGTACACAATTATAATAATGTCTCATTTGTAGGATTAAAAAATAAGAGACCTATAATATAGAGAATTTTTAGCATATAAATAAGGAGAGAGTTGATTGAAATAAAAGATCTGTAAATTCTATATGTTAAGTTGATATTACGTCAGTAAATTCAGATCTTGTCATGTTTTAGGAATGCACGCTAATACTTCGAAGTTTAGCTATCAAGTAATAGAAATAGAGTTGATAACTTCAAAATCAGTGGATAGGAAACAGAATAAAAACAAAAAATATATATCTATAAAACAGCAAGAAAATAAAAAAGAATACAAAAAATGGAAGACAAAATATGTAAACTAAATGGGTAGAAATAATTCAAAATAAATAACAGTTAAAAGACAAAGATTATTAGTTTGGATTTTTAAATTTTTTAAAATAACCGACCCATTAACTATAAACAAGAAACATACCTAATATGTAAGTACGTAAAGAGAACAATGTTAAAAATTAGAAAAAACATATGTAAGGCATATAATGACCAAAAGAAAGCTGGGATTGTTATAATAATGTCAGACACATAGATTTCAAGACAATAGCATTTTAAGGACAAAGAAGATGATGACATAAAATGAAAGCTTGAATTCACTAGAAAGATATTATAATTATAAAGAGTAGCAAAAATGTGCCCCCAAATCCTTGCAGGGGCAAGTCTGATCTAAAGTTCTTTGCTGCACATGGGGTCAAAGTCAATAAAAGGCAGACAAAATGACCCAGCCAAGTGCCGGGGGGAACCTGGCAGTCTGAATCCGTCCTCATAAGCCCTTTCATTTGGGCCAAGGTTTATTTTAGAGGAACAGACATCCTTCTGCCCAAGTGAAAAGCACAGGTCTAGGAGTCCAGCCTCAACCAGAGGCTGCACACTATGGTTTTGATCTAAGATTTATCTGGCGGAGGATGGCCTTTCACCAGCTGGCACACACGCTCTGAAATATGTGATTTTTTTCTTTACCATAATGATCTGGGCACAATGAAGTTTCATGATGAAATAGACCAGTGGGTCCAATAAATCCTGAGGAAGCAAGCAATAGCTTCTTTCCACCACCATTCACGCCGCCTATCTGAGACAGGCATCGTATATAATTAGAGTATTTTTTCTAATGTGGAAAGTTCTCCTTTGTACATGATGTGGGAATCCAAATATTTTGAGCTATGTCCCAACATGATTACATAGAAAGCATAATTATAAAGGAATTTAATGTTTATGTAGCCAGGAATCATGACACACACACTTAGGTTATTAAAAAAAAAAAAAAAGAGTATTTTCCAATCTTTGCAGTAGGTAAAATAAACTAATTTTTCCTCATTTTTGCTGGGCACACACCTCCTGCAGTCTGTAAGAAGCAGGCTTTACAGCCATAGACAGTGTCGTTTACAAGGTTAATTTGGTTGGGGCTGTAGTAAAATTTGTACAATGAAAAGTGCTATTTTATATCCGTGCAGGATGACATGAGTGATGCAGCCCACCTAGGGTTGTCTCCGAGTGGCCCGGAGCTGACTTGGCTGATGGGTAAGAATGATCCATGAGCCCCTCTCCTTAGAGCGGCGGATTCGCGTCAGTATTGAAGACACAGTGGACCTGTTTACGTTGGTTACCGGATGCTGAGATTACATTCTTCTGGTTGTTGAAAATAATGGATCCAAGGGTAAATTCAACACCCCCTCTTTTTTTCCGGTTTTTTTTTTTTTCCTCTTTATTCCTCTAATCTATTGATCTATTTATAGGTTATACTGATGTCTTATAAACCCAGTTTATACCAGTTTCAAAACAACAAAGAACCAGGAGCCTATTTATTCTCAGTGCAGATGTTAAAAAAGGGGGGCTGATAAACCTTCTAATGTGAGACTCATCCTACTCTCTTTGTGCAGACAAATGTGATGCCAAAGAGAGGTGGCTTCAGAGGGGAGAAATTATTTGGCTCAGATGAAAGGGACATCTAAGTCAGGCTCATAGCCTCTCCTGGCTCTGACGCAGTAATGCCTCCTGTTGCTGGCCAGAAAATATCATGTGGCTCTGACAATAGCAAGCCCCAGATGCTTTTTAACTGTATGTATCTGGATTAGAAGAAGCTGTGATTTTGCATTTCTGTTGCTGCCTTTTGCTACTATATGTTTGCACTATGAAGATAAGAATAACATGTCACAGAGCCTCTGTAAATTGAACTGTGAGGTGGCAGAGAGGTGGCTATTGGGACACATGAAGAATGAATGATCTTAGTTTATTTATTAAAAATATGTACAGCCATGTGGAAAACTTACTTTTCTCTCCAGCCCACTGGGCCTTTTCATCTAAGGTTCACTTGCTGCACAAGAGAAGCCCTTTAAACTTCATCTTTTACAAAACTCAGCTACTTCCCTCACATATTGCCGTTGTGAACATATTTTTTGAAACAATAGATGGTGTTGGCTCCTAACAAGTCGACAGCTTTTGGCTCTAAACTAGACATATTTTTCCCCAATTTAAGAATCTTCTTGTTACTAGTAGCCTCCATTTCAAATATGCTCATTACCTCGAATATACTGTGGCATGTAGTACATCACAATGTTGAGATTACCTCTGTCTGCTGTTTAAAAAAAATTGTTCAGAAACCAAAAATGAATCAATGATTTCATATTTTAGAGACCTGGAGAACACAAGGTGGTCCTGTCCCAGTGCCAAAATAAAAGCCTTGTAAAGCATTTAAGAAGTTTATTCCTCCCAAGACATGAAAACATAATCTACCTTAGCTTGCATTGAGTTATGCATGCACAATGAATGGAAGGTAGACCTCCCCCATGTAAATAAATCTTTTGAAAAAGGGGGATATTGGCTTGCCTAAATGTATACACTGTACATAAAAATATAAAACATATATTTGTGTGGTTTAAGGCAGGTGTGAGAAGAATGAGTGGTGGCCAAGGTTCTAAAGAAGAGGTGTGCAGTGTGTGGAGAACATGTGGTAATGTGTGGAAAATGTAAGCCCACATACGGAAGACCTGACCTGTGTGTTTATGATGTGCTCAAAGTTAGTTTATTTCTATCTCAATCACTTTTTAATCCATATCAAGGTGCCCTTTGTGACAATGTATTGCAAAAGGGAAATTCAATCTTGAATGAGTTCTATACTGAGTGAAACCTATTGAAATCCTTCCAACTAGGTAGATATATTGAAATCCACTAATAAACTTTTCTAATTTAGTATTGATATTACAAAGCTATTATCCATATGTAAGATTTCACCAGAAAGGTCATTCATCTTTCCTACACCCAGTTTATATATTTGTGCCTATAAGTTAAGTTACAACTCACTTCAAACTATAGACCCACTGTCTATGCACCCTGTCCCACCTCCTCTGAACAAACAGGGTCCTCATGTCTATTGTGTCGAACATTCGAGTACATCTTCCTTAAAGAGAACCTCAGTTCATGCTTCTAAAAATTCATCAAGACAAGTTGTCTGCCATGCTCTATGGTAGATCTGTGTCTGGAAACCTACTTGTTACTGTAATATTCTACACAGAGTACAAGAGAGAGATAAAGTACTAAATCATTGATGCTAAACCTACCCCCAAGGAAAGAAGAGATGTGAATCGTGAAGCTGAAATAAGACTAAAGAAAAATGGTTTGAATCAAGGAGAGTCTTCCAAACCAGAGCTCATTTAAAAAATGCTACTTTTGTTCCTATAATCAGAATGGAATGTTAATCCCACATTTTACAAAGAAGGCATCCAAAAATATTCACAAATGTATAGGAGAGTCAAGCTGCTTAAACATAAATTTTTAGTGTAACAAAAGGTGAAAGGAAAAAAACAATATTATAAATTCAATTGCTGAAGTGAGACTGCCAGGGAATACATACAGTGAAAAGAGAAGCTGCAGGCCAGAACCCCAAGAAATATTAATACAGCATCAAACTGGGCAGAGAAAAAGAGTTCCACAAAGAGAATGAGAAAGGTTATCCATAGGAAAATCAGGAGACCATGTAGTTACAGAAGTCAACACAAGAAAACTCTTTATGCTAAGTGAGATAAGCCAGTCAGAGAAAGACAAATATCACATGATCTCAAGTATGTGTGGAATCTAATAAACAAAATAAATTGACCAACAAAATAAGTCTAGAGGCATGGAGGCATGGAATAGACTGACATATCTCAGAGGGGGAGTGGGGGATGGAAAAAAACAAAGAATTTTATACTTATATGCATAGCCCATGGACACAGACAATATTTTGGTGAAGGCCTGGGATGGGGGGAGTAGGGGCTGGGTGGAGGGGGGAAAAAGAAGGTGGGGAATGGGGGACATCTTTAATACTGTCAACATTACATATATATATATATGTAAAGAAGGGACTAAATGACACTGAGAGGATAAGGGAGATAAGGACAGAGAAGAGTCCACTGGACTTAGCAATTGGGAGGTCTAAGGAGCGAGACCTTGGGGAAAGCAGCATTGTGATCACAAGAAGAAAGGTGAAGAATTGGAGACTATGAGTAGAAAAGTTTGGCTCTGAAGGGAAGTAAAGAGATACAGAAGAGGAACAGGAGGGTTTGATTAGTCACTCATTTATTTTCTGTTTTAAGGTGGAAATTCCCCCCAGCATGTTTTGATATTGATGTTTTGGAATCAGTAAAGATGGGAGAGCATTGATGTTAATAAAAAAATAGACTAAGGAAAAGGAGAGTCGGGTATTTCCAAGTTAGTTTGGTGGAAGGAAATGGAGACAATTTCCTTTTGTGCTTTCTGTTTTCTGTGTAATGTAAAAGGCAAAGTCATTTCCTAAGAGTAGGAAAAGATGACGAGGTCAGAAGGCTGAGCAGTGTGGAAAAGATCTGAAGTCACTGCTGAGAACTGAAGAGATGACTGGGGAAACTTAGAAGGATTGCTATCAAGCATGAACATCTACTGAACCTGGACAAGAGAATATTTTCAAGTCTCCTAGTCTCATGTTTGGCACAGCATGTGTGACCAGTAAAGGCAGTTTCTGTTGTCCCTTCTGTCATTTGAAATCCTTCTGGAAAAGTTGTTACTACACAAATTTTCTGACACAGGAGCCCAACAGCAATTTTTAAAAATCCCTGTTGAATTACTCCCCGGGTAAGCTTAGTGAGTGCCAGATTGAGGAAGAAAATGGTTTGTACAAAACTATTTTAAGAAGATAAATGGGAGAAAGGGTCTTCTATATTTACAGAAAACAATCGCAATCATTTCCCAGCACTCTTAAGGGATGTTAACAAGTAGTCTGTTTCTCTTTCGAGTTTGTGTGCCCTCAACGGCCCTACTTTGGTTTGTGTGTTCTCAGCCATCTGCTTCCTGTCTTTTTTCATCACGACAAAAAAGGGCTCAGAAATTCCTATCTGAAATGGTATTTATAAATCAAATTGGTTGGTGTAAACTTAATACTACTTGATTATGCCTACAAACAAAAACTATGTCTAACAGATGATCTTTTTAAGCGCTAGTGTGTTAACTGCCAAGACTATGTAAGAGAGCATGAAAGGTTAATCTAAGTGGCCTTTAGGCAGCAAATAGCATGTCTTAGGCTATGTCCTGAAAGCAAAAGCACAGGATGTTTGCTCAGTAACCATTACTTACTTTTTCCCATTGCCTAAATTTATCTCAGTCTCTCGTATTTACCTTTTTCTTTAAAGCTCACCTCATCACCAGTGCCAAAGGCCAATGTAGCAGAGGAGTTTGTAATAGCCATGAAGCATCTCTCTGAGGTTGAGTGAAGCGACATGGCATAAGAACCGGAGAGGAGGAAGAGTTATACCATTGGGCCTTCTGTTTTGCCCTTTGATACCTGCTATTCAATATTTTGAGCCTGGACTAAGTATTGGGAGGACTTTGATTTTTACTTAGAGTAAGGTGAGGTTCCAGTGGAGTAGAGGAGCAACACCATTGCAGCTAGATAATAGCACAGAGGTCAAGTGTGTCAGCCAGGAGAGCAGTTAGGAGGCATTGCACTAATCCAAAGCAGGGAAAGTGTCTTGGACAAGGGTGTTAGTGGTAGGCGTGATAAGAGTGTTTTAATTCTGATATATTTTGAAAGAAGAGACAGTAGAATTTTGATGGATTAGATGAAGGTGTGAGAAAAATAGATTCAAGGATAAATGTAAAGTTTTGGACCTGAGAATGCAGAAATGGGGATTTGCAGTGAACTAAATAGAAACACAGTGAGAGAAGTTTACGCATTTGGTTCATGGTATGAGATTATTATTAGATAATCAAATGGAAAAGTTGAGTTGGCAGCTAGAAAGATAAATCTAAAGTTCAAGGGAGAAGTCCAAGACCAGAATATGAACTTGAGAACTATGAGGATATATACAGTACTTAAAGCTATGAGACCAGATGAGTTTGCAACTAAATGAGTGCAACTAGAGAAGCATTCTGGGGACTGGATCTTCAGGCATCCCAGACTTTAAATATTGAGAAGGTAAGGAGAAATTAGCAAAGGAGATTGAGAAGGAAAAAATAGAGAAATAGGAGGAAAACCAGAAGCTTGTGAGGAAATGGAAGCTAAAAGGAGAAAGTTGATCCAGGAGGAGGGAGCAAGATGCTGCTAATGCTTATGCTGCCAATAGGTCAAATAAGGTGAAAATGAGATTCACCAGAGAGCTAAGCTACACGAAGGTCTTAGGTGGCCTTGAAAAGAGCAGTTTCAATGAACAGTGGGGATAAAAGTCTGGTTGGACCAAATTCAAGAAAGAACAAAAGGAGAGGAATTTGAGATAAGTATAAATAATTATTTTAAGAAGTTTCCATAAACAAAAGACAGAAGTGGGGTGGTAGCTAGAGGGGAATGTGGAGTCAGGAAAAGATTGTTTAAAAATAGAACATTTTAAAGCATTTTAATACAATCATGTGAATAGCTTTAATAATGAGAAAAAATAAATTCCATGATAGATGCTGAATTACCCATTTTAGGAAAACTAGAGCCTTTTGTTGAAAAGGGAATTCATGTGCTAATTTTTGAAGCACGTAAATTATGAGTGTTTTATGAACCCCATTTAACCAACTATTACATCAGAATGGTAGAGTGGACTCACCAGAATTTTTCTGAAAGCCCCATTCTCAGGAATATAAAGGCCACAGGGTGCTTGCAAATCATTTGAATATACCTACTGATGATGTGATTGATGAAAAGCCACCAATGACATAATTAGAGGTGTAAAGTTTCCATAATAGTAAAAAGCACTTATTATGAGCCAGGAATTTTTCTAAGTGCTTTATGTATATTAATGCATTTAATCATCATCACAGCGACCTATGAAGATTGTTACTAATATATCCACTTTACAGGTAGTGTCCCCAAGGAATAGAGAATTTAAGTAACTTGTTAGTGTAATATCTGGAAACCAAGCCCTTCAGTCTGCTACAGTATATGATAATCAGTATCCTATTCTGAAATATAGAGAGTTAGTTACACAAAACAAGAATCAAATAGCAGGCCTTCTGATGGAAGTGAGTGCTTTGCAGATCCATATCTCCATGGAGTATTAACCTATTGAGGGCACCCCTCACAGAAGAACACCCCCCAGGTATGGGGAGCATTTGCATCCATTTCATCCCACTTCCTCCAGGAACTAGGTTTACTCAGATTATCTCACTATATATTTATATATATATATAAATATATAAACATATAAACATATATATATATATATCACCACCATCATCCCCACTAACAGCTTCTTCCAGATATTTTTCTTTTTCTTTCTTTAATTGAACACATATCAAGTCTCCTTCATTTAGCAGGGAGGAAAAGCATTTCTCTTGACCTTGTCATATTTTCTGTTTCCAAATACTCTTCTCACTTTTATTGAAAAAAGTCTCTAAACTGTATTACTAACCTCAACCTCAGCTTTATTTTAACTCATTCTCTATTTAACTTCTTTCAATCTGTCCCCTTACCACTGGATTGAAAAATATAGTTTCAAAATGTACTGATGGCCTTTGAATCACCATCATCAGGTTCTCACTACTTTTCAGTCCTTTAGCATAGGGAGCAAGAACTATATGTGTTTTATTTACAACCGGAGAAAAAGAGAAAATCACAATCCATATGCACCTCCCTTTTTCAATATCTAGCACAGCACCTTGTATATAAAAAGTGAATGCTGAATGAATGAATGAATGAATGAATGAGTGAATGATGTTAAATATGTGGCATGCAGCGTCTTCTAGCTCCATTGAAGAGTTTTGGGTTTCTTTTGGTATTCTCAGAGCCCATAAGAGAATGACTGTTTCTAAAGCATCACATTTGGCACAGTGACTTTCCATAATATGTAACTTGGTGAGAAAGCTCAAGTAAATAGTATGCTAACTTTTGCGGCATAGACCTAAAGTCAACTATAGATCATTAGTCTGAAATGATTGGTAATATTTCTATGCTAAGCAATCAGTGGAGACTACACATTTTGCATTTTCCAAAGAGAAATTATTTTGTTGTTCATGTTCAGAAACTAACAACAGTTAGTGTATAACCCGCCCCCCCCACACACACACACATATACCCGTTTAAGGCAACAGCTAAATTTATTTATTTTTTTAAATGAATCCACAGAGCTAAAAATATGCCCAAGAGTTGAAAACAATCTGAAATAGCAAGGAGAATATGAATATTTCTCTAAGAGTCTAGTAATCTCACTTTCTTTTTTTGTTAATTCATTTCTTGGTAAAGAACATAAATGTTTGAGGAAGTATAACAGAGTTACTGGGTATTGGCATTGGCTTTGGTTTTGGCATACATTTTGTGAAACAAATTCTAAAAATGATAAAATACTGTTTCTAAAAGGATAATGGATTATTTGGGTTTCCAGATTAAATAAAAATCCCTTTTAATAGCCAATGAAGGGCCCTTGGCTTTTGTGTGTGTGTGTGTTTTTAACAGAGAAGAGCTGGATTTCTTTCCAAAACATCATACGGAGCACTTGCCTTGCTTCACGTTGTCTGGGAGAGGAGACAAGGAACTTCCAACATCTTGTTTTTCATCATTGCTTCACTGACTCATCCAAACATTCTCCTTTAAAGACAAAACAACAACAAGAACAACAAAACCAACTGAAGCCATGTGTGTGTGTGGGGGGGGGGGGGGTGTTTCTATATTAATAAAAAACAACCACATTATGTTCCAGTCCTGAGCACTGGAATAATAAAATAAGCATAATTTCATTTCTGGTTTGTTTCTTTTCCTCTTCTTGAACAAGTCATGAAATTATGTCAGTATTTGGGGAAAATCTGCCTCTTAAGGAATAACTTAGAGATCATTTTACATGAGAATATTTACTGGACTACATCAAGAGATTTGTTGAAATTGCTTTCAAAGTGAAGACAAAATAATCTAGATTTATGAGTAAATGAAAATAAATGTTTAAGTGCAAGGAAGGGGGGGGGAGCATGTCTCCCAAACCATCACCCAATTGGTTAAACATGAAGCAACTAGGAACTCAAACTAATGCTTTCAGAAAATAAGATTTAAATAAGCCACATAAATACCCTCAAGGCAAAAAATATATATATATCTTTTTTTAGAAGCATGTCCCTGGAGAGTTATATCTGGACTTCCTGATATAGAAATTAAAAATGTGCTCTCTACCTTTTAAAAGTTTATAAAATTATGTCATCATCATTACTACAAATACTTGAGATACGTATTTACTTATTCAGAGGGCAGTCATTTTCCTAGGGTGACTCTAAAAAACATCACCTGTGACTATTGTTGGATTAACACTTTGAATAACTCAGTAACACTTCATTCCTTTTGGTGTATAAAATTTTTCTTAACAAATAAGATCACCCTTTCACCTATTTTCTATATGTGATCATCCTTGATGCCCTTCTAGTGAATGTCCTTGCAGATATCTTAAATTATGTAATAAATTATTTATCAGATGATTCAATAGAAGAGAATTTACAAGCCAGTGTGCAGAATGCACTCATAACCTGTTGGGTTGCACAGTTTGTAGACCACAGATGGCTTGCATGCTAGAAGAACTCTTACCATAGGCGTAATGTGGGTCAAGATCTCCTGTAGAGGTCACCACATGGGGCTTATCCAGTCAAGGATTAATAGTATTCAGCAAACATGGGCTCGATGTTGGGCAACATTTCAAAATGGAGATCTATCAGTAAGTAGAATAGTCTCCCATGAGAACTAATGGGAGTATAATTGCCTTTCTCATTTAAAACTGAGCCAGACAAAGACTTTCTGGAAAGAACCATGATATTATGCCACTGTGATAGACTGCACAACTCATGAGGTCTCTTCCATCTCTAATTTTATGACATGAAAAATAAAGAAACACATTAAAATTAATGCACTTCAGCACATATCCATCTATCACCCCCAAAATAATTCATAGCTGAAAGAAAAGGACACATAACAATTTCTAAAATCCATTATTAATCGTAAGGAAGCACTAGTCGTCGGAAATACTCTTTTCAGAACAGTCGCCACCTGCAGTGACTATAATTAACAATACTGTATTGTGTGCTTGAAATTTCCTAAGAGGAGGGATCTTAAGAGCCCTTACCACCAAAATAAAAAAAGGTAACTATGTGAGGTAATAAATATGTTAACCAGTTTGAGATAATTATTTTGCAAAGTATATCAAAACATCAAGTTGTATACCTTAAATATATATAATCTCTATTTGTCAATTATACCACAATAAAATTGAAAAAAGCTACCACTTAACTTATGGTTACCTTTGGTTGATAGTTGGGGGTATTGCCAGGCAGCAAATCTCACAGCTCTTATACCTTCCAAGACTTTTCAAAAATAATGCAGCTTTTGTTCTTTTGGAAGAAAAATAATTTCAGCTTTTCATATACTCTCTGCTGCTATTGTTGTTTCATGTTTTGTTACCCTAATATTTCATGCAAAACAAAACTCAGATGTTGTTGGGTATAAAATAGGGTCTGTGGTTCTCTAAGTGTGGTCTAACAACAACTGAGGGGCTCACGCTTTCAGGGTGTTCATAAGGTCAAAATTATTTTTTAAAAGATAAAGTTATTGGGGTTCCTCACTCTCAGTATCTAAGGATGAGCTACATGATACACTCACAATGATCAGAACAGCTTTTTAAAATGCATATCTGAGTGAAGCCTGATCTCTTTCATATACTTAACCAAAACTACATATCGATTGGATGCAGAGGCAGATATGAGAATCCACCTTTTTTCTATTAAGCCAAACATTAAAAGAATTTATAAAATTGTGTAAAAACTTGGTTCACTGATTTTTTGCTTTGGAAAATATAGTTATTTTCATTAAAAGTATGTTATTTAAGTTAACGTGGTTGCCCTTAATGTTATTATTAATCAATTTATATGTTAAACATTTCTACATCCTAATTTCTAATACAGTAAATATCAATAACTATATATAATATGTATTATTACATCTAAAGGTGTTCTGAAACCAAAAAATTTAAGAACCACTGACCTAGAATCCTTAAAAACTCTAGATTGATTCTATGTCCCTCAATAAGTACTGCACTGTTTCTTACTTCTCATTTCTCAAGCAGAAATTCTAAAATTTTGCCTATATTCAGGGGTTCCACCTCCTTACCACCCATTCAACTTTTCTTTATCTTACTCCAATCAAGTGCTTTTTCCCAAAAATGTTGCCCAAACCACTCTTACAAGACCACCGATGACCTTCATTTCACCCACATAGTGCTCAATTCTCACTCCTAATTTTAATCAGCTTGTAAGTTTTCCTTAAGAGGTGACCTCTCCTTTCTTCACTTACCTTCCAGGTCACCACATTCTTGCGGTTTTCCTACTGCCTGAGAGTTCATTTTACTGACCCCAGATCTTTGCATGGTTTCTTCAAAATTATTCATGTCCCAACTCATGTATAACCTCTTTGGAGAGTTTTTCTCTAACCACAGAGTACTCACCTATTACTTTATATCCCCTTATTCTGCTTTATTTTCTTTGTTATTTTTATCACTACCTAAAAGAGTATTTATTTCCTTATTTATTGTCTTTCTAAGTCCAAGGAGGGCATGGACTTTGGTGTCCTCATCACCTTTTCCTTGAGCCAGGAACAGAGCCTGATGCACAGCGGACATGCAGTCAATAACAGTGATGACCATCAGGATGTTGGAACACACCTTCTTCAACAGGATGTGAGCTTCTTCACTGCAGAACTCTGTCCTGCTCATATTTTTATAGGTAGCATTGAGCACTATGCCTGGGATATAATATCATATTAAATAAGAGTTTGATGAATGAAAGAAAATAATAAATGTTAACAATGTTATGCTTAATGTTTAAAAAACACTTTCATATCCACTGTTCTAGCTGATAATCACAATAACTCCAAACAATAGATAAAATTGCTTTCCTTATTTTTTTATTTGCAAATTACTTGCCTGTATGCTAAATCTCACACTTTTCTTTAGAACTAATGTAATAAATGAGGAGATGAACACCCTGAAAGTTCTAAAAAAAAACAAATAGAACTGAAAATGTGTATTTATTTTTTGGTAATTATACAGTCTTCTATATTCTGGAATAAGAACTTTTGTATACCAATTGACTATACAACTCTAAGATTATTGAATAGTAATAAAGAAACGGAGAAAGTGCCAAAATCAAGAAACTAAAATATAATTTAAACTTTGAGAAGTTTATATTCATCACTGAGAGGGTTCAAGTATTCTATTTGAGATAATGTATTAATAGTTATCCATGAAATGTGGGTTGCTTAAAATCTAATTGAGTCATGACAGACATCATAGAATCTATCCAATAGCATCCTGGCATTTTTCAAGTTTATGCATTTTTCCTTCACATATTTACAGGGCCGGGGAGGGGTAAAGTATGAGGAGTGGTGATGACGAGCACACCAAGTCTCTGCTTACCTCATTCCATTAATGTTTGGGACTTGAGGCTATTGAGATAGTAGCTTCCTCAGCTGAGACACAGAACATTCCTTGCCTATTTCCTGATCACCAAAGATAGCCTATGTTCAGAATCAGAAAAATATTCACTTAGTTTTTTTTAAATAAAATAGATGTCTTAGCGATAGCTTTGCCTATGATGGGATAATGGTGTCACCCTCTTTGAAGGTGGGGAGCATTGCTTATTTCAAAGGAGCCATATGTGGGTGATGTAGCAGATATGGTAGGAACCCTTCTGCCAGCTGGGCATCCAGGAAAACGTGACCTGGATTGGACCAGAGACACAGTGTTAGTACGCTGAGTGTGTTGCTATGATTTCTGCATCTCCTTTTTATTTTTTATTTTTTGGCGACTTCCCGAAAACCCAGATTTAGTTCCAGTGTGTTCACTTTTTGGGAAATGTAAATAAGATTAAATCTCTTGGGCCTCTCTCCATGCAGCATGGACAGACTCTTGGCTTGAGTTTTACTGTGGCATTTATACTTGGTACACGAGCTTAGGAGCCCTTACGCATTTGGTGCACTTAAAACAAATCTAACAACAAGTAAATAATTTGAGTTCACCTTCCTGTTACTTAGATTCTTCAATAGAAAGTTTATGATTTTTAAAGTAAAAGCATTAGTGTGCAAACTTAAGTCTTTTGTGATATGCATCTCCATAGTCTCAGAAAAGGGACTTGAGAAGATTATGGAGATAACGTGCTTTCCTTGATATCTTTGGAGTGCCAAAGAAGAGAAACAGAAACAGGATATTCCCGTTCACGGTGTGGAATACATTACATTTTTATGTAATGTTTTTATAAATTTTAATTTTAAAATGACCTTCAAGTCTAGCTTAGGTCTTATAAACAAGTTTACAGAAGATATTTACAATTAGTAAGATGCTGCTGCAAAATACCAAGCCGAATCGGGAAGACAGGAATCTCTGACTTCAAAGCCATCTCTACTCCCCGCTTTCCTTCCCGGAACCCTCAGCTCCACCCAAAAGCATGTCTCTTTTTAACCTCTGCAATTTTACGCCAGCCTGGAGTTTGGCTCGACTACAAGGCAGGAAACAGCTCATGTGCAGCATCCAGAGGATGAACAAAAACCAAAACAAGCACAAAAGATGGTTTTTAAATCTGATACTTTACAAAGTTTATTTAAAGGAACAGTTGGATTGCATTTTTTGTTTGTTTTGTTTTAAAACTGTCTGCTCCCAAGTGGACGGTAAGCACTAAGTTGAGGTGAGGACAAGTTGGCTTTCAGCCTGCACTCTCTTCCTTGCTACACCCAAAGGGAATTTTAGAGGGATATGGAATTCTTCAGATCTTTAACTTGGAGACCATGGGTGGAGCCCAGACACACAGCATTGGGCTGATGGCTGCTCCTTAAGTGCTTGCCCAGTGACCTCAACTGGCTGTGCATTTCAAAGGAGATGAAACATACCCCATGAGATAACTGAGGGGGAGAGAGGGACTTCTGAAAAAGTTTGCTGGAAACTGGAGATGCTGGCCTGGCGCACCTATTTCCCTGAAGGAATGGAAGTTAGCCAACCTGAAAATCTGGGTCAAAGAAGGCATCCTTTAAGTCCATATAGTAAAAAGGCAAAATTGAGAGAAATAATAAAACGGTTCTACTGAATTCATGAACCACAGTCAAGTGATTTGGTGGTTAACAGAAGTTTTCAAGCTGATGAGTTTGATTTCATTCCCATTTAGATTGAAGCTTGTATTAGCTCTAATCCCTCCATAGTTAAGGGACCCATAGCCCCAGTTTGGCTGGGTCAGTTTCTGTTTACACTAGAGTAATTAATAATAGCATGCCCTTATATTTTCAAAAGAGTTGCAATTTGGATGATAAATTACATGGTCACTCTCTTTGTGACCAATAACTTGCAAGACTTCAGATGGTTTCTAGCACATAATATATTATAGTGTCATAATTAAGGAGTCACTGACAAGCTATTTGTATAGAAATCTTTTTTTATAAGCCATTTTTTTATGTTTTAATTTATCTTTATTGTTGAAAGTATTCAAATTTCCCCACTTTTCCCCCATTGATCCCCTTCACCCTGCACACCCCCATCCAGGCCTTCACCACACTATTATCTGTGTCCAGGGGTTATGCATATATGCATATAAATTCTTAGGTCAATCTCTCCCCACCCACCTACCAGCCTCTGCCTTCCCTGTGAGATTCAAGAGACAATCAGAGTGAAGAATCACACAATGCTTTGGCAATTAGGTATTGTTATGTACAAATTCAAAACAAATAAACTCTGTTATAAGGCTGCCAAAACAAGTTATGTTAAATCATATAAATCAAAGTATAATTTCCAGAACCAGGGAAAATACTGCTATTTCTTTCTGTGCTTTCAGATTGTATCCCAAGCGTAGTATTTGATTCTAAGCCTACTTATTGAGAAGGATTAATAAATTGAAGCAGTTCAGAAAACAGCAACCAGATAGAAACATTTTGTGAAGCTACATCATAAGTGGTATGGTTAAAAGAACTAATAAATGGTACCCAAAAGGAGAGAAGGTGGTCAAGTCCTGCTAGATGTCCTCAAATACATAAACACCTATCATATGGAAGAGAGTGACGACTTGCTCTACAAATCTTTAGGTTAGTGTAATAGGTTAAAGTTAAGCATCAATAAAAATCTGTTCACAATGAGACAAAACTTTCTGACTAATAAAATCTTCCCAAAATGAAATGAGATACATTTGAAGATAATAAACATTGATAGAAGTGTTCAAGTGAAAGCTAAATGACATGTTAAGAGGGATATAATAAGGTAAATTAATGCATCACATAGAAGTTAGGACTAAAAGATCCTAAACTCATAAATTCTAAATACTATCATTCTAATTAAATGGTGGGTCAATAATTCAGGGAAACCCTCTACCATAGCATTAATCACCATCACTCTATGATTTGAAGGCTCTTTGAATTGCTCACTCTGTCTCTTCTTTATAGTAAATGTAATAGTATGACACAATCATTCTTCCCAGTCCATCTAGTATCAGTACCATTGTGTAGATTGAGAAGCTCATGAGAAATATAAATTCCTGATCTGGTTCTACTCCAGGTATACTAAACCAAAATCTCTGGGAGGGTGCCCATGGGGCTATAGGAGATACATATTATGGAATGATCCACAATCTGAATCTGTCTACCTACCAGCATTTAGTACTCACTAGAAACCTTGGAAACATTCTAAAGTCATTTTTATCCTTGAAAGCTAGAAAGAGATAACCCTGTCTCACACACTTAATGTTTCTTGTTTGAAAATTATATTAGGCTCTTTTAGGATGCATATGACAAAAACCTAACCAAACTAATAATAATAATAACAACAACAACAATTGGCTCAAAACACTAGAAAGTTAAAAAAAATGCAACTAGATTCAAACATGATTCCAGGAGTTTCCTATCATCAGGGTCTTGTTTTGTTTGTTTTTTTAATATATATATGTTTTTGTTGATTTCAGAGAGAGAAAAGGAGAAAGAGAGAGACAGAAACATCAGTGATGAGAGTCATTGACCAGCTGCCTGCTGCACGTCCCCTACTGGGGATCAAGCCTGCAACCCAGGCATGTGCCCTGACTGGGAATCAAACCATGACCTCCTGGTTCTTAGGTTGATGTGCAACAGCTGAGCCAGGCCAGCTGGGCAGGGTCTTGTTTTTCATTCCTCTCCTTCTGCTTGCTCCATTCTGCTTGAGCCCCTTCCCCAAATCGCTCTCTTAGCAGTAAGATGGCCACAGCACTCTTATAGCTAAGTTCACTGGAAAACAGTGAGCACTTTTTACCCAGAGCTCAGAGATTGGGAATATTCTGATTGTTTTAACTGGGGTCACATGCCCACCCTTGGAGACACAAGCATGAAGGTGCCTGTCCCATTCTGTCCATGTGGACTAGCAGAATATTATGGAAGGATGACTGAACAACCATATGTCCACTACAAAGGATAATAAAATGAACAAAAGAACAGAAGTAAACCACAATCATTTTTTATTTTATTCTCCAGCAAGATGGCCTTTTCATGATAATACTTATTAGCAACTTACCCCAGCTATGGTGTCATGCTATAAATTTATAATCTCTGCCAGGAGCTATCACAATGCATTAGGAAAATACACACTCTGTGAACATAATGCAGTTGGCTTATATGTATTTGTATTATACGAATATGACTGTACATTAAGTATAACTCATCACTGGATTATACCACCCATTACCCTAACTTGGAAAGTTCCTGATAGGAGTGTCTCTTCATCTTGCATGATTCTGGGCTCTCCTCCAGGTGGCTCATTAACATGGTTGAGTTACCGATCTAGATTAAAACGTTCCTTCTATAAAAGACAACAATATAAGTTTACGGCACAAATATTAAGGTATGAATCACACATAATTGAGATAAAAAGGACTTTTCTAACCCTTAAGGTTTGGGATTTAACTCCTGGTCAAAAGCCAGCAGGAGCTGAGTACATAATTCTTCATTATAAAATCCTTAAAAACTAAGGTCAGATTCAATTCAAATGAAATTATCACTTCTTAGAAGTTCAGTAGATTTGGTTTAAATCACTTTCTTGATGTTCACGTAACTGATTAATTCCCTTTTCAGTTGCTTTTCTGGATGCCCATGCTTGCCACCTTTTTATAAATTCCTTTGATTAGTTCATTAAGTTAACAACTAGTTCTTGCCCTGAGTGTCAGGTTCTTAGGAGAACCCTGGTTACCTTTTCCCTCAACAACTTAATTGGAGACAAGGGAATTCTGAGCTACTTTCATTTCAGGGATCTTTTAAAACCCCAAAGAAAAGAGACTTTAATGGGCTTAACTACCTGTTATCAAAGAGAAGTTAGGTACCTCCATCCCTCATAAGAAAAACATCACAAATGTGTTTAAATTTCTGCACACCTACTCCAAAACAGAGTAGTTTGTCATTAACAAACTAGATAGCAAGAAGATGTCTTTATTTTGCAGATGAAGAAAGAGATGGAGAGAAAAAGAAAGAGAGAAGGAAAATTTCAAAACGGAATAATAAACATTTTCATTATACATGCTCAGAATGGAATATTTTCCAATATGATTATTTTCAGCAGAAATAATTAGCTATATAATTTTTACTGCTATATGCTGTATAATCTGAAAGCCTTCCATTAGATTTTCATGGAATGCCTTACCATAATCATCTAAATAGAAAGTCATAACTTATCTCACCATGCTACTTATCCTCTGCAACCTTTTGATATAATTTAATGGATTTGCCAAATAATTACTCTTCCTAGATACATGATCTTGTTGCAAAATCCTAGAGCTGCCAGGGAAAATGGTTTCCTGTGTATGTGGAACATAATATTAAAATCTTTTCCCTGCTGCCACCTGCAGTTCCCAAGTGATTAGTCTTCCAAAGAGAATTCTTTTATACAGGTTGTGAATATTTTTTTCCTTTAATTTGTTTGGAAAAAGCCAAAGTTAAGGAAGGGGACATTTTTTTCATTGATTTACTTCCCATATTTAATTATTTGACACAGTTGACTCATAAGTGTGTAATTATCTCTTAGAGTGCTTAACATTAACGTAAAATGGTACTGTATTTCCAAGCCAAATGGAATTTTTATGAGGCCATGCAACCCTTCTTGGCTTTACTTTTTGTTTAATGGTCATGCTGTAGCAAACAGCAATGTGCAATATGAACAGTTAAACTATTCTCTTAATTATTGCATCTGGTTTACCATATCCTGCCCATCTAGTATGTTTTAATTGAAGGGCAGAAAAGATCTCTGGATGATCATTGATGGTTTTAAATTGGCACATAATGATAATACTGAGTTCTGGAGGGAGTTCTTCCTAAATCTCAGCATATGTCTTTATGTTAAACAATTAAACCACATCTGGAAAGAGAAAGCAGATCAGTACATTCCTCAGTGGACTCTATAAGAAAACTGATTCAGTGGGCTTAATACTTGTTACCAGAGAGAGAGAGAGAAAGAGGGGGCGGGGGAGGAGAACCTTGAACTAGAGAGAATTTGCAGATTTAAAAAAAAAGGAACAGGTGTTTGAAGGAAAATTCCCACAATGAAATAAATAGTTTCATATCAGCAAGGGCATTTAAGCAATAATGAGGAGATTTCATGCATTTTATCCAAGGGCACCAGGGGGAATTAGTAACAGAAGAATATAAAGATCTCATTTCAAGAATGTATATTATTATTAAGGTTTGCCAATTCTCATGTACAAGTTAGCTGAAACAGGACTTACTTGACATTTAAAAGAAAATTTAAGATATGTTTAGAAAGAGTTAATATGCTGTTCACATTGCCTGAGGCAAATCAAACTAACAGTTACACTTGGGCACATATTTCCAGGTGAGAGGTACGGAGAAATTTCATCCACTCCAGTCTCCTCCTTGTAGACAGTGGCCAGTGCTGCCTCCCCCATCTCCAGTCTCTCACCTTGAATCCCTCTAACACACTCCGCTGGGATGCCAGAGAGAAGTCTTCCCCAAACAAGTGCTGATCACATCACTTCCTTGCTGAAAAACCATTAATGGCTTCCCATTTTTTGCCTTTAAGAAAAAAAATCCAAGTTAATATATCTGACAGTCAAATTCTCCATAATCTGCCTCTACACTATTTTTCTGGGCTTATTTTATTACAAATCCCCATAGGAATCTTCCTCCTAGCCTAACGGGGTTATTCTTATTCCTCTAGCATCTTTTGCACTTTCTTATTCTAGTGACAAAATTTGCCTCACCCAGAATGGCTTTTCTTTGCTCTTAACTAAAATCTCTTCTAATTTTGAGACACAGCTTATATGGCATCTCTCTGGAAAAAAATGTCCAAGCATTCCAGTTTAAAGTGATTCCCCCTTTCTGAGCATCTTCAGAATACCCACATTTGTATTACTCATTTATCATTTCATGATTTAGATCTTTTCTTTGTCTGTTTTATGTGCAAATGGCTTAAGTACCCAAGTTGATTGTAAATATTATGCATGACAGAGTTTTGTCTTATATTTTAGGATATCTGGTCTCCCACAAATATACCACAGTCTTCAATATAATAGATGCACCTTTTAAGTAATTGACAACCTCCTCTCCCCCAAAACTCAAATTGCATTTACTCTTGAAATTCAAGTCCATTTCTGAGATAAATAATAAATGTGAGCTGTATCTTGTATTAATTTGTTAGGGCTGCCATAACAAAATACCAAAGGTTGGGTAGTTTAAACAACATAATTTATTTTCTCAGTTCTGGAGGCTTGAATTCCAAAACCAATGTGTTGGCAGGTTTGGTGTCTTCTAAGGTCTCTCTCCTTGGCATGCAGATGGCCACCTCTTTTTTTTTTTTTTTTAATATATCTTCATTGATTTCAGAGAGAGGAAGGGAGAGGGGAAGAGAGAGATAGAAACATCAATGATGAAAGAGTCATTGATCAGCTGCCTCCTGCATGCCCCCAACTGGGGATCGAGCCCACAACTCGGGCATGTGCCTTGACCAGGAATCGAACTGCAGTCTCCTGGATCCAAGTTTGATGCTCAACCCCTGAGCCACGCCCGGGCGTGGCTGTGTTCTCACATGGTCTTTTCTCTGTACATGCATATCCCTGGAGTTCCTTTGCATGTTCAAATTTTCTCTTCTTACAAGGACACTAGTCAGATTGGATTAGGACCTACCCTAATGGCCACATTTTAACTTGATTACCTCCTTAAAGGCTCTATCTCCAAATATTGTCATAGTCTGAGGTACTGAGTGTAAGGGCTTCAATATATGAATTTATGAGGACAAAATTCAACCCATAATATACACTATATGACAGACAGTCTTAGTTATACAGCTGCTTGCTGGATTTCCAAATAGTTGCACTTGTCAGAAATCACTAGTGGAGAGATTAGATTTAATGGGTCCCAGCACCAAATCAAAAGCCTTAGACTATGAATTTCAAATCTGAACTCCTAGGGTTCCATTCTCTGCCCTTTTCTCTTCACTGGATTTATTTCCATGTTTGCTCAACATCCATTGCTATCATGTTTTTCCTTCAATTTCCCAGTATCAAATCTTACTTACCAAAAAGAAACCAATGAAAATTAAAGCATAAATTATCAGCGTGTCAATTAAAAATCATTTCGGTCACAACCAACAGTAACTCTGACTAAACTTTCTTAAACATAAGACAATGTTCTCAATTCACATAATTTAAAAATATAAATGATAGTGGAACATTAGATTTGGATCAGTCCAGGAGTTCAAGTAAAGGCAACAGAACCTGGTTTCTCTCTTTCCTCTCACAGCTTTGCTTCCTCTGGCTTGGCTGCATTCTCTGATATGACTCATCTTGTACTTAAAAGAAAAATGGCTCAGTACCTTAACATATGTCTTTTCAAGTTCAGTGTTGCTGCCTGGTTGCTGTTCCCAAGACTGAAGAATTTTTCTTACTAGAATAGCTCACAAAGCACCTTCATTTCTAAAACAATCCCTATTATGGAGACCTTAAATGCTAAATGGCCAGACTTGCATCACACGTGTGACCCCTGAAAGTGAGCATGGAACCCCCCCTCTCTCCATCCCCTCATACATACAGATTAAAGGTGGGAAAAGGAGTGATTCTCTAAAAGGAAGTTAAAGTTTTGCCCTGGCTGATGTGGCTCAGTTGGTTGGGCATCACCCTGAACACTGAAAGGTCACAGGTTTAATTTCCGGTCAGGGCCCATACCCAAGTTGTAGGTTCGATCCCCAGTGGGGGAGCGTGCAGGAGGCATTCGAAGGATGTTTCCTTCTCACATCTATGTTTTTCTCTCTCTCCCCCTCTCCTTTCCTCTCTCTCTGAAAATCAATTTAAAAAAAGAAAATTTTGTTAACAAAAGGAGGGGATAGAAACAGCAGTCAAGATTTAGCAAAAACCCACAACACCATATAAGCTTAAATCCACCACCCCTTTTGATAGCAGTGGCAGAACAACAGGACTCATTAAACCATCAAGGCAAAAAACATTTTTCAACAAAGGTCCTCCCTTGCACCCCTGAAATTATATCATGTAGCAGTCAGTTCTGTTTGATTGCTCCTGATTTGGTCCACTTATAAGAACAAATTTACTCTACTTTCTGGTGTCTCAGTTTTCTACATGTCTCTCTAAAAGCCAGAGTATGGATTAAGGCTGGAATTCTAGTTATTGAGCATTGCCTAATAAAAGGACAAAGCAATTTGAAATGGAAAGCTACATTCAAACTCTTATTAATAATTGTCTCTGCTGAGCACATGTAGAGACAGATAATTAGATTCATACAAAGAGTGGTCTCTAATTGCATCCAGATGTGAAGAAATTGACAGGCATCCACTAAAGGGAAACTGTACAAAATAACCAAGAAACAAATGGAATTGCAATGCGGAAGTTTATGAAGACTGATGGGCTGGATGACTACAAAGCCTTTCAGGCAGCTTTTAGTCACACACTGGAAGAAATTTATTGTTGCACTGAGCATTACTGCAGAGCAGCATTGTCAAAAACCAGTGGTATCCCCTGCAGAAAGAACATGATATGGGATACAGAGACCTCAGCAAAGGCATTTTAAAGAGTTTAGCTATTCTAGAGATGCCATCCTTTTTATTCATCAGCTGTGTTTAAGATTAATTCATGGTATTAAACACTGAACCCCATCATTTTTGTATCTCCGGTGTATGCCTGTGCTAAGTGGGGATATTCTATAAACACTATTAAAAACCTAGCTTATCTCCACTTAATACAGGAGATCTAACTAGATGTTTGCCCAGCAGGGGTCCAAATGGGTGTATTCAATTCACATGTAACCGTAACCAGGTGTTAGATGGAGATGGCAGTCACCATCAAAACCACTCACATATGGAATCGAAATCAATAAATGCAAATATATATATACTCATAATATTTGAGGTAAAAAGGAATTATATAGTTCTTGTGGAGCATTATAAACCTGAAATCTATCATCTTCATGGCCATTCAATAGCCATTTTGAGTGGGAAAAAGAATGCTCCAAATAGAGGAAATGGTATAAGCAAAGTCCCTGAGTCAGTAAATAC
Source organism: Miniopterus natalensis (assembly GCF_054644295.1). Lineage (NCBI taxonomy): Eukaryota > Metazoa > Chordata > Mammalia > Chiroptera > Miniopteridae > Miniopterus > Miniopterus natalensis. The sequence continues at coordinate 52,153,354 of NC_142089.1, forward strand.
TTTGTGAGTTTGAGGAAGTGGAAAAAGCTAGGAAGGTTGGGTTATAAAGACAAAGGGGAGAGTGATCAACTGGGGATAAGACAGAGCCATAATTATAAAATTATGAATATGTTTTTTTGGCTTTCATAAGTGAACTACAGAATAATTTCCTAAGATAAAGATGACCGTGAAAGAGAGAAAGCACAGATTTAAGGGGGAAAGGACATATTTTGGACATATCAGGTTTGAGATATATATGAACAACCCAGCTAGAAATGTTAAGTAGGATATGAAAATCTGGAGATCTGGGAAAGTGTTTAAGCTAAAGACATAAATTTAGAAGTCAGCACTGTAAAGATGGCATTTAAATGAAGAGAAATTGATGAGGTCATCTATTGAGAAAATGCACAGATAGAGAGAATCAAACAAGATGAGGTAGAAATCACAAAGGAAACTGAGATGGACTAGACTGTTGGGTAGACTAAAAGGCCAAAGAATGTCACAACAGAAGCCAAAAGAAGCAAAAAAAGGAGAGGGTTGGCTGGAAAACTGCTGTCCTCTGCATGACAAAGATGAGGCCAAAGAATTGTTCCTTGGATTTAGCAACATGAAAGCCACTGACCAGAGCAGTTTTGATGAAGTACTAAGTCCAACTGCAGGAAGTCAATGAGTACATTCGATATGAAGGAAAGAAAAGGGTAACACTCAAATATCCTAGCTCCATGATGGCTGGAATTTTATATTTCCTTGCTTTTTTGGCTCCCCAAGGTCTAAAATATTACCTGACATAAATAAAATAGGGGTTGAATAAACAGTTGTTGAAAGACAAGTTATAAATTTAAACTAAAATTATTTCACTCAGTGGTGAGAGTTTTCCAGCAAAGTTAACCTTCTCACATACTGGCCTAATGGAAGAGTTCATGCAGTGTTGGAGTTTGGTCAGGAGAATGACAGAGAAAGAGGTGGGAGTGTTTTGAGGGTGTTCTTCATGAGCAATCATAGTGATGGGATATGGAAACTGAGAGGACCAAAAGCGGAGTAGGACAAGGAGGAGGCTGATGGATAGAAAGAAAATGATGAATGACAACAGACTATACATCTTAACGCTGCTGAGGAATAATGGCATTGGGGAAACTCAAATACATGATAGAGAAAAGGAAAAAAGTTTGAGAAAGTGAGGTGTTTGAGATCAACCTTTCAAAAGTGGAATATCTTCAGGTATGGTCCCGGGGAACTGAGGTGACACCACACGTGAACAGATCAAAGAATAGAGTGTACTAAGCAGTTTTTCTTTATGGATACTCACTTGTCAACAATAATCATAGGATCCAGGGAAGAGAAAAGTATTTTGAGTCTGGAACTAAAGCCTTTGATAAATGAAGTGAATGGGGGTCAGTAGATAAAAGCAATGTGCATGGGGAAAAGATGGTATATCTAAATACCATGGACCACAATGAAGTAACGTGTGTGTGTGTGTGTGTGTGTGTGTATGTGTGTGTGTGTAAGAGAGAGGTAGGGGGCCCATAAAGGCCTGAAAATAGAAATGGGAAATAAAATGCGCACCAACCTCACTTCCTGTTCCAGAGGTATATGAGCACGAGAGAGAAAACCATGCAGTGGCCTAAAGAAAGAGCCAGGGTTCAGTTAAAGCAAAGTGATTAAAGAAGGATAGTTATAAGAAAAGTTTGAGGACAGAGAAGAGTTGAACACAGACCAGGAATCCCAGAAGTCAGAGTAGTAGGTTTTAGGAAGAAGGAAAGAGCAAGGCGGTTGGAGAATAGCAGGACACGGGTAAAATTCTGCTAATAAGTAACCAGGAGGACAGGTACACAGCAGTGACTGGAAAGAGAGGAGGCATTGAAATATCCTGTTCACCTCTGAAAAGAAGTGAGTTGTGGTCCTCAAGGAGGTGTTTAGTTTGGTGGTTCTGGCTTAGAAGTTCTTCTAAGAGTTCAGTTATGCTGTCAGTCAGGGCTGTAGCCATCTGACATCTACACTGGAGGATGACCCACTTCCAAGCTCATGTGTGGTTGTTGGGAGGTATCAGTTCCTTGCTGGTTATTGGTCAACAGCTCAGTTTGTCACTATATGAGCCTCTCCATAGGCTGCTTGAGTGTCCTCCATAGCAGATGACATCCCCCAAACAGTGATCCAAGAGACAAAGACTAAGACAGACATCATAATCTTTTTTTCTTTTTTTGTTAATACTCACTCGAAGATATTTTTTCTATTGATTTTTAGAGACAGTGGTAGGGAGGGAGGGAGAAAGAGAAACATTGATGTGAGAGAGACACATCGATTGGTTGCCTTCTGCATGCACCCAGACTGGGGCTGGGGATTGAGCCCACAACCCAGGTACATGCCCTTGACCAGGAATCGAACCCACGACTCTTCAGTCCTCAGGTTGACACTCTAACCACTGAGCCACACCGGCCAGGGCCAGAAGTCATAATCTTTTATTACCTAATCACAGAAGTGATACACTATCACTTTTGATATATCCCATTGGTCACAGAACAATGCTGGTACAATGTGGGAGGGGGCTACCCAAGAGCATCTGTATCAAGATGCAGAGAGGATTAGGGGATTTCTTGGAGTCTGACTACCATAATCCACCCTCTGGCCCTTGATCATTCACAGCCTCTCCACATACAAAATTGACTCAGCCAATCCCAGTGTCCTCCAAAGTGTAATATCAGGCCAAAGTCCAGAATTTCTTTCTCTAAATCAGACACAGGGTAAGATGAACCTTGACTGGTTTGGTTCTTTAGTATAGCTCCTCAAGTGTATTTACCTTTATCAATTGTTTAAACTTTAAAAAAAGTTATCTGCCTCTCCCCCCTCATATATACTTAGCATATAATGGTGGCACAGAAATAATATAACCACTATAGGCATTCTTGTTCAAAAAATAAATAAGAAACAGGAGCCACTGATCTGTATCAGTCCTGAAATCAGACAGACAGAAAAACCTCAGACATTCCTTCATTAGGACTCAGTATTACATCTGCCCAGGAGTGATTCTCCATGGCCCTTGGTTCTGCTCCAGGGCTCTTGGTTCAGCAAGATGACTTCCTGCTGATTCCCATCATGATGGAGCTCACAGAGTAGTATATTACAAAAAGAAAAGGTCCACCTGATGAGTTCCCCTCCACTCCTCAGCTACTTCTTTAGCTCTCACCCCTTTCCCCGCACTGATCTGTTACTAGAGGTGGTTATTTTGTTGTGTGGGGAGTAAAGAAAAATAAAAGTGATAGAGGGAGATTTGAAACACTATCTAGGCCAGCAGGGTGTGGCTCAGTGGTTAAGCATTGACCTAGGACCCAGGAAATCGGGGTTGGATTCCAGGTCAGGGCACATGCCTGGGTTGCAGGCTCGATCCCCAGTCTGGGGCATGCAGGAGGCAGCCGATCAATGATGACTCTCTCATCATAGATGTTTCTATATCTCTCTCTCCCTCTCCCTTCTTCTCTCTGAAATCAATAAAAAGATGTATTTTTTTAAAAAGAAAGAAACATTGTTTAATTTCTGAGCTCATACAATTTCTTTGAAATCTTGTTTTAAGGTAAGATTTAGCCTGGAACATGGCCTGACTCCCATGATATAGAGAATGCCATAAAGACAAGAAAATCTCCTAAGAGTCTATAAACCATTGTTTTCTGTCCTAAATAATCTAAGAGCTACAGCTTCAAGGTAGGAGAGTGGGTTCATTTGTTACCTATAAGAAAGAAATAACAAACTCCATATTGGACAGCCTGATAATGAAGATCAGCAGTGTTCCACTATATGGATGTACCACAACTTACTTATTCATCTATCAGTTGAAAGACATTTAGGTAATGTCTACACTTTGGCAATTATTAATAAAACCATTACAATTTTTTGTATAAGTTTTTGTGTGAATTTAAATTTTTATTTCATTGGGTAAATACCTGCGATTGGGTTTGATGGGTCATATAACAAGTGGATGTTTAACTTTAAAAGAAATTGCTGTACTGCTTTCCAATAGTACTGTGGCCATACTATTCTGCATTCTCACCAGCAAAGTATGGGAGTTCCAGTTGCTCCAGCATTATGCACTTTTAGCATGCTTTTAAAAAATTATTATTTAGTCATTCTAGTAGTCACGTAGTAATAGGTCACTGCCATTTAATTTGCACTTCCCTAAGGCCAATGATATTTATTATCTTTTCAGCTGAACCTCCCTTGGATTTTCAGCTCCACTAGCCCAGAGTTTACATGGTAATGTTAACCACTGAATCCTCAGTACTTAGTACGTAGCATCTAATAATTTTCAATAAATATTTTTTAAATGAAGGAACGGCAGAATCCTTGTGTTCAAGAAGAAGTTATGGAGCCTAGTATTTCCTTCATGTAGTGCTAACTAAGCCTCTGTAAAAACTGAAAAAATAAAAATACGGTACACAAAGAGATGGCTAAATTACAAGGGACCCTTGCTTCAAGGTAGAGTCAGGGACAAGAATGGGACCCTGGAGGAAGGACATGGCCACTGCTGCCATATCACAGTGTGCCAGCCTGGGCTGGAGCCAGGCAGTAGCCCTTAGCAGTGCTAAGCAGCCAAACCAGGGGCGGTGCACGTGGCAATCAACTTTGCTTTATTTCAGTTAACTCTAATACAACTTTCTCACCGGCCAGTCGCTCTCCAGCCCTTCTTGGCCTCCCCTCCTCTGCCTTCCTGTCCTTCTTCCCTTCCTTACCCTCATACAAGCATTTCTTGAACAATTGTGGAGTGCCAGCACTGTCTCATAAGTACCTTGCATAGTCGGGTAGCCTTCGCAGTGACTCTAAGAGGCACGTACCATTATTCTCATTGTGTAAATAAATTATTAAGGATTATATTTTGCTGAAGGTCATAGATAACCTTCACAAGAGGTTTCACAACTGAGCCTCAAAGCCTGCTCTGTCAAACAGCAAAGCCCCTGCTTCGTTACTGCACACAGTCACCTGTTCAGTGAGATTTCTTTGCTAGCCTCTTCTCAAACATTCCATTTTACAGTAATTCACTTCTGGTTTCTTTTTTCTTAAACACGAGGGCCTGAGGCCAGCCTACTGCATTGATCAATTAGGAACTGTGATTTCCAAGAGACTGGGAAGGCCCAGATGTCCTAAAATCACCATGATTGATATATACTCCATTCTTTAAGATTTTGGGTTACAAGGTTAATTTGCAAGGTTGCCAAAGAAAGCTAACATCTTAATTGCTTAAAAAGTTAGTATGGGTGAAAAAAGGGGAAAGTTTTGATGAGTAGAAAAAGAAACACAGGAACAGTGAGTACTTGAGAAGATAAAGATGTAAGAGAAAAGATGAAAAGCAGGAAGACTAAAGTCACCAAAGACAGGGTATTTGATATGTATTTAGTGAATAAATGAATAAATAAAAGATAACCTTGAGCCACTTTTCAAGTTTAGCCCACTTGGAACTCTGATTTTTCTTGTGATCAACATTCTTTCTGGCAGAGTGACAAGCTAAGGAGTCTCCCTGCCATCAGCATTGCCCTTCAACTTAATGAATTGGGAAACACTGATGAATGGTGATTCTCATCCTGCATGAAAGCTAAGGGAGTAATTGCCAGGTGATTCACTACTTGCATCATCTTTGATTTCACTGAGTTGAACATTGTGCTGTTCAAAGAGATTATCAAATGATTTCTTTTAGCAGTTTGAGGTTCAATAAAGTGAAATACAATTTTTCTTCCAGCAGTTTCTCCTTAGTTTTTGTAATCAAATAAGCCAAAAATAAAACTAATTTGTGGAAGGTATTAAAACAGAGGGCTGGCCCTGGCCAGTGTGTACAGTGGTTAGAGTGTTGGCCTGCACACCGAAGGGTCATGGGTTTGAATCCCGGTCAAGGGCAAGTACCTGGGTTTCGGGTTTGCTTCCAGTCCCTGATCGGGGCACATTCAGGAGGCAACAAGTTGATGTATCTCTCTCACATCGATGTCTCTCTTTCTTTCTCTTTCTACCCCCCCCCTCCTCCCTCCCTCCCTTCCACTCTCGCTGAAGCAATGAAAAAAATATCCTCAGGTGAGGATTAACATAAACAAAACAACAACAACAAAAATCAGAGGACTGAAGATACAGAGCACCTGGCTGGATCAAGCCCTTCACCCACCACAGTCCCAAGGGTTTGAGGGTCAAGTCCAGATTACCAGGAGGCACAGACATACAGGCAGAATTGATTTGGAGCCTATGATGACAGTGGGTCATGGCTGTGGGACCAGGAGCCAGAGCAGGAAAACTTGAAATTGGACTGGAGACAAACTAGGAACACCCACATCTCTCTCTACTCTTAAGTCCCTCTCCACTAGAATTCAAGAGCTGCTCACTCAGACTCTTTTTCATGAGGGTGACTATGTTCCTGTCTTGTATAATACTGACAGGGATAAATAGTATAACCAGAAAGTGATAATACAATTAACCAGAATTGGGAATTGGATGATGAAATTTGAAGAAAAAAATTAATTTCATGCATGATAATATCAATTTCTGATTGAGTATTCACATAAATATGTCCAGTAGGGATGTGGGTCTAGATATTAAGCATGGCACATGGGGTGGACATAGAGATTCAGGAATTATGAGCTTGTAGACAATTAAAACAAAACTTGTAAATAAAATCACTTTAATCCAGTTCTCTCGGTCCCAGAATCCAATCATTCTTGCCAAATTCACCAGACACTAGACCTAGTTATACTCCAATTCCTGCATCTGGATCCCTGCCCTACTCATGGTGCCTCAGCTCCTCTTTTTCGTGCCTTGCCACGTTTATTCTAAGACTGTGATTCACCTTCCCTTGTTTTTTCTGGTCCCTTCTTAATTCCGCCCTAAGTGGGATAATGAATGACTCCCATACTTGTGCCTGGTATACCTGCCCATCAGTGTGGGTGTTGTGTGACCCTTGCTGCTTGAGAGGAGTCATTCATTTCTATACTTCACACAGGAGTCCCATTGACCATCTGGGCATCACTGCTGAGCCACTAGCAGGACCACCCTTATACCTGTCTGACCTCCAATCTATATTCACCAAGCTGCCACAAAGAAACATATTAACTATCTTTTAAAGACTTAACCCACAGTATCTCACCCAGCTGTGACTATCACATAATATACTATAATAATATAGGCTCATCCTCTCTGATTCATCTCATCCAGTCTGGTTCTTTTCTGCCTCTCTCTATGACATTCTGTAGCCCCTATTCAAATTCATCCATTCCCATTGCCACTTCTCTGATTCTGCCTCCCACATCCTGTGTAACTGTAAAGCAGCTTCTCCTTGGGGCTTCTGATAAGCCTACTTAGCTCTTTGGTGCATGGCTCCAATTTTAGGTTGGAATTCCCAGGAAACAGGCTCTCAGAGGGGAGTCTGCATGTAGGAAGTTTATTGGGAGCACTCTTTAGAACACACTTGTAAGGAAGTGAGGGGAGCTGCATCAGCTGAGCTGAGGAAGAAGCTAAATTATGATGCTTTTGCACCAAGGGCCTCAGCCAATCCTACAGAAGCTCTGAAGCTGGACGGCATGTCAAATGGGGGCAAAAGAGTTAGGCCTTTTAAGACCCCATATTAACCAGACATTGGACACAGGCTACTTCCAGGGAGGGGGAACCACTTTGGCAAAGCAACTTCTTTCACGCCGGGGGCCATTGTAGGGAGAGAAGCTCTCCGTTGCCAGAAAGAGGTCCTGGCACCTAGGGGAATGAGTGCACAGTCCTCAAGGGGGATCTGGGTGCAAAACTACATCCAGGATACCTATCACTAATCTGGTGAATCCAGCCTCATTCCGTCTTTGTTTTAAGTAAGTCCAGATTAGCTTCATACTAAAAGTAAAAACCTTCCCTAACTCTCCCTCCTCAAGTTGGCCTCACTCAAATGTGTAGATGTAACCAGCTATATATTAGAGCCCTTATGATTACTGTGTGCAGGAACAAATCCTACAATATACCAACTGAATTTCATGGATATAGAAATCAATAAGCTATTAAACTATTATGGCTACTTCATTCTAAACCATTCTAGTCCACTGAGAACTGCAGATGCTTTCAACATAATAGGCTCTAACTGATACATTGAAGGCATTACATACAATTTTAGTACATAGTTAATATACTTTAATAGAAAAAGAACGTCAGGGACTCTGACGAGATCGGGTGCGTTCAGGGTGGTATGGCCATAGACAGGGGCTCTGAAATTCTATTCAGTAAACAAGCTGATACCTGTACATTAAATATTTTTTAAGTTAAACTTTTTCCAGATTAACATTTTTTAATTAAAAAATAACTTTTCAATATGAAAAATGTTTGTGTTCTCTATGAAATAACTACTTATCCAATTTTTTTATTAACATTATGTAATATGTACTCAGATATGCACTCTGGTTATCAAGAAGAAATGTACCAGGTTTTTTGTTAGGAAACCTAGATTTCAGACCAAGCTGTGCATACTTGCTAGCTGCCTAATCTTGCACAGGTTAAAACCTATCTATAAAATGATCGTGACAATAATAATAAAATATATTTCATAAAGTTAACCAGAAAATTGAACAATAACAAAAACTAATATTGATTAATCACTGTTTGTTAATCATTCTGCTAATTGCATTATATATATTTTCTTATTTGAAGCCTTACCATAGCCCAAAGAAGTATGCACCATTCTTATTTCTACTTTAAGGAATAAGGAATGTGGAACTTGCACAGATTAAGTAGCTTCCCCAGGCCATACAGCTAATAACCACCAGGTCCGTCCAACTCCAGAAACTATGGTTTAATTCTCCTCTTCCTTCCCTTAATTTTCTTGAAATATACCTGAAAGCATGGGTGGTGTGGCTCAGAGGTTGAGCAGTGACCTAGGATCCAGAAGATCGTGGTTCAGTTCCAGGTCAGAGCACATGCTCAGGTTGTGGGCTCGATCCCAAGTAGGAGGCATGCAGGAAGCAGCTGATCAATGACTCTCTCATCATTGATGTTTCTCTCTCTCTCTCTCCCTTTCCCTTTGTCTCTCTAAATCAATAAAGATATATTTTACATATATATACCTGAAAGTATTTTAAAGTCTGAAAAGTCTCAAATGTTTCCTTGTTTTGCTCTTTGTCTTTGTTGAGTTTTTTTGTCTCTGGTAGTTAGCATAGGTTCCATCTGATCAGTCAACTTCCACAGACAGCTCATCCTAGAGCTTTATCCAGGTAAGAGGTGGTGACAGCATTTTTGGCACTGAAAAAATGTTCAAGCCTAATTCACACTTACTGTCACTCCCTGATGGCAAAGTCATTCCCAAAGTCCAAGTATTCAACTCCAAATAAAAGTTTTAGGCCCACTTAATAATTCTTATAAGACTGAGGGCTCATTGTATATTTGAAGTGATACTTCTCACTGATTTATATGTAGGTTTATAAACATCCAGTCATATTAAAATCTTCATCCTTTTTGTAAATTTAGACAAGCTCCACTCTCTAAATATACTTTATTATTCCAGTGATGTAACGGGTAAGCTCAGTTTAGTTTCTTTTTTAATTACTCTATTTCACTGTGCCAAAAATTTTAAAAATCTCTTTCAAAATATATCAGAACTCAGTCCAAAATATAAGCTATTCACCTGTAAAAATAGGGTTGAGGGGATTTTGGAAAAAATGCAATTATATTTTTTTAAAACACAAAAACTTTAATTGCTCACTTTATTTTTCTAAGGTCTCTGAAAACTCAAAAGAGGGGCTAAACAGATTCTGGACTTTATAAAAGAAATTAACTTCCCAGATTAATACATTGTTTGCCAACTTTCAGTTTAGAGTGAATTTTTACAACCAAGTTATAAAACTCCTGAAAATACCACAGGGACTAAGAATGGAAAAGCTCAGAGAACTCCAATATATCTGATGATAACCTAAGAGCCAAAAACACATGGTGAGATTGCTATCCCAAATGGTGAAAAAGGGACAGAGTCAGTTCATACGGTAAAATAAATGATATATTTTATAGCGTTCATATATTTTGAAAGGCATGCCATAGGGTATTCTGTAAAACTTTATTTGGATCTGTGGGAGACTGAATGACTCATTGGCTAGTAATGGGATACAAAGCTCTCTGCTTCGGGGCCACCAATACAAATCTTCCCTGGAAAGAGAATGCTATAAAATTGTTACAATGGATCAACTTTTGTGTAATCCTCACTCAACATCCACCCCTACACTCCACATTCTCCAGGCCTTCCCCAGGCCTCCAATCATGGGGCTGAAAGACCCCATTTATAATTGAATGATACATACATGTTTAATTAAGTAGAAATTGATGTTTCTCATTTATCTTGCCTCTAAATCAATAAATAATTTGTGGACACTTTAACAAATACATCAAGAAACCAATGTCATATATCACAACGTATTAGCAAATGTTCAATAGACCTCCTTCGTACTTAAAAATCAGCACAGAATACAAGGAAAAGGCCCACCCAATGAAAATTTATGCAAAGAATGGAGTAATAACTGAACCAGGCATTTAAAAGAATTAGAGGAAAGGAAACCCACAGTCACTGGGCACATCCTATGAACTGGACTGGGCATCACCTAAGTACTTCCACTTATACAACAATTCTCTCGGCCTTCTGAGATATAAGTATTTTATTTTCATGTTGACAGGTGAAGATACTGAGGCTTAAAGAAATTAAGTGGATCAAGACTACACAGCTTAGGTACTCTGATTGTTGCTGCTAAAGCTGTGGTTTTTAAAAAGCCAATCCAAAGTCAGAATCAGTTCATTTTGAAAAAAGTGTAAGTTACTATGTTTAACTTTTAAATGGCTGGAGCTACTGTTATATGGACTATATAATAGTATGTGTATACACATACAATATACACATATAGTATATACACACCATATAATTATATGTGTATTTTTGACATGCACATATTTTTGTAACTTAAAAAAAAAAATTGCATTGACAAGTTTTCTAAAAAAATTTAAAAAGACTACACAGCTTGGAAGAGGTAGAGCTTAGAATCAAACAAAGATCTCTACAATTCTGAGGTTTGTCTCTCTTTTTAGACCAACCTCTGAGAGTGTGAAGACGTAAAACTCACTGCTGTAAGCCCCCCAACAAACTAAAACTCTACACTGCCAATAAATCTCCACTATCCAGTTTTCCAAATACAAGTGTTTTGCTCTTCCAGAGTAACTCTTCACCAAAAATGTGAAGTGTTTTAGCAACCTAATTCCAAATCTTCCATGAGAGCACACTCCATAATGACAAAAACATGCATCTCCATTCTATTAATGGAAATGCTCCACTTGGTGACAAATCCAGCATATATGACACCTAGAGCAGATCATTTTTAGCACCCCTTCCCCTCTATGAGAAAATTATTTTCAAGAATAACTGAGAGAGGCACAAATAATAATAATGGAAGGAAAGAATTGTAGACATAGAAAGGTCTTCTTTTATTGAAAATCATACATAAAAATTATGTAGGTAATTGTCCAAAAACTAGTAAGTAGAATTTAATAAAACTAAAATATCTTTATTCATAATAGAAAAGCCTACTTACACAACTTTAGCTACATCTATAAGAGGTAAAACAAACAAAAAAAAAGGTAAATTAGTAACTATTTTTTTATTTGATGTCAATTAATAAACAAAGATAATGCTATTAATTTGAATATTTCAATTAAAGGAAAACTTCATAAATATTAAAAAAATAAAACTGAAATATCTTCAAAAAATACAATTTAGGTTAAGTACTAAATTGTACCACTGATGTAGCATTGTATATTTTTATTTGGTCTTTAGGCTTAAAACAATTGACAATTTTTTAAAAAATGAAATGAATTTTTAAAGGTACTGTTCAAATGCAGTAAAATATTTTTACATCTGAACTAAAATATGCACTTCCAACTAATACTTTGTACTTCGTGTTTTACATTTTAAACACAGATTTAAAACTCCGAGTGGTCACAGAGGATGATAGAATCGAAGGCACTCAAGTTCTGTTTCTTCATTTTGATAGGTCATCATGGTTTATTTCAAATCTATTATTTAAAACACCGGAATGTGGTGCCACAAGAGCTGAAATCAAACAGCACTGAGACATTTTGAATCCTCAACAAACTTTTCAAAAGAAGCGCTTACAGCTGAGTCCTTATGTGCTGGGAATGCACTGTATAACTAGGAGTTCGCCAAATTAACTTCCAGAGAGAAAGCAATGTTTATTAAAAGACAAGCAATAAAAATGTGCTAATTTGAAGCTACATGTGTATTATTAAAATTCACCATTATGATTATTTAGAAAGTAGGCCAACAATTTTTTTGAGAGGGAAGCATTTTGTTACTGACATTGTCTAGAATTGCCAGCACATGGTTATAATGAAAACCAACCACTTTTAGTGAGTTTTATTATCTAGTTTAAGTTCTCTGGAGTTCGTGAACTCAGGGCAGGTCACATTCACTGCCCCCACCCCAGGCTCAGGTGCCTGTTTAAAACATGGGCTGAACAAAAATACCTGCAATGGGGTGATGCCTGAGATACAAGTTAACTCTGTGGACATCTCTCTTCATAGGAGAAAAATCAATTTTTCTGACACTATATAATATTTCCATCAAGTGCTCATTTGAAACTAAATGTTTTTCATCACCACCCCCAATAGCAAAAGATAAAAACATGTGGCTGTTTTGCGGGGGTTTGTCATCTTGTAGCCCTGTCCAAAGACAGCAAGACTATATAACAGCAGGAACAGGGTGACACACATCAGACGCCATAGCCAGTCACATGACATAAGAACCGGTTGAACAGTTGTCCATCAAGCAAAGACTGGTGGAAGTCCAAACCCTATATTAATGTTAACGTTTCACTTTAAATAAAGCTTATACAGTACCTTAATGCGGACAGGTTTGTCAGCTATTTTTCTGGAAATCAAGCCCAGCTCAATTAAAAGTAGGAGGTAGGGAGTACATACGAGGTCTGTAATATGAATCAACAAATGAACAAAGATTAATTTCATAGTCTGTAGAACATAGCCATGTGTCTGTCACCAAGATCAGCACTGATTGTGACTAGGAGGTGCAAAGAAATAAGAGAGATGGTGTAGAAAACTATAATACCATATGGAAAACTATGATTAGGAAACAGAAGATGGAAGATTAACAATAGTCAGAAAAGAAACCTACCTAAATTATTTACTATTTGTCCTCCTCATAAGCCTTTGAGTTTCATTACTGTTTGGTCCACCTTTAAGTCTTTTAGTCTGGCACACTGTAAGTATAAATTCAGAAATAAATGAGTGACACCTATTCATTTAGCCAAGCTACCTGAGAGTTAAGGAAGTTGTTGGAAGGTAAGAAAAGGCCTCACCCTAAGAAGGCAAGAGTTTTAGGATAAACAAGAGCTTTCCCAATGCATCATTAATAATTATGTGCTGGTAAATTTTATAATAATTTTATTATGGTAGATTTACGGGTTTCTTTTTAACCTAAAAGCAAGTTTGTTTCCACATCTCAATTTTGTTTGAAGTCCTTCTGTGAGGTTAAAACTGAACTCTTTGAAAAATAAATTCCATAAGATCAAAGTACACTGTTGCATGCACAATATACTTTGAGTATTCTCCTTCTAAGATTTATAAATTTCATGAATGAGTTTCCTTCAGAGTAATCCTCTCTAATTGTTGACTGCAGTCCAAGAGAATGCAGATTACATACCCTGGCTCATTTCTAACACTCCCGTCTTGAAACCTCATCAGAGCCTTCTAATTCTGCCTCTCAAAAGAACTTTTTCCTTTTTAATTCCTTATCTGACCTTCATGTTTATATCTTAATTGTAATGTTCTAAAATCAGATAGGATCTAAGAAAACAGAATTTTCTTCTTTCTTTCACTGAACATTATTTCATAACGGAAAGATATGATGGTCCCGAAGACAGGACCAAGGACAGAATCAAAGGATGTCAGTTAGTGAATCATTTTGACAGGAAGAAGTGGCCTAACAAACATGCACATTGTGTCTTATTACCTGTAAGCCTAATCATACAAAAGACAGAGGAAATGTTTGAGGCCAAGTAACACAATGCAATTGGAAAAAGTTGTCTTATCAAGAGATCATCTAAATATATAACACAGGAAGATACTGGTAAAGTTCAAAATAATGGAAGGAAAGGACCATTTGAAAGCAAATGACGCACTTTTAAAAAACATATTTGGTCAAATTTCCAAATGACCCACTCTACTTCTACTTTTCTGTTCTTCTCAAATGCCAGTTTCCTCAAATAAATCAATTGCATGTGATAAGCTTTAAAGGAGAGACCTGTAATATGTACACATAACTTGAAATTCAAATTGTGTTCCAAAGAAATGGTAGTGCATTAGATTGTGTTCAACCTTTACTGCTATTACTTAGTCAACTTACATATAGCAATAAAAGACATTTAAACCATTAAATTACATGACTTTCTCAAAATTCCTCTTCAATTATGATATAAATAGGACACAGAACTAAGCTTTTGTGTCCTATTTATAAAATAGATAATTAGCCAACACATTACAGATACCAATGTACTATAACCAAGTTTAATTTTCAATAATTTTTTCAGGGCTTTGGTCGTTTATGATATTGGCTGATAAATTTGTGTGTGTCTGTCTGCAAACTCTGTCAAAATTATCTTTAAGGGAGAAGAAAACCATATAACTCCTTGAAAATTGCAAAGCATAGAATAGCACTTACCAATTGTATAAAATACAAATTAGCTTTGAGAAAAGGGAAATTTTAAATTAACCACAAGGAAAATGCAGAAGAAGGGAATTCTCAGAAAACAGTACTGATTTTTCTCTAGTTTAAGTTTTTTGGGGGATTAAAGAATTTATTACTTAGGAATGATTTCAATTCTCAGTGATTTTTAAAGAATTTTTCAACCTTCTTTAAACTCAGAAAAGCCTGGAGTCCTTATTCTAGGAAAATGGGTGTGATGGGAAAAGAGAGTTTATGCAATTGTCCTAACAGGACTTCTTAGCTGGTATTTCTGTCTGTTTATGTTATATGAACACACTAG
This sequence comes from Miniopterus natalensis, assembly GCF_054644295.1. Taxonomy (NCBI): domain Eukaryota; kingdom Metazoa; phylum Chordata; class Mammalia; order Chiroptera; family Miniopteridae; genus Miniopterus; species Miniopterus natalensis. The sequence goes on from NC_142089.1 coordinate 52,168,371, forward strand.
CTTCACAATAAGGTCTCCATTAAATTTAGGCTATAATCTCATTAGGAGTAGTCCAAATTCCTGTCTTGATCAATTTAAAAATCCAGAAAGGAAATAAGGAGCAATAAAAACAAAATCAAATTATAACTGGTAATATTTACTAACAGAAGTAAATCCAGAGAAAACCAGTAATGATAATCACGCAGAATTTGTAAAGTTACTTCCTTCATTCTTCTGATTTAGCAGTTTTACTTCCACAGCCACACTGCACGCGTTGGAGTAGAGTGCTGGCAACTGGTGAAATTGCAGAGCATGCAGCCAATTGGGAGAACTCAGGCCAAAAGGACCGCCTTGTGTTCAGCTAGGAATCCTGAGGTAATCCTGGCTAAAGCAAGTTTATGGCTTAGCATATACAAAAAGATGATGTACTGGGATCTGCGATTATTACCAGTAAGACAAAAGTGCATTTTAATTTATGACTCTCATCTGTGTAATTTGAACCAAGGGCTCCAGCCCATGTGGAGATGTGCATCTGCTACGTCCAACACAGGCCTGCTCATTACTCCCATGAAAAGGCTGGCAGAGGGGAGAGAAGAACCTCAATCGGAGATTTGGACACCGCCATCAACACCTGTTTCCAGTTGAAACCCGATGAACCAATTTCTGTTTGCAAAACTAATTGAAAAAGTTAAGAAGTTCTGCAGCAGATTAAGAAACAGAGTGCCTGGGTGAAGTTGAGTACTGTATCTTAGGAAAATGCCATTTAAAAGAAAGAAGAGTCATTTGCCACCGTGGCAGCCAGAGATCGCAGCCAAAATTCCATCAGTGCCCCAAATGACGGTCTGTTCCCAGACCAGAAGTGGAATGCAACCTTGCTGATGAGATTGACCACCCTGGAGAAGCTGCCCAGTACAGCACAAGGAAGCCAAGTCTTGGTGAAACAGAAGACACACAGGCTCTCAGCAACAGTGCCAATCTAATGGGAGAGCAGAGCTGCTTCTGACTAATGCTGAAGATACATGAAGGCGCCCACTTCGAACCAAAGTGGTGACAAAATGTCCAGGCAGGCGCTTTGATCACCAGTCTCATCTGGCAGCTCTCCATTGTCTCTGGCTTTAGAGACCTGATAAAGATCTGTGTTTCTCCCTCCACCTTGTTTGCTTTTGGGAAAACTTTCCCTATTGCCGGTCCTCCGTTATTTGACTGAAAATCCAAACTGTATCCACATGCAAAATCAATTTTTCTGTAGTCTTTAGATTAACTAACCACTGCTCTTTTATCCAAATAACAAGTTACTATACCAATGACGATAAAACCAGCAATGTAGTGTTAGAAGTAATCTAGATTATACTTTTAAACAAACTGAGTTTTAATTCTTCCTATTAGATGGAATAAGTAGCTACATTTTTCATGTAGTTTGAGAGACTACACCAAATGCAGTGGTTCCCAAACTTTACTGCACATTGGAATCATAGCAGATCTTTAAAAAAAAATTTAGGTGTGGCTTTAAACGCCAACATTCAAGTTCAATTGACAAGAGATGTGATCTGGACATTGGGACTTGTAAAAACTCAAGTGATTTTAATGTTCAGCTAAGTGTGGGAACCACCATTGTAGTAACTAAATAGCTTCTTAGGTTCAAAACAGCCTCTTCATTTACTTTGGAAAAGACCACATAAGCAACTAAAAATAATGATCTCAATTATTGTATTTAATACAAGAAAAAAGAAAAGTGTCTAGTACTTAGTAAGTGCTCAAAAAAAGTTAGTTTAAAAGTGAATCACTTTGAAAAGTGTATTTATGTACCATCCCAAAGGACGCCTGTTTACATGACTTTCATATAAATTCTTAGACTAATTTCATTCATTCTAAACATAGTTACCAAACTATTTGCATTAGTTTTCTAAGGTTGCCATAGCACATTACCACAAACTTACTAGTTTCAAACAGCACAAATTTCATCTTACAGTTCATGGGTCAGAAGTCCAATACAGATCTCACTGGGCTAAAATCAAGTTGTAGGACTCTGTTTAGTCACTACAATAGTGGTGGTTACCACCCTTAGCTGAACATTAAAATAACTTGATTTTTTACAAGTCCCAATGTCCAGATCACATCTCCTGTCAATTGAATTTGAATGTTCAAGTTTAAATGTGCTGGGTAACAGAGGCTAATCCCCCATCTCAAGGTCAGCAGCCTCAATCACATCTCTAAAGCTCCTTTTGTCATGTAAACCAGCATATTCAGCCGATTCCAGCAATTAGGGCATGGACATCTTTGGAAACCATCATTCTTTCTCCTACCACTGAATTGCTGAGGCTTTATATCTTGTTCTTTTTAAATGTTCTCTTGAATGAATTAAATTTCTCCACTCCTTAAAATCTAGCATATTCTTCTTGTTTTGCAAAACTCCTTGTTTCACACTTTAATTCAAGTCTTATAGGAATTATTGTAAAACTTCATCCATTTATGTCTACCCACGTCATCCAGTGATTGATAACCAGTAAGCAGTTAACCACCTCTATCCCAGGTAGAGATAAGAGTGATTCTGTGCAGACTTTTTAAAGGTTTCTATTGTTTCCTCTTAGGTTTTAGATACAAATCTTGTCCCCAGTTTTCCGCAGAACTTCAGTAGGTTTTTAAAAGTTTCCAGATCCCTTCCCACTGTCATAAAAAAGCACTTTATTCCTGCAGATTCCCAACAGGAGGCCAAATCCCCACCAAAATGCTACTTGAGCAAACATAAGTAATGAGATCCCACCTGGGTTGGTCATGTTTCCTGACACTATTCACACCTCTCTGGATAATCCATCATTTCTCGATGGCACCAACTGACCCTGAAAAGTCTGGGCAAGTGCCCAGAAACCTGTGAGCCAGGTCCACACATTTTGTCAGAGGGAGTGGGTATTAGAACCTGGAAAAGCTTGCCTGAGCGAGTGTCCTCCTTCCAGCCAAAGCCTTGCCATGAAAATGCATACTTCGAGGCTTCTTGGCCCTGTCATCTGCACATGCTGCTAAGAAAGGCTAGCCTGACCCCACCACCAAGTTCAGGGTTGCCATACAGTGCAGTTATATCCACAGCCCTTCTTTATCTAATGCAGCTGTGACTTGTTAGAATCACTCACATCCTTCTGTCTCCTCCTCTGGCTTCTGTCCTCTTCAGTCTGCAAAGCGATTGACAACATTCCATCTTTCCTCCACTCCTGGAGGTGAAGAGTTGGGAGTCAGGGCCCATGTAGTCTTTTTGTGGTGGAGGGATAACTGGGAGATAAGGCTGGGTAGGTAGAGCAGGGTTAGATGATGGAAGGCTCTGAGTGCTGGGCTGAGGCATTTGGGCTTGATTCATTAAATGATAAGGAGGCATCATAGACTCCTGTGTAGAGGAGTGACATAAAGATAGTGGTATTTTAACTAGAACAATCTGACAGTGCCATGTGCATTGACTTAGAAGCAGAGAGAAATAGAAGAGAAGCTTGTTAAGAGATTATCACAAAAATCCAGTCCAGGTTGATAAGAGTGCAATGGTATGACTGTATGAAGCAGGAGTATGGATAAATCCAAGAGACTTCAGGAAGGAGGAACCTGTTGGGCTTAGTGACTGTTTTTATATGGGCAATAAATTTAAGCAAGACCTCAAAGATGACTCTAAATATAAAGCTAAGGCAGGAGGAAAATGGTGGCGCTTCTGACACAGGTAAGGGAACTGGAAAGGGCATTTGATGTGGAAGTGTCGATTGAGTTGACAGTAACAAACAGTGCTCATGTTACTCCTTGATTAAAATCCAGCAATAGTTTCTCATTGCAGTTAGTATAAATTCCAAATGCTTAACATTGCCCGCAAGACTACTTTAAATCTCTATATTTTTACTGCACACAAGTCTTCTGATAGTAAATATCTTTCAGTATTTTGCATGAATAAAATTATTTTCTGCCTGTAGAATTGAATTCATGCCTATCCAAAAACAGAACTCCATTATTGTGATTATTCCAAGGAATGTGGGATGTCATATATGGATGCTACTTAAAAATATATATAGGAAAGCCTCTCTCTTTCTCTCTGGGACAGGAGCTATGAGAATGATGTAGCCTTGTGATTGCTAGTAATCAACTTGCCGCCAAATGAAGGAAGTCTCTGTGAGAATGAAGCCAAACAAGACAAGCAGAACTATAGATAGAGAGAGGCAGGAATCTGAAGCCTCATATAAATCCCTGGATCCAGCCAAGCCTTACTAGCTCCACATCTTGGACTTCCCAGTTATACATACTAATCAGCTCCTGTTTTCAGCTTCAGCTTAGGATTCTGTTGCTTTCAGTCCAGAGTCTTGACTATTCATTCTATCACTTCAGGGTGCTCATCTGCATGGAATGCTTTTTCCCTATACTTTTTGCCTCACTAGCTCTCACTTATCTTCAGGACTTGGCTAAAATATTATTTTCTCAGACAGCCATGTCATAAAGCACCAATTCAAATTAGGTCCCTCTCTACTGTGCTCTTAAATTATCTTACTATTTTTTTCTGTATTTTTTCTATAATTTGTAGTGATATATTGATATGTTTATCTGTAAAGATCTATCTGCTTTAATATCACCCTACACCTTACTTCTGTATCCTCTTGAAATCCTGCTAGAATGATAGTAATGCATTTTTTAAGATATAAATCCAAATTTTAAAAAAATGCAAGAAAACATTGGAAGCTACAAAGCAGATGTATGAGTAATAATTGACCTAACAGACCTAAGAAAACTAAATTCCAAGCTTAAGAAAGGCTGAGAAGCAGCCTAATCTATACCATGGAAGTCCTAAAGGACTCAAGGATTCTTGGTATTAGATTTTGTGAATGTAGAAGGTAGAGCTAAAAATATATATCTATATAAGAAAAAATTATCTCCTTAGAAACACTCCCCACAAGTGGGTGTCTGTTCCCCTCTCACCCAACAGAAGGCTAAAGTTTCTCTGACTAGGGTAAAGTGAAAATGCTCTGGCCTAGAAGATACCAGGAATAGTTGAGGGACCAGTGCAGGACTAAAAGCAGGTGAATGAGTGCAAGTTTATAAATTAAATATTAACATAGGCTTCTTCCTCCATCTGGAAAGAAGGACTATATTCCACAGGTAGAAAATATCATCTTTCTCTGGAGAACTTGACTAGCTCAGGCAAAAGACCTACAAATATTGACCTTAGGACTTGTCTAACTTAATGTCCCAGCTGGAATCATTCGTTGGCAAAGTGTCACCCACAGGCATAGACTCTCCTATCACATTCTCATTGTCTCCTTCTTAAACAAAGGTCAATATCCAAGGGTCACTAAGCCTTTGAAAAAAACCTCCAAAATAAAAGATAGATGTCACAATGAAAATTTTTAAAACTTGTAGAGAACAGAAAAAATACAGATAGGAAAAAATTTAACATAATTATTATAAAATTCCTCAAAAAATAAAAAATGGCATTGCATTGATGAAAGGAAAGCATGGTACTTCACTTGAGGGGAAAGGACATTCAGAGACCAATTTAAAAAACTTGTGCCCTGGCCAATGTGGCTCAGTTGGTTGAGCATTGTTGTCCCATCCATTGAGAGATCACTGGTTTGATTCCTGATCAGGGAGCATGCCTGGGTTTCCGGGCTTGATCCCCAGTAGGGGCATGCATGAGGCAGCTGTTGCTCTCTCTCTCTTCCTCTCTCTCTAAAATCAATAAAAACATATATTTTTTTAAAAACTTGTAAAACGAAAATGAAATAGTAGAAATAAAAGCCTCTGTAGACTGATGGAATAAAATTTAACTAATTCTTACAAAGAGTTGGCCAAAAGTACAAAATCATGAAAAGTAGGAGATAAAGGTATTAAATTGAGAAGACCATTCCACATCCAAATAATAGGAATTCCAGTAATAAACAAAGAAAATGGAGAAGAAATCATCAGAGAAATAATTCAAGATAATTTCCCAAACTGAAGACCCGTCAAGTGCTCAACATAATAGATGGACGCTGATCTACGTGAAAGCACATTAAGATGAAATTCCAGAACACTGAGATGATAAGAAGGTTCTAAAGGTTTCCAGAGAAAAAGGACTGTGGACATAAAAAGGGTCAAAATTACAACAACATAGAACTTTTCAACAGCAACAAGGAAGCTAAAGGCATGAAGAAATGTCTTCAAAATTCTGAGAGAGCATGGTGCCAACCTAGAACTCTACAGCTAACCATAAGTGTGAAGATAGAATAGGGACTTTTTCAGACAGCAGAAAGAATTTTACTTTCCCCTTTTCTCAAGAAGATATGTTCTGTTCAAATGAGGAGATAAACCAAGGAAAAGGGCAAAAAGATCTAGGAAATAGGTGATCAAACACAAAAGAGAAGAAAGAGGACTCCGCAGATGATGGTAAAGATAAAGAGAGAGAGATGGCAACCCTGTAGCAGCCTGAAGGCCTCCTAGTGAGAAGGAGAACAGATGCAAAGACAAAAGGGAAGAATAAGAATGGGATGGATGACTATATCACCAGTGTATTTGAATATCATTGAGAAGAGATTTACTGGAGAGAGATTATGGATAAATTAGCCATAAGGACATGGAAAATTATGCAAATAAAAATAGAAATTATGATTATGGTTGTTATTATTGTTGTTATTAATCCTAGGAAAAATTTAAATTTTCACAGGGAAAGATAATAAAGTGAAAATTCCTGACACTTCCTTAATGCTTATTATATGACATGAATTATTGTAACTCTTCATTTATTAAGTTATTAACTACTAATCCCCAAAACAATATGTAGGTACTATGTTAACCTCATTCTATAGTTGAAGAAATTGAGACACAGAGATATTAAGGAGCTTACTCAAGCTCACCCTGGAATAAGCAGCTTTCCCAGGATTTGAATCCAGGCAGTTGGACTTTGGAAGGTTCTCACTCCTTCCTGGATGTCTCTCAAAATAAATATAGGATATTATATATCTCCATTGTAAGTAGCATTTTATTGGCCAAATATAAACACTGATTATTCACTTATCCCAGATTACAAAATGATGACTTTGGAAGACTAGGAAGAAAAGAGTATAGTAGCTCCCCCAAAAAAAATCAGTTACAAGAATTGAATATGGCTGCTTAAGTAGAAATGGCAGGGCACAGGAGATTTTCTGTCAGGAAGCTAATTTTATCAAGCCTCATGGGAGTATTTTACTCTTTAAAACTAAGTTTATGTAACATTAATATTTTTCAAAGCCACTGAATTGAGTCTGAGTCACCTCTCAGTATGAGTAGAGAGGGAAGTTCCCAAGGACAGAATCTTTGAAGGTCTACGTAGCCCATGATAGGAAGGCCAAAGGAATGAGAAGAAACAGAAAAGATATGGGGGGAAACTAAAGAGAAAAGGCAAAGGGCTCAGAGAAGTTCATCAAGAAGGAGGAGAGACCATCAAGAAGGAGGAAGCCATTAACAATAATGGAAAGAGGGGAAAGACAAATAAAATAACACCCGAGCCAAAGTGGCATTTCAGTAGCGATTGGGGACCAAAGTGGTTGTGGAGGATTATGGAAGGAGCTGTTGATAATCTATCGGATGGAGTGAGCACAGATCATAATTGTCAGCGTAGCAATAAATTTTAAAGAAGTAGTTTCCTCTAGCATAGGAGCTCTCTACCTCAAAAGCCACCCAGCTGATTTGATTGTGTTCCTACAGTAAGTTGCCAATGGAGCAACTGCCCCTTCAGAAATGGAGAAGGAATGACAGGAAATCATTATTGGCAAGAAGATTTTTGACATGAGGAAAATGACATAGTTAGTTTCTGGTGGTGGCAGCATGCCATTTTCTGCAATGCCAAAGCAAAGAAATCATAATATCTAGAAAATAATATTTCCATGCCCACCATATAAATTCTAGCCAGATGTTGCCCCCAGGGAAGTGAGCTCCTTTGGCTTTGATGACAAGTACAGAAGAGCAAAGGCCTCCTTCCCACTATTGATGAGCCCCTGATTGTTGGATAGATGAATCAAGAGACAAGCTTTGGGGCAGGATCACAGCCAGACCAGCGTTAGACCTGAAGATAAGTGAAAGGTCACTGTTTAATTTCAAGAAGAGCACCAAGTACATGCTGAAGAAGAGAGAAGCCACCTGGCAGCATTAAAGTGGAGTCTCTGGAATGCGATTGTGTTCTGGGGCAGGCAGGTGAGAGCATGCTTAGCGTTCCAACAAAGTAGGCGTGTGACAGGGGGAGATGAAAGCATCCCCACCACCTCTTCCTGCAACTAAGGAGGTTTCCTGTGCCTTTCATCTACCAGCCATGTGACCTGTTAGTGACTTGTTGGGAGTGTCCACAGATTTTGCCACTTTGAAATGAATTAGTCACATGTCAGAGTGCTGTTTACTTGAAGTAGAGGATGTCAGAAAAGTGTTAGTTGGCCTCCAGTTGTACATTGATGTGTAAGTTTCAATTATTGTATTATTGAAGCTGCAGGTTCCTTCCTTTCACTGAGACACAGTTCAAGAGAATGATGATTCTTTAAGTATATTTGTTCTGCATGCAGATAAGAGGTTATCAGGGTTCATGTAAAATAAGCATCACTCCTGAGATACACACACCATGTGAAAACTATTTTGGTGAATCCTGTATTCATTCTTTCTGTATTTTCATACCACTCAGAGGCAAAGCCAACACACACACATACACACACACACACACACACAAACGACACTTATGTGAGCTTGAGGCTAACATTAAATCCTCACATTCAGTTCTTCATTTGGATTCTCACTGCCCTACCTCTTCACTACCTTGAGAGGAATGGTAGATCAGCAGAAGGGAAAAAATGTCTGTAAGATGTAGCCTGACTCCCAGTGATATCCTGAATGGCAGATCAAAGAGCAGTTCGCCTCTCATGTCCTTGTCCTCCTTCCAAACTACATCGGATCAAAGGAAATGGGAACACATTTGTCTTCTCTAGCACATTCTAGATTGCAAACTACTCCAAGGAAACAGCACAGCAGTGACATAAGAAGAGATGTCATGCTAAGGAGTGGACATCCAGAACTGTCTCCACCGATATCCCACCCACCTGCAGCTCTGAAAAATAAAGAGTTAATGGTAGACAAGAGAATATCTGTCTGTGGGCAACCATGTCTGAGTGGTACCAACTCTGAGCTTGAGCTCACTCCAAATGAGGCAGAAAAGACTCCGTGCTGTTAGGATGAGAAGAGGCACAGAGTAGGAGGGAAGCATGTGGGCAATGGGGCCAGGCTATTTAGACTAACTAGCATTTACTAGCTGTGTGACTTTAGGCAAGTTACTTAAACTCTGTGACTCTGTTTCCTCAATCTTAAAATGGAGCAACTGATAATATTTACCTCATAGGGTTATTTTGTCTGAATTAAATGAATTAATTCATTTAACACAAGGTCAATAAATGTTAACTAGTATTATGTGTGCTAATAAGGTCCCTGGACTACAAATAACCTTTCCTACCAGCTTGTTATGTATCTAAAATTCTACCTTTGGAAAATTATTTCTAAGATAGAGAATTTAGGGTACACAAGAGTCTCTAACCTTATTAAAAGGCAAACACTTCTTATAATGCAAAAAATCATCTATGAATCTCATATTTATGAAATAGTATTTCTAATTTCTTCTACGGTCACACCCAAAGACCAGATTCCATTAAATCACCTGCGTTAATCATTTGCCTTTTTCTTTAACCTGCTTCATTGCCAGTCTTACGGGATTCGTAGTGTTAACTTAGTTTAACACTACGGCAACTTAGTTCAACTTCAGTGTCCCCAATCTACCTTCCTATGCCCAAGGTCAGGAGAACCTGGCATTTTCTGCCACTTCACTGGCATGTCTACCTTATTCTCATAACACTTGTCTGGTCTGTCTTAATTTCTCTGATCCTCTCTTCCCTATGACCTGCTCTCTAGCTCTGTCTGCAAGGATACCTCTGAGATCTCAAATTTACCATGTCCAAAATTTAGTTTCTGACCCTGCTCTCTCCCACACAGAACCCCTCCTCTCACAGCAGTCCTTCAGCCCATTTCTTTTAAGGGCATAGCACATTTCACAGACTAGAAACCTAGAATTAACTTCTGACTTCATTTGTACACAGTCAGTCAATACAGGCTTTGGGTTCTAGATCTAAAATATGTCTTAATTTACTCACCTCAAATGCCGCTGCCCTGCGTTTGGTACTTATACTTCTCACTTGGGCTTTGGCAATAAGCTCCTAACAGTCTCCCCACATCCTATCTCTTTCCCTTCCAATCTAATGTGCATACTGCCTCCAATTCTGAGCAAATATATTTTTATTAAAAGTAATGTAATGCCTCCCTAAAGTCTGGTGAAATAAATAAACTCAATACTTTAGCTCTGAACTGAATACTTTTCAGCCCTAAGTCTTACTCTTTCCATATCCACCCACCATTGAAGTTAAACTCAGCCACTCTGTGATGTCATTCCCGTAAGATGCAAGCCATTCTCACTCCCATGTTTTTCCTTGTATGCCACACACTCTAAGTTGCTCTTTTTTCTATCTCTACTTTCTGGTCCACAGACCCATATTGGTTCATATTCTTTGCTTTTTTAAGCTCTATGGCCTTAAACAAGATAATCTTCCAGTATTTAGGAAAAACTGAAAAATTGTAAAATGCATTGTTGTAAGAGCTGTAGGGAGGTTTCAAAGAACTGCTATAACATAAGAAGCTACTATTCATCAGATGGGACTTATCTTTAAGGCTTAGCTCAATTGGAATCCCCCAGAGGAAGCATTCCCTTATTTCACTATAAGATAGTCTTTATTCTCCCTTCCTTCCTTCCTTCCTTCCTTCCTTCCTTCCTTCCTTCCTTCCTTCCTTCCTTCCTTCCTTCCTTCCTCCCTCCCTCCCTCCCTCCCTCCCTCCCTCCCTTCTTCCTTCCTTCCTTCCTTCCTTCCTTCCTTCCTTCCTTCCTTCCTTCTTTCCTTTCTTCCTTTTTTTCTTCCTCTGATGCAATAGGCATCCACCAAGCAGCTGCTTCATGTCAGATGCCAGGCCAATTTTGGGCATATACATAGGAGAGATGTGGTTGTGACCCTCAGGAAGCTCACAGTCTAGTAAGGGAAATGGCAGGTGTAGAACCAGAGGTACTTATGGATGTCAAACATGCACAAATGAGGGAGGTTATTACTGCCTGATCAGCCTAAGAAAAACTCACTATTGATGGGGAATGGAGAACTGAGTTGTGATTGAGAAAGAGCTTTCCAGGTTATCGTGTGGGGAGGAGTCTTCTGGTCAGAAAGCTACCTGGTGCAATGGCTGAGAGGCTCCAGGGAGTCTGTCTCCTCTTGGGCAGTGTTGTTGACAGCTTGGTGTAAGAAGAATGCTGAAAGAAAATCATTTCAGGTATTCTTAAAAATCCAGAACCCTCTTTCAAAATCACTGAATGTAATACCTGAGGTTAGGACGTGGGAAAATAAACTTCAAGAAGCATCAGAGTTGATTCTTCTATTCATAATTATTTCAAGTCATTCACTATGTTGGGGTCACAGAAGCTCATCATAAGGCTTTAGACAGAGAAACTGGGAAAAAAGATGAAGTCATAAAGGTAATGAATGTGTAACTATACAGCCTTCTTGAATTTTGGATTTTAAAAACTTAAAATAGTGAACAGCATTAAAAATATCATAGAGGAGTGTATTTTTATATATAACTACTTTCATGCAAGAAAAGAAAAAACGTATTTAGGTTGTAAAACTATATATATATGTGTGTATATATATGTGTGTGTGTATATATATGTATATATATTACAGATAATATATATAGGGTGTCCCCCAAAAATGTATACACACTTTAACAGCTGATAGTTGTTAAATGAAAATGAAATGTATTTTAATAAACACTGTCTTTATAATTATTCAAAGTGTGTGTATACACTTTTGGCGACACCCTGTGTATTTTCATTTTTGTAAGAAGAGTAAGTTTTTGTATATATGTGCAGAGAAAAAAGTCTTGAAGAATAAACCTCAAAATGTTAGTGCTGGTTATCACTAACCAGTAATAGAGTTTGTGGGGTTTGGAGGCAACTTTCTGATTTTCCTGAATGAATATATATTTCATGTTTAATTTTTAAAAAGCAGTGTAAGTTCCTTTTCTTGAAGGCAAATAGCCAGAAGCAAACTGGAATTCTAATTTAGAGACCTGCAGCCGTGAGAACAAGGAGGGCTTGACCTCAGGACGGAAGGCAATGACACAGTGCAGACTCTTCCCGGGGCGCCAGACGTCCGTCTGGCCTGAGAAAACACCGAGCTGCAAGGCCAGCAGGGACAGCAGGATCTGAGGCTCAGGGCTCTCCAGCTCAGGCAGCACTGGGTCAGGAAATCATAGACCAGCTGCGAGGGCCTGGGAGCGCAGGGAAGAGGAACTGAAGCCCAGGCAGGCAGCCCTCCCAGGAGGTGGAGCAGGGGCCAGACCTAGACGGTGCCCTGTGACCACCAGTCCTGGTTTGATGCAGTCATCCTCTCTTCAGAGTGTGGAAGGTTCTACAAACCAGAGGCTGGATCAAGGCTCCCCTTAACCCAGGTGGAGACCCAGGGGCCAGTGTTATAAAAAAGATTCCTAATATATTAAACTACCTTCAAGGGAGCTCAGATCACTGCCTAAACCTGGGATCCATCGAATTTTTGTATTCTGTTTGTGAAATAATGGCATCCTGTCCCACAATGTGACATTATGTCTGTACATTGTGTTTCTAAAGTTAACATAAGTAAAGGAATTGTCTGAGACCCAGTGTGGAGTCTGTGCTCCATATCCTGTACCCCAGACTACACTATCATCCTGTGCCATACTGTTGTTCCGTGAATGTCATTATGAATAAATAATGACTTATGGCACGCTACCCTTTTACATAAAATTATATGCATAATGCAGTTGATGCTGGGGATTGGGAAACTTTTCACTGGTCCTATATCATAGCCTATAAACCATGAACATCGCATTAACCCAATAAAAGTGACAATTCTGACCCTGGGCTATACCCATTACTCTAAGGTTACAGCTTGCAAGCCAATTCAAATTGTTCTCAATGTGGTACTTTACTGAAATACTTATCATCTGGAAACCGTATGTAGTGTATATTCTTAATAAATAATAACACATTTTATTTTGGTTTACTGAAAATTAACAGGGCATTTGGGAAATTGCTGTTATTGTGGGAGCCTGTTTTGCATTTGCTTTGGCAGTACAATAGCTGTCTGAGTGGAAAACAGGAGAGCCAGTGGCGCTGAGGGCGGGTTTTTTCCCTCTGCTGTTGATATTCAGAGAAAACCATGCAGCTGGTAACATTAATGACATCCCGCATACTCACAAGAGATGAAAGGAGTCAAGCAAAGCTGTAATGTGCTTAACCATGTGAAATTGTCATTCTGAGTTGATTAGTTTTGCATTCAGACGTAATAAATCTACTTCTTTGTAACTATATTCCAATCTGTAGTCCAAATGGTCTGCAAAGTTTCAAGGCTTTCAAATGATTGTCTAAGACAGCTTCGTGAACATGCTGAGTAGGAAGGCAAAAAGCAGTGAGCTTCGGGGCCCGATTCCTGTGACAAGAGGCCTTCTTGAGTTAGCGTGTCCCATTCTCTGATGGTCCTGATTCTTCTCTGCCCCAAGTTTCAGAAGCGTCCCCTATAAAGTTCTACAGCTCCTTGATGCACAATTAAGGGATCGGCCCTAATATGATTCATCTGAGTTGGAGAAAATACATTTGCACAATTGGAGAGTGAAGAATAAATATTAGGTTCAGAAAGGAGGGGAGAGATGGTATTAAGACCAACAAAGGCAGCTTTTTTAGTGGTTTCTTTGGATGCTTTTTATTTCTTCTTGCCGGCACTACAGGGTGAGAACTGTGGGTAAGGAGGGCCATCCTGTAAGCAGGCAATGGTTTTATAGTCTCTCAGCCCAGCGTCAGCCTTGCCAGCCCTCCTGTCTTTTGCCCACCTTTTTCGAGACCCTCCCCTCCGTGCTATGCTGAAATGCTACAAATGGTTTCATTTTCATGGTAAGAGAGAAAAATCTCCAAACATTTTTCTCTGTTTCTGTTGACCTTTGTTTTTCAGTTTAGTGTTAAATATACATTCTCTCTTATTTATTCTTATCAACTCTGCGGGCGTTTGAGTGAGATTTCAAATGGGCGTACTGAGAAACCATGTAATTATTCTTATCTAATGGTGCATTTCATATTTCCCGGATTTAGAAGATTTTGCTTTTTTTTACCTAATCCCCCTCTTTCCACATGGCCGATTCTTGAACTTTAATGTTTTTACCATCTATTCAGATACCTGAGTTGGAAATCAAAGTGACCTTTATCTTCTCTTTCCTACTCTCCCTCCTCACCACCCCATGTGCCTCCAAACCACCCTCAAGTTTGCTACTCACCATGCCGGGCTTTGCTCTTACCCATTTCCTCCCTCCTCATGAATCTGTCAGCCTTTAGTCTCCCCCTATCCAGATCACCTTACCATGCCACCAAAACAATCTGTCTAAAGGTCAAAAAAATCACATCCCATATCGGTCTAAGACCCATGAGTAGATTCCCATTTTCTCAGGATTAGATCCATGTTTGCAAAGCAGCTGAGCGAGCTGGTTAAATAAGAGCTCCAGAACCTAACTATCTAAGTTCAAATCCCCGCTGTGCCAATCCTAACTGAGTGACTTGAGCTGCAAGTCAGTTTCTCCATCTGTAAAATGGGGTGATAATAGTATTTACCTCACAGGGTTAGTATGGGGATTAAATGAGTTAACACTAGTAAATGGCATAGAACAGTGACTTATCTTGAGGGTTACAAACCTTTCACTGTATAAGTGAAATTACCTCCACAGAAGGCAAGGAGGCCCTTGGCTGTCTGCTTTTCTATGTCCTCCCTCACCTTCCACTGCTGCTGACTACACGCTTCACACTCTTTACCACATTGGGCCCTTGCCACATATTTTTGCACATGTTGTTCCCTCTATGCCAAATATCCTTGGCACCTATTTCTCCTTCTAGGAAAACTCTACTCAACTAGTTTCTCTCTCATATTTTTTTATAATATTGTGTATCCTCTTGTTACATAATTTATTGTCCCCACCGAACTTAAGAGTTTAAAATCTTTTAAATGTGTTTTTGTTGATTTCAGGGAGAGGAAGAGAGAGGGAGAGAGAGGGAAAGAAACATCAATGATGAGAGAGTCCTTGATCGGCTGCCTCCTGCACGCCCCCTTCTGGGGATCGAGCCCACAACCCGGGCATGTGCCCCGAATGGGAATCAAACTGGGATTTCCTGGATCATAGGTCAATGCTCAACCTCTGAGCTATGCAGGCCAGGCAAGAGTTTAAAATGTTTTTGTTTCAAGGACTCCCTTGTGTTCACATCTACTAACTCTGTATCTAAAATAGTTCATGACAGGCATTTACTAAATGCTCAATGAATGATTGATATTGGAAAAAAGGCAGAGGGAGGCAGAGAAAGAAAATAAGAGTTGCTAACAATTTTGTCTCTGTGCCAGGTGCTAAATAGCTTACATGAATAATTCAGTCCTACAATAGACCTATGGGTGGATACTATCGTTATCCCCATTTTACAGATTAAAAAAACAACCTCTGGCACAGAGGTTAGTTGATTTTTCTAACATCAACCTAACCTTGAAATCTGTATAAATTCGCAAATCTGCCTCCCTGGTCTCAAACACAGCTCTTCTCCTCCCATCTGCCAGCCAGGGCAGACTCAAGGAGTGGTCCCACAGTTGCTTGGGTGTCAGGGAGGCAGGGTGAGAAGAGCAAAGGAAGCAAGTACTGATGTGGATAACAGCTCTAATCTCATGAAGACTTCCCTTGAGCAAGTTTTTGTTTGGCTGGTTGGTTTTGGTTGTTGTTGTTGTTGTTGTTGTTTTACCATCTCTGGAGTTCGGTTTCCTTATCTGTAAAATATGCATGAATAGCGCTTGCCTCTCACTTTCTAGAATTATTATGAAGACCAAGAGGGGAATATATGTAAAGCTACAACCTCAGTGCTTTGCATATAGTAAGATGTCAGTATGAAGCATTTAGGATTAAGACTACTAGTTTTTGGGCTTGGGAAAGAAAGTTAATTAGTTATAATTTCCAGTCTTGGTGGTTTTTTAAAGCTCAGCCTTAATACTCCTATAAGAGTATTATAATACACCAGCTTGGCTACCTATGAACCTTGCTTCAAAGAAAATGTTCTCTGCATATTTGAAACAAAGGCATTAAGGAATGTTGGAGCGGGGGGCGGGAGACAGGAATCTCCTTAAAATGTAAGGAGCAAAGAAAATTTAATTCATCATTAAGGATAGAGCGAAGCACTCTCATTCATATCATACAAATAAAACAATGCTTTTTCCACCAATGACCCAGAGTTCTGAAGTTTCAGCCTCAGGAATGAAGAACAAGCAACCTGAATGAGCTCAACAATGCTTCTATAACGTAGGTGCAGAAAGCCGAAAGGAAACTTTGCAACACAAGAGAAGGGTTGGAAGAGTTTCATGTTAATCTTAATATAATTTTAAATACCTAATCAATTTGTAACTGAAGCAGCCACAAATTCATGAAAAACGAAACTCTCTAAATTGAACCTTTGTTTGACAGGCTTTCACCTCCTCTATTTTTCTTGTGGTCTTTTGACATTTCTACACTCCATGATCAAAGACCAGCCCAAGTCTTTTAGCCCCCAAATTTAGAAGCAGTTACAAGAAGCAACTTAATTTATGGCTGTAAAGATCAAGTACATTTTTCACATGGCATAATTAAAACTAGGTCAGTGAGAGAAAGGAATGAGAGACAGAAAGGTTGTCTAAATATTACACTGATGAATGACAAATCCACCTTGAAACAATCCATCTACCATTTCTCTCTTTATTTATCAATGCCCTCGGTTTTTGCATTTAAAGAATGTTCAGTTTCCGAGATACCAGGTTTTCCAGCCATTTGCTATGTTAGTGTGCCAAATATTACAGATGGGGTTAAAATGCTCCAAAGTAATTTACCGTTCTCTGGGGTCAAAGGGCAAGCTCGTCTCCTGCCTTTACTCTCCTGCCTTTACGGTAGCCCTCGGGAGCATGCTCTGCCCTTATTCCATGGGCAGAGTTTCCACCAATCGCCAGGGAGAGCCCGCCAGTGGAACGCATGTACAGAAGACTCCACACTTCAGATCAGAAAGGAGAATTCAGATCAAGCCCAGCTGGGCATTCCTGGGAGAGAAAAAGAAATCAGCAAACATAATATCAACAATCGGTGGGAATGCTATAAATGCAAGTTCAGGATTCTGGAATCTAACAGGAATTGTATCAAATATTCTCTGATGTGGAGGAAGCAAGGCAAAGTAGCAACCAAGGGAATAGGCAAGCTAAAGAAAACCAAGTCAAGGAAATCAAAGAGACATCTGATTCAGTTCCAGAAAGCCACTCTTGTGAAACTCACAGGACGTTAAGAAGAATGTTTTGAGTGCTGAGCTTGGGTTGGCTTCGCTACATGGGGGAATGAGGAACTAATTGTATAAATTCTACCAAGTGTCTGGCAGCCCGATGTGTTTTTTCCTCTGTTCTCCCACACTCCCCCCTTTTTATAGCCACAATTTCAAACCCACGCCTTTTATAATCTCCTTTGAGCTCTGCTCTGGAGTGCAGGATGACATTCATGCTGAGTGTGTAACTACTTGGCAATAACACCCAGGCTGCACCATAACTGATCGTCTCCCCATCAACACTTGCAGTTGTAGCGAAGCTTGCTCCGAGGTGTGGGCCTGAGCCCTGTCAGAGGAGTGTAACTGCTAACACCTACTGGATGGATGTACCCCAACGAACCAAATTCTCTAGCACACCATTTGTCAGTTCCAACCATTTCTGCAGCCGACAAGTAAAGAAAGACATTTCTAAGTGAATGATTCAGTTATACATGTCTTTCGACACGTTATATTTTGAATATGTAGTCCGTTTTGGTGGGGTCTATGTGGCATTTGACGGTCTTAAAACCACAAATACCTGAGGTACCTTTCTTTGAAATTATTTAGACACTTTCTTCCTAGCAGGGTGCAGAAAGCACAGTTGCAAATCATGCCTAAGGAATAGATCCTTCTAGGCGTATAAAAATGACTGTTTCTCCACAAAATCACTTTTCCACACACTCCATCCAGCACTGGGAAACAATACTTCAGGCTGTCATAATCATTAGGGTCTAAGGACCTTATTCTTCCTGAGTTGCTTACCTACCCCTCCTGTTCCCCCTAATACTCCAATTTCATTCCTTTCTCTTGTTGAGAATCCTTCCTGAGCTCTAAGGATCAAGCAGACATTTCTAAATGTGACCTCAGGAATCTGTGCTTATCTCTCTGCATTGCCAGCTAAGTTCTACCTACTGGCTCATTCCAGGATCTCAAACTAACCGTGGCCTCTCCTGCCATCAGGCCCTGGCATAGACTATTGCCACGACCTTGACTGACCTTCCCTAATCCCAACTTCTACCAACTTTGAACTTACACTTGAGATTAAAAAAAAAAAAGTATTGCAGACTTTCGCTGACTTCTAAAATAAGCCATACTCCTGCCATAAATTCTCCACTGACAACTCTACTTTCTGCTCTCAAAACATTCATTACACTTAACCTTCTTCAACTAGAAAGAAATCCTTTGAGGACAGGAACTGTGCATGTTGTGTACAATGCTGCACCCTTAGCACCTAACCCAGTGCCTGGCACATAATAGGTCCTGTATTGGTCTGTTCAGTTGGCCATAAAAAAGTACCACAGGCTGGTTGCCTTGAACATAAATTTATTTCTCATAGTTCTGGAGGTGAGAAGTCCAAGACTAAGGTGCTGTCAGAGTTGTTTTCTGGTAGGACGTCTACTCCTTGCTTCTCACTGCATCCTCACATAGCATTTCTTCTCTGTATTCATGGAGGGGGAGGAAGGGAGAGAGAGATGTAGAGAGAAATCTGCTATCTGTTCCTTTTCTATTTTTAAAGACTTTTTATTGTCCATCCTGTGTGGCTCAATGGTTGAGCATTGACCTATGATCCAGGAGATCTCGGTTTGATTCCGGGTCAGGACACATGCCCAGGTTGCAGGCTTGACCCCAGCAGAGGATGTGCAGTAGGCAGACAGTCAATGACTCATCATTGATGTTTCCATCTTTCTCTCTCCCTCTTGCTCCCTCTGAAATCAATAAAGATATTTTTTTTTTAAAAAAGATTTTTTATAGATTTTTAGAGAGAGGAAGGGAGATGGAGAAAGGGAGAGAGGTACATCAATGTGGGAACACAACATAGATACGCTGCTTCCTGCAGGCCCCTATCAGAGATCGAGCCGCAACCAGGAATCGAACAGGCAAACTGGTGCATGGGAAGATGCCCAACCCACCAAGCCACACCAACCGGGGCTCTTCCTTTTCTTATTCAGGACATTACTTCTATTAAATTAGGGCCCCGCTCTTATGACATCATTTAACTTGAATTACCTCACTAAAAATTTTATCTCCAAATGCTGCACATTAGAATTTAGAGCTTCAACATATGAATTTAGGGAGAACACAATTACCCCTTAACAGGTCTTTAGTACATATTTGTTGAGTGAATGCTTAAATGAATGAATTATTTCATATTCCGAATTATTTTCTTACAGAAGAGACTGTTGACTCGTGAAGGCATGAACCACGTCTTTCTTTTGCTCTAACATCCATCACAGTATATTACACGTAGCATATATTTGACATATATTTGCTAGATTGAGTTTAAATTTGATCTTCAGGGCAAAGGTGGCCTGTGAGCATAGAGGTGTGTGTGTGAGCATGTATATGGCTGTATGACTGTGTGTTTTCATTGAAAACAAAATGTAACTTAATGACTTCCTGAGATCAAATAGGAAGCTAGTTCTAAACTTCTAGGCAGAAAGTTAGCAAGTGAGCTCCAGCTCAAAAATCAATTAAAGAACAGAAGCAAATGAGTGGCTCACAAATTCAGTGCTATTTAATTTCTTTTCTCCTTGTAATGACAGCACTTTCTTTGTGAAGTAATTTCCTTTTGATAAAAGGAGACCAGGTTCCCTGACCCCAGAAAGAAATGAATTAGTGATTTCTCTGCCTGAGAGTTGACAAACAGCTCTTACATCTTGCTCCCCTGATCTCCAGCAGTGAAACAAATAGATTCTGAAAATAATCTTTTTTTTAAGAAGTTGAGGAACCACAGAATTCCTGTAGAGTCAGACCTCTAAATAATTCTTCATTTTGTTTTTCTTCATGGAGACATCAATGCCCTATTGTCCATACATACCTCACACCCACAGCCTCAAACGCAGAATTTGCTCAGACAGCAAAGTCAGACTGGGCAGCAAAGTGAGCACCTCATCCCCAGAGGCCCTCTCACCATGGCACTCTCCTCTACTGCCTGAAGTTCTTATCAACTATCCAGGTATTTTCCAGACCTGTGAGAATTCTGCTCAAATTTGCTGACTCTGACTCTAACCTGGTAGGTAGTTAGGTGTCGTGAGAAGGTATTTTTCTTTGCTTAATCTGAATTTACCTCTTTCTACACTCAGAGGGTGAGTGAAGGGTGAATCCACCTGATTCCATTAGATCAACCGAATTAAAAAATTTCATCAGTTTCTGGCCTACTCCAACCCACCCCTTCCTTCAATGGGTCCTTTTACTAAGATTAGGTCTCATGAATGGCATTAAGCAAAACTCCTAGTGTGGTTGGTACCAGTCCCAGAATTTTTGGATTTTTTTCTGATAAGCAATTGCGCAGATTTCCGGTTGCTTATTTTATTTATTTTTCTCAAGAAAATGTGCATCAAAGAATTGTAGTTATCATATATTTTTAGAATATCTGAATGAATAGTATAAATGAATAATACAAATTATAATAATAACAATAAAAATAACACTTATCAAACCATTAGAAGTAATACAATGTGACCATTTTTATACAGTAGTTCCTAAGGCTGTTTATAGAAGGCATGTGGGATCTGAGATCCATGTAATCTATGTGACTTGTTGAAAGAATTGCAAAGACCTAGTTTGGCTTTTGGGATCTATGTACATTTACAGATGGAGCTTTATTCCACGTCCCCAAACCCCTGAAATAATAACCTTATGAGGAAACTTAGAGCGTAGTATCAGAGACCCATCATATTGTATGGGTCTCTGATACTACGCTCTAAGTTTCTTTCTTCCTTACTTCTGATTCCCACTTTAGTTGTGGTAGAGTTTTGTGAGGACTTTCCATGGTGATGTGTTAAATCAGGTGCATGATAGAGGCCTTCAGCTTTCTGTCCTGGGATGCTGTGGGATTCAGTTCTAAGGATTGCCCACTATTGCTGAATGGAGCACTGGTGTAGCCCAGTTGTCTGGCATAGCCCATATGCTACCAGATATTGGAGGTTACTTAAAATCCTTATCAGGTAAGCCTTAACTAATGGGGAATGGAGAGGAATGGAAAAATGCTTTACCTATCAATCCACAGGAGGACAACTTTGAGAGAGCCTATCTTCAACTCAGGAGGATCTTGCAAGTCAAACTCCAGGTGCCCAAAGGTGTAACCAATTAATAACATGCCCTTACATGAGCCTGTTTCCCTCCCTGAGTCACACTCCCCTGTACCCCACACCTGTTCCCAGATTAGTATCTTTGTTCTTCCACTTTTTAGGCATGTGGATTCTGTCAAATTACTTAAATTCTCTATTTCAGTTTTCTCATCTGTAAAATGGGAATAATAATAACACCTACTACAGAAAGTTTAACGAAGCATTTACAAGTGCCAAGTACAATAGTAAGTGCTCAACAATTATCAACTAAAATGCAAGGACATTCATATGGAAGCAAGAAACCACAGCATACAAAGACCTATAAGTAACTTGCTATGGATAGAGCTTAGGGCCTAAGACGGAGGTAGGGGAGAAGGTGTGGTTGGTGATGTTGCCAGCAGCTCAATCAGGAACAAATCACAGAGGGCCTTATAGACCATGCTTAGGAATTCAGCCCTTCTCTTGAAGGGAAAGTAAAAGTGTTGAAATTTTTAGCAGGAAAACCACGTGATCAGATTTCTGGTTTCAGAAGATTATTCTAGAAGGTGTGAAGTAATGACTAGGAGGGGGTAAAAAATCATGATGAATAAAATAATGCCCAATGATGTCCACAAAGCAGACACTTGAGTAAGGCTGTAAAGTTCAGTCCATTCTTACCGGCTCTGCTCCTCGGGCAGCTGGCCGATGACCTCTAAAGGGGAAGGAAATGAACTTGGATCTTTTTCTCAGTCCAGTGTCTATTATCAAATGATGGAATGATCGGCTTGGGGTATGTATTGCTTTCCTATTGCACCTTAACAAAGTACCACAAAGTTAGTGACTTGAAGCCCTAGTTATTATTATAGTTTGGAAGTTCAGAAGTGTGAAATGGGTTTCACTGGGCTGAAATGGAGGTGTTGGCAGGGCTGGTTCCTTCTGGGAGAGAATCCACCGCTTGCCTTTCCCAGTTTCCACAGGCCACCTGCATTCCTCAGCGAGTAGCTTCTTCTTCCATGTTCAAACCCCAACAGCGTAGCATCTTCAACTCTCTCTGACTCTCTCTTCAACACTCTCCTATCTCCCTGTGTCACTTATAAGGACCCCTGTGGTTAGACAGGGCTTACCCAGAGAACCCAGGAAAATCTCCCATCTCAATAGCTTCAATCTAATTCTATCTGCAGAGTCCCTTTAGCCATATAAGGTAAGACGATTCACCTGTTCCAGGAATTAAGATGTGGACATGGGGGGAGGGAGTTGGTATATTCTGCTTAACACAAGATGTGAATAGTAGATACATGTTTTCAGCGTGTTCCTTCAAGTGCCTTTGCTGTCCCTATTTGTCACAGGCCAGTTCCACCCACAGATGCCCCATTGTGCTTAAGGGTTATGAAAGGAGGAGCAGAGGCCCCAGAGTCAGCACAAGGGAGTTTGCGAAGACAGACAACTGGTCAGAGTGGGACATACACTCACGTTGTTACTCCTAAAGCCCTCTCCCCTAACTTTGGCTGTTTAGGTGTCGCCAGCAAGACACGTGTAACATTCTTTTCCATTTTGCAGATGGAAGAAATAATGCTGAAAGAAGTTAAAGAGCTCACCCCAGGTCACAGCACTTCCATGGTTCAGCAAGAAAATTAATTCAAACCATCGGCGGCCCCATTTGTAACATCCCAAAGCACATTTGCTCCTATCAGGGCTTAGTTCTTAAGTGTTTCAATTTATCCAGACCCTGTAGTGATGGATTCAGAATACAGTCCCACATCAGGAAAAAAATACAAGTTTCACTTTAATTAAAATGAGCTATATAATAGCTATTATAATAACGACTATCATTTTCTCCCTGGTATTTATGAGTCATTTAATAAAAACTTCCTAGACTCTCCATAGTACTGTGCCTTGCTCTGGGCCCCTCACTCCCCCAGTTCGTCATTTCATGGCTGGGAAAAATCTTAAAACACATCATTATAGTTGAAATATCTGGAGGGTTAAAAAATATCTGTATTGTTGCCAGAATATATGTAAAAAAATATGTGAGTTCTCTGAGAATTAGATGGAAACAGCTTGTTTCCTCACGATTTTATTTCCTTAAGCTGTTTTTCTCCCCCTTGCTCTCATTTCTAGCACAGACCATAAAGTTTTCCTTACCATTATAAGCTAAGAGAGCTACTGATTCTGTGTTCCCCTTATTGTGGCATCCACAAACCCATTGTCACAAACCTGGGCACACCCTGCACCTGCTGCCAATTCTTTGACATCTGAGTGGAAGTTTTTCAGTGGAGCAAACATCTCAGTGTGAATCCCCCTGTGAGGTGGAGCCAGTATTCAGAAGAATGACAGGGGCTGTGGGAGGGTGGGCCTGTGCACTTGAGAGAAGCAATGTTAAGGTTGCATCAATTAGGCCCTTGTTTCCATCACGCAGGGAGTCAAAAGGTAGAGCAGATCAGCTAGGGTGTGCTGTTCTTCTGAGAAGGCTGTTCAAAGGTTCACTTTTTTTTTTTGGCTTTTCAGTTTGTTGTAACGTTTGTCCAGATGGAAGGTGAGCTATAAGAACTTAGCTGAGCTGAAACAAATAAAATGGCTTTTGTGGTCCTCTTACGGTTCCCAGTGGGCAGCTGGGACAGCTACAAGGTGATCAAATACACCAGGTGCCAGAGAAAGGACATACTTAAGACTGAAAGGATTCTGTTGACAAAAGAGAAAAACATGTCAACAAATTTCTCTTTATAAAAAGAAGAGATAATTGATGTCTTCCCCATATCCCTTAGGAACCATAGAGAAATAGGACCCAAAAAATGTCATAGTAGGAGGAAAAAAAGAGACTACTTGAGTTTGCTGGAGGCCAGGGTCTGAGCACTATTCTCCCTGGAACCCTGAGTGTGTACATGTTGCCAGTGATCAGCAAATGCTAGCTTAATGGGATTGAATTAAACTGCATTGAATTATAGAGGTTGAAACAAGAGGCAGGTGTACTTGGCAATATCATTGTTGAGATATAACTTGTTTGAGGACAATCTTGTACATCTGGTCCGTCCACGTTGAATGTTCATTCTCACCAATGTTGAACTACATGGGAGTCAGTTACATTTACAAATAAATTCTCACTTACACTTATAAATGTATTATCAATTACGTTTAAAATTTGTGACAAGATTAAACTACACAAGAAATAAAATTTGAAAGTTTATATCTAATATTTTTTAAACCCAAGTAGAGATGACACCAGTGCTCCAGACTGTGAACATGCGTAGAATAGGGATTGTGTCACATTACCGTTGGGTCTCCAGTGTGTAACAGACTCTGGCACATACTATTCCATGAGAAAAATGGATAAACAAAAGTTTTCATGAATGAATGATATGAGAATAGTTACAAATAAATGTATGGATAGGAAAAGAATGATAGTATAAATGATGAATATGTGTCAAGAATCATGAAGGCAAGCTCTTGAAGGTGGTTCCTGAAGGAAAAAGGGAAGGAATAAAAATGAAGAAGGCACTGGCAGGAGGAAGGAGGAAAGAGGAAAGGGAAGTTCGGATGAGAAATGGAGCAAAGAGAGCTTGGACGTAATAAAATGGGAGCTGGAGGTGGGAGCTAGACAGGCTTACTTGCTGCAGGGCAGAGTCAAGCATCATCAAAGATGAAATGTGTTTAATTGTGCGCACAGGAAGGAGGATAGTGAAGGGATAATTAGTGGAGATCTGTAAATGCCTAAGTGAAGTGCTCTCCTTTGTTTGTTGGACCGGATGTACAGGGAGATCAATAGTAAACAATAAATATTTCATGGACCCCATGACCTAGCAGAAGCAACTGCTCAAGTAACTTACCAGCCAGAGAAAGGTGGATACAAGCTCTAAAGAGGACAACTGGTGCTGACTTAGTGGCAGCCAGGTGGGCATTCATGAAGGAGGTGGCTCCTGAGCGGGGATTTGAAGCATAATGTCACAGGTAGAGGGTGACCCAGGGAGTGTGGGTGATGTGGTGTGGTGAATTTTAAAAATAAATAATGTTAAAAGTTTAAAAATTAGACCTTCAAAACAATTCAGGTTTGGGAGCAGGACAATTGTCAACATAAACTCTACTTCACTCACCAACCACCTACAAATTTGGTCCACACCACACTCTCCCTCTGGCTCTTATATCACAAGCCAGTGCACTCAATTAGAGGCTGTCTTCCTTTTGTCACTGTCTCTTTCCATTTGTTTTAGTCTTATCTCCTGCAAGCAGACAGTAATTTTGTAAGTACCTGTCCCTTGCACTTATAAAACCATGTCTGCCACAAACTGGTGCTTTTTAGGCCAGTGGGAAGCACCTACACGTAGCTCCTGGCATCCCATACAATGAGCCTCTCACGCCCTTCTGTGTTTACAGCAATTTCTCTGGGCCCTCTGCTCTCATTTTTAACCTGCTGCCACTTGGAGCCATCCCTGCCTGGCCTCATCTGTTAGCTGTCTCTCACCTCTCCATCTTTTTTCTTCCCCCTTGGAGTTCGTACTTGCATGTGGATTCACTAACTAGCTCCTGACCTCTGGCTTCTGCCCCGGGACTCTGGTGTAGACACCTTCACTCACTACCTCTGCTTAAGGTTGCCCTGGGTAGTTATCCACATGCACCTTTCAGCCTCACATGACCCATCTCCCAGCTCTGATCTGCCAACTGTCTAATCCCAGAGGAAATCAGGTAGTACTTAATATAGAACCAGGTCCTCGAGTAGATTGTCAATAAATATTTTTAAAAAACAAATAAATATTTTTAAATCTTTGGCTTTTTTTTTTTTTTGCTTCTGACAGCTATGTAGGTTTCGCTATAGATTGGCGATATAATGCATATCTACCAGCAGTATGGGGCATAAATAACACCCCCCCCCTTGCTGAGCCCCATCTCCCAAAATCAAAGAGCCATCCCTTTGACCTCTGCCGACGCAACTTACTTTGTGGGGCCCACGTGCCGAGGGCAGAACTAGAGGCGCGTGAGCTGCATCTTAAACGCAGCGCATGGTGAGACCTCTGTGTAACTTCCCTGTAAGTTAGACAAGTACTTATAATGAAAGGTTTGCGAGTTCAGGAAGCCCCAGGGTATTCAAAATGACAGTTCAGCTTCCTGTCTGGGAAGAAAATGACAGCTCTCCTCACTGGGACTAAGCTTCAGATATTTAAGAGGCAAGAGGAGAAAACTTCTGAGAGCGCATTGGGCCCACTGCAGGAAATGTGGTGCCTCGTGAGCCTTGCTCCTGCAGAATCGGATGCCTAATGTAGTGACAGTGTACAAGGGTGCTGGGCTTCATTTCGGGAAAGGACGACGCCTTTCTCACTCTAAGAACCACCCCAGAGGCTGTGCCTAGGCTCCCTCACGGAGGGGTGACAGGATGGCCAATCCACTCACTTCCACAAAAGAGAGTATTTCCTAAAGATTTTTCAAACTGGCCCCCCTCTTTCCAGTGGAGTCTCAGCCATCCTCACACCTCATTTGGACAGCTGCAGCCACTTCCAAAATAGTTTCCCTGCCCTGGAACCCACTCCCCTCAAATGTGTTCTCCTCACACCCCAGAAAGTGACCTGAAACTCAGATCTATTTTCTCCTCTGCTAAAAACCTTTCAACAGTTCCCTACTGCTTGCGGGGGGGGGGGGGGGGACAAAAAAATAAAAACAAGCTACTTATGGCATAGAAAGTTTTCTACGAACTGGCTTCTGCCCGTCTCCAGAGCCCTGTCTCTCCATCCATCCCCACTGAAATTTCTGCTTTCCCCTTTGCACTCTAGCAATATGGAATTATTTGTAATTCCAACTACACCATGATTTTTTAAACAACCATACTCGTGCTGCCTTCTCTGCCTGCTGTACTTTTCCATTCCTTCTTCACTTTGAGGACTCCATTTCTTTTCTTTAAGATTGAGCTGAGCTATCAGATCCTCGAGAAAAAGGCCATTGATGCTCTAGGGCTTGGTTAGACACCCCATGTCTCTGTGCCTCTCTACCACTCTATACCCCCCGTTCCTGAGCACTCCTGTTTCCATGCTTGTTTTCACCAGTTCACAGGTAATTTCTATGCCACATTTTGCTTTCAATACCTGACCCACACCGGGACATTTAAGGCAGAGCAGATCCTCATGAGTGTAGGCAGACGTAAATAATATCCTCTAAAAGTCTCATCATTCTAAGGTATTAAGCATGCTAGTGGCCCCTAAATAAACATTTCTTGAATAAACGGGTGTGAGTACATTTGCCAAACATTTGCAGGCAATAAATAAAAAGACATAAAACATAAACAAATGTTGGGGATCCGGTAAGTAGTGTGAATGGCTAATACAAACAAGAAAATTGAGACAACTCGAATTCTAAAATAAAATAAACCAAAAGAAAAACTGTGGCAATACTTTGGAATAATTGAGGGTTTGGTGCTTTAAAGTGTTTAAGAACTACAATTTAAAACTTTTGGAATAATAGTATAATCTTTGCATTTCTGCAAGACAGCTTCAACATCTTCTACAAACTTCCAGAATGTGAATTTATTGTATTATTTACCAGTAAAGGAAAAACTGACCTGGGGGAATGACTTAATGATAGAGAGTCTCCAAGGGGTCACCAAAAGTATCACTTGGCCATGAAAACTGGGGTTTGAAAGAGAAAAAGAAGCTGTAGATACAAATTATGTAGTATCCTGGTGCTTTTCATATTATGCTTCACAAAAGGCGAGTGTAAAGTAAGAAGAGAGCTTTTTGACTAATTAACAAAGCTGGATTAATATTAAGGGACAGGGTATTTAAAAGTGTGGGTACCTAAAAGAGAGAGAAGAGAAGAAAAATGTGAGGTTCAATGTTAACAATGACTTAGTTCTGTTCGTTTTGTAAGGTCAGTGGGGAGAAATTTGTGATAAAGCATAGAAGACCTCTCCATCCCTGCACTTAGGCCGCTCCTGAGTTATAAATTGTCTACTTTAACTATTCCGATAGACTCACTTAGAATCACCTTTCTAGGGTGAATAGTATTGCTCTGCATTGAAAGGGGCATGAATAGGAGATTTGTCATCAGAAGAAGCCAACTTAGTGAAACAGGCAGGCAAGCAGACTTAAGAGTGCTGGGAACATTCAAGACTGGGTTAGACTGAACATGAGAGGAGCCGAACAGGTGGCATTCACTCTATGATTATGACAGTCTACATTGTACCACTCTTGACAGTCCTAGCAAAGCACAGGTCAATGAGCAAAAGTCCACTTTTCTGTATACATCTTTACTTCAAATCCATACTTGACCTGTTGAAAGAAATCTTCAAGATACTGACCAGTTTGTCAGCCCTGAAGCATCCATTAAAGGTCAAATTTTGCTCCATGATGACAGAACTGGCTTTTGTCCATGATAAATCACCAATGAAAAGAGGTAAGGTAAGGCAATGTAAGGGGTCTTAATCAATAAGAGAGTCCATTGTTTCTACTCTTGTTCAAAGTTCTACAAAGAAACTTATGAGCTTGTATTTATCCCTGCTTTTAATTTAGAAGATTCCTTTTTGAATTTAGTAACTTGGGAACAGGATTACATATCCTGCAGTCACCATGGAGCTTTGGCATCCAGTCTCGTTCCATCTAAGAGTGAAAGTAAAGAACACATGGGAGAGAGCCTGAGGCATGGGTCCGCCAGCAAAGCTCTAGAACTTAGAGCAAGTTTGTAGACCACTAAAGTCATTTAATAGTGAGCATATTTACTTACAACCTCAGACTGTTCATCAGCTAAATCAGCGCTGAGAATTGCTGTTTCAGTGTCCTCCCCTATACTGAAATCCTGCCGGTGTGTAAGAAGCTCCCCAAAAAGAAAAGTGAAAAGTAGAAAAAAGTGAATCAAGAGAAACTTTATACTTTCGGGATAAAAACAGGCTCAGCCTACTACCAGTGTGGACCAGATCATTATCTGTGAATAAAATGTGGGTGTCTCTATTTGAGTTTCAGACAAATTCAACAACAAAAACATCTTGAAGTGGAATATCTGGTAGGAGTTTCCAGTATTTACTGTGATTGACGCTCAGCGTGGTCGGACAAGAGAGGTGCTTTGAGTATACGTTCCAGGCTTCACTGGGAACTGCAGGAAAACAGAACAGGGAGGTTCTGAGCTTGAGCAGCTTCTTGGAAGGAATGCATCAGGCAAATCCCAAAGCAACACAACACAGCTGAAAATATAAACCCCTGGCTTCATTTCAGGGACAAGTATCAATCACCTATTGAGTGCAATGTACAAAGTGTGCTGGGATCATAGACCAAGAGAGTAACTATTTATGAGGGAGTCCAGGAAAACTTC
This sequence comes from Miniopterus natalensis, assembly GCF_054644295.1. Classification (NCBI taxonomy): domain Eukaryota; kingdom Metazoa; phylum Chordata; class Mammalia; order Chiroptera; family Miniopteridae; genus Miniopterus; species Miniopterus natalensis. The sequence continues at coordinate 52,198,128 of NC_142089.1, forward strand.
ACAGGGAATTGATCTTTAGAATGAGCCTTGAAGGACGAATGGATGTTTGATGGGCAGACAAGCAAGGCAAGACATCTCAGGTGGAGTGATCAACATCATTCACATTCAAAGAAGCAAGGAAAAGCAAGATTAATTTTGGAAATAGAAAAAGTTCAATATGGCTGGATAGAGAAAACAGTGTAACTTGAAGAAAACAACATGTGATGTGAATCATATACTAACTGTATGACACTGGGCAATTCATCTCCCTGAAAAATACCTTTCAAAAAAAATGGTAATATAATACTTACTTTACAGAGCTTCTGTGAGTATTACAAGAAAAAAAAAAAAAAAAGAAACTATAGTAGATGAAAGTAGACAGTGCAGAGTAAGTTCTCAATAAGCTCATTTTTGCTATTAGTATAAATAGCTGACACAATTTCAAAGCAAAATAAAACTCTGTATTAGTTGTCACTAATACAGCTGATTTTTTTAAAAATTTGTCTTTATTGATTTCAGAGAGTGGAAGGGAGAGGGAGAGAGAGAGCCAGAAATATCAATGATGAGAGAGTCATTGATCGGCTGCCTCCTGCATGCCCCCTACTGGGGATCGAGCCTGCAATCCGGGCATGTGCCCCAACTGGGAATCGAAAGGCGATCTGCTGGATCATAGGTTGATGCTAAACCGATGAGCCATGCCGGCCAGACAATATAGCCTAAATTTAACGTTATCCTACATTATTAATTGGATAAAGGATGCTGTGGTACCTGACCCAGATCTCCCCTTCAAGACCGAGGCAATTATTCCCCCAGCTGCTAGGTGTATTGGCTATTGATGTTTGATTTCTGTATCCCAATCCAAGAATTGCCCTGTGCCAAAAGGAACCCCCTTGTCCAAGGTTATGCTCTCTCCCGAAGAGCAGCCTGCATTCGATGACTGGCTGATGGGAAGGTACAAAGTCCCTGCTGTCATACTTCAACTTGGAGCCGCTCTGCAGGACCACTCCAGATTCAGGGTTCCTCATGAAATTTGCTAAGGTCTCTGTTGCAACTGCACCTCAGCTCAACTTCTCCCTCCATCCAATCCTACTCCCAGCAACTTTCCAATCGGTGCTGTTCCACAGAGTGCTCCTCAGTCATCCTCTTGTATACAAATTTCCATTTCAGGGTCTACTTCCAAGGAACCCAACCTAAGGCAGTCACACTCTTAATTCACTGCAACACTAAGAACCTCAATGGAGTTTAGATCTAACAATGATCCATTCAAAATATTACCTTAAAACATATTGACGAGGGCCTAAGGCACAACTGTCTTGCCCTGGGCTGAATTTCACCCTCAAGTAGAGTTATCAGTGGCCTCTGTGTACTCTTAGTAGTATTTCTACTAAACTAACATAGAAGGCATAGACTCCATGCCTTAGAGACTCAAACAAGAAACATTTGGCCACTCCCTGCCCTCCAAATCTATTAGATGCCACCAGACAAAGGCAAAAGAAAATAGCTTTCAAAACACACAAAACTATGCATTCTCCACCCTTTCAGCATTGCGAGGGGAGTTTTTTCTTCCTGCATTATTGCTGAGTTAGCATAAATGCACACCCAAAAATAGCTTACCATGGCAGTAAATCTAAGTGAAAGCACTACTCTCAATTCCACAAAAATATTCCTTCACAGGGATCAGGAAGCCACATTTGGAACTCTTGGTCCTCTAGACAAAATGTATTAGGAAAGGAAATAAAAGAGCCTAGAGAATTACCCATTTCCTTTCAAGTGAGAGGCAAGGGAAAGTCTTGAGCAAGATAATGCCAGGAATGCAGGCAGGCTTCTTCAGAAAGCCAAATCTATCAGGTGCTCAAGTCTTTCCTTTGCTCAAGAGGGCTGAAGGCACTTCTCAAGACAGCCTGCTTCACCCCATCCCACCTGCTGCACAAAACCAAGAAAGGCTGCTTAAATCAAGTTCACACACCCAAAGTAAATTTGTATTGACAAAGTAACCAAAGCTGAACTTGGCAATGTTTCTTGATTCAGTAAACAGATAGAGACAAATTCATAGGAATAAGAATAACTCTCACATACTTTACCATACTTTACACTTTGTTGAGAAGTCAGCAGAGAACTTCACACTTCATTGAAAATCCATTAAAACAATTACCAGATCATTAGCACGGACTTTTAAGCACTAGCTTTCAAGCTCTTTGACAGACCCTCAGCTCCTTTAGCAAGTACAATCCTAGGGAGCTGTATTAGACATTCAGCACAGACAAAGTCACATTATAAAAATAATAACTCAGTGAAAATGGAAGTATCAAATGCAGATGTAACAGTATTTGTTTCATAATGTAGCCATACGTATCACTGTCTCCTAAGTTATATCTAGCAAATTGTAGTCATGGTCAGTAAATGATGGGTGATTCAAGAATAAGCGGTTCCCAAAGCAAGCACAAATATCCATTGAATGCCTACCAAGGCTTCAAGTACTGTTTGTATGTCAATGACTCCCACGTTTAATTCCATACCAGACCTCTCCCTTGAACTTCAGACTTGTATTTTTTTTATTACCTATTTGGTATCTCACTTGGATGTCTAATAAACCTCTCAAATAATCCCTCCTTTCTCACCCTTACCACTTTCTTGCACCACCCTTGCCAGGAAACCACTGATCTGCTTTCTGTCACTGATCTGCTTTCTGTCACTGAAGATTGTCTTTCGAGAGTTTCATATAAATACAATCATAGAATATGCAATTTCTTCTCTGATTTCTTTCAATCAGCACAATTATTTTGAGATGCATCCATGCCTTTGCATGTATCACTAGTTCCTTTTTTTTTCCTGAGTAATACTTCATTGCATGGATATATAAAAATGTCTGTCCCTGCACTACTAATGAACATTTTAGTTGTGTCCTGATTTGGGCTGTAACAAAAAGGCTGCTATAAATTTCTAAGAGGCTACTAGGTAGGTGTATGTTTAAACTTCTAGGCAACTGTCAAACTATTTTTAAAAGTGGTTGTAATCATTATTTTTCATTTTGGTCATTTTAATAAGAGTGTAGTTGTATCTCATTGTGATTTTAATTTGCATTTCCCTAGTGAACAGTGATATTGAGCATCTTTTCATATGCTTATTTGCCATTCATATATTATTTTGTGTGTGTGTGGAGTGGCTATTAAAATCTGCCAATTTTTTTATATTTGGGTGTTTGATTTTTTTTATTATTGAGTTTTGAAATTTCTTTATATATTCTGAATGTAAGCTATTTATCAGTGCCTTCCTATTTGCAAAAAAAAAAAAAAAAAAAAGGCCATCTTTCAAATGGCCTACAGGATTCTAAGTGATATGCCCAAATTAGAGCTCAACTCTTATTATTTTCTTCTTAATTCTCCCCATTTCATCCACCCTGATTCTGCTATTTCTAGAATGTGTCAAGTGTACATGTGCTTTGGGTCTTTCCATTTGCTGTTCTCTCTGCTCAGAGTCTTCCCCCATATAAACATCTACATGTATGCAGTTGACAGACTCTGTGCTAAATACTCAGGATACAATGCATTTATTTATCCACCCATTTTGTTCATTAAACAAACATAAAAAAAAAAAAAATGCACCTAGTAACTGGCCTCAGAGTCTGTAGACTGAATAGTAAGACAGAGAGTTAAACATTTATTCATCAATTAATTCAATAAATATTTATGGGGCATCTAATATATGCCAAGCATTTTATTGAATTGTGGGAAAACAATTGTGAAGAAAACGGTTTTTAAATCTACCCTTATAACTCTGACCTTCTAGTGGAGGAAGAAAGGGCATAAACAAGTACATATATGTCATATAAAAGTGAGTATTTTTAGAGAAAAAAATAAATCATGTAGGAGAATGGGTAGTGCCAAAGCGAGGATCAGGGTAGGCTTAACTCTTTGTTACAGGGTCATCGGGGAGTGATTCACTGGTACAATGATATTTAACAAAGATCTGAAGAAAATATGGGAGTGAGCCATGAGGCTAACTGAGCAAAGTAGTATTCCAGGCAGAAGGCATAACAAGTGCAAATGTCTAAAGGCTGGAGCGGGCCTGAGTATTTGAAGGTCAGTATAACCAATTCTACCTGAGAGAAATAGGAAAAAATTCTACAGGTGAGGTGATTTTCTAATTGAGTCCTTAGAAGTATGAGAAATAAGGTGTTATGGAGGGAAGGGGCCATCTGCACCAAGGCTCAGGGATATGAAAGGGGCTGCTGTGTTTGCAGAGCCCACCAGCCAGAATCAGAGGACCCAGCTAGGAGTGGCTGTAAGAGGTCAAGGCGGCTCATAGCCAAACGGCAGCCGTGGGGGGCGGAAGGGGGGGTGAGAACTGGTCTAATTCTGGATTTATTCTGAAGGTGAAGCTGACAATATTTACTGATAAGTTTGATGCTAGCCATTTGCATGTTCAACGTAAAGTTTCACTTTGAGAGACATTAAAATCCATCCTTACTATGAACTGCACGGCTGTGCTTAACATGGAGACCTGTGAGTATATTCCAACCTTAGAAACACATCTTTCTAGACAAATAAAAAACTTAAATAACTCTTAAAAATGCGGTTACATATTCTTTTCTAATAGCTAAAGAGATGGGGAGCCTGAGGTTCAACAATATCCATCTCTATCTACAGGTTTCCTTTGAAAGGGTTCAAATTTAATCTTAATAATAAGGTATCACTCACCTAAAGCATAATGCAGTAATTGAAATGTTGAATAAAATGTTTTTTATTTGAAGGTATGGGTGATTAAGAAAAAAATATCAAGATTTGGCTTACATACTACACATTTATGCTTTCATTCTCTTTAACATCACCGTACAAAATTTCAATTTTAAAGAATTCTTGATCTTTCTGGTGAAAGTATCTCTGGGCCCCTCATACTGGCCTTGACCTAAAATCAAGTCCATGGGAAGTCCACATTGCAGACGGCAGCCCTTCCAGGATCCTGGAGATGCAGGAACAGCACAACCCTTTTCACTCGAGCTTCAGTTCACTCTGAATTTCTTTCAACTGCTCGGTTTGTAGGCAGTTTGGAAACTAAATACGCCTCAACTAGAAGTGGGGAGTAAGATTCTTGCCTTTTTCCTTCCTGAACATGCACCTTATCTTTGTCTAAGTTTTCAGAAAATCAAATATCATTAGGTTTCCAAAAATATTTATCTTGGAGCTTTGAGAGAATTCCTAGTTGGTGAGAAAGTGCTGTTTCAAAGAAGGCAGGGAATAAATCTCCCGAAGATATAGACGCCCCAAGCAATTGCATTACTCCAGCTGCCAAAGGCAGACCTGGCCCTTCTGTGGCCTCCCTGTTTAGTTGGGGCCCTTCAGGAAAAGATCTTAATTGGCAGTATTCCAAGAGGAAGCCGACTAAAGTCCAGAGGGAGCTGCAATGCCCTAATTTCAATTACCAATCAAATCAACACTCGGTGGCCATGCCAGAGTGCTGAAGAAATGGTGAATTAATATTTATTCCCATGAAATATATTAAGATTTCTCACTCTTGAAGGAACATTTGAAACCCGGTGATCAATAGACAAATATGGGAGTCCAGACTTTTATTTTAACTCTCTTACCCTTATCCTATGCTTGTGGCCACCCAGAAAACGAGTAATTCTCAAATAATTGGGACTGGATAGACCCAGACTCCAGGCCTCCAGCTTCTAGGCTAAAAATATCAACAGGGATTTCTCAGACTTAGAAATGTTTGGGGCTGTTTTCTCTCTTCTCGTCCTTTGTCTGTTCATATCACAGTAGGCAGCTTTTTCTCTGAATTTGCTGCTATGAGAAAGTGAATAGGCCTCCCATCTACTAAAGATTTTGGGAACAAAATCCACAAGTCATCAGCAACACTAACTCTAGTTGCTACAACCCAAGCAATATGAATTGCAAGTATTGCAGCTCCAAGTGTTTAGTTATGGTTAATTTATAACTAAACACACTAGTATTTAGTGGAACAAAAAAGGTCATTAGCGTCTTAGTAGGAAGCAATTAAATTAACAGCTCAAAACCATTCATCAAATCACAAAACAGATGCTAAACTTTTCTGTAGGAAATCAGATTCTTTCATGCAGCAAAAGAACTAAATTCAAAACACAGCAAAACATACCCACATCCCTCAGCTTGTCTCAAAAACCCACCTCTTTCATCTGTAGCCAGAGTCCCAGAGCTCTCTACATTTCAGACAAAGGCCCAGAAAATGACGAATTCAAGCAGAACAACTCCCTAGGCTTATTCATGAAGTCATCCTCCCCTCTCCCTTACCACCCACCAACAGCATTCCCTCATCAGCTGCCTGCTATTTTTTGGCAGTTAATGAGGAGTAAGATTATTATCCTATAATAAAACAATATGTTCAAATTATGATGTGAGATGCATGGATTAAGTGGTATATGCTTCCCTAAAAATAACCTTCCAATTTGAATTATATTTGATAGAAATTTTAAAAACATGTATTGAGTATATGCCATATACTCAGAACGAAATGGGGCTAGACACTAAGATGGATAAACCATGGTCCTACCCTTGAGAAATATGATCTAGGGAACGCAACAGAAGCAGGTAAACATGGCATATCAGAATGACCATGGACTTTGGAGCCAAAAATGCGGGATTCTGGTCTTGCCATTATCATTTACTAGTCAATTAACTTTGCGAAATTAGTTTAACTTGCCTAAACCTCAGTAGCTTTAAACGTTCCATGGAAATAATACTTAACTCACGGAGTTGCTGTAAAGATCAAATGGGAACCTAATGAATCAGCAAGAATTAGAGAGCATATTCAGATTAGAATAAATTGAGAAGAGTTGAACAGAGGGGCCCTTTACAAAAGTGGGAGCAAGGTATCAGCAACCCACAGGAGACAATGCAGTAGTACCCCATGACCAGTATTAGTGCAGGATGTCCAAGAAGGTGAGGGCGGTTGCCAGAGGCTCACTGTGCAGTCCACCAAGAGCCTTAACTCTGTTGGGCTGCCTTTCAAGGAAAGCCCAACAGAGTTAAGGCTCTTGGTGGACTTCACAGCGAGCTCACAGTGGTTCTCTTCTCCCTTTCTCTAATTCCCTGTTAGGGTTTCTCATTGGATTAACCCAACGTTGTCAATTGAGGTGGCACATGCGTCTCATTCTCCAAGTGCACAGAGCAAAGTGGAGAAGGCTGGAGAGAATCTAGGGCAACAGATAATATGTATCCCAAATGATTTATAAAATGTAGGCTACATAATAGTATAAGTGATACTAATACTATTGATTCCTTGCTATAGATAGATGGTGCTAAGTGTATACATGCATTTGATCATTTAATTCTAAAAAAAAAAAAAATACATGATCTTCAGACTATATATGAAGGATTGGAGAGGCAAAGCAATGTTAAATAACTTTAAAAAGCTAAATAAGGTAGGAATTTACACCGATATCTGACTCCAGAGTTTATACCTGCTGTGATGTACCATTTCTCACTCAATGGGTAAGTACTGATTAATTGATGCTATTAAGATTCTCTACAGCATTTAATCTGTACTTTTAACTTTATGCAGCCACTAGTTTCTCTTGCAATACATCCCAAGTTCATCACCTCCAGGTCTGGGAAGTCCCTCACTCTCTTGGATAAGTACTAAAAGAGGCAATTAACTCAAGCCACTCATACTGCGAATGTCCTTTTAAAAAGCAGTATAAGATAAGACACACATTATTGTTACAGGTGTACTATTACATCGAGACTGCCACATTCCCCACTCCACTATTAACTCAATATGACTTGCGGACAAGATACTCAGTCCCTCCGCCTGTTTTCTCACTAATAAAATCGCAAGTTGGGTGATCCTTAAGGCTCCTGCTCTAAGATTCGGAGTATTTATTATGTTTTACAAGGTATGACACACTTATGAGGTATCTATATTTATTTAAAGATTTATTGCAATGGGCTTCCTCTATTGATGTGCTCAGAATAGACTTCAGCATTGATTTAATTTTTCCCCTAGTACATCCCTTCACTGAGTCAAGCCTATTCAATATCTATGACCCACATAATTAGAAATAAAGCAGAAACCTTATATATAACTCAAAGGTGAACCAGCAATATGTGGAATGAGAATAAAGAGTTAATTCTTATTAACTATTTACTATGTGCCAAACAATGTTCTAAGTATTGTATAAGTTTTATATAATTTAATGAAGCAATAACTAAATTAAGAGTTAAGACATGGCTCCCAATTGTTGTGTTTTTTTAAATGAACTGGCCTATGTTGGGAGACAATTCTCCATGGATCCCTAGCATTTCTTCATGTTTTGAGAGCAGTGATACGAACTGTCTATCTTTTTAAGCATATTGTAAAACACTGAATGACAGAAATAGTGACTCTTCTGGAATAGAGCCAGGTTTGCTTACTGGTCATTGTAAAAGATTCAGATCCTTAAACTCAGGGTTCCCCAACAGTGGCACAGACTTACTGTGGGTATATATAGCATCCATCTGGGTAACCTTCACATCACTCCCATGAGGCTGATAGGTAGGGGAAGAGCACAAGGAGAAATGATGCAAACACAATGTTTGTGAAGTTTGCTGTGTCGTGAGAGTAACGTTCTTTGTTTCTGACCCAGGAGTCTCTGGTCTCTCCAGCATCCGTGCATCTATGGAAGGCTAACTTTTTAGCTTGCCAGTAGGTTAAAAATTAAGGCCCTCTGTATTGCTTGACAGCCATGTGGCTATTCATTTTTTCTCTTTGAACTTTATTTTCATTATCTATAAAATGACCTCTCACATCCTATGCTCCGTGGTTCTTTGTTCTTGAATTTTTGGAAATATTTCAAATGAATTTTCCTTCATTCTGAAGTTCCTGTGCATAAGCATTTAATTGAAAACAAACAGTGTGTTTATAATTAAAGTGTGGGATCAGGGAGAGTTGAATAAGAATAGCGAACACGTACTGGACACTATTCTATGCCAAGCACTGTTCTAGGTGAGTGTAGGGTGCGGGAGAGGATGGGAACAGAGAAAACAACTAACTGACAAATAACAAATAATATGATCTCAGGTAGTGATAAACATCAATAAAAAAAATTAACAGAGACAAGGATAGGGTGGCAGAGGATGCTATTTTAAAAAAATATATATATGTTGCTCTGCTGGGCGTGGCTCAGCGGTTGAGCATGGACCTAGGATCCAGGGGATCAGGGTTCGATTCCCAGTCAGGGTGCATGCCTGGGTTGCAGGCTCGATCCCCAGTCAGGGGTATGCAAGAGGCATCCAATCAATGACTCTCACATCATTGATGTTTCTATCTCTCTCTCTCCTTCTCCTTTTCTCTCTCTAAAATCAATAAAGATAGATTTAAAAATAAATAAATAAATAGTTTTTATTATTGATTTCAGAGAGAGGAAGGGAGAGGGAAAGAGAGAAATATCAATGATGAGAAAGTCATTGATCAGCTGCGTCTTGCACATCCCCTACTGGGGATCAAGCCTTCAACCTAAGCATGTGCCCTGCCTAGGAATCAAACCATGACCTCTCGGTTCATGGGTTAACACTCAACCACTGATTCATGCCGGCCAGGAGGATTCTAGTTTTGCTAGATTGGTCAGGAAATGACTCCTTAAAGAGACAGGATTTGAGCAGAGATCTGACTGAAGAATGGACAGGGCTATGTGACTATCTGACACAAAATCAGGTCAAGCCAAGAATGGAGAATGTGTACTAACATCTGACATGGGAATGAGCATAGTGTTGATATGTTATTATCCTCTTGAAGGCTCATGTTTCTCCTAAAACTCCCAAATATTAATTTTCACTACACACAAACATCCTGAACCTCCCAATATTTCAGGGTTTTTTTTCCATCTGTGTCTTCAGAGAAGAGATAGACATAAAATTCCCCATAACTCCCTGATTCACATATCATGTTTAATTTTTGGCAATTCTATGTATGGCAGAAATTTAATTTTATTCTTGATCTTCAGTCTTAATGTTATTTAGGATTAACTCAAATGATAGTTCTCTACAAAGTGATAGAAAGTGAAAAATGGAAGGAAAAGGTCTTGCTTTGAGTTTGCCATTTGAACCTTGGAAACTGATTTTTGTCCCAACTTTCAGAAGCTTAAGTGAGAATGTTTATTTTACTCTTCAGTCATTTTGGCAGACTTAAGGAGGTCATTTTGATAAGTTAGGAATCTATTTTAAAGTTCATGGATTTAAATATATTTACTATTGGAGAAAATAATAATAGTGGCTTTTAACATGTAATAGAAAAATCTTTAGCATACTTAAAGAGCCAACAAAGCCATTTGGAAATACATATCTTACTTATATATAAGGTATTTTTGATTGATTGGGACAAATTATTAAACTATGTGCCAATTAATAATTTTCAAAAAAAAAAAAAAAAAAGGGTGAAGGGAGTGAAGGGAGGAAAGTTCTAGCAAAGCATATAAAAAGTAGAACATCTCTGGAAACATCTGGCCTTCACATATGTGGTTGAATTCATCCCCTCTTATACAATGTTAGAGTTTGTCATAATCTAATAAATAAGATTTTGTCAGTATTTAAACCAAAATAGCAAACACCATGATACATGCATGTAGCTATGTTTCTTTTTTGGAGGGTAGATGGGAAGCTAAGCTAAGAAAGCAAGCTTTGCATGTAAGTCACGAAAAATATCTGTTGGTTTAAAGAATCACATCACTCTTTTGAAAGACTGGTTCAAAATAACCTAACCATCATCATTCCTCAGATTTTGTTTTCTATTAAATTGTGCATATGAAGACTCCTTGGCTCCAGCTTTCTGCTGGACACAAGAACACAAACTCTGTCAAGCACTAATCTTAACTATTTAGTAATTTTGAAGAGAAGAAGGAAAAGGCTTTGCAAAGCAGAAATGTTTCAGTCTGAAACACTTCTAAGAACTTGGCCACTGAAATATCTCCCAGGAATCTGGTCCTTTATCCCAGTCCAACAGTTTTGGAACAATGGCTTGTAGCATCCAAGATATTCTTTTTTGCCACTCCCTGAACTTCTCAGAAGCCCAGTCCATATTTTCCAGTACAAGAAGCCAATCTGCTAATGGTATTAGAAGCCCAGCCTTAAAAGTTCCAGTGTTAGAGGCGATGGTTTTCATCTATGTTTCTGTTGATTTACTGGCAAAGTTGAGAAGCAGTAGAGTGTAGTAATTGAAACTCTAGAGCCAGAGGGCTCATGTCCTTGAGCAAGTTGTAGTTTAATTTCTCTTTCTCTTCGTTTCCTCAAATAAAAAGTGGTAATAATAACTGAAACAGTATCAAGGGTTGTTTTGAGAATTAAATTATTAGTTAATATATAGTGTCGTACATATGGTAAATTCTCTAAATGCTGTTCCTATCTGTGGTGGGTTGAAAAATGTGCCCCAAAGATATCAGGCCTTAATTCCTAGAAATTTAAATATTACCTTTTATGCCAATTCTATAATTAAGTTCAAGATCTTGAGGTGAAATCTCCTAGATTATCCAGTTAGGCCCAAAATGCAATCACATGTATCCTTAAGAGAGGCAGAGGGAGATTTCACATACACAGGAGAGGGAAAGCTAGGAGAGGAGAGGGCAAAGTTACTCTGAAGCAGAGATTGGAGTGAAGCGGTCATAATTCAAAGAATGCTGGCAGCCACCAAAGCCTGGGAGAGGCGAGGGATGGGCTCGCCCCTAGGGCCTCCAGAGGAAGAATAACCCTACAACATCTTTGTAACCCAGTGATATTAATTTCAGACTTCTGGCCTAAAGAACTGTGAGAGAATACACTTCTGTTGTTTTAAGCCATCAAGTTTGTAGTAATTTATTACAGCAGCCATACAAACCTGATATACTACCATAAATTTAATAGATTAAATTATTGGCCCCACTTTGGTCTTCTCCCTGTATCCACGATCTTTGCCCTGTAACTGTGCAGTTTTTCCTAGTAGAGGCAAAATATACTTCCCCCACCCCAATGATACAACTTTTTGGCTAATAAAATGTGGATAGAGGTGATAGTATGTCCGCTCCAAGGCGGGGCTTTCAGAGGCCTCCCGTGTTTCCACTTCCTCCGTTACTCTTCTGCTATGAACGTGAGGCCGATCTGTCTCACGCAGTCTGCTAGTAGCAGAGCAGATGCGAAGTGAACCCAGGACCTACAGCCAAACTTTGACAAGTTCAGACACGCAGGCGTGAAAGTACATGGTTTTGCAATTTTTTGATATGCTGCAAGGATAACTGTCATAATGATGTGATACATTAAAGGCACAAATGTAGTGGGTTTTTGCTAATATCTGCCGTTCTCCTAGATAGCTTAGTGGGTTACGGTGGGATTACATCACTCAAATAAAAATTTGATGTGTGAGCTAAGCCATGCAAATCACAAAAATAAAATAGGATAAATAAGAGCAAATCCATTGCTGCTACTCGGAAAATGGTGCAGATAGTCTAGCAATGACCAGCTCCATTTACCAAAGCCACACCTGGACTCAGTGGTGAGGAGGCTCTGTGTGTGCTCCTGGTGCTCCCTTCACCTTCATTCTCCCTCCACCGCACACTGGCTGCCTGTGGCTCTCTCTAGTGTAGAGGCGCGTGAAATTTCATGAGAAATAAAAACGAGAGCTTTAACTTTTCTGGCCTGAAAGATATTAGCATAGTGGTGGCGATGGTTAATTTTACGTGTCACCTTAGCTAGGTTGCAGTGCCTCATTATTGAAGCACACACTCATCTCAGTGTTACTGCGACAGTATTTTGCAAATGTGTTCAACATCTACAATCAGTTGACTTTAAGCTCAGGAGGTTACCCTTATACTATATCTGGGCCTCCTTGAGTTAGAGCCTTGAGAACAAAAACTGAGGTTTGCCAGAGAAGAAATTCTCCCTCAAGACTGCAGCATCAGGTCCTCCCAGGTTTCTAACCTGCCAGCTTAACCTACACATTTCGAACTTGCCAGCCTCCAAAATCATGTGAGCTAATTCCTTGACGTGAGTCTCTTAATATTAAGAGATTTATTTTAATTATATATATATATATATATACACATATATATATATACATACATATGTATATATATACACACACACTCACACAGATGTGTGTATATACACATATCTTTTTTTATTCTATTTCTTTAAGAACCCTGACATTACAATAGTGTAGTCTGTAGTGATGGGAAGGGAGCTGCTCTGAGGAAGATCATTTCCGTTTTGAACCAATGCAAAAAAACTCATACCGTCACCAGGTCTCCACCACTCGGTCCCACCCTTGAACACTCCTATGTCTCACAGCTTCACTTCGGTTCTTTTTTCCTAATATCAATACTTAGCTCTCCTAATTTTTGTCCTTTACACCTGTTTCTGTTAAGCTACACCTGCATCACCACTGAAGTTTCACTCACCGAAACACCAAGAGGGCTGAGTGTACATGCTTTTAACCAGGGCCCTCTATTGCCGTGGCCATCATGTGTTTGGGATGATAAAAATTTTGAGAGCCTGATAAAGGCAGGAGATATTATCCCAGAAAAAAAATGCATATACTGACACATTCACTACATATTAATTCTAGAAAAGCAAAAACTTTTCTCCTATATAATATACTATCTAATTGCTAGGAAGTTTTAGCATCTCTGCCTTGAAAACAGTACATAGACTCCCAGAGTCCGAATGTGTCTTAAAGATTCCCCAGTCCATCTTTCTATCTCACTCTTAGACCCTGTCCATAACAGCATCAATCAATGTTTATCCAGCATCTCCTTGACTGCCTTTAGTGACAGGAAACTCTCTCTTAACACAGGCCATTCTACTCTCCGGTCAGTTATGATATAATTTCAAGATCCCTTGCTCTAGCTTCTGCCCCTTTCTTAGCCCCACCCTCTGCTATTCGCCTGAACAACTTGAATCACTCTTTTCACATGGCCATCGTCACAATGTTTATTCTGCCAAGCCCTCCCATCTTCCCGTCACTTAATTCTTTCTTCTTCCAGGTTCAAGCTTTCCCATTCATTTAAGTTGTATTCTATTTATTTCACACATATTTTTTCTTCTCAATAACATTATTTTCTCTTTAAAGAAGGCCTATATGTTGTACTTCTATGTACCTTATTGCAAATGCCTCACCTGGGTGAGAGTATAAACTTTTATTGTGTCCATGCTACTTGATTAGGGTATTATAACAACCAGAAAAAATGTGTGAATCAGGGAGAGGTAGGGACTCGAGTAAAAGCTTACTGTCCTTTAAACCTTATGGGGATATTTTGATGTCTTCTCAGTCTATATGAAGGCAAATCATGCACATACTAAAAACCATCCTAAAACATCAGTTACTACTCAAATGAATCAAACTGAAGTCATATTCCTCTGGAAAGTAAGTTGCCATCTTCCTTTCCTCCTTGAATTTGCAGAGGTTTGTTCTTATTTGACCTGACTTATGAAAGGTCAGTAAGGCAAAAAGCATCTTGAAAGCTGTTCTTCTGTAATCTTTGGCCAAGGCGGAGCAAAACACTCCCATAAAAATGTAAAACGTGAAGCCCTCTTTCACAGAGCACACAATAATCTCCCAACTGCTAAAAATGTTCTATTTTATTTCTGAAAAGATTTTCCAGAATACAGAAGCAAATCTTTTTAAAAGAACATAGAAATACAAGTAAATATATTCTTGCCAGGAATTTCCTTTTCAAATCAAACTCCATTTTCAGACCTGTGAACATTAGTATACAGGAAAGCCTCCTGCATCTGAACTAACCTCAATTCACTAGAATGCTTCTAAACTCACCTTTTATTAGGAAGTAGCACTAGGAGAATGGTTAAATAAACTCTGACATTTCCATATAATGGAATTATGTAACCATTTCATAATATGATGCTTATGGTTTCTGGTTTGAAATCATACCAGGCTCTCTTACTCTTATCTAAATTATCTAAAAAGATTCAAGAAAACAGGGGGAGTCTAAAACTCAAAAGACTATAAATTGGAACTTGATAGTGATTCTGTTGCCAAAATCTGGGATAAATGTACTAACTGTGAAGAAAATAGAAGTAGGTTAAAAACCTTAACCATGGGCTACTTATGCTCTGGTGCTGGTTAGCTTGTTTATCTGAAAGTAAGTTAACAGATCCTTCATGTCCATTTTCATAACCCATGAAGAGACACATATACACCCTCACTTGGGGCTGAATCAGTAATTGAATGAAGCACATTTGCTGAGAATGATGGCATACTCAGTTTTAGATAAGTTGAGTTTAACATCCTGAGTTGAGATGTCCAGTAGCCAGTTGCCTATATGGAGAACCTTTCAGTCTAGAGAGAAACCTGAGATTTCTCTGCATACAAAAGGTAATTAAAATAATGGGAAAGGATGAACTTGTCCAGAGAGAGCAGAAAAGGAAGAGATCCTAGAGCAGAATCACAAAGCAGAGGAAGGACTCACAAAAGAGACTGAGAATGGTGACTGGAGGGCACAGACTAGCAGTTGGGGTCAGGGAGGATGTTCAGAAAGAGAGAAAACTATCCATAGGTCAAGTGCTGTGCGAATTCAAGTCAGATACAAACTACAAATATTCATTGGGTTTATTGATGAGAAGAGGATTATTAATGGCCTCAGACAGTTTCAGCGGGCTTATGGGGACTGAAGCCACGTAACTGCGGTTTAAGTAGAAAGTGGGAGGTGTAGAAATATAAACACACAGGAAAGACAACTCTTTCCAGAAGTTGCAATGAATGATCCTTATGTATCAATCTCTTTCACAGTTTAAAATGTCATAAGAATATATCCTTCGAATTTTGAGGTCAAAGGATATGCATATTTTAAAAACTTTTGATGGAGAATGCCAAATTTTTCTCCCTGATATTAACTTAAATGTCTTTATGGATTTCAGAGAGAGGAAAGGAGAGGGAGAGCGAGAGATAAAATCATCAATGATGAGAGAGTCATTGATCGGATGCCTCCTGCAGGCCCCCTACTGGAGATTCGAGCCCACAACCTGGGCATGTGCCCTGACAAGGAATCGAGCCTCAATCTCCTGGATCATAAGTCGATGCTCATCCTCCGAGCCATACCAACTGGGCCCTGCTATTAACTTTTAAAACAGTTTCCAAGTAAATCTTGAACTCATTAATTCAGCTCAATCTCCTTCACTTGTTACATCTATCTCAAAACCTCACTTCTGTACCACACTCAGGAAGGTTGACTTTCAGGCTTTGCAAGAGCATGAATCATTGAAAAAAGTGTTGAGGTACTTCATTCATTCCTTCAACAAATATTTATTGAGTACCTAATAGGTTCCAGAAGGTGAGATGATATTTTTATGAAACAAAGAACTGTTTCTAGTAGATCAGGAAAATACTTAACCTATAATTATACATATAAGTATAATATTACAAGTGTGTTAAGCATTATTAACAAAAATACTACAACAGAGGAGTGCAATTTTGTCTAGGGGTCAGGGAACAGTCTATGAAAATGAAAGAAGTGTAGAAGTTGGCCAGGGTGCTGGATTATTTGTAGTCAACTCAATCTAATCATCCCCTCTTCTACTGTAACCTCCCCATATAGCAGAAGAAATGGGAACTACATTTCCTAGAATTCTCTTTCCTTGGTGGTTCCAGTTAAGTCTGACAATGAGGGGAAGGCAGCAAAGAAGCGAAGGAGAAGAAAGTGGTGTTCTCCAGAGGCAGTTACAAAGATTCGTGGCCAGACGGCAGAGAGGAGGTTGGTACCAGGTTTGGAGTGAGCTCTTCTAAATTATTTGCTTTAGTGCTATAGGCAGATGCAAGGATTACGGGCAACTTCCTAGAGGTTAGTGCCAAAGGCTGAGCTCAGTGAGACTGAGTTCAGCCCTCCCAAGGGTGTATAAGTCCCTAAGACCTTGTAGAGGCGGAAATGTGTTTCAGAAAGAAAAAGTCCTGAAGTGGGAAGAACCACTGTGACTGAAGCACAATGAGGAACAGAGAGAAGGGTGGAGAGGAGATTGGCCAAGGGAGTCAGATTATTCAGGGAGTAATGGACCCCTCAGTACCCTGTTTAGTACCTATGGAAGTAACTTGAACCACAGTAAAAAATTTGTGAAAACATTTTAAATATTTAAGAGAGCTTCTTTTTAGCCAGAAAATCTTATCAACCGGAAAACCCCATTATCCAAACATTGGCTTTGTGATGAATGCTTTACTACCGAATTCATAGTTGGTGTTGACTATTGAATAATTTTAATATTTTGGAGATCACATGAAGGGGCCCTACACACATTTAATAACTCCTTAAAGATTTTTTACTACTTCTCTCAGTACATGCTCAGCCTTCCTCTCTTTAATCAACCCACTGACAAATATTTATTGAGCAGCTTCTTTGCACAAAGCACTAGTTAGACACTGTGGGATTACATCTGATAGAGGATAAGGGGGAAAATCATTAGACAGTTGAACACCAGCATAACAAAGTGTTCAGTTCATATGTCTAGTTTAAAGAATGCCTCTTTCAATAGATTATATGTCCATTAAATTTGTATGAATAGCAGTGAGCAATTGTAAGGTGATTGCCACAGGCTCGATCCCCAGGCAGGAACGTCCTGCTCTCCCTTTGTTTCTGGGACTCTTCTTCCAGATACAACCCAGTTGTCACTCCTGGAATCTTCCCAGGCTCCCCAGGCCACCGTGTCTTTCTCCTCTATGCGGCACTCAGAAAGCCATTTGTACTCACTTCTGCTACCACACCAGGCACATGTTCTTACAAATGCCTGTTTACCATACACATTTCTATACAGTTGGAACAGAATGCTAATCCCCATTGTGTCATCAATGCTTACAATGTGCCTAACAGACACTTAATAAAAATTTTCATTAATGAATTAATTTGGTGAAAAATCATTGACTCACTTGGCAAGAATACAGGGTGCCCCCCTCCAAAATGCATACACACTGTAACAACCGATAGCTCAATTTTGAAAATGAAATGTATTTTAATAAACACTGCCTTTATAATTATTCAAAGTGTGTGTATACTTTTGGGGGAGACACCCTGTGTATTGCCTTCCAAGGATAATGTTCCTTTAGGGAGCACTATGGACTTCCCGTCCCAGAGAGACTCATTTAGTTTCCTTTCTCCTGAGGATTCTGGCGTTTTCTGTTTCAGTCAGCTCTCCCGAATTATTTTTGTTGCTTTGCTTATTGACTGCCATCTTGTATTTCTGGCCCATGATGTGACAGCAACTAGAATCTATGAGCAGAAAATCGATAATGCAAGGCCTTCAGACAGTTCACCGACGCTCTCGAAGAAACTGCCTCCCCGGTCTCAGAGGCAGTCACTGATCAGAAAATGTAAAACTAGCGAGCCTTGAACAGAAACAGTGTAGTCAGCCTCACGGTTTCTTTGCATGAGAGGGTTTTCGTATTGGTTTCCTGTGTTTAAATTCTATGATGTTTCTCAAACCCTGGAGGGGGGTGAAAAAACACACAAAAAAACCAAAACGGGTGGATGGGAAAGCAAGAGAGAGGGACGGGAGCACTGCGTGAAAACTGTGACGTGTGCAGATTTGTACTTGTTTTCTCACTGCCACGCTATGTCCTTAAGCTTTAGGGATCCTAAATGTAAATTTGTTCTTTAACATAACATTTCCCCTTTCAAATATAAGTGACACTCGAGTAGACATGAAAGATTCGAGACTTATTGCTTGCCAAGTTAGCATTTTACTGCGAATGTAGTCAGCCACCCTTTCCCGCCTAGTTTTACGGTCGTCTAATTGCAGCCCGGAGGCCGGGGTGGTCCTTCGCTACTTCAACTGGAATGTAGCTTCCAGCGAGTTCTCCCCACCAGGACCTCCCAGGGAGCTATTGATTATTAAGGTAATGCACTTTTACTGTAGGATCTTTAGCATGGACAAATGTAAAAATGAGCGGCTTGCAATTGGTGGATTAAAAAAAAGAAAAAAGGGGATAGAGCCTTTCCTAAGAAAGAGTCCTCTATGCTATTTAGGTTACTGTTCATTTAAAGCATGCCCGAGCGCAGCAGTTTACCCGTCAAACGATTACATGCATGGCATTTCATCATTATATATTCTATTCTCTAAAGGAAGACAATTTGAAGTAGAATAAGCTGGCAATTTATACCTAAGGAAGAAAGAGAAGGAAGGAAGGAAGGAAGGAAGGAAGGAAGGAAGGAAGGAAGGAAGGAAGGAAGGAAGGAAGGAAGGAAGGGAGGGAGGGAGGGAGGGAGGGAGGGAGGGAGGGAGGGAGGGAGGGAGGGAGGGAGGGAGGGAGGGAGGGAGGAAGGAAGGAAGGAAGGAAGGAAGGAAGGAAGGAAGGAAGGAAGGAAGGAAGGAAGGAAGGAAGGAAGGAAGGAAGGAAGGAAGGTCAAATTTAACAACTGTTTTTAAGTAAAGAAAATACAAATATGGTCCTGTTCTAGGCAAAAAACAGGTGATAACCTTCATATTAATGAGACATTCTGATTATGGGCATCTAATCTAGACAGAAGGAAACAAAAGAGAAAGAGAGCTGAAGCTGCTTCATCATTTTGATGGAAAAATATGACTAGGTTATAACAGAACAATCCTTTGTGGCGATCCTCCATGGAAGCCCACACAGAAGATAAATACCTGCAAATGGCGTGCAGGACATGGAGTCTGTTAGGTAAATTGTCTGTAGGTGAGGCTTCAGTGGCAGAGGTTCCTCTCTCTCTGAAAACAGAAGACACTTCCATTTGTGGAGCTGCTCTTCAGGTTCGATGCCCACCATTAAAGTTCCTGGAGCAGAGAAGGTGGGAAAGGACCAGTAGGTGAGGAAAGAGGAAAATAGGATGCATTGGGTGGGCACCTCCCAAATCTGAGCTTGAGTGCCCAGACTAACACCTTATTTCAAGTGAATGCAGGAACCAGAAGCTGATAAATTCACTTGACTCTTGCAGAGGAAACAAAATCATCGATCACCCTTTTAACTGCAAAATCTATTGAAAATAGACCCAACAGTAGGTCTCAGAGGTGCTCATGATGAGTTTTTGAGAATTCAGGAATCCTGCTGTCTTCGCATGCCTGAAAAAGATGAAGTGCTCTTTGCTTGTGAGTTTCATAATGTATTATCTGAAAGCATGCTGAAAATACAAAATCCTATCCATATGTTAGAGAGTATCATTTCATTGTTATATTTTCTTTCTTGATGAAAGTAGTACCAATTTGCAAAGTTAAGTGAAAAAGCTAAATCTAACCCTCGGAGGCTGGCTGCCTTTCACTTAATGATTTGGGTGGAGGCATTTGAATCCTAAGTGGTCCAAAGAGGGCCAATTATCATTTGATAAGTATCATAAGCATTAGTATTATTCATCAGCCAGGTTCATCTGCAGATCTTAAAATACATTTGCCAAATAAGTACCATTAACCAGGCCCCTCTAGATGAGATCTCAAGAGGAGATCTCAAGGCATAAAGAGATTAAGAGACTCAGCTTCAGATGTAGAATATGGTGAGGGTCAAGATTGCATCAAACAAAGCCACTGACCTACCAGCTAGACCCTGCTTTGTCTCAGAAACCCAAGAGACCCTTGAAAGTAAAGAAGGTGTTAATAGCCATTAATTAACTTAAGGGTGGGCCCTAGTTTAATGGGAAGGTGCTGACTTTTTTATTAGCAGAAGGAATGTTTTTAATTGGATTTGATAATAACACCCTCTGAGCCGTATAAACACCGGAACAGTTCTTAGACTATAAATTTGAAATTCCAGACTTGAGTTGCCAAGAAGAAAGGACAATAATGTTACTCTCATCCCTGAAGGGAGAGGCTAGGCTAAAAGGGTATCCTGGAGGGCTTGGAGTTGAAGAAGGTAAGAGTTCAGGAGGGACTTGGGTTGGGGGTAATTTGTTTGAGACCAAGTGGGGTCATCACCAGCACCCTCCCCTTCCCCCACACTAAGAGTTAGACTCACATTTCTTCTGATGAGTTGCAAATACTTTGCAAAGCTTTTTTTCTTTTAGGATAAGTTTCCTGTCTCATTAAAAAAAGAAAAAAATTCCGCACAAACTTAGCTCTCTTTTAAGCAAACTGTTGTCTGTATGCTGTAATTAAGTTTCATTTTTTTTGCATTGACTCCACCGGATGGAGGGTGCCATAAATCATACGAACAAATGTTCAAACTAAAAACCTCTCTGTGAGCCCCATAATTTAAGTGAATTCATTCTCTGTTCATCTCTTGGAGACATGATCTCATAGCATCTGTTCTGGACAAAGATATCTGTCCTCACTACCTGGGAAAGAGCAGCGAGCTTATCCCAGATTACTTTGGATGGGCTTTTCCTCATTCATTCATTCAAATATATAGTTTTCATATTTACAGAAGGGGGGTGTGTGTGTCTGGTGAGAAAAATTCAAAAGACAACAACAATGTGGGTTGTTTATTGTTTTCCTGAGAAATCTTTCTTTTGTTCATGTGTCTGGAAACTCCCTTAGTTGGCGATGCATAAACAAATTGCTCTGCCCTTCTCTGGGCTGCATTTATAACCAGCAGTATAGGAAGTTTGGGCTATGGCTTTAAGGGGGAGGGGGGTTCTCCTTTGTCATTTTGATGTTGCAGGGCAGACTTTCATGAGAACAGGAACAAGATATGTGTCCTTGTGGGAGAGGAGATTTGTTGGATGGCTTTGTTGTGCTCTATTTTGATTAGTTTGTCTACTGAGCACTATCTTAAGATAAAAAATAGACTGCACATTGTTGCAGCTTGAGTTGTCAAAAAGAGCAGAGGCTGTTTAGTCTTAGTTACACACACTTTAAATACCACCAAGTGTGACATCGCACAATGCAGCTGCTTCTACCCACCACTTGCCAAGGTCCACTTGATGTCATTGGTCAGCACACTCTTATAGTTATTTATATTCTTAATTAATGTAAACTGAAAGAAGTTAACACACTCCGGTGGACTAGAGGCCCCGCTACTCCTTAGAACCTAGACTGAGGGAGGTCTCTTTTGACCTAGAGTTTAGGGATGTTGACAACAACATTTTAGCAAGTACAAAAAAGGTATGGAGATCAAATCTTCATCTGAAAGGACTAGTTAGTAGATTGAAATACTGAATCAGGATCATCAAAGAATTTGAGAGGCTGGAATATTGGGCTTATTCACAAAATGGATTTTAACAGGGATAAACGTGAAGTCCTTCACTTATGCTCACTAGACCAGCTGCATAAATACAGAATGAAGGAGGCTGGTTTCATAATAATTATGCATGTGTTTAAAAAGATGTAAGCTTTTTAGCTGACAGCAAGCTCAACATGAATCAATCATATAAGATGTAGCTGAAAAATGTTCTTTAACAATTTGAGGTGACAAGTCTGGAAGTGTAGGATCCAGATCAAGGGAATGATGTGTCTGCATGCTGTACTGTTTATACTTTAAGAAAGACATTAACCAACTGGATCTCATCAGAGAAGTCAGCTGAATGCAAGGGACTTTAAAACCATTTCCTGTAAGTAACAGCTGAAGAAACATGAAATATTACCGTGATGAGGAAAAGGCTTGAAGAATCCATGATTGCTTTTTTCAAATATTTTAAAAGCTCCCCTATGGAAGAAGGACCATTTTGTTATCTACTGACCTAGAAAGAAAATTATACTCAGTCTATATGATCTTTGTAAAAGTTTATACAGAGCTCTTTATTTGTACTTACTTAACTAACAAGTCAGTATGGAAATCCATAATAATTTGTTTCATTTCAAGATGATCCCTTCATTGCTCGATTCAAAAAATACTATAAATACATTATCTTGCTTCCTGTTTGCAGGGCAAGCATGAAGAGTGGGACATAACTGACCCAGAGTGCTGCATGTATAGAGTCAGGTAAGGTTTTGAAGGCAGTGTCTGAAGGGTCTGAATGCAACTCTCTCAGATTGAATTTTATTTTGTAGGTAATGCAAACAACTAAGGACAAAGAAGAGGTCTATCATGATAGCCCAGAAGCAGAAAGGACTTTATTAGACCATATGGGTGGAGAATGTCAGCTTAGGACACCCAAGGGCTGATGTGGGAGTCATTTCCAGGCCAATTCAACCAAGACTCTCAGTCTGCAATGAATCTACTATTAGGTGGACACACGGCTAGGGACTGAAGAAGCAGTCCACAAAATGAGATGGCTATGTCTCCGTAACTTCCAAATCTGTTTTTATAATTAAATTACCTGGGCATGGATTTACCTGTTTTTGACTTATTATTTGGGCATGATGTTGCCATAGCATATACCAATGAGAGTGGACTAACACTATTTCCAACACTCTGGCTGCACCTTGACCTTTGACTTGCAAGTAAAATGTATTCACTTGGCATATTTTCTCCCTCTATTAAGGTGAGAACAATTCACATGTCTACCACCAGTTTCTCTGCAGGAGTGAAAAACAAAATCAATAATAGGTGGATTAAGGTAAGGGATCCCTTTTGCTCTTTTTTCTTTCCAGACTTAATGAATGAGAAGGACCCTCTTATCCATCCATGTATTTTAATCATCAGTGCTCTGTTTTTTATGCTGTACTTCACCCTAAAGCTGCTCTGGGGTGGGGGTGGGGAAAATTTAAGACATTTATAACAGATACTTACACAACATAGGTTAATATGACTACAATTGCTACTATTTTTATGATTCTTGATCCTATGGTAATCCAGGAGGTAGCTAATCACTCCCTTGGTGAAAACTGTTTACCCATAAACCCTTTCATGAAGGCTGAGTAGCAATTAAGGTAATGGTTCTGGTGTAGGTAAATGACTTCGTTAAGGGCTCGGCCTAAATGGTACCCTGATGACCTGAGAATGTTAGTAAGCAGCAGTTTACTCACGTTGAGTATTTTATGCACCATAGATCAAGCCCTCTATCATTATGTTGTTTGCTTCCATCCTTCACAGAGTGACATGGGAACACTGGGTTGGAGTTGGGATAGTGTGTGCATGCATGTGTGCCCAGAGAATTTTAACCGCTGTCTTGAAGCCTGCACATCTTGAACTGCAAGTTCACTTACTTGGGTGACAGTCATCTTCCTCCTCAGGAATTAGTGGCATTAATCTTGGCATAACCACACTCAAATCCTGTAATCACTCATCCACTGATTTGTTTCAGCCAATGTCATAAATCCACCTAAATCTTTTACCTGTGAAGAGAAAGAGCAAACTCTGGAAAGAATTATTCACTTGACTAACCTGCTGGTGCTATCATAAAACGCTACCCAATTATTACTAGCACTACAACCATTAATGGGTCTCCATTATGGGACTTCTGATCCTTTACTCTGTGTGTGGTAGGCCCTTTGAAGAGAACATGGCATACTCTAAGATGATAAGATGTTATCATTCAGTGCCAACAAAGTGGCCACTGCTGCACAGAGTCCTGCCTGAAAGACCTTTGCTTCAGGTTGCAGAACACTGGCCAGCACCAAGTCTGAGCCAGAATTTGCTTACTAGAGTGCACAGTTAGTCTTCTTGATAAAGGGCTGACTGGGCCATCCCATAGCCTTGCACCAATCAAGAAAGAGGGAGCATATTTGTTGGTTTGTTTGGTTGGCTTGGAAATGTTATCTCAATATTTTTTTAAATCTCTGAGTAGCAGCTGTAAAAAAAAAAAAAGGAAAGAAAGAAAGAAAAGAAATAAGGAGAATGCTGAGAATGAAGAACTACCTTGTTGTTCATGTAGGTATTGCTATAAATGTAAAAGGGCCAGGATATATTAAACAATAGAATGTTAAACAATAGAACATGGGCCCGCCAGAAATTAATAACTAAATAAACCATAGTCTATGTGATGATACAACCCAAATAACCATACAACCGACTGAGTCTAAAACATAAGCAAGTTTTTAATGTCACCATTGCCACCTCTAGGTCGACAGTACAGGTTATAGTGTTCTGTTCACCACTGCACACAGGGGAGAGTTTAGCCTGTAGCAGAGGGTAGGTGAGAAGAGGATCTGAGTTGACCTCAGCTCATCAGAGGGAGGACAGCAATTCTGTCCATGGGTTCTAGCTGGTGTAACAACAATGGCATGGACCACTGCGTGTGTGAGTTCATGTGCTCGCGCCCTCTTGTACATGTGTATGCACATGTACATTTCGTCAGTCTTCCCAGAGCAATGGCCAGTGGACTGTCTGTGTTGTAGGGCTGGCTGAGTATAGGCATAGCTCTTATTAAAGTCATGGTAATGGCAGAGCCATCATGCCAGGAGCATGCATGTATGAGCTGCCCACCCATTCTCGTAATCTGTCACTGAAACCAATGCCACTCTTACAATTCAAATATGGCATTTTCTCTAACGTCATACTCTGACACCGACAAATTGTTTCATCTTCCTCATGACCTAAGACTTAAAGGCTTCAACTGATTTAGGAAACAATCTGGTGACTAAAGAAATTTTCTCAAGAACCCCATCAGCAAAACTTTACAATGACATAATTTTTCAAAGAGCCAACGAATTTCAATGAGAAAAGAATACACTTTCAATTGATTCAGGTTTTGTTTAATATCACTCTTTAGGCATCAAAATAGGAATGACCAACCAAAACCATGTCAAAACCAGAAGAAAGAAGAAAGAAACAACACAGATTCCAGAAGCCGCTGTTTCTGGTCCAGATGGCATACTTTGAGTCTGAGAATCCATTAATAGATTGGCTGCGTCGATTTTGTGTTCTGTTTCATTTTCAATACTCCACACAGGTGGCTTGATTTGTCTGTTCATAAAGGGATTACAACCTCGGGGTCAGAAAAGGACTCAGCCCTCAGTGCATCCCCGGGGCCACATGCCTGGCAGCTTCTAGAACTAGAGAGCAACCAGTCAGAGATTCAGGGAAATTTGAGATTTCAGGGGCCAAGGTAAGAGGGAAAGAGAGGCCCTGCCTCCTCCTCTGGCCCTGCCTGCCGCCTGCTGGATTAGGCACGCTCAGCATGTAGCCCAACTGGCCTTTCCTATTTTCTATGACTGCTGCTTCTTAATCTTCCCTTTGGAGGACCTAATCTTCACTTAACCACTAGTTAAGGACTGGAAAATAGTGGCAAACAAAGCACAGAGCACCTGGTACAGTTCAGGGCTACCTTTCTGGCAGGAAAAAGTCCACATACAGAAAAGAATGAACAAATAAGCCAACATTTATATTATGTGTATATATATTTTCCTTTGGAAAACTTAGAATTAGAAAGCAGGAAGACATTTTTACTTTGGGAGTCGGGAAGGAAAAAGCAGGCTCAGCAATGCCGTCTGGCTAGTATCAGTTGTGCTGCGGGGAAAGTGTTGGCGAAGTGGTTCCTGAACGGCTCACTTCACGGGACCCACACGCTCAGGTAACAGCTGATGCCCTGCCACCCAGCTCCGGAGCTAGAACGTGGCAGGAAGCAGATGGTGTCACATTTCCTGGGTCTCACTGTCCAGTGGAGCTCAGCGCCTGCCAAGCACAAAATGAAATGCAGAGCGCTGCACACATGGCAGGCCGGGGTGGCGACCGTGGCGGCAACAGCAAGTTCAGGAGAAAGCGGAGCCTCGGAGGCACAGGTGCATTCCGACCGAAGACGGGAGGGCTCAGGGTGCAACTGGCAGCAGGGGGTCACTCTCTCTGTTCATCCGTTTAACAGACAGAGCAGAATGGTTTGCAAGTCAGATGCTGAGAGAAGCAGCAGAAATTCAGTCACAGCAAAAAGAAGATAAACAGCCGGGTGAACTCTTGAGTGGCCAGATGGACAGTCAGGTCACAGGTCATCAAATCAGTCACACAATGCCACATAAAGCAGCAGGCTGGCACTAACAGGGAAGACCACCTGGCAGGCTGGCGGACAGTCATGCAAGGCACAGCACAACTACCTAAGAAGAGGCTGAGGGGCGGGGGGAGGGCCTCTTTTTCTTCAAACTCTATTGGCCTGGCCTGCATTATCATTGCTTCTTTGGATTAAGTAAATGTCTGCAAAGAGAAAATCTGTAGCCCTCCTGAGATACATCATGAGCATTCGTGAGCAGCAGTTTCTAGGTATATTATGTGTGTCTTTGCTCATTAGCACCCTGGAAACAGATTGTCAGTGAGGCATCCCCACCTATGAGCAAGGTTCTGGGGCCATAGATGGCTGTGGGGAAAGGGAAAGGAAGAAAGCTTGTAGAGCCGTAAGCAGCAAAATGGAAAGGAAGCCTAGAGGTGCACAGGACAAGAAAAAGTTCCTTAGAGAAAGATCAAGGAGAACTTGGGGACAAACCTCACCAGCTGGAGGCTCCAAGGCAGAGAAGAAACATTTGAACTTCAGAGTCAGTCAAATCAGGTTTTCAGCTTTCCCAGATTCGCAGCCTTGGACAAGGACTCCACCTTTCTGGGTCTGGGTGTTCCCATATCTAAAATGAGAAGGGTCTCTACTGTGAGAAGTTGTGAGTATGACCTGGACCTATGGGTGCGAGGTGTCTAGAGAATGGCAGCAATTATTTCTTGAAATTTAGCTTAAGGAGAGCCCTAACCTACAGAACTAGCTAGTTCAAGACACTTGTTGATGCAAATACTAAGTCAACCGTAGTCACTTAAGCAGAATGAGAAAGAATGGATAAACTCATTTATTAGGAAGTCTAGGGGCACAGTAGGCTTCAGGAGGATCTTAATGATATCATGAGGGCTGTCTCCCTTTCTTCAATTCTTAGCTCTGCTTCTCTTTAAGTGTCAATATATTTCAGTCCCAAAGTGGTTGGTTTCTTTCATTGTGACCAAGGAATAAGGTGACAAGAACCCTTGGCTTTTATTGTCCTTGTCACACAGCACACGGGCCATTTCTGACCAGTGCATCTTTACCATGCAGACCACCTTGCTGTTCTAGACCCAGGGAAGAGTTTGGGCATGCACAGGTCCTGCAAGCTGTGGTCTTTCTCTACTACTCCCTCCTTGACTTTCTCTTTAGCCATGTTCAGAATGTCAGGGAACTGCTGATGACGGAGTCTTGCCCCAAACCTGTGCCATGGAGTGCAAGTCCTAACACCTTACCTGATTTGTGTAAGACCCACCTTGGACCATGCTCCAGAGGAGCTGTGTTATTGCTCACTGATAGCCACAGAAAGCTCCATACCTTTCCATTCCAGAACACAGCATATCTCATCTAGTAGTTTTCTGTCTTTCTCATTTCCCCAACATGCTCCACTTTCTTTTTTCTGCCCCAAGATTCCCAGATTCTGTGCTCACTGTTCCCTTTCTCTCTCCCCTACTTCTGTTACTAAATCCTCATGAAAGGATCCTCTCTTCTCCCACAGTGTGGTAATTACGACAGTAAGTACTCATAGCCTCATGTGACAAATGTCTACTGCCTTGAAAACTTAAGCATCCAAGTCATCTGAGCCTTGCTTTCTGTGGTGATAACATTAGATTGTCATGTCACTTGTATGCAAAAGACCATCCACTCATAACTTCAAAAAAAAATTAGAGGAAACACTGACCCCACTCTTTCAAAACTCTCCTCCTCCATGAGCCCTCAGGGCAATGAAGGAGCTAACAAAGCAATATTTAGACATATACAGAAAAAGTGGGACTACTGGCAAGATGGGGCAATTTGTTCAAACTCTAGTTTGCTCTTTTCCCCCCCTTTTAAGCTTGCAGTAAGCAGAGCAGAGGCATAAGAGGAATTAATGTTTAACAAGTTGAATAACTAATTGTCTGCTAATGAGTCCCCCCTTAGGCTCTCACTGAAGTGGGTGTCATCTATAAATGCAGTGTTTTGTGGAGGTTTGAAAGCCTCTAATGGCACATCATAAATATTCTTTGAGAAATTAGAAGACAAAGTAAGACTGATCTCCTTTTGGCTCCTCCAGGACTCTTCAATCGTTAGGTTCTCAAGACTTACAGGGCCTTCCTGAATAATAGCTAGATCCAGGTCTTAGACTATCCACAGACTCTCAGTGTTGTTAAGGAAATGAACACCCACTCCAGCTTTAGTCCCAGATATACACCACCTGAGAGCACAAGTAGAAGAAGAACTCTCATGATATAATAGAAAGAACACTGGATTGTGAGAGAACATCAGTTTCTTAGTTTCTACTTTGCCACCAAGAGTTGGGAGAACTTGGGCAAATCACACCTCCTCCCTGATGCGTAGCTTTCTCATCCACATAATTAAGAGGTTGGAAGAAATCATGGCATTGATTAGTTAATTTTGTAGTGGTGGAAATGGACAAGTGTGTCAACATTAGAGTGCAACAGAGGTTTACACAAGGTGCTGTGTCAGCCCAAACTGTAGCTAATAACGAGAATAGCTACGAGCTACTGGGACAAAGTACCATGTCTTTGTAATGTCTATTCCCAATACACACGACTCAGCACATAGCATATGCTTATAAATATGGATTGGATAGATGGATGGATGGATGGATGGATGGATGGATGGATGGATGGATGGATGGATGGATAGATGGATGGATGGATGTAAGTGACTAAGGAATAATAACCAGATAATTGTGATGAAGCAATATGCTGGCCAGAGAGAAACTGAGAGTAAAGCCTGCATTTTCTCAGAATCAAGTGTAACCCACATAGGTCTTTGAAGCACTTCTAAAGTTCCTACTGAAACCAGTGGGAGTGAATTGTGTGCATAAATGGTAAACTGTTGCCCATAGTAAATTGAATAATATGATGAACCTTACAATGAAAGGCTTCTTATAAATATTTCCATGCTATATTAACTATAGAAACAGGTTCATATTTATTCTTCTGCCTCACGGCTATAGTCCTCTCTAAAATTTTTGAAAGCATAAGATGAATATATTCAAAGTCATCCATCCTATCAAATACAATGTGACTTTGAATGAAGTTCACTTAAACATTCTCTTTATATAATTCACTTATAAATAAATACCAGTTTATTAGGTAAGTTCTGAAAAGAGCACTGGGCTTTGAGTCAAGGTACTCAACCCAACACTCATTCATTTATTTTATCATTTATTAATTTTTTCAACAAACAATAATGGAGCCCCTATTGTGTGTTGGGCACTGTGTTGGAAAAGTTTGGGTGGAGAGGAGAGAAATCAATGGTGACACAACACATGCATCCTGTACCCATTTAGCTCACAGTACACTTGTATCCCCCTCCCACCTTTTCTATCCCCAGATTTTCCCAGAGAGATGGAAAGTAGAGAGAAATGTGATTAGTCACCTCAATTCTCTTTCTTTCCTTCTGAGAGGCATTTCCCTCACCTGTGCTTTTTAAAGACGTGAATGCACATACAGAGCTAGGCTTTTTCCAGATCTGTTCTAGTCTCCTTTTCCTTCCTCCCTTCCCCTCCCATAGTGAGGGGAGTTTGTGCACCTTAACTATGCAGCCTCCAGGCAGACACTAGCTCAGCACCATGCTGAGTGAGTTAACATTCCTGGGCATTGCTACCCTCCCACTTCTTGCCCAACTACTTTTTTTCCAGGTGAATTGAACAAATTGGCTCTTAATGTGCAGTTTCCCTGAAATCATACCAGCTTGGGTCCCTATCCTGCCACACAGTATTGATGGTAGTAACTAGCTCGAAACACAAGCTTTATGGATCTTGAACCTAATGATGAGAAGGGCTACCCAATCCTGTGGAATTTACCAGAGACTCTGCTGTAACAAAAATAGAGCTGAAGTTAAGAATATCTTAATATACAAAAGCTCAGAGGATTTTCTTCTAAAGCTGTGCTGTTTACCCGCTTAATACCATTGGTGATTCAAAAATCAATGTAATACAAGCATTCACTAGAAACAGACCAAATGCACAACAGGATAGAAATCGGGTCTGTGACACCTTCACTAATAAGGGATGGCAGTGAACAAGCAATAAAACTGGCTTCAGGACTTTTAGACACTCTCACTCCTCATGTGCACAGCATTCCCTGTCTGGAGAGGGTGCTGCATTGTTAGCATGGGAGACCAAAGGACAATAAAGATCATTCTAAGGCATTCTTCCAGATGAGTAACCTAGAATAGCACTGCTCAGCTGAGAATTAAAACAGAGTTGGCAAGGTCTTCCAGGAACGTTTCGCCCAGGATTTTAATCACTGAAAACAGCCAGCAAGTGTAGCCTTAGGAATAGGAGAAAGTAATCATCCTTGGTGTGGGGTCCAAAATATCTACTCATTTGCTTATTACCCTCTCTGACCTTGCTCTTCTGTTTGAATTAGCAAGCATACACATTCAAAACCAAACACACCGGGACTCGATGGGCCTTTACACTGGCCAGTCTCTCAGCCCGCAACGCTTTTCTTCCAGAAATCCCATGGCCAGCTCCTTCTGTCTCAAAGTCTGGGTACTCCTGATAAAGAGTTGCCTCTGCTACTGTAACTCTGTTGTACTTGTCTTTTCTTCTCAACTAGTTGTCTATTATTTGTCTCCCCAACTAGGAGGTAAATTTCAGTAAGGCAGGTACTCTTTTTATAGTCTTCGGCACTACTTCCAGAGACCAGACAGTGGCTGGCACATGGTTGGTGTTTAATAAATATTTGTTGAATGAATGAATGAATGAATGAATGAATGAATGAGTGAATGAATGAATGAATGGAGTAGGCGTTTTAGCTTGAATTAGCCCATTGGTTCAATTTCCTCTGCAAAAAAAGCCACCAAAGTAGAAGTCAGGAGAAGTGCACAGACTAACTCTGCCATTAACTAGTTGTGCAATCCTGGCAAAGGGTGAAATTTTCTTAGTCTCAGTTTTCTTTGTAAAATAAAGCCAGTGATGTGGGGTTCTCACTCATCAGGCTTCCATGAGGAGAGATTTTTTTTCCAAATGCTCCTGATCTCCTGCACCACCCCTCACAGTGATGGCATTACTTGGGTGATTGATGAGATAGGCAGAAAAACTAGACATGGACAGATCAGCCCCTTCCCTTTCACTATGTTTAGGAATTGGCTGGATTGAGGAAAGTACATGTTCTTGTCTACTCTGAGCCATGCAGTAGTAACCTTTGTGATTAAATCCGTGCCTCTATTTGGGGAGAGGGAGGGTTGTAGTGGTCTGGTGTTGCCTGTGGCTGAAGGGTAGCAGAACCCTGACTTAGATTATTCATTATTAAGAAATAAGCAGGGAGAATCACACACTTAACATAAAAATAGTAAACCTAATTTTATTATTCATAAGCAGGTTTAGTCTTAATCGCAGAAAGAAATAAAAGCTACAATTTGAATGCCAAATTCTACAATACTTTTACATTCATCTTTCCATTTAAAGCTCAAAATAACCCTGTGAAGAAAACAGAGTAGGTTTTCTTTCTTTCTTTTCTTTCTTATATATGTTTTTATTGTATTTCCCACTTAAAGAGCAGGCATTGATGCTCAGAGCTGCTTAATGACTTGCCCAAGGCCACACAGCTAGAAAGCAGTGGAGTGCTCCTACTTGGTTATGTGCAGACCATGGAAAGTGCTCTTTTCGCGGCCCACCATCCAGTGATTCCCAGGGTCTCTTCAATTATGGAAAGTTTCTTTCCATGGCTCTCTCTGTAACCAAGGCTACTGGTTGACTTTTTTTTTTTTTTAAGCATTCACTGCTATGTCTCAATACAAATGAGCAATGATATGTTAAGAAAGTGAAAATCAATGCCACTGATTAAGAAACTGTCCTCTAATTTGCCTGCCTGACACTCAGCTTTAAAAGATGCATGAGTGAAAAATCTGTATCTAGTTTGATTGCTTATGAAGACAATCCTTTTAAATGTGGACATTTACTTGAAATGGTCAAGATAATAATAATGTTAATATTTACTACACTTTTACTCTGCTAAACATGTAAGTTTTCTTAATCTTCACAGTAGCTCTACATAAGATAAATAGTATTCTTATATCATTTTACCAATAAGAAAATAAAGGCACAGAGAAGTAAGTTACTTATCTTAAGTCATATTAACTACTAACATTTGTCACTGACTCAAGGAGAGAGCTAGTCAGCCAAGACACTTCCCATCTCTTTCCCAAAAGTGTCTTATAACTAGTGCTTCTCAAATCTCTCTAAAGTCCTAGCAAAAGGAAAAGTTCATTCCTATCAGAATTCAAATGCATGGGTGTTTTGTTTCCTTTTCATAACTTTGAAAATTGGTGAAAGTCATACCAATCCCCTTCCCTGTGTGTACAAGTTGTGCTGGTTGAGAGCCTTCTCTGATCTCACTCCGGCCTTCAATGATCCTCTCACCTTTGAAAGCCCCGTTCCTGCCCTGTGGCTCCGCTTCCCAGCTCTCAGGCCTCATGCTGTACTGCAGTCATTGGCATAACTCCTCCACAACTCTGTAAACTTCTTGAAAGAGATCAGGCCTTTTTATCTTTTTACTCCAATGCCTCTCTTTGTACACTTACAAAAAAAAGGAAGAATTAAATTCCAAATCAAAAGATGGATATACAACCTCAGTAACAACGACCTCAGTTTAAGGTTTTAAAACTAATTCTATAATCAAGTTCCTTTAATGGCAAGACAGGCTAAATGTGCCCATACAATCATTAAATGAATTTGAGTTGAAGAACTTGATAACTTACCAAGGGCAAATGACAAACAAGAAAAAAGTTAAGGATTTTATCAAAAAAATTCTACCAATACTTTCAGCTTTTTGATAATTATCTAGAGAGGAAACAAAGAAAATCAGGGACTCCTCTACTAATCAGAAAATTTTAAGTATTTCTTTTCAATGTTAATTGAAGTTTGGTTTTTTTTATTCCCCAGCTAGTGCTTTAAATAAAGCAAACAGTGTGGGAATGTATAAAAATTTCCATTGCTTTTTAAATTAAGAACCAAAGATATGCCTTTATAGTCAGTAAAAAATATGCATAGTGGGAGAGGAAGGAAGAAAGAAAAAAGCTAGGAAAGGGGAAAAAAGGAATTGAGCAGGAACTAGAAAATAGGAAGAGAAAAGGCAATGTATAGGGATTACTGAGAAGTCAGCACCAGAACAAGGGATGGAACAAGGAGAGAAAATTCGACATTTCTTAACCCCTTAATAATCCCCACTCTCAGAAGCCCCCTCCATAGAATTTGAAATTCAGG
The DNA here is from genome assembly GCF_054644295.1 of Miniopterus natalensis. Taxonomy (NCBI): domain Eukaryota; kingdom Metazoa; phylum Chordata; class Mammalia; order Chiroptera; family Miniopteridae; genus Miniopterus; species Miniopterus natalensis. Next base: position 52,232,018 of record NC_142089.1, read on the forward strand.
AACCATATACAATTTCACCTACTATCTGACTTGATAGCATTTCTCCTCTCCTCAGATAAGACATATCCTATTCTTTCCAATTTTCTGAACTCTTCAACCCCCAACCCCTCTATCTATCTATATCATCTCTATCTCTATCTCTATCTCTATCTCTGTCATTATCATCTCAATTTCTATCTCTATGTTGCTCATGCTCTATCAAGAAGACATATATTTAATATTTTTTTTATAAAACAGGAACCCTAGTTGTACTCTAAGAACTTTTTTTAAAAAATAGCTGCTTAACTCCATTTCTTTATAAGAAAGAAAATATGGCCAGAAGTCCCTGTATTTTAGAAAATGTTTCCAACTTCAGATCAAATTTAGTCAGAGACTAGCTTTGGTCTCTTGGATAGAGGGCTACAGCTCTGAAATGAATGAAAGGAACAGGAATGTGTGCCTCGGCATGTGCTACAGTGTGTTTGGTTGGAGGGCCAAGACCCCCTACATAATTTGTGGCACCTAAAACAAAATGAAAATGCAAGGCCCCTGGTTCATTAATTAATACAAATTTCAAGTTGGTGACAGCAGAATATTCAACCAAGTATGGGGTCTGTGTAAGGATCGTGTCCTGTATGACTGCACGTGACACGCTCAGGAAGCCAGTCTGTAGAGAGCTTTACCTGGGAGGGGCTGCTGGCAGTCACAGTGGAAAAATGCATGGGTAGCCAGTGTGGTCTGCTGCTGAGTGACTGTCTCAAAGTGTAGACAAGTCACAAGTTGCCAGTGGTGATTGAGTCTAAGTGTTATAAGAGATAAAAGAGTGTAGACATGAAAGATGAAGAAAAGAAGAAGATTAACAATGTGACTTTACAGTTTGCCAGCAACATTCAGCCAGGAGTCATACCCAGAGACTACAGAGTGTCAATTCTAATTTAGCAGCATCTCTTTCTTTTTAAAAGGCACAGTTGCTGACCTACACTCAGAACAAGAACTTCCTTACATATTAGTAGGTATGCTCTATGAATGATGGTGTGATAGAGCCTTAGAAATTCAAAAGCAAAATAAAATGTGGATATAAAAAGTTTCTTTGGCTTTCAGTTAAGCATGATTCTTTTCTAGTTTAGCCTATTACTTGGTTGAGCAAAGAAAACAATATGCCTTACTTATAATGCCTGCCTGCCCTCCCTTAGAGGGACATTGTTAGGGTCACTTGCAATAAGGCATACACTAGGATCTGATAAACTCTAAGTTCTACCACAACTGGAGGCAATACTGTTCAATGGAGAAAATTCTGAAGCCAGAATACAAAGACTTGCACATACTACCAACCTGATGATCTACACATGACCTGTGACCTTGAAACCACTCTGATCCCCTCTGAGCCTCAGTTTCCTCTCTTGTAAAAGAGAGATAATAACTTTCTCTTTAACTCAAAGTAGCATAATGTGTATTGAGATTTTGTTAAACTGTTAAGTATTGGACGAATTTAAGGCATTAACATAAGAAGAAGTCAGCCCTGTCAAGGTCACCTCTGAAGCTAAAGAATTAAAGCTCAGAGCCATAAAACTCCAATCTCTCTGAGATTAACAATGGAAGATGCAGTTGTATTTCAATCCTATGTAAGAAAAGATCTATGCCCATGATTACAGAGGTAATGGCAACATAAATAAAGCATTTCCTTGGGTGTTTTTGTTTATCCCGTTTGATCCATATGGTCATCTACACTTTATCAACAGTAGTACACACAAAAGGGAAAGTAAACCATACACGGGAAAGCCAGCCAAGCAACTAGTGTTTTCTCCCACAGTGCCTCACATAGGGTAGAACTTGCCAAGCAGAACAGGAAATATTTTTCTGCTCCCTGGCAAATAAGCTGGGCTGCAATCCCCCAGAAGTGTTTTTAAATGCAATATTTACCCTCAAGGATGTTGTAAGACCTGTCAAAACCTCCCACCTTCCCACCACCAGCTCCCTCTTCACCGAATCTCTATTCAACCTTCCCTCTGTGCTCGCACTCAGTCACTAACAAGGAGCAGCTACAATACAGGCTGAGAACAAAATGGACCAGTGTGCAAGGGGCTAGAAATTTAATGGGAAGAACAAAGGAGCTGCAAATCAACCGGAGAGAAGTGATAGGTACTTATGGAACTGATTCCAGTTTCCCAAGAAGGGTCCACAATAAAGGAAGATTGGATTATCTGCTAATCTCTGCTTTCAGCCTCAGATAAGAAAGCAGAGAATTATTAACAGCCACCTAATTCACGGGATAAGAAACCAGGCCAACATTTGGTGGCAAAGTGATTGCTATAAATCCATGAGCGCATTTTTTTCCAAAGTGGAACCTGGATGTGTATCTGTCTTAAGAACATGGCTGAATTTGTGGATTTAGTTCTTGGCTATCACCTTTTGGAGAAATAAGACTACTGGTATCAGCCAAAAAGATCATATCAAGTGTAAGTTCTAAACTTTTTAGGTAACAAAATGATACCTACTGCCAGATCTGTGTTTGTTGCCTTGAGAATTCCAGGTCCACTGGCTGTGCGGGTCTCAGCACAGAGAGGTAGAGTTTAAATTTCAGAACTCACTGAAGAGAAAGCCCTGACGTTCCTTTGACAACCAACAAAGCCTGTCATTTGACAGCTGCCAGAGAAAATGAAAACTTACATTTGAAAATCTATTATCAGTAGGAAAGACCTGGTTTGGCAGCAATCAAATCTCTGCTCAGTATACTTCATCTGTAACTCCACAGTCTATTGCTCTTACCTTTCTCTCCGTACCTTAAACATAGGCCTGACACTGTGTTCATTCCACATTGCAATTGTTTGTTTACATCACTGGATCTCTATTGTAAGTTCTTCAAGGCAAGGACTGGTTCTGGTTCATTATTGCTTTCTGGTGCATGCCTGATGCATAGTAGAGCTAAACAATGTTAAGTGAAAGGAAACTGGAATGGCCAGGAAATTCAGACACCAAATTACAGGGTCATGTGTTGTCCCTGTCTATTAGAGAACCTGGAGTATCATGTTCAGTCTTGGATACCAAATTTTAGAGCATTGGGAAGTTAGAATTTGTTCACTGCTGGTGATCAAGGTACACAGTTGAGAGAGAAAATGGCAAAATCTTAAAACCATGGCAAATGAAAGAACTGGGAATGATTAACTTGACTAAAAGATGAAGGAAAGACCTGGTTACTGTCTTCAGATATTTGAATACCTGTCAAGTGGAAAAGGTAGTTAGATTTATTCTATATTACCCCAGAGGGAAAATTAAGGTTGATAATTAAAAAGTAGATTTTAGTTCACCAAAATAAAGACTATTCTTTTTTTTCCCCTAAAATATATCTTTATTGATTTCAGAGAGAGGAAAGGAGAGGGAGAGAGAGAGATAGAAACATCAATGATGAGGGAGTCATTGATCGAGCCCACAACCCGGGCATGTGCCCTGACCAGGAATCGAACTCCGATCGCCTGGATCCTAAGTCGATGCTCAACCGCTGAGCCACACCCAGCCGGACAAGACTATTCTTAATATATATATATATATATATATATATATATATATATATATATATATATATAATCACACAAAAAACTCATCAACAATAGTGGGGGAAAGAGTAGATTGTCTGTCTTTGAAGTGAAGAAAGCAAAATGGCATAATCAGGCTGCTAGGAGCCCTTCCAAGGTAGTTTCTAATTTTTTACATAGTAAATGCAAAAACCCTGGAACCATGGATATGGATTGCACTAGGGAATAAGTGATGTCAGCTTCTTTCCTAGGCACTGACTTTAACGGTGGAAGAGCACAGGAGACAGGTCCTGAAGATGGAGACAAAAGCCTCCAAAAGGCCAAAGAAAACTGATAGTTTTAAAGATGAATGTTCATGGCTCCATTTTGACTACTGCGTCTCTTAATCATAGAAAGCAGCTACTTTTAGTCATAGAAAGCAGTTAAAGGAACTAAGGAGGGTAGTTTAAAAAAAGAATTTGGAATTTGAGAGAAATGCACATCTTGAAAGTTAATATTCAAAAGCTCTGCAATCACACATCTGTTTTCTTGTTTGGTTTACAGTTGAGGGAATGGGAACAGAGGACCCCATGAAATTGAATGACACCTCACATTGATAAGCATTTCGAAACAATATGGTAGCAATTTGAGGAACACATTATGCTCTCAAGCTGCATAAAGAAAGAGCAAAGAATATACCCTTTAATGTTTAACTTTAATAATGATCTTACTTATTACAAATACAGCATTTCACACTGAAAGCTTAACTGTGTTTCAGTCCAGAAATATAAGACACAGTTTGTAAAAGTGATAATTGAGTTTAACTATGTTCTTGTTTTATTTTCCATTTATCATGTGAATTGCTTCTAAATAAGATTGTCTTGCTTCATTAATTTGCATAATTACTGAATTATAGCATGGGAATCCAAATAACAAACTCCTGATAATATCATTTCAGATGTACTGTGACAATATTTTGAAAGTGAGAAAAGCTGATATACAATTAAGTTAAGAGTAAAAGTATATAAGCTAATTAGGTTGCCTTTGACTCTTCAAAATCTAAAGAGGTTATCTGGGGCAGAACAATGGATTTTTGTGCTCAGATGCTGAACAGCTTGAAAACCAAAGAACAACTGGTTAGTACCACATATAACATTTTAGAGTAACAATAAGTCTGGTTTTGACAGAGGAGGAGCCAGGTGGAGTTTTGTTTTTGTTTTTTAATTGAATCAAGACCCGGGACTAGAGAGGAGAGAGGTCTTCTATGAAGATCTAAAAATACCTATACAGATGTATTTCGATTTTTCAAACAGCACCCTATCAAATTGGCTTGACAGTCTCTGGTCCCAGTCAGAAAATCCCGATGCCTCGTTTGGGTTCAGAGCTTTAGCAAGTGCAAGCATTTCACTCAGCTCAGTCTTCAAAAACGTGGGCAAGATGGAAAACACGGATATGGCCCCAAAGCTACAAGCTATTATTCAGCTATCGGACATTGTTCAAAGAGCCAAGCAGCAAATGCTCCTCTCTGGAGAGGAGGCGCTGCTGAAAGACAGCAAGCTCATCAACAAAATAAATCCTGTGGCCTGTCGGGCAAACAGATAAACAGGGGCCTGACTGATTAAGAGTCTTCGCTAACGTCGCGGAGACGACAGCAGAACAATAGCGGAGACAAAAACTACACCTTTTTCCCCTGCCTCCTTCATCCTCTTATTAATCATTTTTAACTGAAAGCTTGGTAACAGCAACCCTGCCTAAAATATTGTTTGTTTCCCTAAGATGACGTCCTGGAAGCAGAGAAATGTTGTGCTATCATTCTGTCCTTTCCCTTTAGTCGTGATTTGAATTAATCTGTGACTTTCACAGGAAAGGAACATCGTGGCCCAGGGATGAAACATAAAAGATAAACTTTTGTATTTCACATAGAACCTTGGAAGAATCTTATTTTTTTCTAGTAATTAACCAAAGTCACATTGATTCTCTGAGCAGAAAGATCTCTGTGTTGTTTCACGCACTCTGGCCTCACTCCCCTACCAGATGAAGATTCTTACTTGTCTGTTGCTGGGTTAGGAGATGTTCCCCACAGCTGCTGGGAATCTTGTTGCCTGGGTAAAAGAATAGGGCGTATTTCATGGGAGCTATTAATATGGGTTGTATGTCTGTTGTGAGGCACAAGGCCAGCAGCTGGATGGAAATGGCATGTTCTGGGCCAGCTGAAACTCTCCGCTTTCAAGTTTTGCATGTTTGCACACACACAGAAACACATACACACGTGCGAGCACACACGCACACAACTAGCTTGGGAATGTTAAACAGCTCCAGATTTATTTTTTAATATAAACTAAAATGTTTAATGTGGCCTAAAGTTTTGGCAAAACCAGGCGAGCCTGCTCCTTCTTACCACAGGCTGGAGACATCTGGCCCAGGCCTAAAAGCTGCTGGCAGTCTACGGGGATGCAAGGCTTGGGAGGACACGCCTGCTCCCCAGCTGGGTGATGGAGAAAGGAAACAGCTTAGGCCATCACAGCCTCTGAGTGATTATCTATTCAAACCCAGAATCTTTAAGAAAAAGAAACTGAAGCCTAAAGCATAGAGTGAATCAAAGACAAAACCAGGATCAGGACCTATATGTCCTAATCAGGGCCAGATTAAGGTCATCAGAGTTTCTAGTAAACTCTAAAAAGATTGTGGTGACGGCCGCATATGTCATTCAAAATAAAACAGTAAGCAAAGTCTAATGAGGTGCTGTGATGTCCTAATTTTTCACATAAGGATTAATCGGGAATCTCTTTTTGAAAATATTTTCTATCAAATGCTTCCAGAAATATTTTCTCCTATCATTAGATTCCCCTACCTTGCTGGTGCTCTGAGCCGGCTCTCCTGCTTATTGGGAATTCGGCTCTTCTCCAGCCCCAGGCCTGAGCATTTCCACGCCACTCTAATCCTGCTCATCCATCACCCTTGAGTCATGGAACACCTGGGCTGGTGGGTCCCCTCCTCTAGCCTGCATCCATGGGCTTCCCAGCTTTGCCCTGAAAGCTCCAGTGAGGACAACACATTATCTCCCGGGATGCTCTGTTTCATTTCTAGATAATGGCACTGATTACCAGAAAATTCTTTCCTGTGTTAATCTGAAATCTGTCTTGCTATAAAACCTCTACTTAGTAACATTGGGCCTTGAGGCTCATGTACAGAACTTTACATTCATCTTATTGAACTTTGTTTATTATTAAAACCACAAATATAGTTGTAAATTTTACTTACCTTATTTGTATTCACCCCAACTTTGATTCAACCACCAATATTATAACTAATCAAGAGTCACCACATGTTATTGTAATAAGACAGATAATAAACATTTTAGGATTTGAGGTCATATGGTCTCTATAGCAACAACTCGGTTCTGCCCTTATAATGCAAAAACAGCCATAGACAATATGTAAAAGGGGTTGGGGTAGTGGCTGTGTTCCAATAAAACTTTATTTATAAAAACAGATAGCAGGAAGGATTTGGAAAACAGGTGATAGTTTGCTAATCCCTGATATATTCAATCTACTGTAAATACTTTTCTCATTGAGAAGATGGAAATAAAATAAGAGCCCATGAGTTTTGCTTTCTCTTTATCATCTATCAACATTTTACCCTCTGCCCCCATCTCTCGTCTCCTCTTCTTCACCTTCCAAATTTCCTCATTTCTCCTCACAATTCTTTTGGTTCCCATCTAGTTAGTCTATCATTCCTTTTCAGTACTAACACTTATTCCCTATGGACCAGGGTCCTGTACGTCATTGGATGAATGATGTTCATCTGAATGGTCGAATACTCTATACATAGCAATTTATTCACACTTGCCTTTTTTTTTTTTTTTTTTTTTTTTTTTTTTTATCCAGAGTCCCTTTCTTGACAAGGCCATAACACCCTTCTTGTGGCCTTTGTGGACTATCAGAGTCATTTACATGGCTCTGATCTATGAACAGGAGCTATGATTTTGGTACAAAGGTCACAGTGAGCTCTGTTAACAGATAATGCTCCACAGTTCTCTTGTTTCTTTACCTCTTATGATCAGATGTATTAATGGCCTTTTGTTTGAATTATCTTTCCAAGGATCTTTTTGTACTGATAATGTCTCCCTTGAGGCAAAGCTTGGGTAAGGTAAGTTTGTTGATATCATAGGCCATTATAAAAGACTAGGGTTTCCTAAGCTCAGTGTTTTATTATATAACACACTCTGTGTAAAGGTGTCACTTAGCTCTTGCTGCATTACACTATGGGAAATGGATGGGAACAGGGATAAATGGCTACTGCTATTGCTGTAAGCAATAAACTATTCTTTGTGTCTGACCCAGGGGTCTCGTGTCATCTACTAGCTTCCATGAACCTCTGGCAAGCTAACTTGGTAGCTTGCAAGCAGGGTAGAATCTCAGAGCTTTCACTGTTCTTGACACACTACATATCCCTGAGAAGGGAGAAATACAGGAAGTGAGATGGACTAGAAATTAATGTACGATATAGCAGAGCTATGCAAGGTTACTTAAAAGTCAATGGCTAATCTCAAGCTGTAACTCTACCCCTTTCTAACCATTCAAGAATGTAAGTGGTAAGGGTGATATTATAGGAATAACTGAGTTTTCTCTACTTAAAAAAAACATAAATCATTTCCAAATGTCAGAGCTGTAACTACTATTAGTAACAATTTACTTACAATATATACCTTTCAACCATGTCACAGTTCCAAGGTGGAGAAAAATTGACATAAAATATATTTGGCCTAGTATAGGCACTTTTAACAAGCACTGCATTGACACAGAGAGAGTGTTATATGTGTTCTAAAAGCAATAGGATATAAATAAGATGAGGCAACCTGCTCCCTCCCCTTCTACTGTTCTGTCAATATCTATTGAACTACTCTCTGTGTAAAGAACAACTGTGTTTAGCACCAGGATAGGATGTGGGGGGAAATTATGAGAAAAATTATATTAAGGAGTTCATGATTAGAAAACCAAAAAGCACATAATACTATTAGGAATAAACCCAAAGTGATGTTTGTTTGACTTGAATTCATTCAGTGTGCAAGGAAGAGGAAGGGTTGCTGGGATTTGGGGAGAGATTTTGACATGAGATGAAGGCAGGTGAGAGTCACCTGCGGTTAAAGGGCAAGGGTTCTAGAGGAGCTGAGTTTTGAAGCAGTGATCTGGAATAATGGAAAGACATAAATTTTAAAAGGAAAACAGATGGCATCTGAGTAACACAATTTTTGATCCATCAGAAAGGTGAAAACAAGAGTCAGGAAGCTGCCCAGTCTGGGAGAAAGATAACTAAGCAGAGGACAGGGTGACCTGGGCCCAAGTCCAGTTCTGTTAGTAACTAGTCGTCTGACTCAGCCCATCTCAGTCTGTCTTTATCTGAAAACAAGGGAGTGAACTAGATGGTTTTTCCAAAAACACTCTGTAATTTTGTAATTGGCTTTTTGAGAAGTAATAAGCAAGTTAATTTGACAATCCAGAGTGTTAATATTGAGTTATAATAAAAATTATATTGAAAAGATGGGCCGAGTGATTTGGCAGTAGGTGAAGAAACTAGTATTGAATGTAAGGACCAATAAGGAGACACTACTGGTTCTTGAGAAAAATGACAAGGTTAAAATATATTTGGTATGCAATCAAAGAGAATGGCCAAGAGGGCTTTCAAAATAACTATAGTCGATCTTAGACTCTTATTTCAAAAGACTTGTAAAAGTTTGCATTCCCATCTACCGAAATAAGTGTGGTAATTAAAATATCAATTAAATTATTTCTCCTATAACTTGAAAAATTCAAAGTACCCATTGCCTGCACAGTACAATAGAAGTGTTTGAGACACAAAATTATAAAGAGATGAAATTGATGTCTCTTTTGTATTATTTAGGGTGATTTTTAAAAATTTTATCTTTAATGTTGAAAATATTACAGATGTCCCTTTTTTACCCCCATTGATCCCCTCCACCTCGCATCCACCCCACCCCCAGGCCTTCCCCAGACCAATGTCTGTGTCCATGGATTATGCTTATAAACATAATAGTTCTTTGATTAATCTCCCCCTGCCCATTCCCCCCTTCCCACCTTCCCTCTGAGATCCCTCAGTCTGTCCCATGCTTCTAGTCTCTGGATCCAGTTCGTTCATCATTTATTTTGTTTATTATATTCCACGTATAGTTGAGATCATGTAGTGCTTGTCTTTCTCTGACTGGCTTATTTCACTTAGCATACTCCTCTGCAGTTCCCTCCATGCTGTCCCAGATAAAGGCTGAGACGGGCTGAGTCAGACCACTAGTTACTATCAAAACTGAACTTGGGTCCAGGTCACCCTGAAAGTTTGGACTTTCAGACTCCCAAACAAACTGACCCATGATTGATTAGGAAAATTAGGATGTTTACAAAGGTTCTGATGTCCTCATGGGGACCTTGTGGTAAGATAAAAGGCTGAAGATGAGAAAAAGGCACACAGACTTTTAAAACAGAGCTAAATTCTGGCTTGTGAACCATATACAGAGCAATGCCAACCAGTTACTATTAAGAAACATTAACAACCAGTTACTTTTAAATACCCCTAATCAATCATGGGTCAGTTGGTTTAGGAGCCTGAAAGTCCAAACTGCAGTGTGAAGAGCCTTTTGGTTCATTACCTAATGCCCTGAATAGAAGCAGAAAGGCCTGGATGATGCCCTAGTCTAATAGCACCAATCCCTAAAGAGGCTAGAACTTCCTGGAAATGCCGAGCAGGCCAGGCTGCCCTTAGACAGTCATATGAGGCTGTCGTGCAAAGCCCAATAGCCTTCTTAAAGATTATTTGGGAGCAAAGGCAATGCACTGACTCCTGAAATTCAAAATCTTTTAACAGAAATATAAGTGAGATAAGCAAACATTTATTAAGTGCTTCCAATGAGCCAGGTTTTCTCACAAAATTATCCTTTTTATTGAGATATAATTGGCATACAGAACATTATATTAGTTTCAGGTGTACAACATAATGATTCAGTATTGTATATACTGCAAAATGATTCTCACAGTAAGTCAACATCCCTCATCACATATAGTTAGAATTTTTTTCTTAAGGTAACAACTTTTAAGATCTACTCTCTTAGCCACTTTCAAATATACAATACCGTATTATTAACTATAATAGTCATGCTGTACATTACACCCCCGTGACTTATTTACTTCTTTTAATAACTAAAAGTTTGTGCCCTTTGACTGCCTGCACCAATTTTTCCTAATCTCAAGCCCCAATCCTGGAAACCACTAATCTGTTCTCTATATCTATGAGTTCAATATTCATTCTTTTTTTGAGGGGGGGATTGTTTTGTTTTTAAATTGTACATATTGGTTCCAAAGCATATGTTTTTCCTTCAATCCTAAAATCAGCATCATTGTACCCAGTCACCAATATCAGAACCACACAGGTAGCACTCCATCTTCTCTGGTATGAGTCCCGGCTTTGCAGAGCACCAGGATCAACACCACCTGAGCAGGACCCTCTTGAGAAGTCTCTGTGAGGGCCTCTCCTTCAAGCTCCCAAGTTCGAAAACCCCCAGCCTCTTTCCTTTCTTCCCTTACCCCAGGGGGCTACAGCTGCTCCCCGCAGCCTTGTGTTTCATCAGTGTTCCATGTTAAGCCTTTCCGTTTTTCAATAATTTTTAACAGCTTTCCTAAAGTAAATTATCTCTATCAAAATAATTTAGTGGTTCATGTTTTCTTGACTGAACCCTGACACGGAGTCAGAGTCAGGATTTCAAGTCAGGACGAACAGAGGTCAAAGCCCATAGCTATGCTAGGCTGCCTTTCCTATAAAAATGTCCCCATTTTAATATTTTAAAAATCTTTTAACAGAAATACAAGTGAGGATTTACTCTTCATAAAACTAAAGAGTTTTTCTAATACACCGACTGACAATGTTCCAGCCCTTCTTTTCTCCATTTTCTTCTTTACCACCCCTTGATCTTTCTTTATGTCCCAATTTCGGTTATATTTCCTCCTAGCGTTTGCTTTTTGAGATCACACTTCTCTTTTCCTTCCCATTGTTCTCTGAAATTCAGACGCCTGATTCAAAACCTACGTTCTATGGTTGGCCTGTGGGTAGAGAGGATTGGTGACCTAACAACTTTTGGAAATCCACACCCTGATATGAAATTCATTCTTGCAAGGAGCACTGAATTGAACATTGGAAGCTTACAGTCAAGTTTCTGCTTAGCAATGGGCTCAATCACGTGTAGAATTAACACCATCTCTCTGGCCAGTTTCCTTAGTCGCAGAGTAAGGTGACAGGAGATGATCTCTGAGACCTTTCTAGCAGGCTTCCAGGACTCGCCCTGTCTGTTAGCTCTCTTCTTGATCTGAGCTTTGCAGCTAATGGACTGACACTCAGTTTCCTAGCATAACGTAAAATTCTATCGAATTGGTAACGGTCATTTGATTAATCCTACAGCTCTCGCCAGCCCTTAGAAACCTTGCTATTGAATCTCTTCCTTTCCCACCTTGGCTTCTTCCTGAAAAGTCTTTAAATCCTGTCTTTAGCTTACTGAATTCTAACTACTTTCCTCCTTTTACTCAACATTGCTTAACATTCTTCATCCTTGGTTTCTCTTTTGAGCTCATCCAGTGCCCTCCTTTAAAGGAAACTGTTTTGTTCCTTCCTTGATTTCTTACTTATACTGACACACATAAAAGTTTCCTCAAAGTCCTGGAGAATGTGCGTGCTAACTCATGTAGTGCTACCCGGCCTTTGAGAAAGGATGCCCAATGTGTGAGTCAGCTGCAAACTGTCCCGACCAACAGCCAGAGGACTGGAATCAAATCCCAGCTTTCTCGCTTATTAGGTGGCTGCAAGGACTTAGAAAAATGACTTAATGCCCTTGACCTAGAGCAGCGATTTTCAACCAGTGTGCTGCAAAAATTTTTTTTAAAAAGGGCACTGGCCTCTTTTTCCCCTTATATTGTCAAATATAATTTAAAAAATGACAAGAGCCAACACAACAATAGCCATCTGGTGTGAATGAATCAAAATTATGCATTTTTTGTCAGATGGGCAAAAAATATACTTTCTGGTGTGCCACAGAATTTTAGTAATTAGTTTATGTGTGCCAGAGATGAAAGGGTTGAAATCGCTGGCCTAGAGTGTCTTTAGTTAGGTAGAGTAATAACAGTCATTTATCCAACCAGCATTTCTTTTTTTTTTTTTTTTTAAATATCCAGCATTTCTGAGGTAACGGTAAGCAAAAGGGGATTAGTGAGAATCTTCCTCTTCTCCTTAACACACTGCTTCTCACGTGCTCGTCTATGACAATCCCTGGCCTCCATTTCTTCGTAAGCGATGCTCGCTCTAGGCTGTTATCCCAGGTGGGTGGTTACATTAGTGAAAGAAGGGAGCGAAGGGAATCAGACATCAAGCCTGACACTAGGGAGCTGAGCGGGACAAGGAGCTTGCTTGGCCAGGAAGCGGCAGCACTCACAGGCTCCCCAGGGGACCACAGGGTTGCCCCACCAAGGGGACTGACACCTCTTCCTCCCCTGTGTGAGGAAAAAGGGCCACTTTCCAGTCTGCCCAGGGAGCAGCCCATCCACTTGCCCAGGCTAGGGGGGGAGGAGAAATATAAAGGGGAAATTCCTCTGCTGGGCTCAGGCCCACTAGAAGCCAAGATGGGCAGGGGGTAGTCCTTCTATGAGGCCTGTGCAGGAACTGAGACGGTGACCCTAAAGGGGAGGTACCCAGCCTGAGAAAAGTATCAGACTGGGATTGGACAAGGGGCACAGAACCCCAAAAGACCTAGGATACAGACTGGTTAGTGGGAGGGCCCAACATCAGCTGCGAAGGATTAGGAAGTTGATTGGTTAGTTTGAAAGAGCACGTGGTCCTTCCCAAGCCCCAAATAATGTAATCTAAGCCTAACAAAAGCCTCACACATGGTAACACACACTCTGTAACTCATTTGTTGGTGAGCTCAGGGGTTCTCTGTCCATAAAAGCCATGGGGACCTAGCAACCACTTGGGGGTTGGCAGCTGCATGCACCCCAAGTGCAGGCCCCAAGCGTGAGCCAGGGTACACAGTGCAGCACCAACAACAGTGCAGCTGGGAGCAGAGACAGGGACAAAGGCTGAACTGGGCTAAGCTTTGACATGGCACAGAATTTCTGGACACTGGTCTTCCTTCTGGGCTTGATGAAAACAAGGCTGAACTTTTTCCATAGCAGGACAGACAGAAATGAGACACCGAGAACCTGAAGGCAGTCATCTACTTCAACCCCAGCAAATCGTACCACTACAACTTATGCTCCCATGCGTGGGTCCCCAGAAATGCTTTCCTCTGACTCAGTGAAAGGACCCCATTTCCACTGGCAAGAAGTCCACCATCCTTGTGTCACCTCTTCCCTCCTCCATTATCTCTCCTCCCCTTCTTCCATAAGTTTCCCACCAATAGATATTTAATTTTATACTTTAAGAATCAACTCCACATATCTCTGGAAGTGGATCCTCTTTGTTCTCTCACCCTCCATACAGGCTAAGTGGTCCTCCTTCCACACTCCCACAACCCTTTACGGATGCCCGTCCTTTCTGTCTCTGTGGGTGTTGGTGTGTTCACTAGTCTTCTGCACTCAACTCACTTCCTTGTGAACATAGAACTGATTCATCTTTATGCCTTCAAAATCTAGCATAGCACATAGTAGGCCATCAGCAAATGCTAAAGGAAGAAAATAAGATTTTTCAAGTTCACAATTTCAGCCTCAAAACTGTCTTTCATTCTTCTTTAAGGATTTTTTTTTTTTTTTTTTTTTTTTGGCATGCAGGACCTTTGTAGGTACAAAAAGCACACTCATCCAAGCAAGGCATGGAAAAAAGGTATCACTGCATCTCAGTAAGTAGAAAATATCCTAAGGGGACTATAGAAGAGAAAGAACTGCATTATAAAAGCAGAAAAAACACCCCCAGAGAAGCTTTTATTATTGTTATTATAATTAATGGAAAGGATTTTGGCAGGATTCGCCAATTTTAATGGACACAAGAATACCACAGGGCCACTAGCAGAATGAATCTTCACCTTCACTTCCATCATACTGTTCAGTCAGCCAGTAAAAGTACATGAAGTATACACAGGCACCATGGGGATGGGGACACCAACTTGTGGTTAATGAATTCTGAAGGAAAACCTGGAAGCTGGATAAAAGAGCCAGGAGATTAATCTTAAAATTGAGAATGGAAACAACACATCTTTCTTCTCCCCTTTTCCATAGAAGACAAAACATTCCCAAATCTCTGAATTTTTACTTATTCATCTCTGGTGACTGAAAAACAATGACTTCACTCAGAAAGAATTTTCAACGATGTGCACACACAGATGCGCCAGGTATTCCCAGAAAAACAATGTAACCTGAGGCCTCCATGCTGGGTGAGGCTATGACTTTGCTGCAGTCTAGAAACAGAATCAAAATAATGTACGAGAGCCGGAACTGGCTCGCACACTCCACAAAACTATTCCATGTGGTCAGCAGACAAGCTGGGTGCCCTAAGAGGTTCTGCAGCATGGGAAATCGATCCCATGTCCTGGGGAAGGAGGCCAAGTCTAGCCTAGTAAAACCAAGTTTACAAAATAGACCCAGTGAAAGAAAAATGGCACTAAAACCTACTTGAGGGTAGAGACTGAAACACTTGAATTTCAACAGGCCAGAAGTTATCTGACTTTGGGCAGGTCTCACACCAGCCTCCGTGATCTCCTCCCACACCATCTCAGGTTCCATCTACCAAAAACTGCGCACCATTCCTCTCTGAACACGCTTGACCCATTCAAGATCCTGTTTCCTCTGCTTAGTTTGTCTTTTCCCTCTTTCTACTTTTAGCTCAACCTCATTCTCTGCTGACTCCCGCAGGCTCCCATAGAATTCTAAGCACAATCGAGGTATTTACCATATTTATTTAAATTATATGTTTATGAGTTTGTCTTGCCCACTAAGCACAGAGATCCTAGAACAGTGATCACGTTGTTATATTTCCGTACCCTGGTGCTCAGTACTATATCTGAAATACAGACTCTCGTGAAATGTTTGCTGGATAAATGAATTTCACTTAATCATGCCTCTGTTTCTTCAAAAGCAAAATGTAGAAGTGAGACTACCCTGTCTCCAGGCTTCTCCCAGTCCCTACAGGCAATGATTCCACAAACCTGCCTCAAAAGTCACAGAGACAAAGAACCTAGGGTTTAGACCAAAAGAGAAACAACTGCTTACTCAGTAAAAGCTATTTAATAAATAAAAATAAAAGTAGGCCACTGTTGGCTTATGTTCCACATGGTTCTACTTCCTATGACAGTACCATGAGCAAATATTCCCTAGGAATTCCTGGCTGCGCTCAGAACCACATCTTTCTCATACACTATCCTGAATCAAGGACTATCCTGTATCAGCTAGCCCCTTTGAAAATAGTGAGACAAGCCCAGCCTGGCATGGCTCAGCGGTTGAGCGTTGACCTAGGATCCAGGAAATCAGGGTTCGATTCCCGGTCAGGGCACATGCCCAGGTTGCGGGCTTGATCAATGACTCTCTCATCATTGATGTTTCTATCTCTCTCTCCCCCTCTCCTTTCCTCTGTCTGAAATCAATAAAGATATATTTAAAAAAAAAAAAAAAAAGAAGAAGAAAATAGTGAGACAAGTGGGTAATGTCATGTGAAATTTGGCTTGGTAGTATGTGGTTATTATATGGCCCATGCCCCTACACCGTGGTGCAATCAATGTATTACAGTGGTAGGAAAGAAAAGTATGAAGAGAATCATGGGTTAGTAGGTCAGAGAAGGACTTTGGAGTCAAACAGATGAATTATATTTGGATCTACCATTTGCTTACAGTGTAGTTTGGTCAAATTGTTCAATCTCTCTAAGAAACATTGTCAGTAAAATGGGTATAATAATTAAACTTCTCTTATCAGGAATGCATGCAATAATGTAAGCCAAGTACTTCGTCTAACATAGAGATTCTCAGCACACTGGGGGTATTCAATAAGTGGTATGTAGATTTGATCATATTATTTCCTGGTCCAAGCCCCTTATCTTAAACACAAGGAACCTGAGGAGCAGAAAGTCATAGAAAATTACCCAAGTTCAAGCAACTCATCAATGGTACAGCTGGATCCAGATTTCTACAGCAGGATTTTTCCTGGTTCCCAGTGGTACCAAGAAAGTCCTATGAAGGCTAAGATTGCGGTCAGCATGTCAGCCCCAGGAGTCACTTTTTATGCTGTGTTTTTGAAGCCCACTGTCCATTGGTGCACAGGAAGGCAGGGAGATGAACCAGGTGCAGTCTGTCCTCTGGACCCTCTTGAGGAAACCATGCAGCTTGAAGAGAATTGCACAGTATTTCTAGTCCCTTGTATGCCACTGAATGGCTCACAACCTTGTGCAAGTCACTTAAATTCTCTAAACTTCATTGTTTCATCACAGTCTAGCAAAAACTTAGCACATAGTAGGCACTTTGCAAACACATGGTGTTATCAAGAGTCTTGTTTAAGTTAGGCTGGTGCCTGTCTATACAAAGCTATGAAATGCAGAGAGTCTGTCATTGGCTGTGTTCATAATTGCCATTTATACAGGGGTTTGGTAAGAGAGACAAAGCATTTTGTATAGAAAGAACCAGTGTATTTTAATCTAATTTTTAATTATATGTATGTGATTATAAGCCTCACACAAAAATGCATTTTCTGAATGTACTCAATTTAATTTCAATTTTACAACAAAAGCGTCCAGGGTTGTTAAATAGCCCCATAGAGTTTTGCCTTGATAATATCATTGAGACTGTGTAGCAAACTTCAAGGAAGAAAAAAATCCTCTCATTGATTTCTTTTATATGTTTATTTTTAAATGCAGGACTAACTGACACCAAGGGGAGTGCATTAACATTTTTTGGTGGACAATAAGGGATCTTTCACGGACACAGTACCGAGTTACTTATTGCTGTATTGAGTTTCCAAGCACATTGCTCCTTAGTGATTTCTGGTTCTTAATGTATTGACTTTCTGCTTGGGCCAGAGCTTACAGAATTCCATTTCACCTAGCACCATACCAGGTTACCCTACTTTATACAATTCTATATTCTATGTTTCCAATGAGGGGATAACCCAAGCAATGTGCACCTTCTTGTCAGACCCCGTCTACCGGTGTATTCTTCGAGAAGAAAAAAGCATATGCTCACATCCAGTCAATGTAAAATGAATGATGGAGCACGTTTTCTGAAAAATGAATTAGTCTGACATGGCTAGCAGGTAGGGGAGGTAGGGGAAGAAGCCAGCATGTTAGTTGGATAGATGTGTGGGTTCAAATTCAGTTTCTGTTCCTTGTTAAGCTGTTTGAACCTACACAGTTTATGCTCTGTCAGTTTCCTCGTCTCCAAAATGACTATAAAAATATTTACCATGGATGATTTTAAAAACCTAGCCTAGGTAAAAGTATCTAGCAAGAGTGAAAGAGTCTAGTGGTATTTATAAAAAGCTATCCATATGCATCCCCCCCAACCATGCAAAAATGGGGAAATTAAATGGATTAAAATGTGCCATATGCATCGATCTTAAAGGTACTGAATGGCTTTCTGCCTTTCACTTTCTTTCCCCACCTTCCAACTTATTCTTCATAACTTATGCAATGTTAGAGTAACCAAGCCAAGTTCCCTAACACTATAGATGTGGCCACCAGTGCTCAATGTATTAACAGCAATTTTAAATGCTGCCCCCTATTTGATGAACTGCAGGTAATAAGAGAAGCATTCATATAAGGTTTGGCTCAGTGTTAGCAAAAGCTGACACAGACAGAACTGATAAACAGCTGTCATATTCAAAGAAAAATTTATAAGATCAGGAAAATGAACCATAGAAAATCACTCTAAAGAATTAAACGTCTATGAGGTACAATTATTCAAATCACTGGGAAAGGCAAAAAGTAAACCATATATATCATACATTTCACCACTTAAATATATGTATTTCAGCCCTCAGAGTTTTTAAACCAGAATAAATTTTGCTTTTGTTTGAGTTACCCACACATAAACTAGTGAATTTAAAAAAAAACAACAGTAGAGACAGTTTTATATTCATCTTTCTAATTGTGCTTCACACCTTGGAATCAGTTACCATTGTTAAGCATTTGGAGTTGTTAACTTTTAAATCAGTGGCACTTTCTTTGGCATCTTGCCATAGTATTACCATTCAGGTTTTACTCCTATCAGTGGGCATCAAATTTCCCACCCTCCCTTTCTTCTGTCCTTTGTGTTATTTGTAGAGTTAAACTTCCATCTATTAGAATTTTCCCTTAAGTTCTGGCAAGTCAAACCATTGCTTTAAGAAACTATCAATACTGTTGGATTTTTCTTTCAGGGTGGCAATATTAAAAATGCCCACATCTTTTACAAAAATGTGATCCTTTATTTTTAAGTTAAAAACTCTGGTGATGTCAAAAATACTTTGGAATCAACCCAGAGTCTCCCACTGACCAAAGAAGGAATGACAGACATAGAGATTTTAGATTTAGAGTTTGGAATCTATAACAATAATAATAATAATAGTAATAAAACAACTAGGTCATGGTTATAGATGGTTGCTGAACAAGGAATTTAATAATAATGGACCAGCCTGACAACAAGTAAATCCACTCATAAATCTTGCCATTGGCAAAAGAGACAGTGTGTGCCTCCCGATGTGATACAATGGGACATCCCCATACCACCTATGAAATAGTCCTGCCAAAAATTCAAGCCTGAATATGATCAAGCTTCTACATCAATAGTTTACAGAAAACATAGGTCGTAAGAAGGGAAGGCAGAGATACATATTATGTTATGAGATTCAATCAGTATATGAGAATCAAGAATATGAGAAGCTCTGCAGGACAAATGATCTAGTTCTTTTAACATACAAATTGCAAGGTTAAAAAGGAAGGGGTTAGGGTTAAAAAAAAACGTTAAGAAATATCAAGCCTTGGCTGGATAGCTCAGTTGGTTAGAGCATTGTCCTAATAGGCCAAGGTTGTGGATTTAATCTCTGATCAGGGCACATACAAGAAGCAACCAATGAATACATAAATAAGTGGAACAACAAATCTCTCTCAAATAAAAAAATAAAATAAAAAAGAAATATCAGTTATACTAATTTTTGGGCCTTGTTTGGATTCTGATTTGAACAAATAATACAATCAAGGAAACTTGAGTATTAACTGGCTTTTTAATGACATTAAGGAATTGTGTTTTAGGTGTAATAAAGGCATTTAGTTAAAGTATAAAAACAACACTTATCTTTTAGGGATATATATCTATTGAAGAATTTCAGATGAAAAGATATCCAGGATTTGCTTCTAAATCCAATAGGGTTTTGGGAGTATAAAGATATAGATGAAACTAGTTTGTCCCTTTGTTGATGATTGTTGAACTAGGTGATGGGTACATGTGAGTCCTTTATACTCTTTTCTCTACTTCCTATATGTTTGAAATTTTCCATAATTAAAATAACAGGAAAAAAAGCCAGTACCTAGGAACCTAGGAAATAATTTGCTTCTCATTTTGTCCCTCCCCAAACTAAACCAAATCTCCAGATTCAAACACCCACATAATTATACCACATTCTTTGGTTCAAATCACTAAGACAGACCTAAGATGAAACTGGAGTCCTATACCCTTGTAGAAATATTTCTCACTGTCTAGAGCGCCCCTCCAATACTTTCCTTATATTCCATAAGGAGATAAGTGGGTCATACATAAGATGTCAAAAGAAATCGCCTTCCTTTGCAATCACTTCCAACTTCCACTCAGTACAAAAACACAAGTGAGTGCTAAAAGGGAAATGTCTCATGACAAGGTCAAACCAGACGGATGAGAAATATGGCCTGTGATGAAAAACTAACAGGTGCATGTTTTATTGGCATGATAAATGCAGAAAAACCAGATGTGGATTCCCATATCACATTATACTAAACTTTTTAAAGTATATCTTTCCCCAAAGAAGCTTTTCTCCCCCAGCTCCTATTCTTATCATTCTCATTGCAAATTCTGCAAGCCTCTTAGGGACCAAGACAAAAGAGTTCGTGCAGATTCCAGCTTTACAGGAAATGTGCAAAATCCTTCATCGTGACCCTTGTTCAAGCGAGCAAGCCTGTCTGTTCCTCAGCAGTGGAGAGGCAATGGTGGGACAGACATCACCCTGGGCTTCTCTGCAGGCCTAATGAGTTTGTGACCAACTTGCAAGCACAGTGCTAGAGCAGAGCAAAACTGGATCCACCTCTCCAGAAAGACGGGCAGGTACTGGAAGCCTTGTAAGCAAGGTTGAGGAGTTTTTCTTTTAGTTTGCTCTTTGTTTGTTTTGTTTTTGCCATGCAAACTTGCCCTCACCTCCAGGGAAGTCCTGAGTAACATAAGTAGACTAAATCCATGAAGTGGCCATTAGTCTCATTTGCAAGGCTGCAATGCAGAGCTATGAATAGACTGTGAGACCCTCTAAGGTAAACCATGTGTTCTGGCAACTTCTGTGCCCTCCATTCTTAGCAGAGTACCTAGAAGTTTGTTGCTTAATAGATGAAGAGAATAAGAGAATTAAGGAGGAAAGGGGAGAGGATGCTAGGTCATCTCTATGGACAAGTTGACAGGAAAACGTCTGCTTTAAGGATCCATGCCCAGATGCTGAGGTTGCATGCTCTCACAGCTTTCATCCAATTTCTCAACAAGTCCACACAATTAAATTCTAGTGTAATTCTTCCTCTTCTTCTACCTAGAGTATAAGCTTTCACTGGCTCCTGTGATACTTAACTTTTATGTGTCAGCATGGCAAGGCTGTGGTACCCAGTTATTTGATTGAACACCAATCTAGATGTTGTTGTGAAGGTATTTTTTTAGATGAAATTAGCATTTAAAATAGTAGACTTTGAGTAAAGCAGATTAACCTCTATAATGTGAATAGGCCTCATCCAATCAGTTAAAGGCCTCAAGAGAAAAAAAGACCAAGGTCCCCCGAGGAAAATAAAATTCTGCCTCTAGACTGTGCTTGGATTTGAGCTGCAGCATCAATTCTTCCTTGGGTCTCCAGTCTGCCTCCTACCTTCTAGACACACACACACACACACACACACACACACACACACACACACACACACCCCAGCAATCCTGTTTCTCTGCAGAACCCTGGGTAATACAGCTGCTAACTACTCTTTTACCTCCAGGCCCCCTCCCCGTTCTTCCTATCTACTCCACCATCCACACAAACCAGAGTGATTTCTAAGTCGAATCTGATAGCACCACTGTCCTGTGAAGTACCTGTTAGTGATCCTCTGTCACCTCCACAGGTAAACTGAACATCATTCCTTTTTCTGAAGCCTGTAAAGAGGCCTTACATGAATCAAGTTCAACACGCATCACCTAGGATTGTAATATTATAATTGTTTACATGAGTGCCCTTCTCCTTGGCACATGTCCATATGTATGAATGATCTCTGCCAACTGAGGCTTTACAAGGAAAACTGAGAGGCTTGACAGATATTGCTAAGATTGTTCTTTAGCCAATGAGCACAACGCAAATGCCACCAGTGTTTGAAAATATTAAATTGTTATCTTTAAGAAGAAAAAAGAAAATTAAGCTGACTGAAATAATATTGGGGAAAATTCTACAAAATTAAATTTTTAAAAGATCCTGCTAGGATTCATTTTAATCAAGACCTACCAAAAATGTGTTCAAGCTTGTGTACTTGTCCTACTTGTCAGTACTGATAAATTTAGAATCTATCAGCTAGTAAATTAGCCTGGATGCTCCAAGTAGCTCATCAGGACAGAGACTTGATGCTGTCTTGGCATTTATAGACAAAGTCCACGGCACAGTCATATTTCAGGCAGAGACAGGCTCACTCCAGTTCACTGCCCAGGAATGGATACATGCAAAGGGTGGAGGCCCAGGGCACAGCCTTTCACTGGAGCCAGGCACGGCTCAGCAGACAAAGCAGGCCCCAAATGGCCCCAATTGGGGATAAAGGGAAGATAGAAAAGGTTAGGAATTAGCCAGCACAATAGTGTCACTCCTCTCCAATACAATAAAACTCAAAATCTCCAGAGTCTTCTTACTCTAATCCTTTCTGCAAATTGTCATGGAGAAACTGCCTACTGTGACAAGCTACTTATCTACTCATATACCTTTAACATGCTACTGCTAATTACAAAATAAAGCTCCATAATTCCCAGCCTGATATTCAAGACTGTGCACTTTCTCTTCTCACCAGATTTATCCAGTTGCATTTCCTCACCCCAGAGTATAGCTCTTCTTCAAGATCTACCCCTTTTCCATGAAGCTCTTCAAATATTCCAGCCCATGCTACTTTATCTTATTTTTGAAAGTGTCGCATTCATTTTACAATGGGCACATAATTATACACTGTCAAGCAGTGTATAAGAGATTAGTGTGTGCATGACAGTCTTAAATAACATCTAAACCATAAACTTACTGAGGGCAAAGGCCTCAAGTACAAAGAAGACCACATTAAGAACCAACCCAGCCCAGTTCTGTCACTTAGGGTGCAGCACCCTTGGACAATTTACTTATTTGCTCTGAAACCTATTTTAGGTTTTGTATTTCAATATCATGCATATCCCAACATCTTTCAGAGTTACTGAAGATCAGTTTAGTTTTAAAAAAATGTGCTAAAGTACTTTACCAATCAAAAAAAAATACCATAAACTTTCTTGAGATATTGGTATTAGCAGTACATATATACATATATGTGTGCATATACTTATGTATAGGTATATACTTATATGCAATATATTAGTATTACTATACAGCAAACTACCAAAAAGTTAATGTTACAATTAGTCATGTGTTGTACTATTTTTTCAGCTTCATAGTGTGAGAACAGCATCAGCTGGAAGGTAAGTTTCAGAAGATCAGAGATGTATGCTTTACCTGGCAGAGAAGATTCCTGATAAATGATTGGTGAATAAAGGAATTCAAATGAGGAAGAATTTAGTTTATTACAGCTCTTTGAAATGTTCTAAAACCATAGACACCACAAGTGGTAAATTCTAAACCAGCTTGAAGACCCTGTAAAGAGCCATGGCCTAAGTATCTAAGAAACGAACATTATGTACCACTTAGCACTAAAGAAACCCAATATTACTGTTAGGAACAGAGGATTGAAATTGCTACTTCTCTCACTTCCTTGAGAGAACAATGACAGATTATGTGTTGCATTCAAGAAAATTGTATCGATAGGCCAGGATGTCCTTTGGGAGGATGGCTAACAAAGCATAGCGTCAGCATGGCTTCATCTCCACACTCAGATTAAAGGTCAATTGCATAGAAATTGTGTTCAATGTGGTTTATGGCAGTGGGACTGGATGCTGCCACAAATGACACATATAGCTTCTTCAACGACCTCACTGCAATTCCCCCTTGTGCCATAATTCACATCAAATATAAAGATGAAAATGGCAGCAACATGGCCCTAGAGTCAACACAGTCTGATCTCATTTGAGTCACTGCAACTAGAAATGAGAGCCATTGTCTTAGACATATGCAAAAAGATGAACGAGCACGGGAGGACCTCAAACAGTTTTAAAGAGCAAGCTGAGAGAAGACAGAAGTCCTGATGTCTCCTGAATAAAAACTGCAAGTTAAATAAATATATGTTGAGTGCTGTTTGAAGAGCATACATCAATGTACTTTTCTCCTCCTATCTCCTTTCCTCTCTGATGGGTTGCTTTTCTGTTGTTAGTATTCTGCCTACATGGCTGACCTTCAGTCTCCAGGCCCTTCAGTGGTCAGGTTGATGTTCAGTTCCTTCAGAGGTTACAGCTAATGCCACATGACCCAAAGTCCTCATCATAAGTCATAAATCACACAGTTATACTGTCTGGTGGCCAAAGGCCCCAGGCCAACAAAGACACTCCTGTCAGCAGGACACTGCAGCAGCCTAGAGATCATCCCCCCATAGCCAAGGGCAAAGGACAGACCCCTTTGTGTAAGATAAATTCTTCTCTCCACACCTTGGTGTTCTGAAATGATCATGGTGGCAGGCCTGGCAAGCATGATGTCCAGACTGGTTCTAGAAGGCAAAACACTGAGGAAAGGGATGACTTCATACAATAGACTATAGTACATCAGAGACATTGGAAGAACTTAGAAGTATGATAAAGGCAGAGAATGCAAGAAGGGGTATCCTGAAGGGGACAAGAAAGTATATTTCAAAAGCCAGAACCCTAGTAGGTTTTGCTAAGTGGTTAGAGCATCAGCCCACAGACCGAAGGGTCTCAGGTTCAATTCCAGCCAAGGGCAGGTACCTCGGTTGCAAGCTCGATCCCCAGCCTGGTCAGGGCTGATGTGGGAGGCAACCAATCAATGTGTCTCTCTCTTACATCAGTGTTTCTCTCTCTTCCATCCACTCTCTCTGAAAAACAATGGAAAAAAATCCTTGAGTGAGGATTAAAAAATGATAGATAAATGATAGATGATATAGATAAATGATAGATGATGATAGATGATAGATGATGATAGATGATGATAGATAGATGATAGATAGATAGATAGATGATAGATAGATAGATAGATAGATAGATAGATAGATAGATAGATAGATAGATAGATAGATAGATAGACAGATGATAGATAGAGATAGATAGATGATAGATAGATGATAGATAGATGATAGATGATAGATAGATAGATAGATAGATAGATAGATAGATAGATAGATAGATGATAGATAGATAGATAGATAGATAGATAGATAGATAGATAGATAGATGATAGATAGATAGATGATAGATAGATAGATAGATAGATGATAGATGATAGATAGATAGATAGATAGATAGATAGATAGATAGATAGATAGATAGATAGATAGATAGATGATAGATAGATAGATAGATGATGATAGATAGATAGATGATAGATAGATAGATAGATAGATAGATAGATAGATAGATGATAGATAGATAGATAGATAGATGATAGATAGATAGATAGATAGATAGATAGCTAGATAGATAGATGATAGATAGATAGATAGATAGATAGATAGATAGATAGATAGATAGATAATAGATTAGATAGATAGATAGATAGATAGATAGATAGATAGATAGATAGATAGATGATAGATAGATAGATATAGATAGATAGATAGATAGATAGATAGATAGATAGATAGATGATAGATAGATAGATAGATAGATAGATAGATAGATAGATAGATAGATAGATAATAGATAGATAGATAGATAGATAGATAGATAGATAGATAGATAGATGATAGATAGATGATTGATGATAGATAGATGATAGATAGATGATAGATAGATAGATAGATAGATAGATAGATAGATAGATAGATAGATAGATAGATAGATAGATAGATGATAGATAGATATAGATAGATGATGATGATGATGATAGATAGATAGATAGATAGATAGATAGATAGATAGATAGATAGATAGATAGATAGATAGATGATAGATAGATGATAGATAGATAGATAGATAGATAGATAGATAGATAGATAGATAGATAGATGATAGATAGACAGATATAGATAGAGAGATGATAGATAAAATAAAACAGAAATATGATCGCTGTTGTATTATTTGGCAGTAAATAACACATGGACTTACAGCCATGCTCTGCTTAATGAAGAGAATGTGTTCTGAGAAATGTACCATTAGGTAATTTGGTCACTGTGTGAACTCTATGGAGTGTATGCCCACCAGCCTAGATGGTACAGCCCACTACTGTAATTGTGTGTGCTGTACTTTTAAACAACTGGCAGTGCAGTAGGTTTGTTTACACCAGCATCACCACAAGCACGTGAGTGATGCACTGGGCTACATTATGATGGCTACATCACTAGGCAGTAGGAATTGTTCAGCTCGTTATAATCTTATGGAACCACTATCATGTATGTGGTCAATCTTTGACCAAAATGTCATTTTGTGATGCATGGCTATAATAGCACATTGATCTTCAATACACAGAGTTATCGCATAAATTAAACAGAGCATTAATTTTTGCTTTTAGGACAGAATGTAAATGCTAATCAACTTTGACAGTGTAAAAGTGCAAGATTTGGGTGAAAGGGAGAAGACAAGTAAAGAAAAGTGTGGAGTTGCTAATATCTTTACTTTTTAAACTAGAAAGTTGAGAAATTATCTATAATTAATAAAACAAGAAATAGAGCTGCAAAGATAATCAGCAGAACAACTAAAGGGCAATATATTTATTCAGGGGAAGTGAGGAAAAGAGATGGAGATATATGTGAGCAGGAAGGCAATGGGGAATATTTAAATTAGATACAGTATTAAGAAACATGGGCATAACTATAAATTTAAACACACGGAAGTGATTGTTAGAAAACAAACAGAAAGTTGCAGCCTCTGTGTATGCACAGGTACCATGTAATTTGACATCCAAATCAAGATACTTTGGTGTGAAACACTAATAATAATTTATACAGGAGATAAGACATAAATTAGGACCATTCAGGATGTGTAGTCACCACAGTTAAAGGGGAATAGTTTCAAGAGTTCATTATTTAATAAAACCCTAACAGAACTGTGAAAACCCATAGCATAGAGGGGCTAGGAACTTTCTTAGTATTTAATGTTTTTAAAGATATATATGTACTATTTCAATAAATACACAAACTACTTTAGAAAACAAAAGCAGGTTTAGGCTAAGGTGTTAAGAGCTTACTATAGCATCTCCTCCAGGAGCATGGCATTTTAATAAGATTCAGAGAGACACAGGATCTTAAACAGTAGCCACACTGTCCCCTAGTTAAGCTTTGGCTTGCCAGGGGTACACTGATCACAAAGTAAACATAGACACTGACAGATACATTTCACTCAAAAATAGCAAAAAGCTTTTCTTTTCATAGTGAAGCATATATATGCATATATGTGTAATTTCATAAGAATTTTTGAAATAAAACACTGCATTTGGGGGGAAAGTCTTACCTGAGGCAACCACTGAAGCACATTCTCCTGTACTTTTAGGTGCACTCTCGTGAGAAAGTTCGGGAAGCCCTGAGTGAACAGATTGGACGCATCTGTGGCAAGACAGCAGGAACAAATTTTAAGACAGGAGAAGAGGACAGGTAAACTTCAGACAGGTCTATGCCTCTTAGATCCCACCATGAAGTTTACTGTTATGCCTGCTCCTCAGTTCACAGCAGGGTGCTGTCGGTTCCAATGTGAGCAAGAGTAGAGGTAACCCTTGCTGGAATGCTCCCCTTGCTGAATTTCCAGAGTGCTGCTGGACCCTCTATGAATGAACTAACTCCATCAGGCGACAGGTTACTACCGGAGCAACAGAACTTCCCTTGGCCAGTATGTGGGGAACCTGAATCACAAAGAAAATTTTTATTTGTGAAATCATCATGAAAATTAAGACCCAACAATTTAGCAGCCTGGGAAAAGGCCCCCAGAAAACTGATGTCAAGTTGGAAACTGGGGAAGGCGCCCAGAAGAACCAGGAGACACCAGAATGTAGTGGGCAATCCTGCTGGGGCCTTTTCTCCCCATCTGGACAGTTCTCGGCTACTTACTCCTCTCTCTGTCTGGTTCTTTCTGACCTTCCATCCATCTCTAACCATCTCTCACTTTTGCTTCCCTATATGTTTGGCTTAATGTCCACAGGCTTTCTCCAGATGGTAGAGAAAATGACTGGAAGCAATCCTGGAATTATAATATTTCAGTGTCATAACCTTAGCCAAGAGTGCTGTTTAAAAATTCTAGGTGAAAGATTGCTCAACTTAGAAAAAATACCCCAATTTTTTACTGATCCCCAAGGTCAGGAGGGTTAAATTACTATGATTGATCTCAATGTTTAGGGCAGAGGGGCTTGTCAGTGTTAGATAACACTGACGCTATTGTGAGCTGGCCAGCACTCCAATTTAAGCATGTTTTTATATTTAGTTTTAAGTTCTGTATTTCATGATGTACTCCTATAGATAGGTCAAACAGAATTCCCTT
Source organism: Miniopterus natalensis (assembly GCF_054644295.1). Taxonomy (NCBI): domain Eukaryota; kingdom Metazoa; phylum Chordata; class Mammalia; order Chiroptera; family Miniopteridae; genus Miniopterus; species Miniopterus natalensis. Next base: position 52,260,506 of record NC_142089.1, read on the forward strand.
TTAGCTAGTTAGGTCTAAATAAAGAACCTACTACAGGAATACTCAGCTTATCTGGGAACTGAAGAAAATACCCACAGCTACCAAATTCACATGTTTCACTGAGATTAACTCACTCTCGATATGAATTCTGAATTCCTGGAGAAGAAACCCACTCTCGCTCCAGTCACCTACAGGGTTACAACTTGAAGAGTCAGCAAAAAAGAAGTAAAGCTGGAATGCCTTATGGTCATTCATCCTCTCTCAAGTATTTTCAGGGACTTACAGGAAGCTCACGATTTCACAAAGTAACTCAACCCATTATTCGACAATCCTCTTGTCAGAAATTTCCAGCTTAGTGATCAGGAACGAGGGCTTTGGAAGTAATTCTGAACTCCTATCTTGAATGATCTGCAGAGCTTAGATTGAACACTTTTTCTCTTTCACACTTCATCTGGTTCCACTACTACAGTCACCAGTGTGGGTACCAAGACCTTTGACAAGTTCTTTAATTTCTCTGAGACTCAGTTTCCTGACCTACAGAATAGGGTTAATAAAAGTAACTCTGTCACATGAGGTTATTGTGATGTGCAGATGACATGCACTAAGTTAAACAAAGCTCAGTGGTGAACACAAAGTGTTCAAGAAGTGGCTATCATTAGTATTTTAATTACTATTAATTATTATATATTCAGGTGAAATATGCCTCTCGTGAACTTCTACCTAGTGAGCCATATTTTACTCTTTGTAGCAACACAGACTAGGTCTGCTTCCTCTGCATGGAAGCCCTTTAAAGATTTAAACCCAGTTTTCTTTTCTGTTTATAATATGGCCCAGATGAAAGATAATATGGAAGTCGAGAACAGTCCTGGTCTCTAGGGGCTTGAGTTCTGATCTTCAATAAGATCAGCAGTTATAGACCCTTATAGATGCTTACGTTCTCTGAAATTCAGATTTCTCATCTGGGTACTGAAAACAATTATACATGCCTCACGAGGTTAGGAAAAGTAAAATGAGATAATACTAGCACTGTTCCAGTATTGGAGTAGGCCCTTTAGAAATAACTAATCTTTTTCTATTTTTGTCAGCAGAAAAAGAGCCACGATTTAGTGTTTATGGTGGACAGTGATTGCTGGAAGTGTTAGGAATCTGATGAAGACAGAGAGCATTAGGACTCTCTTACTATTTACAGAATTTACCCATTCTATGTCCATTCCTTCAGGGCTTTGCTCTCTGCTGAGAGCACTTTCATGATGGCTGATTAGTTTGATATGTTATTACTCCAATGAAAATCACTGCATTTTAACCAGGATATATGACAGGACAGGAGCAGGACATTGAGACGGAAAGAAGCCTTGGGGCAGAAAGAACCAAATTCTTTCCGTGTAAATCTGTGTTTTGTAAACATTGCTATGCATCAGAATCACCTGATCCAGTAGGTAAGGCTAGAATCTTCCTCAGTGATTATGATGGAAACCAAAATTTGAAAGTCATTATTAGAGGTCAGTGGTTCTCAAATTCAGTTGTCCATTAAAGTGATCTGAGAAGATTTAAAACACTTCCACCCAAGCTTCACCTGCAGAGATAGTGTCTATGGGTCAGGAAGAGATCTGAGCACAGATGTTTTTTAAAATTCCCCAGGAGATTCTAATGTTCAGCCAAAGTTGAAAATCACCAATGGGAGTCTTTCTGCATCCAGCTAGGCCAGGATGAATGATAGGTGGAGACAAAGAAGCACAATCCTCCCAAATTGCTAGACCCATCTGTCAAAGTCAAAATCCCTTTTGAAAGAATGTTCCACCTCTCTGTTGTAAGTGGCATATTTACAGCCATTTTCTCTGCTCATTGCCAGGCCCAAGACATTGCTGAGTGCTGCAGAAAAGCTGCTATGCTTCTCTCCAGGTGGGTAAAATGGTTTTGAAGTGTAATTTTCAGAGTACAGTAAGTTAAAGTGCATTATATATGTATAAATTAGTACGTCATAATAAAAATGAAGCTTCAGAAAGCACTTACTAAAAATGGTTTGGCTTTCAAAATGGCCAAAATAGTTTAATGTAAGGGTATATTACCCCTCTCATGTCAAGATCTGCTCATGTGGCTTCTTTTGATGATAATGTTAATTGTGAGACCTTGTTCAGTAGGCGTGGTAATAAAATATTGCATTTAAAGGGGTATTTAAATAGTGATTCAGATATCAGCTGAGCAACATTTTGTTTCTAAAGATTATTCACCTGAATTTAAACGCTAATGAACTAAAATAAGTCATTTCAGATTTTTTCTAAATTCAAGTCAAAGATGTTTGCCCTTGTCTTTCTTTCTACTTCTGAAATTTCCAAGAGAGCGAAGCAGAGGATTGATGATCTATTTCTTTTTTAAGTTGAATGTACTGTGCTACCTGGGCTCATTAGGATGCTAGAAGCAAAAAGCTCAAGGTAGCTTAAGTGCTGTGGGTGAGGTGGGAACAGAACCTCAGGTGTTTTCATGATAATAGGGCAAGAATCTCTGTGGGTAGCCAGGTCTCAAAAAAATAAAAAATAAAAAACCATAGAAAGTTGAACAAGCAGGTTGTCAGAAGAGAAAGCATATGGTGCTGTTCTGCTGAGCAGGGCAAGTTTGGAGACTGGACGGTTACTCAGGATCCAGTGCCACTCTACAAAGCAGGTCATCTCTTTGGGCCTCCTCCTGGTGGTGTTTAGGTGCTCAGGGCTGGAAGAACAGGCTCCCTCATACCAAAGAGGCACAAAGGGGGCTGTCCACCCAAGAGATATATGTGGACTGGATGGAAAAGCCATGCTAGAGTGAGGGTGCTCAGGAATCAGCTTTGCTTGTTTTCTTTCTCATGAATCTCTGCTTTTCAATCATATCTGTTCTATTCGCCTCTCATTGCTGACATGCCCAACCAACCCTAAATAAACTGGTCTGATTGATTGGGCAAATGTTACTATGGGTTATTGTGCTGGGACCTTCACACTGGTGATCCTATGAATTACCTGCTAGCCTGCAAATGGGGTCCTTGGTCCAACTTTGTGACTCTCTCTGAACAAAGAATGGACCAGCCCTGGTCCTGTAAGCGTGACTCTACCTGTAGATGGGGTAAAGTCATCTAGAAGCTGGGTATAGTAGGCACCATGTTGAATCGCCTTAAATCCATTAACATTCTTTTACTAACCCTGGTACTATTAACCAAAGATCGCTGTATTCTCTATGTGCTTTCAGGTTCCTGTTAAACACGGCTACTATTACCTTACTGGTCTTATTGTCTGCCTTCTTTTTCTGTAAGTCTTTCATATTTTCTTTTCTGTCTCTCAACTAACTATTTCCATATTGGTAGTTCAAACTCTGGATAAAGAAGATCTGATTAGTACAATTTGCAATTATTGCCCCTATTTCGCAAATGTCTCTTTTAAGGCCACTGGGGATCACACAGTCACCTATTTAAACCTTAAGGTTTTTTTCATTTACCTGGAAGCCTATAGAAGGAACACTCATAAGGGAACTATAATAATCAGTGTTCTTATTTGTAGGAAACAAGATCTACCTAATTTAAGGTTTAAAAAAGATTTAGGAAGTTATTAGATAGCTTTCAAAATCTCAGGTAGATCCAGAAAACCGTGCTTGGATGATTTATGATCAGGATCCTAACAGCTTGGAAAATTATCCAGTCACTGAGGACTATTCTGGAGAATCGCCACTGCTGCCAAACCTGCTGCTTGGTGCTACTTGGTACTAACTCTAGAAACTTTACCTTTGCTTCCCTAAAGGACCAGAGGCTTCTGTCATTGGGCTTTCTTGGTGATCAGGTCTCATCTCTGGCTTCTGCTGCTTCATGGAGCTCATCTCCATTTCCAGCTCTCACAAGAGGGCATCTATTCAGCAGTAGTTAGATCCTGTGTAAAACCTTAGCTACCAAGGATGTGGGGAAATATAAGTTTTAGTTTTCCAAGTCTCTGTGACTTAAGAATCAAGCTAGGTAACTGTTTCACATGGGTACTCAAAGAGCCAAATACAGAGTCTACCCCAGGGGAGTTCTGACAGTTCAGCATTCCAGCATCTCTCATTCATTCTTTAGAAGGCATTGTAGGAAGCCTTATTGGGTAAACAGTTGTCCTTATTGGGCTAATATTCAGAGAAGTGCTCTTTTGCTGGTCTCCTTCTAACAAAAGTGGGTTCTCTTCATTAGCCAAGTTAAACTTCTGGTTCACTCACTTCTTCCTTCATGTCTTTGCTGAAATCTTTCTTCTATTCTTAGAAAACTACTATTCTTTACCACAAATGTGTGTGCAACCCCAGATTTCAAGAGCCAGCTTATTCTTTACTTTCCTAAGTAATACAATTATATCATTATCATTCCTTCAATCCAAGACACCTCAGTCTCCCCCCATGGTGAGCGATGTTGGGTTTTCAAGAATTTACTCTTTTTTCATATCCATGTTACATTGTTCTTGCAGCCCCACTCTCACAATGAAGTCCCACGTAACACTCATGCAGTGGATATTCATCAAACAAATACTGATAATTTCAAATACAAGTTAGTAAGAGGAAGAGGAAACTTCCTTTTGGAGTTTACAGGAAATTAAAACATTTCCATTGGCTGCAAGTCAAATTTACTCAGTCCAAATGGAAATCTTTACTATGTCTTAGCAATTTTGGGTAACAGGTTAGCCATTTACAAATTTAAATAACTGATAAACATAGAGTAAACGAACCTGCCTTTTCAGTAGTTTCCTTACAACGTTTAGGAACTTGTCTGTGAAAGGGAAGAGGCCTGTTATGGGTATAAGAATGAAGTGTGGGGAGGGCGGGAGGGTAAGGATATGAGAGCCTGGGTAGATTTGGAAAATAGTCTCCTTTATGGCAATACAAGTGACTCGTTAAACATGACAATACAACTGAGAAACATCAGCATGTTCAACCCTTTGTCAAAGTTTCCAGGACTCTCTCATTGCAGAGGAAACAGCATGCATGTGGAGAAACAAAGTGGGTAAATTCAACTGAAGTAAGGACAATGAGGACATGGATGCTATCATCTATTAATATATTCTGTCCACAGCCCCTCACCTAGAGACATATATATATACCAGGTGATCAGTGCATGTTGATTAGGTCGTGACCATAAAATTTGTTATTTCCAATCAGAAATCAGAAAATGTTCTCCATAAATTAGACTGAACAGTAGAAAGTCATCCAATATGATCCCATTCCTGCATCCCTCATGCATATGCATCCTCACTAAACTCTTCCTGCTGTTGCTGCTAAACCAAGCAGCCCGCTCCCACTCCACTTTCTCCAAGCCAGGCGCACCTGCTACCCTGGGCGCTCACTGCTGCTGCCATGTCTTGCTGAGTAATACCATTGTCAACCTCCCAGCCTAGCGTGCGTGCCATTCTCCTTCACTGGAGGAAGGAATGTTTAATTATTTTTAATCAGTGGACATGGCATCTTGCTAGACAGCAACACTTGGGGGATCCAACACCATCTGCCTTCCACCCGGCGCCAGCTGCTCTGGTGGATGTCGGCAGAATACCTTAGGACATGGCTTTCCACTGCCAGGAGCCTGCGAGCGGCTGCCACTCGGCACAGTCTCCCATGCAGAGCTGACACTTGGGCTCATTCCCTGCCATGGCTCACCTCTCACCCCTGCCCCCCTCCCAGGGAGGTGCTTCACAGCCCCAGCTCCCGGAACATTTGTCAAGCAACCCAGAGGACGGCCCAGGATAATAGGGTGTCCAAATATGTCACCCTAACCCAGTGGCCACAGATCCTTCTATCCCCACTAGTCATCCTAATAGATCTGCTGCCTTCAGCCCCACAGAGAGCGGCAGCGGGCCAACCCACGGAGAGCAAGGGTCAGCCAGCGACTGAGTCTTTAAAACAGCCAGAAGAAAGAAGGGAAAGAAATGCCTCTGGGATAAATCCCCGAGCTGTCCAGGGTGTGCAGTGCCCTTGCAAGTGAGCTCCTGGCCGTTTGTGCCCTGCCAGCTCCAGTCGCAGACCTGTCCCTTCCACCTCTTACCTTTAAGGCCGTTTCTGAAGCGCGCACAGCTTGTGCCAACGCTTGCACTCCTGCACAGCGCGTTTCATTTGCTGCCCCTGTCGGGAGCGCTCGCACCCCCTTCCCAAGGAGTCCCTGGACTCCCGGCCCAACCTACACTGGGATCCCAGCCCCCAAGGTTCTTTCCACCCCCACCCTTCCCCCAACTCTGCGAAGATCCCAATTTAGCAGCTCGAACCTCAGCCTTATTTTCATGCAAAGTGAAAGACACCAGCGCTGGGTCAGGGCCTGAAGGGTAGATAAAAAGGCCCCGCTGTGATTTCTCCGGGCGTCCCTTTCACCTCCAGCAGTAAAGCAAACTTTCCTGGCGCCTGAGGGAAACCACGGAGCCTCACACTTGCATCCAGAGAGGGACAAAGGGGAGGTCAGGTGCTGCCTCTGACAGAAGTGGGGACATGTGAAATGTGATTAACCCAGGAAGGAGGCAGACAGAGCCCCGCTGGGGCCTTCCCTGCCCCTGTGTGTTTCCCAGGGTCAGGAGCAGGAGGTGAGTAAACAAAAGTGTTCAATAAATATTTTTCCATTTAACCCCTGTGTTAATACAGATTTTCACAACCTCCACAGCACTGACTGAATCGGTAGCATCGGAGTCAATAACGAAGGAAGTAGCATACCCTTAAATTCTCTGCGTTTGCAAAAATAAGAGGGGAGGGGAGAGAGAGAGTTTCCAGAAATACTGTGTAGTCACACTGTACCGGGGTCCATCTGAAGCATGCTAAATCTTTCGGGGGCCCATCGCATAAGCTGGCTCGACATTATTTCTCGGGCTGAATACAAACCACTGGTGCCTGTAGAATTAAAGTCATCAATAGTCGAGCTCTCCCGCATTTACAGGAAGACACAAATGAAATCCCTACTGATATGCCCATCAGAGTAGGAAGTTCCCTGTCCCTTTGCAGACAGACTCTTTGTAAGAGCTCTGTTGTGGTAAATGAAGCTACGAGTACATTTATCTCTTTGTCTAAATAAGTAATGCCAATTTCATTTTCAAACAGTATGCTTGGGCCGCATTCATTATTGCTGTAGGATTTTGTTTCTGCCAAATCAGCCCTGCCTGGTCCCCCTGCTTGGACAACCTGTCTCTGGTTAGAGATGGATGCTGAAAACAGATACTGTTTGAAATTGACCAGAAATGTACTAACTAATTACAAGAGAAATTCCAGTAAAAATAGAGTCGATTATCAAAAGATTAACACTTTTCTTTGTTCTGTGAATAAAAAAATTAAAAAAAGGAGGGAAGCAATTTTCAAGGCAGGCACTGATGCTTTAAAAGGATCCTTCATAGGTGAATTATTTAATCCTTTGTGACTAAGGGAATCTTTGTGTGCACTGCGGGAGGGGGGAGCAAAAAGGGAAAAATGCACAATATTGAAAAGTGAAAATACAATATGTGACACACTGAGAACGTGTAAGTTAGAAGGCCTGTGGGGTGGTTGATACCTGAATCAAATCTTGATTACTCTCCTATAGGAAGACTGCAGATATTTTCTCGAATATCCCTGAAGGATTAACATAATCAGTCATCAAGTGCAGCTACTTCACAAAAATGTAGTTAAGGCAGCACTTATCTGGCAGTGGGAAACTCAGTCCTGAGAGGAGGCACTTCATGTATTAAGGCTTTAAATAGTTTTTAGGGCCCTCTTCACTGAGCAAGAGCTGCTCTGGAGGTTGGGAGGGGTCTGATATCCACCAGTGTTATTCAGAGAGGAAGAGGCAGAGCAGTGGCAGCCAGGCAGCAGAGAGTCCCAAGCATCTGAACCGGACTGACTGTTAGGACTGTGAAGCAGTTTGCCTCCAAATAAACTCCCACCTGATTCCCTGAAGGATGGGGGTGGTTGAAATGCAGAGACACAGGCTTCCAGAAAAAACAGCTCAAATGGGATTACCTTGGAGGACAGCTAAGAGAGTCACTAATATTGACCTTCACAATGGAGAAGTGCCTATGTCCCCGGGGAAACCTCCACAGACCCAAATCAGATTGCTTCTGATCAATACCCTCTTTTTCTGTATGACTCAACTCCAGCCATGGAGCCTCTAAGAGGGCTTTGCTCTAGGCAGAGCTCTCCTGAGCAGGCGAATCAATTGACTTGCTTTAGCAGAGGAGGCTGAAAGGGCTCATCCCTACAAGAAGGATCTCTCAGAGGGGCTGATGGTCCACAGATGGGGCAGAAATAAGGCAATCTGGTGGCTCGGCTGAACTGGATTGGTTTGGAGTGGAAAGAAGCATGCCCCACGGAGCAGAGAGACTTGTACTTGAACTAGCTTTAAAAGTTTGACTACTCTCACGCCTTTCCTTCTACTCATTTTATGAGCAATATATATTCTGAGTGATCGTCATACATATTCTGTAATTTTTCACTTAGAAAAATAGCTTTTGCATCTCTTACAGCTTCTAATTCCAAAATTAGTTCAACATCTAGCAGTGAATGTAGAAATATATACCATGCCTTTCAGAGACATACTTAGGGCTGGTATTGATTTATGCTATCTCATGATTTTAGTCTTATGGGATAATCACCCTGTCAAGACTATATTTATTGTTGTGGCTATTAAATCACATTAATTCTTTGGCGATTACACAGAGGTAAAGCATCCACAAACTGCCACAGTGACAGAATTCGGTTTTTCTCCTTAAATAAACTTCACACAAAGATAGCCATGTCCTAGTTTTTCAATGGCATTTCACCTTTTTTTTTTCTTTTTGCATACCTTATGGGAGCATTAAACTCAGAGTTGCAGCCAGCACTTTACCATAGATTTGAACTCTGGCGGAAAAGCCTCTAGGGGGAGAAGACGTCATTGGAGGCAAGTGCTAATGGCAGCACAGCCCAGATGCAAATTGCCCATCAAATGTGACAACTTAGTGTCACAGAAGAATTTGCAGGGGGAGAAAAGAAGAAAGCAGAAATCCCCCAATATCTTAATTTAGGTTGCTTTCCATGGATTCCTATGAGAATGAGGATTCTCTCTGGTGCTCCGGGAGTTTGTAATAACACTGCGTAGACCCAACTCACCTTCAAACTTCCATGCTGTCTTAGCAGCAGGAAGTGAGAAAATGAGGGCTGTGCAGAAAGGGGTTGCTTACATTGGAATATGAGTCAGTGAGATCATTTTGAAGATGTGCATGAGGCCCACACCAGATTCACACTGCATACAAAAGTTGATCTCACTACTTGGGGGGGTTCAAGCTTAGCAGGTGGCCCTACAGACCCTAGCAGGTGGCCCTACAGACCCTGAAGGCCTCATCTGAGGGAGTAAGTCTTCATTGCTTCCACTCAGGGCCAACTCTACCACACTTACGAAGACCCAGTATCTAAGTATTCTGGCTCCCAACAAGAAATTTCTGGGTTGAAGGTTGCTACCTCTCCCTGATCATTTAAAAATATTCTGCTTGCTTTGTATTTTTAATAAAGGGTCAAAAATAATTTCATCCAAACTGGCTCACCCTCCTTCCTGCCTTGCACATTGAGTTTTGTCATTAATTTGGGGCAGGCTTTTAACTTGATTGAAGCCCATGTCCATGACCAAAAGACTTATTTATGTGCCTCTGATGTTCTTCATTTTTATGAATGCTAAATACCTTTCATCTACAACCATGCCTTAGCTGAAGTTTCCTAGCCAATGAGGAAAGAGAGAATAATGAAGAACAGCAACAATGCACAGGGGTTGCTTCTGACTCTAATTGTTATTGGTTCATTTTGGACTAGTGAACTGGATCAGGCTCAGTGATGCACTAAGTTCTGATGCTGGTAGAAATGATAAGTGAGCTATGAAATGTAGGTGCCTCTACCGTAACAACATATTAAAACAGTCCTAGAAACGATAAAAGCAAGCAAGCAAAAAAAACCTCATTGGCCCATCATGGGTTTTATAAAAGAGAAAATGAATAGCTGATACCTCATGCATCCAGCTCTTAATTTAAATGGTTCCTGTTTAATTATTTCTCTTTTCTTTTAAAAAGAAACACAGAATACCTGAACTGTGGAATACATGCTTTTGTTCTGCCTTCAGTAACACTGAGAGAAGCAGCAGAACTATTTTTACTTGAAGAAGTGGGCATTTCCCTAAGTGTACCCATCTTTACCGTCAACTACTTTTCCCTGAACAGCACCCAACAGGCCCTCGACCACCCCTGCCACCCCTTTCATCTGCTTTGCCCAGACACTTCCTCCAGGTCACCTTCCCACTTCCACTTCTCACCTCATCAGGTTTTCCATACACAATTTTACAGTGTGCCCTAACTAAAAGGGCTTTTCTTCTCTCTTAATTTTCTAATAGATGTATTACTAAGCTGCCTGAATAGAAAAGCTCTAAAACAGATTTCCCCACCAATATGCCTCATAGAGCTGGTGAGACTTTTTACATTTTCTCACCTATGTATCATATTAAGAAACTGCTTAGAACCAATTTCCCCAGTGATGTACTCCTCCCCCAACTGCCCCCAACCCCCCTTAAATCATTAACTTCAGGACCTCTGAAGATGTTTGTCAATTTCCCTTCCTTTCCTGCCTGCTAATGCCAGATCTGTCTCTGAAATCTGACCCTTTCTTTTTTCCCTAACCTCTCTTTTTCCTGATCTCTGGGGAGTGATATGGTCCTTCCTCTACTTAATAATTTTTCCTCTCTGTGGCTAAAAGCGGATTGTAATGCCCTGGCACACTGTCTCTCTTATTCTTTCTCTCACCTAGTTTTACATTTTCGCCACCTGTTTTTCTTGGTACTCAAGTTTTCCAAGAATTCCATGAAACTTTCACTCAAGCTGTTCTAGTGTGTACTCCTTCAGTCTGCCAAACGGCCCTCTCTGGGTGGCTTTTCCCCAAGTCCCCAAGTACTTTTGCTAACAAAACTGCTGAACGAGAGCTAATTTATCACTCTGTTATCACTATATTAGGGCAGGAGAGAGCCATACCCAGAATGAATTATGGATCCATCCTGTGTCCCATGCATCCTGTACGTCAAGGTAAGCAAATGCTGCGTTGTGTTAACTGTCAGCCTCAGAAACAGCTGACATTTGTTATTTTAATTAATAGTTTACTTTGCTGAATTAAGCTTCTGTGAGAAGCTATGACTTTTTATTAAATCTTCACTGCAGCATTGTTTTCCCCAGATTGGGAGACAAAAGCTCATTTTCAAAACTGCTTTATCCTGCAAGGTCACAGTCAACAGCTTGTGTGCACATGTCAGGGAAACATCTGCTTCTGTGCCACAGATATAAGTAAAATTTGCTTTATTTTGAAATTTAAATTTACTTTTACTTGGAGAAAAATGATGAGTCAGTCATTAAAGAGCCATTAAGTGATGTTGATTAGGAAAGACTTTCTAACCAGTCATTTTGTCTCACCACGGTCGCTGAAATTTCTCCGACCTCAGCATTCCGCTCAGATGTCGCAGGGAACTGTGGTCACTGTCACATCTGGATCTGGACCAACTTGTCTTTTCATTAATGCAAATCATTATTATGTAATTACTCAGCCTGCAATGTAGAGATCATTGATTTCTTTTGCCCAGTAGCAGTATTTTTAAGTCACTGATGACAAAGAGAACTTTCAGGACAATCCAAACTACAAATTAGCTCCAGTTCAGGAAAGGCAAATCAACTTAAAATGTTCCAGCACTAAATTCAGTTCCGAGATTTTTCTCTTTGCTTGGAATAAATTAACCAAGAGAAGTTGCTTCCTTCATGTTGTTTTAATTACTTTTCGTAATGCATTTTGCTCATCACATTTTCAAGACAATAACACGTTAGCGCTGTTTCCCTAAACGGACTTGCGTTCTGCCCCAACAAGCGTTCCAGTATCATGTCCCAACTCTCAGGAGAATTAGCCACTCTTCTGAGAATACCAGTAATTCCTTCAGAAAGAAACGCTCTCACGTCTCATGTTCTTTTGATGTTTCTGGGTCTTGTTTCTTACCACCCTGTAGAATGGAACTTCGGCCTGGGAACTCCCTGGACTGAACAGCCTGTGTTCCTTCTGGAGGCTCCAGAGGAGGATCGTTTCCTTGCCTTCTCCGTCTTCTAGAAGCTGCTTCCTTCCTCCATGTTCAAGGCCAGCAAAGTTGGACCTTTCCATCATGCTGCCATTTCTCTGGCTCCACGCAGCCCGAAAACGTTCTCTGTAGATTTACGGGATGAGATTGAGCCCACCTACGTATTCCAGGATAGTCTCAGCTCAGGGTCCTTAACCTGAGTCACATTTGCAAATCCCTTTGCCAAGGAAGGGAACACATTCATAGGTTCCTAGATTAGGGTGTGCACATCTTTGCAGGCCATTTTTCTGTCCACCTGGGGTCTTTTTAGTGTCCACCTAATCTTCCTTCTCTCTTATTTGACATAGCTTCCCACCTCTGCCCAAGGCCGAGTGTTTGACCCATACTCAGAAGCCTCTTTATGTGCTTTGAAGGGACATTGGGAAACACTGAGCTCCTGTGATCTAGTTCCTGGTTGTGAAACTAACGTTATCATGGGGACTTTATTCCAGTCAAGGTACATCCCTCAGGCCTCAGTTTTCTTACCTCTAAAATGGAAATCTTGATCCTAAAGCTTCAAGCTTTCTCTAAAATGTTAGGATTCTAGGGAAAGGGTGTGAGAAGCACCTTAATTACCCTAAAGGAGGAGAATTAGGGAGCGAAGCAGGCTGGTGATTACTGGGCACTGACACTGGCAGATGGTGTCAGCAATGTATTGGCCCCTCTTTCCCTAGGTACAGACCAAGGGCTTTCTGCTCAAATTTTCTCCATCCTGCCCTGGTTGGACTCTGAGTGGAGGTCGAACCACCACTCACAATTCCTGCAGCGTCTGTAGGTAAAGAGGCCCCTTCTCCTGCAAAGCTCTTTGCAGTTTTCAATGGTTATGAGACTTCTAAGAGTGAAATCTTGTTCTATGGGGCTCAGGAGTGAAATTGAAGAACTTCTTCAGATGCCCTTCTTGCAAGAGAAGGGCTCAGGAAAGAGGAGATAGAACTGAGTGAAGAGGGGTGAGCTAGCTAGCCAGGCCCTCGCTCTCTCATTCACTCTCTCTCTCTCTCTCTCCCTCCATTTATTTTTAAAAGAAGGAAATAGCAATGAGAGCATAACTAATTCCATGCAGCATTTTTGGACTCATTCTAAAGTTCAATGTTACCCTTTCTTTACTTTGAGACCAGGTGATTTCTCTAAGTTTTATGCCAAACATAATTTTATCTTTTGGCCTTTTGAAGAACTGCTTGGCCATGAAATTTGGTGAGAGCGATTCACAAGCATTTACGTAACTGCACGTTGTTGTATCTCCCGGGGGGAGGCAAGACCTGAAGCTCTCACAAGCCCTTCCCACCAGGGCTTGCTCGCCCATCCACAGGCACCTCAGCATCGGGTTCTTTGCCGGTTATGTTCCCATATCCCTTGAGTGTATGTGGTTGTTGAGGAAGCAAGTACTGGAAGAAAAAGAAAAAACTTGCTTTTCTCCCTGATCTATGATAGGTTTTGCACATATTTTCTATGTCTTAGGGACTTGTATTTTTTTTTTAGTGTCAACTTCATTTCAGAAGGCATTGGGGTTGGCTCTGTGATGATTTATTGGTGTGGAAGAGGGAGGATATTGTTGTTGTTTTTCTCATTTATATGTAGTGTCCCTTACAGAGAAATATTTTTAGAAACATTTTTATTTTTCTTCATGTTTTTCAGTTACAACACATTTGCTTGCTTTTGGGGTTGGCTGCCTGTCTGTATCTCTTTGGTGTGCAATGTTAGAAAAGAAATATTTAAACAATAAGAAGCTTTCGTAGTCCCCATCACAAGTTCATGTTCACAGGTCTCATCTGAGTCATACTGGAGGGATCCAAGCTCCTTTCTGAGGTGGTGTGGCTTTCACAGATGCTGAGGCTGAACAGTGACACCGAGAGGCCCCGCATTCCTTTCTGCACTGTTCGTCCCGCACCTGCTCGTGGGTGAACTGCACTGTTGACAGGTCTGATTTTCTCTCTGCCACAGTCAGCTCTATTCTCCTGCCTCAGGCTTGAACCCGCAGCAGCTGAATCTTGTACTTGCTCTGCCTGAGGCCTTAACCTGCTGCTCTCTCCATCCTTTATTTGTTCCTTCCTTGTGCCACCTGTTTGTCTCATCTGGCACTATGAGAAGGCATTCCCACATCTTATTCACCCCTAGTATTAAAAAAAATCCCAGGTGGCTCTCTTTCTCCTTGTGTGTGTGCTGGAATCTGCCCCAGCAGCTGACAAGTCGAGTTTTCTTCAGGCACATGAATTCCAAAGCCGATTTCCATTTGTTCTAAGAGAACAGATCTCACTGCAAGATGTCCGAAAGGCACACAAGCACTCTACACACTTAAAAGAAAAATTAACAAACAGAAATGGTGATGTGTCCAACAGCAATGACACTGAAAGTCAAAGGCTGTAGGAACATCTCTTTTTAAGCAGAGACTTGAAGCACATCTCTTATCGAGGCCAACAGATGCCATCTTCCACTTTCTGAAAGTACAGCTTGTTATAACATTGGGTCCTGTAGTCTGCTAGCCCTCGCCATATGAGGTTATGAAGCCCTTGAAATGTGGACGGCCCAAGCTCAGATGTGCTGTAATTGTGAAAAACACACCAGATTTTGAGGACTTGCTATGGAAAAAGATGAATGGGAACTATCTCACTGAAAATGTTTTACATTGATTACATGTGAAATGAAAACACTTTGGATATACTGAGTTCAGTAGACTATGATACCCAAAATTAATTTCACCAGTGTCTTTTTCTTTTTTTGAACACGGCTAATGGAGAATTTAAAATTACATGGCTCCTATTGCATTTCTATTGGACAGTGTTGTTCTAGAACTTGAACACTTGACACTTGAGATTTTTGTTTTTCTACCACTTGGAAACACTGAAATTGAGGGATATATCTTTCTTTACTTTCTTTTCAAGATATTTGACATGACACTGGGCCACTGGAAGCAGTTCGTATAAAACTTCCACAATATTTTTAATGAAATTAGTTAATTTCTTTTTTGAAAGGCTGCTTTCCATTTTTATAGACTGATTTTTTTCTTAATAAAGCCTGGTTTCTTCCGTTTATACACTGCCTTCCCATCCTACAGGCTCAATCTGTTTTGAGATGAGTTTAACATTTATGAAGGTCTCCCAGTTTGTATAAGAACTTTTAAAACAATATGCTCCCTGCCCTCAAGGAGAACATACTCTTAATGAAAAAAACTGGCAAAGCCAAACTTCCTCTGTTTATAGAATTTTAATAGACCAAGTTTTAAATATTAAAAAGAAGAAAGGGGTGTGGTATAGATTATATTTTCATCATGTTTTGTGTATGTTTTGGAGGAGTGATTTTTATAACAAAGTTTAACCAAAAGAGACACTATGGCTTCACTGCTGAGGGTTAGACCCCACTGACACAAATCACAGATTTGTGAGGTCCAAAAAGATATTTGAAAAGTATTAATAGTGAGCATTTATGTAACACTTAGTAGGTTCTACTAAATGCTTTGTGTATGAAAGCTCATTTAATACTCAAATGAATCTTATGAGGCAGAAGTAGTATTTATGCTTATGCCACAGATGGGGAAATTGAGGCACAGAGAGGTTGAGTAAATTGTGCAAGGTCACACAGCTAATGACCATGTAAGAAGTCCTAAGCAAACATTCTGGCTGCAAAGGATGGTTTTTAACCCTGCACTGCACTGTGTCCTTAACATGATACAGACGACACCTAATGATGGTTTCATCCTGGTTTTGTTTGATAAACTTTGAAGTCCACCTAAAATATGAGGGATTATCTCTCAAAATGTTGCTTTCCCCTTGATGTTATCGTATTATATCTTTACCAGAAATTACTATCTGACAAAACTGTTCACCTTCGTTTCACCCTATTTTCCTTTGCATCATTACAAACTAACCCTAAAATAACTAAAACACAAGACACAGTAGTACAAAGATGAGGCCTGGATGGTCCATCAAGTATCTAGAACTTTCTGTTAGTACTTTCTTTGCAATCCTTTAGTGAACACTGGTCAAATCTTACCCTCCTTTATGGGTTTCTATAGAAAAGCTATTAGCATATATGAAGAGAGAATGGGGCTTATAATGATCTTAATGGAAACTAGAAATATATAATTTTCCTGGTAAGTTGTCATTTTGGATTTTCATCTTTCTGACACTAAGAATACAGGCGTGTAAATCTATGAACTGCTGCCGGTCATTAAGGACACGGATGTGACATTCCAGGTTTGCAGGCCGTTCCCACACCTGATTTTTGTACTACACGCTGGTTGGAGTTCAATTTTCCCCTCTGGCTTTTTGTTCTTAAAAGCTAATTTCCAATGTCAGTCCGTAATGATTCGTGTAACTCTCGACACAAACGCACATTATTTATAGATTACTCTCCCCGGCTGATCCAGGGATTCTTTCCAAACAAGTCTCTGAACTACCTTTCGAAATCTTTAGCAATATTCCTCGAACCTTCTGACATTATGCTTAATTAAGGTTTGCATGTTAATATTGAACAATAAAATGAGGATAGCATAATAACTCACAAAAAAAGATAGAACCAAGGTAATTAGCAATGATGATACTTGTTCACGGAATTGTATCATTGCACACATGTGTCCTTGCCAATTTATAATTTTTTCAAGTTATTAATTATAGCTTCTGAAGCAGTATCTTTAAAATACCTCAGGAACCATCTCCTAAATGTCCCTGGATTTAATAAAAAGCTTGTAATTATTGCCTTAAATAGCAGCCAAGATGCCTCCCAACCTTAGAGAAATCAGTTAATCTGATTTCTCTTGTCTATGAACAAGCAACTACTATCCCACATTTTTCCTAAAGTCCATTACCAATGATATAACTTTGCTTTGTTTACATATTTCTTACAACTCAGATGGAATTTTTCCTTGTCTCCAATAACTTTTATGGTCAAAAATTATCTTTTAAAAAAGCCTAACAGATATAATAAAAAGAGAAAAGTTGTTTTAAAATGTGATAGTAAGTAGGGGGGGAAATACAAGGTATGTGAGAGACATAAAAATTACTTTACACATGTCCTTCAAAAAAGTTTAATACATAGTCAGGTCACATTACTGCACATCAAATTCTCTAGGTCTCTGGCTGCCAGTAGCAATTATCTGTAAAAGAACATGTTTCCCCCGGTGACTTGCTATCGGGAATTTTTGAGTATACCTAAGCATAGCCTTGAGCAAAACTCCTACGGGGCATATTTGGAATACAGGATTTCATTTGGATGCAATATCAAGGTTTCAGTGCGATATGTCTGTCTATGGATTTTTACATCTGTTTTAACATATTGATGTGTTTATCTTTTGGCTTTAATTACATGATATAAGTATATATAAATGTAAATAGCACTTCTGAGTTTCCACTCAACTTTTTCCATGTGGTATACAAATATATTTCCCTTGATGCCGGGATGATTTTATATTATAATAACGTCTCTTGAATTTGTATGATTACTTTGCTATAAAGGTGTTGAATATTTGCAGATTGCTGAGGCATCAGGTCTCATTCTATCTGACCAGGTCACGTTTCATTCATTTCCAGTGTTCATTGAGGTCTCGGCTAGTAAAATCTTCTGTGTATGTCCCAAACTTGTTCCAGTTAATGATGATGTCACCTTTAAAGGCAATTAAAGTATGAGCCTGATTTTTTCAATAATAAATTGGCATGCCATTTTGCAGAGCCATGGTAAACTGCAAAAATAAATGTTTTCAATTGGTAATCATTAGAATTCATAAAGCAAGTACAAACACACAAAGGTTTGAATGCGATAGTGCTGTCTGGGAGTTTCAGGCATTGATCGTGGATGCTATGGCTTTGATCAGCATGCTCCCATGATGAGATAGTAGTTCCCAGAAATATGTTTTTCTAATATATGAAAGTCAAATGTTTGGGTGCTTATTGTGTTAGGATTTAACAAAAGAATAAAATGTGTTTAAAGAGGCTGGCAAAAAAAAAAAGGCTTAGTCTAAAAATTAGCTTCAATGATCAGCCTACCTCTTAGCAAGCTTTTGAGTAGTGAGTGGCAAGCTCTCGTCTACATTTGAGGAACTGAGCTAGCCAAACTGGAAGAATTCATTTTTACATCTGTATTCAGCGCGAGAATATGAGCCCTTCTCCTTAGAGTCCCCGGCTCACTCAGGGTGGCCCAAAGAGGCCACAGTCCCACAAGAGCTGTGGTAACTGCGCTGTCTGTCAGGTTAGTAAGGTGCCTCATTTGTAAATGGTTCACTGATGGGGCCCTGACATTGGTGAGTGTGGACTAGTTCAGGTAGGCAGGTAGAGTGGCCAGTGTGGCTCTAATATTTGGAGTTGGGCCACATATCCACCTACTTTAGATGATGGGAAATATAAAAAAGATCTAACTGATCAACTCTTCATCATGGGGACTTTCTCAGATTTACGAAGAGTGAGAATCTGGCAGGTATGTTTATAGGTAACCTGGGATCTATCAAGAATATAGCATCTGAGGGCTTCAGGTGATTTCTTCTCTAAGAAAAAAGTTTAGAGCCCAAATGTTTCCTGCAAGTCCACGTGAGTTGGGGAAAGCTGGAGAACACCCGTTTTTACTCATACATTAGGTTTAATGTTTGCTAGGGCCATGTAAACCATTTGAAATTTTTATAGAACCATATGCACTTTTATTACTGCAAAAGACAACACTGTTGCAGTCCTGATAAATAAAATTATTTGCAGGCCTTTCCAGCTTGGGCAACCCAGTGGTACTGCATTTTTCACTTGTGTGGCCACAAAATGTAAATGAAGTTGAAGCAGCAGAAATTTTCCTCTTTTCTACTTGTAGTAATTCTCTCAGAATCATGAATGCCTTTCTTCCTCCTTCCTGGATCTCTGCAAATAGATCCCATTTGTCTGATTGGATTTCTGTCCCATCTTTCTACATATTACAGCTAATTAGTACCCCCTGATGAGAAACAGTCCACTGATGGAAAAAGCAGTTAGATAAGATCTGCATTAACAAATGTAGTTCATTTAATATCATTTGTGCTGCTGCATTATTAATAATACATAATTACCCTGCACAGACTAGAAGGGAAGAATAAAACTGTTCTTTAATTTCTTGGCCTTTGCAGAGAAACAGTATATTAGAGAGAATAAAACAGTATTGGACTATTGGTTGCCATCCATCATCGAGCTTTATGTGTCACACAATTTTATTAACTTTGGGTCTAGCCAGAATTTCTATATTTCAACACAATCGCAGACTACCCAGGGACAGTCATTGGGTGGAATTCTTAACGCCTAACTTCTTGTTTCAGAATGTTAAGTTGAGACTCCCAGCCAATGGCTATCAGAAAGTTGAGATTTTCAGCCTGTTATTGAGAGCATTTCACTGCAGCAGACAATGAACATCATTCTGATCAACAACTACTGCTCACAAGATTTGATTTAACACCATGGAGGAACCTGATTCTGTTCTCCGTATTCTCTCCGTATTCTGTGCTGATGAGAAAAGGATTTTGGCTTAAAGCCTGTGTTAAGATAATAAAAAGCTCAGTGGCGACAACCTGAGAAGCAGCATGGCCAGCATTGATTGAATGCCCTGCCGCATTATGCCAACTTTTACTTGTATGCTAAGCCTTTTACATGTATTCATCTTCATAACAACCCTATGCTGGAGTTCCTATTTTTATGGTAGAGGTCATCCAAATCTGACAAGACCTCACACACCATCTTGAAAGAACAATCTCCAGAAAAGATGCCGTGCATTTTTTTTTCTGTTGCTTCTCACTTTGTGAAACCAAGCCTCTTGACCATGGTTTGCCAGATGGGACAGAATAAATGCATGTGGAGTCACTGTAAATGTGTTTGTTTGCACAGGTGAGGCAGGCCAAGGATGCAGGCCTAGCTGCTGGCTCAGGACACCATGGATCATCTTATCCCAGGAAGGAGGGAGTCAGGAAAGGGCAGACACAAGGCTGAACATTCAAGGCATGTTTAGTTTCTCCAGTTAAAGCTGCCAGTAAACCATCCTATCTCATTCCTCAGCCCACTCATTTACTCATTAGATATTTCCTGAGCCCTTACTATACAAGACATTCAAAAGGAAAAAAATTCCTCAAAAGAGGAATTTGGAAGATAAAAGGGGGAATAAAGACACTTTTCTCATTATCAGAGAGCTCACATATTTATTGTGGAAAACAGGCACAAAAATAAATTATTATAATTCATTGTGTTCCAGGAACCGTGTGGGCACAAAGGAGGGAATGCTCAGCTTGGCTCCAGTGAGTCAGAGAAGGTCTGGCAAAGAGACAGTAAGCTGATTTCTGCAAAATGAATGCTGTTTACTAGGTAGAGTGGAGAA
This sequence comes from Miniopterus natalensis, assembly GCF_054644295.1. NCBI lineage: Eukaryota > Metazoa > Chordata > Mammalia > Chiroptera > Miniopteridae > Miniopterus > Miniopterus natalensis. The sequence continues at coordinate 52,280,859 of NC_142089.1, forward strand.
ACTTGTTTTCTCTCTTAGTAATGATGTTATTATAAATTTTTAAATTTAAGTTACAAATACTATGCCACCTAATACAGTATCTGAGCGCATGGAAATTCTGTTGCTTATTAGAACACGGCACCTTTCTTCTGAGGGTCATGACTATCTATCAACATTTCAATATCCCTTTGAAATGCTTTTAAACCAGAAGCATGCAGGAATGGTTAGTGTGTATGCCAATAATCCTGACAAAGAGAAAAGAGAGATGGGTAGGAAGTGGATTGGTAATAGGATTTATAACATAACTAGTAGAATATTGGTATGAGATCTTTATGCACAGTGTATTTTTTCCAGTGGATTCACAGGTGTCTCACAATTTTGTAAACCAAATTATTTGTTTTGACTCTCCAAAGATTTTATTGTGTACAAGATGCAAGACAGAACAAAAGTCTCTGAAAGTTGAGATAACATCTGCACCGTTATAGCGATTAGTTTGGGTCTTGGTACATCAAAGTCATTTTATCCATCTGTAGTTTCCTGTGTCATCTACTTCCCCAGCCATAAAGTGGCCACATCGCTCTCTATTTCAGACTGCAGTTACTGCTACAATCTCCCGCAGGCACTGTTAAGAAACAGCCATAGTTTGGTGAAGACTGCCAAGGAGCCACCAAAACTCACTTCCTTCTGAGCAGGCAGCGAGATATTCCCAGTCTTCCCTGAAGTTACATAGGGCATGTGACTAAATGCGAGCCAAAGAGATGTGAGCATGGTGATGTGCTTCACTGCAAGGCCCAGCCCATAAAAGCTCCTGTAGGGCATACTCCATTCTCTTTCTTTGTCTTCTGCCTAGAAGTAAAGCAAAGGCTCAATATGGAAGGAGCCTGGGTCCCAGTCACTGCAGAAATTAAATGAGTCCAGGAGAGCACCAAACCAGGAGCACCTATTTTGATTGTTGCATAAACAAGAAATCACTCACTACTGTGAAGTTTTAACTTGTTGTTTGTTTGGCAGTTGGCCTATCCTAAGACAATAAACTCTTCACTTAGATTACCAAAATAAGAGGGCCACGAGGGCTTGTAGTGCAGAAGATTTCTGAGGACTTTGCATGGAACACTGTTACCATAATGCAGATGGGAGGCTGGGGTTGGTGGCATTAATTCCCACTATCATACAGGGCGGGGGTACTGCAGCATGGATCACCACTCTCATTCAGGGTGACTGGAGGTTTCTCAGTTTAAATATCACTTCTTTTTTTTTTTAATTTATTGATTTTTTTTTTTTTAGAGAGAAAGAGGAAAGAAGAGAGAGAGAAACATCATTTTGTTGTTCCACTTATTTATGCATTCAATGGTGGTTTCTTATATGTGCCCTGACCGGAATCAAGCCCACAACCTTGGCTTATTGGGATGACACTCTAACCATCTGAGCTACCTGACCAGGGCTAAATGTCATTTCTTCTTGCAAGCCTTCCTAATCCCACTATTCAAGTTGGCTCTCCTGTTATATGCTTCCTTAGAACACTATAGTTTTCCTCCATAGCACTTTATACACATAATTAAATTGTTTTTTTATGTTGTTGTTGAATAACTGTGTTCTTCCCTATACTATAGACCTTCCTGAGGCTTAGGACTGCTTCATTCCTTATCACATATGCCCCTTGTCAAGAATTGTGTCTGATACATAGCTTATTAAATATCCATTCACTGGGTAGTGCTCACCTTCTGGTTATTTATTCCAGCTTAGTCTTTCACTCTCCCAACAAACTAACGATTTCTATTTTGGGAGATCACATTCAATGATCTGTAAAGCCCTCCCTAGTTATAAGAGATTATGATTTTGAGTCTTTGTTCTTGATTAGCACCCCATCATATACCCATGGAAAACAAATACATACACATAAACTATCACCACCATAGATACACACTGATATTCTAGAAAAAAAATATTCTAGACTCACCAACAGCCAACCCCCTACCACCTGGACAGCCACAGATGTACATCCAAAGACACACTCAAAACAGCCACAGATACCCCAAGACATGAACATACCTCCAAAGACACACCCCTCCACTATTGACATGCTCAGACTGCACACATATGCTAAAATCATTCAAAACCTGTCATTTTAGTGACATTTATTTTTTGCTTTCCTACGTCATCCAATAAAAGAGAAATACATAAATCCAAATTAAAATAACATTTTAATTCTCAACTCTATTATCTATTCTACTTTTGGAGTTGCTTTCTTTAAATCAGTGTCCTCTGTGGGAAGACGTACACAAGGAAATGGAGGGGAACAAATGTCCCTCCCAAAGTCTTCCATTATCTTGTCATTTACATTGCAAATGTCATCAAAAATGCAAATATATGTGACATGTCTAATTGTTTCTAGATCTTATGCTACAATAAACATTGGCTTGGTTAAATCATATTTCCAAGAATAAAAGAGATGAAGTTTTGTTGTTGCTGTTCTCTATATTTAGAGGTGCTTAGAGACACTACAATAATATTGTTTTTAAAAGTCACCTATCCAAACTAATATATTCAGCACTCAAGTGATATAATATTTTGGATGAAAGAATGGGATAAATAGTGTCACAGGTCTATTGGTGATACATGGGAATTACCCATATATATTTAGCCTTATGCTGGGAAAGGAAGGAATAGGAAGATATAAGGAATAACTATGATAATAAAGTCACTGTGAGGTACCTTCCGAAAGACTTCAGGAGAAACAATCAGTCCTGGTTTTCTCCTTTCATCTGGAAGTTTACAGGCACAGCCCCCGCACTTCAGAGTAGAAATTATTGCTCTCTCCATGTCTCTGATTAGCCCCTGGTGCCCAGTCCACAGACAGAACACTACTTAAGAAAGTGTGGTCAATCACTTTCAGATGCTGAGTAGGCAGCTCCTGGCAACAAAAAGGGGACCAGCAGCCAATGGTGCCTGGTCTTTTGCCCCAGACATAGCCTCTTTCTTTTTTCCAAAAAGTCTCATTCATGCATATCATAAAGTTGCTAGGATATAGGCCCGAGTCAGCCTGAACAACAGGACATGAGCAAATCATATTGTTGTTCTTTTCACCATCACTACAAATCAACACACACATCTACACTTTTTTACATAAGAAAACCAAGCTACAATGAGTGTTGAGGGTGGCATTCAAGCAGGTGGCATGTGAAAGACAGGTGGTAATCCTACCCTTTTGGCGGTTAGAGTGGTCTATACAAAGGACTCAGTACTTACTTGACATCAAATTTTAGAGCCATATTTTCCCCATGTTTTGTGCTCCTCCATTACTGCTCAGCAACCTCATTTGCTTAGAATTGTGCCCTCCGGTGGACCAGGGAAAAATACATATTTAGAGCAATGGTAAGTCATCTGCAATATGAAGTTATCTGCAAACACTCAAGGAAAAAACAACTTTTCACTGACAGGGCTTTTATGAGAATCTGATGAAACTATAGATAGATCCTCTCCAGGAAAAAGATGCACATATCAGCGTACAAGCATTATTTTGCATTAAATTTCAGAGTATTCTTTTCATTTTCCCTTCCACAGATTCCAGAACACACACCCCTGGAATCTCTGTCCATCTGCTGCAATAGTCAAGCTCACAACTACACCAGGTAGAAAGAGCATGGGCCTCGGAGTAAGAGTCCCTGATCTACTCTTATTGACTCCATGAAATTAAGTTGATTAATTCCTCCAACACTTTCATTTCTTCCTTCTATAAATAAAGAAAATTACAATAACACCACATGCAGCTATTGTGAGTTCTATGAGAATGTGTTTTTCACCACTACATCCCTGGTACCTTATAAACCACATGGGATATATAAAAGGCTCAATGAGTGATTCTGACTGAACAAATATATGTAAACCCCAAGTATACAGCATGACGCTGAAAAGGTGTTCACTTAATATTATTTTCCACTTCTTTATTGCAGAAGCATGAAATAAATCCTGATTCCCAGATGTTTTGTGATCATAAAACTCATTCCACTCCTTGGCCAGCCACTCTAAGGCACATTTCCCAAGTGGTGATCTAGCAGCTAAAAAGAAGGCATCAGAGTAATTCTTAAATGGCATCATTGTCAATTATACCAGGATATTTCTAAAAATACTTTCATATATATTTTTTTTTATCTCTCCCATTGTTTTGTGAATTCCCCTCATTAAATTAATGACATCTTCTCATTTGAGGGTCATCATTTCAAAGTTCATTTCTGTTCTGAGTCAACAGACTGGAAATAGACTTGAGAATCAAATTTATATGGATAGAAAAAGGAATCCTAATTTTATTAAGTTTTCATTAACAAACAGAGTCAGACATGAGCAATTTGATAAGAGATTTACTTGAGGGAAGTACCTTCCAGAAAGAAAGTGAGAGGAGAGCTCATCCCATTTGGTCAAGGTTGAAGGGAAGAAGGAGACGGAGAGTGGAAGCTAGCCATGGGAAAAGCGTGACGGCAGGCTGGCATCTGGGAGGGATGACATGACAATAGATTGAGGAGGAAGCTAAATTCAAGCAGAGAAGGGATTTTTGTCCCTCCCTCAAAAACTATCTCAGCCACCCACTAGGACAGCTGCAGCATGCTAGACAGAGAATGAATCCGAGTTAACACTCCTGGCTGCCAGGGGCTCTCCTGTGGCCTGGGAACAACAACAAAATAATGACAATGATAAGGATTTATTTTGTGCCAAACTGTATTCTCATTCCTTTACATATTAAATCATTTAATTTTTACATGAAACCTCTGAGAGAGTTGTTATTTTAATCTTCGTTTCACATATGGGAATACTTAAGCATAGAGAGGTTAAATAACTTGCCACATCCTATTTTCTAGTTTTCTGCTAGCTAATACTTACCAAACATGTACCCTGTGCTTACCAAGCACAATCCTAAGCACTTTACATGTATTAACTCATGTAACCCTAGAAGATAGGCGCTATTTTTAACTCTATTTTATAGATGAACAAATGGAGGCACTGTTGTCTTAAGTAGTGTGTCTGAGGTCACAGAGGTGGTAAGTGGTAGCGTTAAGCATCAGATCTAGAGTCCATACTCTTAATCAGAAGTTTCTTCAGTTTCTCTAGTAGGGAATTTAGAACTTAGCAGAAAACCTCAGTGGGGATTGAGCAATCGGTATATAGTGACCCTATGGTCAAAGGGTACAGATTGGGCCTCTGAAGCTGAGACCCAATGGAAGTCAGAGCTAAATCTTAGAGGGTGCAAAGGATGGAACAAGGTGGGTCCAAGTTGGCAAGGGAAGTGGCTGAGCTCTCTGGGAGACTTAACTGTAGAGGAAAATGGACATTGAGTTGCATCAGCCATAAACATCAGTGTAGACAACAGCTGAGGATGGGGCCAGAACCACTATACCTCAGCAGACAGCCACCAGGGCAAGCTTAATGAGCTGAGCACCACCACTAACACCACAGTACTAACACCACAGCGGAGACTAGCCCGAGGACCAGAATAAGGTTAGTAGAGTCCACAACCCCACCCAACACCCCACCCTCAAGCAAGCCAAGTCCACAAGATCACTTAAGCTACCCAGGTGCCATCTGGAAGAAGAGCCAGGAAGGAAAGCAAATCTGAAAAGTTGAACATTTACCCCCCTCTAGACTGAGTTCAAAACAAAACTAAGTTCATAAAAACTGAGATATTTTGGACTGGAAAGTTTAAAATGAAGCTATTTTTCCCGGCAACACACTGGGGTGGGAAGCTAGTAAGGAAGATTAGATCAGTTATTAGAAATAACCTACATTTTCTTTCAACATCTGAGTGTTGTGTGAATACACATGAGCTTACAACTCCAAAGGACTCCAAGAGCCTGGCTAATGAAACACCTGCAGTATATTTATTAACAATTAAGATGAGGAAATGGACAACATACTGATCAAATTTGTGGTTGATGCAAAGCTGAGAATTATAGTGAAAGCTTAGGTGGCAGAATTAGGATCTGAAAAGCTAGCCACTGGCTGGCCCAGTAAGACACGTCTAGCCAGAACAGATTTAATCTGGATAAAATTAATTAAGCTAAGGCTCAAAGAAGTGATTGTTTAAAAACACTGGCTGAATAAGTGTCCAAATATTTGAACTTTTACTCTATGGAAGATGTATTAGCTTATGAGGTCCAAAGGAAGGAAAATAATAATCATACTTGAGTCCCGTGTCAGGCATATATACCATCTCATTTAATCCTATGAAGTGTATTTCTATTCAATCGCATAAAGAAATTGGGGGAAAAGCTCAAAGCCACTCAGCTAGTAAGTAGCAGAACCACTGTTCAACTCACGTCTGTCTGATTATTCTAAACTGCTTCCCCAACATATGGCAATCAACACACGGGCAAACGATTCTAGCATTCAGAACCTTCCTCTGAAACTTAGCTCATCTCTCAATATTGCAGAGTGTGGTCAACTCCAGGGTGGGATGGTAGAGATATAGGACATCAGATGCCACCAGCAAGACTCTTCCTTAATTCTGAGGTGTTGGGATTCCATCTCTGGAAACTGGAGGCAGCATGGTTCCTGTATTAGATGGCTTTGCCCACAGTGAAACACAACCCCCAAGCCTCCAGGCCTTACAACAAACCTTTGTTTTTCACTCATGACCGGTTGCGGTTGGATGCTAGGTCAGGGTCCTGTCAGCCTCATTTTGCTTTTTTATCCTGGGGCACAAGTTCAGGGAGCAGCCACCAGCTGGGTGTATTGTTCACACGCAAGGGCAGAAGCTCAAAAGTAAGTGTGAAGCCTCGGTTCAGATGTGAGCGTGGTCATCTTTGCTCTCGCTCTGCTCTCTGCCCCAGCAGGCTCTGTGCCGACTCAGTAGCCTGCATTTGAACCGCAGCAGATCTGGACTATTTCCTTGTCAGGGAAGAAAACCAGTTCTTAAGAATTCTCCATTGCCCTCTGGATGGTACAAGTGCTTTATTGAGATTCTGTTTCCTTTCACTTTTTGCTTGTTCATTTCATTTTGCTTTGCTTTGCCTTTGATAGAAACTATCAGAGGCAATGGCAACCCCAGACCAATCGGACATACAGGGGTGAGTAGAACGAGGTGAATGGAAATCCTCCAAATCTCCCCATGGCTTCCATGCTACGATGAAAGGGTACAGACAGTTCTGTGATTGCATCTTTAGCCATGGATGTTTATTATTTATTTCTTTAAACTATGGATACTTTCCTCACATATAAGCCTCAGGATACATTTACAAGCACTGTTGGAAACGAACAAAAAAAGACTGAGAAAGCTGCTATTTATTCCAGGGCAGATATACTTCATTTATTTATTTGTTTGTTTGTTTGTTTGTTTGTTTGATGTATACAGCTGGGTCCAGCTCAAGCCCCTGGGCATGCTCACATCAATTAAAACCACAGATAGAAGCAGAATGCTGATTACAAACAAAATCAACAATTAATGGACTATCCCCAACTGTAAAGCACTTCAGCAGAACCTTCAAATCATTTCTCCTCACTAACCCCCTTGGGCAGAAGGCTGGGTTAACAGATGGTTAAACAATGTTAAGGGGAGAGAATAAGACATTCGTACTAAAGATGGAGAATGAAAGAAAGACAGTGTGCAAAACCCATCGCATAATTCATCGGGGGAGCTATAGGTTAAATTGGTGAAGTTGGGGCTGGAGTAATCTAGCAGAAGGGAGCTGACCCTGCAGTTCAGATGATAAAGGGAGACGAGGGTGAGAAGGTTTGAAAAAGAATCAGACACTAAGTAAAATTATGCACATAGTAGCACCCCCGTCACCTGGATTTAATGGGGTGTCTGGCCAAAGTGAGAGATCTCGTCTGGGTTATGATTTCATTATATATACAATTAAGTTTTTGACTAAGGCACAAGTTGGCTTTCTTTCATCACCAGCTACTGCACCTGAGCACCCTGGTAGCTGCTAGACGCTGGAGTGGTACCTTGACATGAGGATCAGGATAAGGCTGGCGATTTTTATCTTTGGTAGTGTGTGTTAGTGAAAATTTGTAACATGAGATTAAGAAAAATCCAACTTATTATTGTTGTTGAGTATAGCATGTTATATAGTAAATACAAAAATCTTAAGTAATAGGTCAATACATTTTCACTTATATATCATGTAATCAACACCAAGATGAAAATACAGAACACTTCCAGCATCAATCACAGCCTCCCTCATGCCCCTTCACAGGCAATACTCCACCCCCAGAGACAATTACTATTCTGATTTTGGTCACCACAAGTTAGCCTTGCCTGTTCTTAAACTTCATATAAATGATACACAGTATCTGTTCTTTTGTAGCTGGCTTCTTCCACTCAGCATTATATTTGTGTTACTCATTCATGTTGTTGCAGGTAGCAATAGTAGATATTTGTATTGCTATATAGTATTCTATTATATTAATATATTACAATTTCTATATCCATTCAATTTTCAATAGATTTGGGAGTTGTTTCTTGCTTTGATGATGATGATTTATAGAGCTGCTATGAACAGTAGAGTGCATTATAGTTCATGTACTATAGTATAATATAATCTTTGGGCATTTAACTAGAAATAGAATTATTGAGTCATAAAATAGGTGTATAATTAGCTTCAATATATATTGCCCAATTTTTTTCCTACATTGTAAATTACCAATTTATTCTCCCACTAGAAATATGAATGTTCCAGTTGCACCACATCCTTGTCATCACTTGCTATTGTCACTCTGCTTAACTGTAGCAATTGAAATATTCAGTGGCATTTCATTGTGGTTTCGATTTGTATTTTGCAGATGATATTGCACAGTGTTTTATATCCCTGTTGTCTTTTTTGATATCCTCGTTTGTGAAATGCCTATTTGAGTTTTCTGCCTAGCCGTTCATTAGGTTGTCTGTACCTTCTTAAAAAATTGAATCTGTAAGAATTTATAATATATCATGGACACAAATTCTAGTTGAGTACATATATTGCCACTTCATTCTTTTGTGGATCGCAACTTTACTCTCTTAATGGTGTTTTTGATTAAAGAAATTTTAAATTTTATTGAAGTCCAATTTATCAAATTTTTATTTTTATGGTGAGCATATTTTGTGTCCTCTTTAAGAAATCATCCCCTATCCTAAGGTTGTGAGATTCTCCTGTGTTGTTTTCTTCTGGAAACTCTATTGCTTGGCCTTTTACATTTAGGTTTATCCATCTTAAAATAATTTTTTTCGTCCATATGGATATCTCATTGCACCTTTACTGAAAAGACTATCCTTCCTCTACTGAACTGCAGTGATATCTTTGTTATAGATTGGGTGGCTATACATGTGTAGGTATGTTTCAGGATTTTTTATTCCATTTCATTGGTCTATTTGTCTACCTTTACATGAACATCACATTCTAAGCATTGTTGTTGTTAGTATAACTTGAACTCCACTAATTTATTATCTATTTATGATTATCTTTCGCCTATCTTTTGTGCTTTGGTTAGTTTCTCTTTTTTGTCTCTGGATCTGAGTCTTGTCTGAATCTATTTCTAAAGCTTAACTATTTATCTTCTATGACTTTATGTCTCTCTCCTTGCTATGTAAGGGGGCCCCTAATGCTACATAGTACAGATATAACATGGGTTTTGAGAAAAGCTCAGAAACAGATAACTAGCAGAGTGCACACTGCCCTATGAATTTCTCTATTTCATAACATAGGCTGAGTATAGATACTGTAAAAGTACTATGGCCATAGTTTCGGTCAGCAGACTGGACTTGCTCCCAGAAGCACAGCAAAAGAGAACAGGCCTTTCTCGCCCAGAACTGTGGCACATGTTTACATGTTAGCTGGACAAAACCTAGTTCCTCTAAGAAAGGTAGGAAAGGAACTGTAGTCTCAGAAACATTGCTAAGGAGTCTATGGACCAAAGCTCAAGGTCTTTATTCTGAGGTCCCTGGGAACAAAGAGCTTTGCTCCGCTGGACCACTGACGTCAGCCAAAGGCCCTTCCTCTCACCAGGCTGAGCCAGCTCTCTGCTAAGGTACCTAAAGGAGGAAGACAGTGTGCCTCCAGGACCACACACATTGTCTGTCCAACCCCTACTCTTTTTTTATTAAAAGATGTTACTGTACTAACGTTTCTTGAATGTCTCCTATGGAGCTGACAGTCCACCAAGCCTTCCAGATAAAGTTTCACAATCTGGTCGCTGCCATGGAGGAGCTCTTATCCTCATCACTGAGCACAGTACAGAGAGATGTAAGTGTGATGGTAAGCAGGCCTCTCCCATCTTTCAAAGTATTACTCAAAATTATAGCATTTTAGGAGTTCGGATGTAATTATGGCTTGTATCTTTGTAAAAACAGTAGAAGTGAGTAGTTTTTAAACTACTTGTTGCATTATATTTATGTCTGCTAATTTTAAAAGCAGATGTATCTATCATTATAAAATTTAGAAGCACTCTAAATGTCCAGTAAAAAATGAATGGTTAAATTACAGGAAATTAACAAGATGGAATATTACTAATATAACATTAAAAACGATCATTAAAAATACCAAGTAGCAAAACCAAAAATTGTTTCAAGTTGTGTGTATGCAAAATACTAAGATTTATGGATAAAGCATGATGGAAATGCAAAACTTGTTGAAGTGATAAAATTTTGGAAAAATACAATTATTTTCTCTTAAAATTCTCTTTAATATTATTGTTTTTATAATCAATCTAGATCTAGGAGAAAAAAGATGTCAGGTTTCTTTCTTATTTCTTCCTTTTTCTCATATATTTCCACTGTTAGTGATATATAGATAAATAAGCATTTTTCTTTACTTGTGTGAATATGTGTATATGTGTGTCAGTTCTCCTTCAATGAAAATAGTTCCCATCAAAATGGGCACAGGAACAGTCCAGCTCAGAATGAATGGCAAAGGAATTCATGCTGAAGTCCGGTACTTAGGCACTGAAAATTCTCTTTGCTTTTGTGCTTTCCATTCCAGAGTACACTAGGTCATTCCACAATTTCTTTTGAATATACCTACGACAGAAGCAAATGTCCAAAGCTCATCAGCTACCCTGTAGTGAGGGCCTCCCAGCCAAGCCAGAACTCTGGCTTCTCCAGCTCCTGAAACCAGAAGCTTGACTCTAAGGTTGTGCTGTGAGCAGGAAAGAGTGGGGAGCTGCTGCCTGGTATTCCTCTCACGGGAGGGAACACCACCGTGGTAACCGTCCTGGTCTCTCTCTGCAGGCCTCACTCCTCTCCACTCTCTGCTGACCTCACTCTTCCCCATAAGAGGTATTTACAAGCAAAGTGCAAGGTGCAAGATCTGGACATGAGTAGCCCTGTCCCCCCCCCCCTTCCTTACTCTGCGTTTACAGAAACAGGTTTTGTGTCTGTGGGTTTTGTGTCTGTACACCTTAGTGTTGTTATGGGGATAAATGCGTCTAAATTTATTATTCAGGATGAGGCAACATAGCCCATAGTTCTATGTCACATTTTCCAATATCAGCCTTTCCAGTAATAGCTGATATTTAGGTTTCCAGTATCTTTTATTCTTTTGTCTTGTTTTTGGAAATGCTCAGAATTCATGCAAGGAAGAAAAATGCCATTTACTGGGCTCCCTTCAACCCTTTTGCTTAGTAGTTTCTCCAGGAAGCTGACTCAGACAGAGACTAGTGAAAAAGAAGTTTATTAAGAAATTCTGTTGGGATATCATCTGTGGTGGAAGAGAGGAAGCAGGATGGGGAAGAGGGAAAAGCTAGGCAGCCAATCAACTCTATTAGGTCTAAAGGACTCAGCCAGCTATATGAGGAACTCTGGCCCTCACATGGTCCCTTCAGAGTTATCCTGAGTTGGGAGGAGGAACTGGGCTTTTATTCCCCACTCAGTTATTGGATGCTAAGACAGGGGAACTACCTTGGGTGAGACAACTCTCTTCAGATAAGGACACTTCACAGAGATAGCTGATGTTTGACTGAGGCCTTCACTTGGCAGATCTCCCAGAAGTTGGGGGAGATTCAGTCCTTCAGTCATAAAATGAGGGTCTGGGTTTAGCATAATGTCTCCTACACACCCAGACAGGTTCAATGGGCTGTAGTTTAGAGTTGGGCAAACAGCTTTATTTTTGAGGAGATTCAAAAAGATTTTCAACACAGTGTGGCTTACGTGTATGTGAGTTTATTAAGTTCTTTCTGAATATACATGTATATGCACTCACACACACACACGCAGACATTTTATCTCCATATTGCAGAGCCCTTAAACTGTTAAGATGATTTTGCAAAAACTAAACCCTACTGAGGTCCTCAAACTGCCACTGTCAGTGGCCAGTTCATCTAGTCATTCATTTCTTCAGTGAGCTTTTGTCAAATGACTACCAAGCAAATGTATGGAGATGCACATGGGCATACCCTACTCTTGCCTCCATCAAGGGTTCAGGCTCTCAGCATAAATATTTGCTCTTAAATGAGGTCTTCTCAAAGCCCCAAACTACATTCTTGCTCTGTTCTGTGTTTTCATATGTGACTTACTTCTTCATGAATGGAGACGATATCTGCCTTATTTGCTCCTCTGTCCCAGTGCCTTAGAAAGGTGGGCATCCATTGGGTGATTAATAAAACTTGTTGAAGCAGTGAATGACCAAACAAACTAAAGAAATGTGTCAAAGAGTATGATAGATGAAAATGGGAATGGATGCTGCCCAAACTTCACAAAGGGAGAGACGTTTGAACAGGCTCTTGGCAGCAATATAGGAGCCAGTGGAGCAGGGCACAAGGCATTTGAGGGAGGGGAAGAGAGCAAATTATGTCAAAGTCTAGTAAGTTTAGTGATCAGTTATTAATTCAATGAGGCCAGAGCACAGGGTGATGAGGCTGTAGATATAGGTTCAGGTCATGAGCTGCACGAATTAAACATTTCAGGGGAGAAAAGTGGTAGTCAAATGAATGAAACCATGGGCAGAATCTGAGCCAGAGGAGTGAAATACACAGAAGTGGGGAAAGCTCAAGGTACATCCACTGATTCCACAGCCCTCATTTCATGCAAAGCAAGCCTCTGAGTACATTAGGCACCAATTCATAACAAAGGGCATGATGACCTTAAAAAAACAAACAAACAAACAAAAAAATGAAACAGCCTGGCTCTGACACCCTGTGTTAGCAATGCACAAGCACCTTTCCTTTCTAAGGTAGGAATTATCCCCGTGAAGATTCCTTGTGTATATGTCACAGAAAAAATTTCTTTTTCTCCTTTGGTTGAGCAGAAATTGTTTTCTAAATAAACACAAGCAAAGCCACAAGGACTGCCTGGCATCTGGTCTGGGAGCTAGTAAAGGATACAGTACAGGGGCCAGGATCCCAGCTAACCTTCAAGGTGCTCAAGTCTATCTGCAAGAACCTTTTCAATGGAAGGTTGAATTATTATAAATCTCACACTAGGAGAGGTATACAAAATAAAGAAGATAAAAAATCAACCCAAGAGTGGCAGGTAAAGAGGACTGCAGAAAAAGAAATCACACCACGGGTCCAGGAGGTTTCCTTGCTGCCTGGCATCACTGGGCAAAGAGTTTGGAAGCACAAAGCCTCTTTTGGTTGCTAAGCCCAAATTCCGATGCAGAGGCATGCCCTCTGTGGGAGGCAATGCAGATTTACTGGAGTACAGCGAGATTTCCAAGGCTTGAGTAAAATGTGAACTTGTTTTTGTGAGAATGATGAAAATGAGAACATTTGAATTAGCAGAGACCTGGTGGAGTCCTAATTGCTGGGCTCAAACTAAGATTTAGAACTGGCAGAATTACTGTTGAGGTCCAAAGGGGGGGGTATCTTTAGGACCCATCACACACTGCTGGGCAGATTGTGTTTTAATTCCAGAGCTGTGCCTGTGCACCCAACAGACAGTTCCGTACCAGATGAGACCTTTAAGACAAACCTCCATGGATATGGGTCTTGGTTTATTATTTTTTTTTTATTTATCTATTTATTTCTTTATTATTTTTTAATCCTCACCTGAGGATATTTTTCAATTGATTTTTTTAGAGAGAGTGGAGGGGAGGGAGGGAGGAAGAGGTAGAGAAGAAGGGAGAGAGAGAGAGAGAAATATCGATGTGAGAGAAACACATCGATTGGTTTCCTTCTGCACAAGCCCCAACAAGGGCCAGGGATCAAGCCTGCAACCCTTTGCCAAACCAGCCAGGGCAGTATTTTTATTTTATTGTATTGTATTTTATTTATTTTATTTTTGTATTATCTGTAGGACATTATTTTGGTGTTTTTGGAGGGCTGGGAAGAGTATCAATTTGGGGGCTGACGGCCCCAAATTTCTTCATTAAAATTTTTTAAATTATATTTTATTATTGCATTCGTATAAAGATGAATATATAATATGTTAAAATTATAATATTATATGATAAAATATATAATGAACTTTGACCTAAAGTTCTTTTTTTTCTGATTTTAAAATAAACCTGTTCGTGTGTCCCTAAAAGTACTGTGAATCCCACACGATGTGCCTATCGAACCTAATAGATAAGCCAGCCTGGAATGAATGGCTAAATGTATTAATCAATGAAACTCCTCTATAAGTATTTATATTTACTCACATAAGTTGATTTAGGCTTATTTCATCTGTTTTGAGTAAGATATAAAATGTTCGATTATATGTTCCTTCAGCTTTTTTTTTAACCACTGTAGTTATTTTTTAATCATAAGTAACATCATGGGAAATGTAATAGAAATGTTCCTGTGAAACGCTACTCAGTTCATTTTGAATAGCAATTTAAAATGACTGGTCAAAATTATCACTAGGCGGGCACCCTACCGTTCTTTGAATAGAACAAGAGAAACGTGTTAAAAATCAAAAGGAAAAATTAATTTCAGAGTATAACATAAAGAATGATGATTTCAAACAGCACTGTATATTATTAGTTCATAACTACTATCTACAAAATGTTACGAAAATTAGATTTCAGATGGTAGATGAGGTTTGTCTCACTGAAAATAGGGTTTTAATAAATATTAAGCACAAAGTATTTGGGGATGATGAAGATTCGGTAATTAAGCATTAAACATGCAGTGATCCATTTGACACCAAAGAATTAAAGACACAAAAAATTGCTCAGCTAAATGCAACTGCCAAGAGGGTTGAACTCACTGTTTTTGTGCTGTAAATAGTGATAATTCGTCTAGTAGCAAGTCTTTCTTTACCGCTTAAGAGTTGTTAGAAACACTGCATATTAGGATGCAAAAGGATTTTCAAGACTCGGATTCTTAGAAATGAGGCAGATTCTTAGCAATCCATTTCCCTGTCTGTATAGAAATAAGGTCTCCAGCATTCCCCGAAAATGTTAGATAGTGAGGGCTATTTATCCTCAGAGATGGGAGCCTCACTATCTAACAACACAGTCTGTTCTGCTGCTGTATAATTTCCACTTTTTAAAAATCCTATTCATGTCAAGCAGAAAATATACTCCTATCCCCACCAAAAACTACACAAAGATTAAAAAAACACTTGAGTTACCTGATACTTAGGATTGATTGGGTTTCCAGAATAGCAAACTATACCCTTAGGCACTAAAACATTTTTTGTCTTTCTTTCTTTTTTCTTTTTTTTTTTTTTTTACCAAAAACAGTTTCTATGGGCATCTTTCAGGTTGTATGGAATAGTGGACAGTGTGGAAGGTTTTCAATCAGAGAAATCCGAGTTTGGATCCTGGCTTATACACTTACTAGCATCTGTATGGCTTTAAGAAAGTGGCTTAAACTCTGGAAGTCTCCTTTTCTCTCTCCAAAACTTCAGGATTAAAGTTAATGTATGTAAAGCACCCAGCATGGTTCTTGCTACAAAATAAATACTCAAAATATGCCAGCTACAATGAGTTCATATCCTTACAGGGCCAAATTTATTTTGACACTTTAATGATCTGAGGGTGGTAATTATGAGCATTATTTATTGTAGAGTACTTTGAAACAGGTCACAATGTTTATTATCACCTTAAAGGTGTCCAAAAACTGTTTTTTCTTGTTCCATGGTTGCTTTTTAATTTCTTCTTTATCCCTCCTTGCTGTCAGGTAATTCCATCAGTGTGTCAGCCTCTCACCACCATTTTTCAGTCTCTCCTCCATCCACCCTGTCTTGTAAATAAAAAATGAACAAAACTAAACTTGTTAGCACTGTGTTTAAAATAAGTGTCTATAGCCCGGCCGGTGGGGCTCAGCAGTTGAGCATTGACCTATGATCCAGGAGATCAGGGTTCGATTCCCGGTGAAGGCACATGCCCGGGTTTCAGGCTCCATCCCCGGCAGGGGGCTTGCGGGAGGCTGCAATGACTCTCTCATCATTGATGTTTCTCTCTCTCTCTCCCTCTCCATTCCGCTCTCTAAAATCAATAAATATATATATTTTAAATATAAGTGTCCATAGTTTCTGCATAGAAAGTCTGAGATCCTCTTAAAGAGTTCAGTATTCTCACTTCAGAGCCTAAGTTTTAGTGTCTTTGGCAGTTATCTTAACCAATTCTGAGAATCTTTTGCCTTAACTCCTGGGTCATGGCTGCCTTCCAGAGGGTTGAAATGATCAGAAAGCTAACCCTTAGATAAGTACAAAACTAGATGGATGGGGGTGTGGTTGATGGGTGGAGATAAAGACAGTGGGGGGACCTATTTCATAAGGTATGAACTAAAATTTTCAAATTATTGCAATGAAAGATGGTTTAGTTCATCTGCATCTTCAAGGTGATAAAGTCAAATCTCTGTTTTTCATCTGTAGAATGGAACAAAAAACATTTCATTCGAACTATTTCAAAACTGAGCTATGAAGCAGCATAGAATAGATATGAGAGCTGTGAGAAACAGACCTGAAAGTACCCTATAAATTCAACTTATTAATGCTATTATATAGTTTGTACCTTTTCTTTTAAAAAAAAGTGGATGATGAATCTATTTGCAGCTTTATCTAATAGAGTAAAAAATTAAATGTTTGCTTTCAATTATGCAGATCCATCTTTTCTTGAGATTCCATTATTATGCTTTCTTCTAACACCCTTCTGAACAGCCGAGTTCTGTGCACAGACTTCCTTTGTGAGCCTGGATCCTAAATTGTGTTGTGATTTATTCCTGTGGCATTCAGTGTTTTTCAGCCATGCCATGCCGTGCCTAACTATTTTACTAGTGGGTAAAAATAAGATACATTTGCTTACTTTTTATTTTATTAAGCCTATTAATATTTCACCCAGTGATGCTACTAAGTAAAAAAAAAAAAAAAAAAAAAGTCAAAGTCATCCTCTGATTAGATTTCCTCTTTTTTTTTAACGGTATATATGTAATACGTGAGTGCAATGACCCTAGAAAAGAAATAAAACATAGATTTCCATTATACGATTAAAATACCCAAGTTGAATGTAGTGCAAATATTTCTGTGCTTAAGAAAACACACATTGGTTCCAAGTTGGGCACAGTAATGATGTATTGCTGTGTGACAAATTACCCCAAAACTTAACAGCTTAAAACAACAAACGTATTATCTCAGAGTTTTTGTGGGTCAGGAATCTAGGTACAGCCTAACCGAATGCCTCTGGCTCAGGATGCAGTCAAGATGTTGGCTGGGCTGCAGTCATGTCAAGATTCAACTGGTGCTGGAGAATCTCTTCCAAGCCTGCTCATGAGGCTGTTGGCAGCACTGAGATCTGTTTCCATATCAACTCACTCCCATGGTTTCTCATCACATGGGCCTCTCCATAGATTGCCTGGCGTTTTTTTTTGGACACAGCATCTGATGGTGAGAAAAAGAGACAGAGCAGCAGCGAAAGAGAGAGAGGAATGGGGGGACGGGACGGATGTTCCAGAGAGCAGTTGAGACAAAAGCCACAGTCTTTTGCTAACTCAGTCTCAGAAGTGCCATCCCACCACTTTTGCCATATTCTGCTCATTAAAAGGGAATCACATGTTCAAGGGGTCAGGGATTAAACAAGTAGGTGGGGATTGTTGAGGGGTAATTTAGAGGCTGCCTACTGCAGTGGGATAAAAAGTCTGGGCATTTTTCTTTACCTTGATAGTTTGGATATACCTTTTCTTTTAATCCTCACTGAAGGATATTTTTTCCTTTGCTTTTCAGAGAGAGTAGAAGGGAGAGCGAGAGAGAAAAAAAAAATATATATATATATATATATATATTGATGTGAGAGAGACACATCCATTGGTTGACTTCCACAAGCAGGGATCAAGCCTGCAACCGAGGTATGTGCCCTTGACTGGAATTGAACCCAGGACCTTTTAGTCCACAGGCTGATGCGCTAACCACTGAGCAAAATGGACTAGGGCAACATACCATTTTTTTAAATTTTTTAAATTTTATTTTAGCTGAACTAATGATCTTTCTATAGAGTTGTGAACTAGGTGCCTGTTTATTACAGAAACCTCCTGTTAAAGTTAATACCAAAAACACTCAAGCAAACAGTCTTTTGTTGTGTATGGTGACACATAGCCCTCTTGGCACTAGATGATTCTAGTGGAATTATCTATGTACATGTCGATCTCTATGTAAGGGAGCACAGCCCCATGGACTCCCTCAGGACAGTGAGGGATAAGGGAGCTAACTAACATTTACTGAGCTCCTACAAAAGGGCAGGCCCTGTGCTACACACATCCACGTGGATTATTTTAATCTTCACCCAAACCTGCCAAGAAAGTCCTCTCATCTTTAGTTTACAGATGAAGAATTAAGTCAAGTGACTAGCCCAAGGCCACACAAATGAAAAATGGCAATGGATTCGGGATTAAAACCAAGGTTATAGGGATCCAAAGCCCATAATGTCCATCAATACAACACACTGCACCCCTCCTGAGTCACTGTGCCAAGGCCTTAATTTTTCCCAGCAAATGCTTAATGGACAATGCCATATTTTGGAAATTCTAAGGAAGAGATTAGAAGCACCATTTATTTCTTAAAGGCCTGTGAGTGAGTAAATATATATATATATATATATATATATATATACTAAATTTATTTATATGTATGTATATGTGTATGTATGTTGTGAACTGAATTGGGTTCCCTCAAAATTCATATGTTGAAGTTCTAACCTCCAATACTTCAGAATGGGACTGTGTTTGAAAATAAGACCTTTAAAGTGATAATAAGTTAAAATGAGGCCATTGGAGGTGGGTCTTTATCCAATCTGACTGGTTTTCTTATAAGAGAAGGAAATTTGGGCACACAGAAAGATACTAGGGATATGCATGCATACAGAGGGAAGACCATGTGACAGCCCGGAGAGAGAGCTGAAGTCCACAAGCCAGGGAAAGAGACCTTGGTAGAAACTAAACCTGTCAAGGCCTCAGTCTTAGACTTCTCACCTCCAGCACTATGAGAAAATAAATATCTGATGTTTAAGCCACCCATTCTGTGGTATTTTGTTATGACAGCCCTAGCAAACTAATATAACAATATTGTATATATACACACATACATCATATATACATGCAAATATATAGTAATATACAAAAGCATATATACAATATAAATATATATGTATATGTCAGAAACCCTTAAAAATAAAATAAAATTTTATATTAACTACTAAAAAATATCTTCCATATTGGGTGTTTGCATTAAGTTAGCTAACTAAGTACTATGCTTGATTTCTTCACCTATCATTTTCCACAAACTTCTGAGGCTTTCTGGTGGGTGGCAGGGAAGCAGGTAGGGTATGAGCAAAGAGAAATACTCATATTCTGAGAAACTGGCTTGAGGTTGGGGCTCTGGCATGTATTTTCAGCTATATTACCTCGGAGAATATGCTTAGGCTCCCTAGACCTGTGCCTTCTTATTTTTCCAGTTCAGCTAACATTCCTCGAGTATCTACTCCAGGCCAGACTGTGCTTTTGCATAAATCTTCTCAATTTCTAAAATGTGATAACAATGCCACCTAGCAGGGTTGCTGTGATGATCAAGTAGCATAACAGAGGTACAAGGGCTCCATAAACTGCACAGACTCATACAAATATCGGGGTGTGTCATTTTTCTGTTTTTCACATCAGTGCTTCCAAATGATAAAACTGTAAGTCTGACCTTAGAAACATGGTTCATCTAGTTTTCTTTTCTAGCTAAATGACCCAAAGGTAATCTAAGAGTTATATTAATCTCCCTAGCTTTCAACCTACCACTCCCCTGCTGAGTAAACATATAAGCTTCAAAAACTTGAGTAATATCCAAAACACTTACACGGTGTATGAATGTAAGGTCTCCCACAATCTAGCCTCGACCTACCTTTCCAATTTTACTTTCCCCTGCATATTCTGATCAGATTTTCAACAAAGCAAAATTACTAGCCGCTTCCTACTCAAACCCTGAACTTTGTTTCCTTATGTTCATGCCGAGATTCCCTTCTCTGGCCCTTGCAGTTGATGAAACTTGTAATGCATTTAGCACACAACCTGGAATGTAGTAGATCCTAAATAAATTGTAACTTCCATTATTTTGACTGCTACTGTTAGCATCACCACCAGTCCTTATAGTCTTATTAAAATATTTTGTCCACTACAAACCTTACAAGTCATGGGTAATTTCATTCTCCTCTACATGTTCATAGCGCTATATCTTAACCTTTTGGGGAGATATTAGTGATTTTCTCATATACTAAAGTTATGTATCTATTCATTCAAAATATATGTAAACACATTTGGTGGCAAAACCTGTTTTAGAAAAGATACCTTGGACAAAACGAGCCTTCCCTGAGGGAACGTGCAGTCTAATGGGGGAGTCAGACAACTAATCAGGCATCACCAGGTCTCACTTGTATTCTATAGAAGACTCTGATGTCCCTCCACAGTCTTTCCTCAGCACAGCAGCTAATGAGCCTTCCAAAATGTACATCGCATCATACCACTTCTCTGCTAAAAATTGTGTCATGAATCTTCACTTGACTCAGTTTTTCTCTGCAATGATTTAAGAGATCTTATGCCATCTGGTCCTGGCTTCACCTCCTACTGCACTCTGGCCTGCCTCCTGTCCCTCAGCATGCCAGACTTGCTCTCACCCTTTGCACTGACCATTCCCTTTGCTTCAAATGCTCTTCCCCAGGTACCTGCTTTGCTAACTGCCTCACCATTTTTTAAGTCTTAGCTCAAGTATTACCTTCTCAATGAAGCCTTCCCAATCATGCTTAGATAGCTTGCCAGCTAACCACTATCACTTATCCTGCTCTGTTTTTCTTTGTCTATTGTGTTTATCTTCTTCTGGCCACCATATAGTTCACTTATTATGTTAATGACTAATTGGTAGGCTTTTCTTTCTAGCTTTGTGTGAGCAAGGAGCAGGGACATATTTTGTTGTACCCTGTGGACCTAGAACAGTGTGTAAGATAAAGTAGGGGCTCAACATTTGGCTTCCTAATTTTTGTACCCTTAGAGAACCTAATACAGCACTGTATAGTTAGGAGACATTGAGTAAAAGCTTATTACTAAATCATATATATAGTATTTTCAAGGTGCTTCATTGTTTTGTTTTCTTCTTTCATATTTCTGATAGAATATATTTCAAACAAATATCATGTGTGTATACATATATATGTGTATGTATATATATTAGGGACTATTTAATGAACATGTTAAATTTAAGGAAAAGTTTTGCACTTAGGTTTTATAAAAGTCATCAGAGTACCTACTAGCTTCATGGTTGTCAGGTCTCTTTTTTTGTACCTAAGGCATTGACAGACATAGTGGGCATTTATCATTGGTAAAACAATATATCTAAAAACATATTAGAGAGGCAAAATCAATTCAACAGAGCAAATAATTAATGAACTTCTACAACGTGAAATATTTTACATGTTTTACAAAGATTGAAAAAAACACTTCTGTTCTAAAATTGTTTATAACCTCATAGGTGAGAGAAACATATGGACAACTCACCATAAAATAAAACAAGTAGAAGAACCAGAAGAAAGATACAAAGTAGTACAGGGTGAATCGTTAAATTATGCACATCTGAAAAGAGGCATTCATCTTTCTGAGCCCTTCAGCCAAACCCCTGCTCTAGGTAAGCACTGTCCATAAATAGGTTAAGATTCAATTAACCAGAAATCCATTACTCAGAATGCTTTGCTCCTCAAACTTGTCCAGGAACAAAGGATTTGGTGTTCTTTCATTTCTGTGTGCATCTGTGCTGTGTTTGAGTAGTATGAAAAGCAATGGAAGTAATAACCCTGAAGCTAGACTTTAAAGCTGATCACAGTTATTTAGTAACGTGACTCCCCTTTCCCCCAGCGCGCCCCCCCCCCCCTTGATGGGTTTAGACAGGGACTGCTCTGAGTTCCTTTGTGAGAACTTATGCTCAGGATGACTGATTGACAAGTGGAGCTTTTTCCTTTTCTGGGGGAAAAGAAATTTCCAGGGTCGTGCTCCTTGTATTTGCAAAGAGCTCTAAAAGCTCCAGAGAGAGAAAAGAGTCAGAATTGACTTCTTGCTGATGATCACAAACTTCATGACAGGAGAAGGGGGGAAGAAAAGGGAGGTCGAGGCTGTGATGCAGAATGTCAGGATAACTACCAAGGAAGAGTACTTCAAAACAGGCCTCCGGATAAATAGGAAGTTAGATACTCAACCAGAAACTACAGGCATTTGATAGAAGGTGCAGAGGTTGAAGAACTTCAACCCCAATCAAGACGGGGCCTGCAACGGCAGCCTGCCAAGAGAGAGGGGTGACACTCTACTGTGTGGATGGCTTTTCTTAAGGAAGACACGATGCTCACCAGATTCTGTGGACTTACTATTTATTTAGTATTATACTACGTATGTCCTGGTATGTTGTTCCAGGAAAAAACAAGTTATATTTCTATTATCCATATTCATATGCCCATAAACTATGTCTGTATTCTAATCCTCAACCTGATTTATTCATAAGGGCCTGCAAAATTTATGCTTTCGGGAGGAAATGTTTTAGCTCTTCATATGTCTTTTGTGGTCATTTTCAAAACTAAATGACTAAAAGGTGGGAGTTTTGAGCCCCATTAGCTTCTAGAGAACTAAAAAAAAAAAAAAAAAGAGTTCTATATATGTTAGATCTTCATTTCTAAAAACAAAGTCCTGGATTTTGAAGGGAGATATTTTTATCCACAGGAAATAATCTTCTTTAGAAAAAAATAGCTGGAAAAAAACCCTCGTTATATTGGTATGTGTTTAAGCCTTTATATTGAGAAGGGAGATTATTAGCATAGTGGTTTGAGAAAATAAGTAGGATTCCTGTTTAATGAAACCCATTTTCATTACTGCTTGGCTTCGTGACTAGATAGCCAAAGGCAGGAAGGGTGCAGAAGCTGGTGGTGAATGGGGCTGTTTTAGAGTCTGAGAGAAATGAGCTGATTCCTCTGAAGTCATAGGAAACAATGTGAAAAACTGGTGGGGTGAAGTGGAAGGAAACAGGGACCTGGAAAGTTGTAAAGAAGGACTCTGAGACCAACATGAGAAAGGGATCAACTCCAACATGTGTCAGCCATACATCTTCTGGCATCTGCAATGTTTTTCTGACTCACTGCTGGTTAAGATTCAGATGCATTGCCCTTTCCATAATTTCCTCACTAACAAATATGACTTATTCACCAGTGAGAATGAAAACCATTAGATTTCATGATACAAGGTTCCTAGGAATTTATTTCACCTTGGAAAAATCTAGTTTTACAATCGGAGCTCAGAAACAAACAAAAACTATGTGATTTTTAGCTTTACACGAAGAAAATACCAAATGTTTAGGAATCATGAGTTGTTAAATGAAAGTGTATAGAGGCATAAAAAGGGGACGTTTCATTTATGAGTGTACCATTTAGGGAGTAACCTTTAACCAGGGATGCAGAGCATGAATGTAAGATCTGGCTCATCCCCCAGGAAAGACAGTTCAAATCACAGCAGCCCGGTCTGCCCAACTATAAAATGAAGAGTAAATACACACTCCCCACTTGACAGCGGAATATTAAAAGGTTTAATTCAATAATTGACATAAAGAGCATTGAGTTATTTGAGTAAATGAGGCTATATAAATGGGAAGTATCATAAACTTTCATGTCTATATATCATTCATGATCTCCCAATTGTCAAGCAAGGTCTGTACAGAAGTATTTTCTCCGTAAATCATTTTCTGAACATGAAGTTAAAAATCCTGGTGCCCCAGAAAACACAAGGAAGATCCACACTATATAATTAGTTGAGAATGGAGTTGTGCTAGTCACTCCTCCAGTGCCAACACTGTCATCCGGCCTGTGAAAACATTCAATCAAGTCATCCTATTGTTTACAAATCAGATGCAAACCCGAATACTGCAAGGTTAGCCTGTTCTTCAAATAGTTACACTTCCGGCATAATTTCACAGCAAAGTAGAACTACAGAGAGAGATTCAGGAGCTTTCCCTGTTGTTGTTCATCTTTCCACTCCAAATTATGCTGCTGCTTCTGTATTTTCTGCTACATTTGCTCTTTTTCCGGTGGAGCTGACAATTCTGAGGTCACCCTGGGTCGTCAATGGCAAGCTGACAGTACGACATGGCTGTTTGAGCTAAGTTACTAATAAGTGAACCCATGGAGTGCCATTTCATTAGCGAATGTATCATTAAAAGAATCACCTCCATGACTTACTCCTTGTTCTCTGCCCAGCCTTGCCCCTGCCTTGAAGTCTTAAAAATAAAGAAAACATGCTAGCCTAGTGAAGGACTGGAACCAGCTAATTAGCGGCCCCCTTCCTGCATATTCTCTTCTTTCTCTAGCACGGAGTAGGGGCACCTCTCTCCCCACCCACAACTAATGTTATGAATGGATTTGTTTCAGGGAAAAGGGAGGAAGAAAATAGGAGATAATGAACTAAAAAAAGAAAATAAAAATTTAGGATCTAGGGGAACACCAGGGGCCCAGAACTCACTGACTATATTGATGGCATGTTTTGGTTGATCTCACAAGTTGATGTTGTAGTCAAGCAGCCCCAGATATAAGACCCACTTCCCACCTCTTACCAGGTCTATGAACTCAAGAAAGTTACCTGATGCCTCTGAGCCTTTAATTTCTGCATTTGTAAAATA
Organism: Miniopterus natalensis; assembly: GCF_054644295.1. NCBI lineage: Eukaryota > Metazoa > Chordata > Mammalia > Chiroptera > Miniopteridae > Miniopterus > Miniopterus natalensis. The sequence continues at coordinate 52,305,832 of NC_142089.1, forward strand.
GGGACCATTAGAATACCAGTCTCAAGTGAGACAAGACAGGTAATACACTTACTGCAAATACCTGACTATTACTATTATCTTCAAAACTTGGCATCTACATCTCCAAAAGTATGCAATAATTTTTTCCCCAGGAAGACTACTGGGGAATCTATACTTTCCATTCCCTAATGACTTCATTGTCAGTCTAAGGTCAGTTCCCAAACTTAGTACTCTCCAAACCCTTCTTTCTCATAGTACTTATTAATCTGTGTTATCACCTGTTCAAGATTGTAAACACTTGAGGACAAACAGCTGGAAACAAAGTCACGTATTTTCAAGATGGCTCACTAATAATGTTATCCATGAGAAAAGGCAGTTGGGCGTGATATGAAATAGAGAGAAACTTTATCTGGGAGTCTTCATTTATTCTTCAACACACACTTTTTAAGAACATACTGCATGCCATGCACTAAAGTAGAATGGTGAACAAGATATAGATTCATTTCAGTTGTGATAAATGCTAGTAGTGAGCCATAGTCTTGAGTCCATGAGAGGTTTTCCTTAGGGAATGATGTATTAGGCAACTATGGCTGCAATTAATGCTGCATAATAAACTAGTTCCAAAACCTAGTGACTTTCAATAACAAATTTTATTCTCATTCACAAGTCTGAAAGTTGTCTAGGGCAATTCTGCTTCAGACTCTGGGTTGCTAAGGTTGGCTAAAAGCTTCCTGTCAGGTCCATCTCTGCTTTGTGTGTCTAATTTTGGATCCCAGGGGGTAAAAGCAACAAGTACTTAGGACTTGTTTTCCTCAGGATAAGCAGAAGAGCCCAAGTGATCAAGACCAACCACACAAGCATACATACTTAAGGTGTTGCTAGAATCATATCCCCTAATATTTCAGTAGCTTACAGCAAGTCACATGACCAAGCCTAGGATTGGGAAATATACCCCACCTACTCTAGCTCTCTTGACAAAGAGTCTTCCCATGACCAAACTTTAGTCAGGCTCCTCTGAACTCTCTTCCCAACTAGACTTTGACTTTGAGCTTCCATATTTATCTCTTCATTGTCCTATTTTAGAAACAATCCTACTATGTCAGCTTAGCTAGAATCCCTCATTCTCAATATCTCTTAGTATTTAATTGGGTTCCTCATCTTCTGCTATCCCTCAGTGATGTTTGATTACCCTGGCTTGCCTTCATCAAGAATTCTGTTAGGTTAATTTAACCAGAATCTTTCCTTACACCTGATGTTTCCTTTTGATAATTTTCTATCTATTCACTCTGTATTCTGCTCCTATAAATCCCCACTGATCTTTCTTGTATTTGGAATCAAGCCCAATTTCTCCCCACTACTACAAAAGTCCACTGTAGTGATCCTTATACCTACTGCAATAGTTCCCCTGAATAGTCTGCCTTTCCAGCAGACCCTTACAAGGGTCATGAATAATTTTTCTTTAATACTCTGCAAAGTCACATGGCAAAAGAAATAAATGAAAAAATAGAAGAGTTATCGAATATATCTCAAGTGATAATTATGCTAAAACTTCAAGTATAAACCAACTTTAGCCAGGCAGAGGAGAATTCAGGAGGACTAACACGAGTTAGTTGTTCCCCCATTTAGAAGACTGGCAGTTATTCCCGGACACTGCTCTTTATGCCCTATCTTTAAGAAAATAATGATAACCAACCTTCTTCTCTAGCCCCCTGCCATGTTCCTTAAAGAGGTGGACAATACACTCTAACAGTTGCATGGGATATGTTGGAGAATTTTTTTCTATTCCTAATAAGAATCCTTTAAGCCCTACAGAACTATACAAGACAATATGAATACATGTTACAAATGGTAGCACTTACTCTCCTTAATTGAAATGTATGAGTTCTGTGGAACAAGAGTAAAAGTAGGATTTGTCTATCTATCATTATGACAAATGGACAGTTTATCGCTTCGCATGTGCTCAGCACTGCAGGAAAAGGGTATAAGTTCAGAAAAATCTATTTCCCACAGAGCAATTATCAATTTTAATATTAAATTTTAAAATGATTTTTAATTTATCAACTGGTCCTCGAATTCAGGGTTGGAACTGTCAGATCTCTGCCTTGGATATTAGGCTGATGATGGTTCATATCCAAAGTCCATGGATAATGAACATTGTGTAAATCTGTAATGGGGGGGGGGGTCTGTTTCTCATTGTAAATTAATTGATCTTTTTGCCATTAGGGAGATGATCGACTTCTCTACATTTCTCTCTGCCTCCTTCACTTCTTTTTGGTTAATATGCAAAGCAAAATATTCCAAAATAAAACCCAGTTTTAATTAAAGCTTCCCTGGCCCCTGAAAAAGCAGAATCCTCCTGCTTCACTGAGACTTTAAAGTTTCCTGCTTTGATGTAGTGTTGAAAAAAGCAATAAAACAAGGGTGAGCAGCTTTAACATGACAGGTCAAAAAAAAGCATTGGTCTCTTTTTGCCCTTTACTCTCTTGGCAGTGGAACCTTCCTCTGGTCCACAGTTCAGAGTCCCAGAGAAAACTTGCATTCAGTAAAAACATAGCCCCAAGTCACAGGCTGCTCACCAAATCTTACACAAAGCAAGCTGAGGCTGCACTAAGACCAAAGCAACCTACTTGGCTCTGACATGGTGCACAAAATTCAAAATTGTTTGAGGAAGCCATACACTAAAATGCATAATTGTGTATTTAAGTTAACAAAAATTAACTTTTGCCAGTGCTTAAAAATCATCAAGGTCCTATCCAGGTGTAAGAGAACATGCATAATAAAATGATTGAAGTGTTCAATAAGCAGGTGACCTGACTGAGAAATCAATACACTATATTAATTCCTAGCCTTCCACATAACATTTAAAAATCTGAATATACCATGACTTATTTTTTTCAGCTTTCCAAACTGTTCTGATATCTCTAAAAACCCCTTACATAGTGGGAGAACTGAACAAAATAATTAGTAGATCATTGTCAAGATTAGTGAATCTGAAGGTAAGCTCCTTATAACACTATCTTCTTTGGTGAAAATATTATTATCATTTTATATGGAAATGAGAACAACTAACTACCCAATAAATAGTAAATATGATTTTTCTCCCCAATTTAATGGAACCTGATAAACCTAAAATCCATGGAGGTAAGTGCAGCATCTGCTGTAGTCACTGAGTAATTGCAAACACCTTGCACAATGCCTGGAACATAGGAGGCCTCAAAATATTCCATGAATGAATAGATAAATATTTAAGTGTATAAATGTATATATTTATGGATAAATGACTGTTAAGCCAGCACAAGACTGTTTAATAGCACAAATACCCAATTCAGAAGAAAGAAGAGAAAACCTGGTTATCTTGTAAAAGGTGTGATATTTTTCCCCAAAGGAAAAATTTCAAGGCTCCTTTTTTCCCTCCTCAGGGAAAGAAAAGATCAATGCCAGCAGCCCAGCAGTCCTCAGAAATCCCACAGTGCGTGCAAACCTGATGGAATAGAGAAAATTGAGGTGAGGAAATAGATTTCACTTTTGAGCTTTAAAGTAGTTATTATAAGCAATAGGGAAGAAATAATTATTTTTTAAATGATAAGCACTACCTGGACAATGTGACAATCTTCTATTTAAATGTAACTTTGTGAAATGTGGCTATTTGGTGGTCAAAACCAAGCTCTGCATACTGAATAAAACAAAGTAGAAAGATAAGTTTCTTGCAAAGCTTTCAGCCTGCAAGCTGGGAAACTCAAGACTATGGCTAGGGGGAGCAATGCCTTCTGAATTACTCACACACTAAGAGATTTTTATGGAAAATACGAAAGTTATTTGACTTTTACAACTGATTGGTTGCCTACTGGTCTTCTTTCTTATTTGGGGTAGCTGAGTGTAGGGGAAGAAAAATTTTCCCTTCTTCCCTTCTAGGTTCTTTGGCTGGCTTAATAATTAAATTGACATAGATTAACAGGAGAAAACCAAATTTAATTTCAAATGTACACGAGCTCATAAAAATATAAGACTCTAAGTGACCAAAGCAGTCAGCTTTTATACTTTTTAAACAATAAAACAATTATTCGTGAAGAATTGACAAAGGATTGGTGCTAGGGGTAGCAAATTAATGCAGAAGTAACAAAGCTTGTTTATACTGCCTTCTGAGTCCTGGATTTCCTACCTCCAACAATAAGAATATCTTCCATCCTCCAAGTACAGAGAGGGTATCCTTAACATGGGGAATTTATTTCCTGCTTTTAGAGGGACAAAGGTGGGTCAGACTGTCCTTCTTGCACCAGCTGTTTCTTGAGGAACTTTAATTCAAAATAATCAATAAGCCAAAAAGACATATTTGGCAGCACCTTGCCCTGAACTCCATCATGAGTCAGGGGAATAAGGAAGTCCAGAGATGCCATGAACAGACTTGGCCGTTGGGGATTGCTGGTGTCCTCTGCTGATTTCTGAAAAGAGCTATAACTCCTACAAGGTTAGGTTAAGTTTCTTTTAGGCACCTGTGTTGACCATTTCCATTGAATGCCTGGCATAAGCAACTCTATTTTAGTTTTGTTCTACAGTGTCTACGTGCTTTTCCCACTCTGGATGCCTTGAATCTGTATGAAAAATAATTTTGAGAGCCAAATTATATATCAAGCAATTAATTGCTTGCTATTGTCATGTTTCTAAAGAATATAATGGAATTACCTCTTTGCCCTCTTCAGATGACAATAATATCAATGACAATAACAAAAAGGATTCTGATTCTCTTTATGCAAAATTAAAGAGCAAAGCCTTCTCCACATGGTGGCTTTCTGAGGTCTTTTTTAATTGGTGATTTTTTTTTTTCTTTTTAACAACCTACTACTTCTTCAATCACAGAAACAGAAAGAGAAATAACCAAGAGAAAGCATCAGAAGTAAGATTCTACCAGCCCGGGAAATTAGATTCTGGCCTTCTCTTCCTGAGCAAAAAATTCAGATCTCTAAATAAATTCCAGACCCTACCTTTTAACTGAATCATTCTCATCTACCCATTCTCACTGCCACATTTCCCCAGCCCACAATTTTATTTCAGCACAAGGCTCTTACAAAGGGGACAAGGGCAATCCTCTCCCTCTATGCGTCTTTCCAGCTTTGCCACCACTTCACACCAATTATAACAAACTGCCTACCAGAGCACTCGGCAGGCTCTCAGTCTAGTCAACCTGAAACAAACAAAAGGAGGCAGAAAAGGTTTAGCAGATAAAAGGAGGACTGGACTATTCTTCCTTTAAGTCTACTGGGGCTTGTTTACCAGAATCTTAGTCTTCAATAAAGTTGACTTCAGACTTCATTGAACATGATGACCATTAAGCACCAAACAATTGGGGTCATTTAACATGGAAGAAGGATTGCATCTAAGAAGCCACCTGTGGGTTGCAATGACAATTCACCATCCACATCAGAGCCAAAGATCTGGAAATGGGCCTTCGTTCCAGACAAGGTTTTGTGGAGTAGAAGTGGCCTTGGAAGTAATTATTAACTCTTGAATTTAAAACATAGTCCAATGCAACTAAAGATCTATAGGAGAACCAAGGGCCAATGGGAACCCCTACTTGGCATAGTCCATGGGGCCTAGGCAATCTGATAACTATAGAGTAGAAGTTCTTGTGCATTTTTTGAAATAATTGACTAATATGTAAATATATGAATATATGTGCATATTTACATATATATAAATTTTTTTTTTTTCTGTTCTCAATCTTAAGACTTAGTATTCTTAAAGAGTTAGCTTAGCAGAAAGACAGAGTTTTTTTCCTTTGCCTTCAACTGTTTCATATAAGCTCATAAATGTACAAATCAGTCAAATATCCAAACTAACAGCATTTCATCAATCTTACTTCACCCTTAATAATTCATCCCTCTTATGTTTACTCTAATACTTGTGCAGCATAAATATGCATGATATGCGGCTGTGTATGTTCAAGCACTTTCATGGATAGACTTAACAGCGGGAGACTTTTGACCTTGGTTGGAAGAAGGAAAAATTTACTGCAATAACTAATGACAGAAATGACAGTCTCATACTTTAAATTAAAGGGAAAAGAGAAAAAAAACATTCCCAAGAGAGAATTCCTTAACAGCAATTTAGGTTTCGGCCTAAGAGGTGCTTTTGTAAATTATATTTGAAAGCAATTGCTTTTTCTACACCTGCTTTAACAGAGATAATACCTATCTTCTCACCAAAAACAGTACAGAGATGTTGTGAGAAATAAAAGAATGTCTGTGGAGCCTTTGAGCTAATTCGAAATAAGTGTGTTAATAAATACAAGAGCTTCTTATTAGTTCTAGTAAATATCAAGGCAGGAAAAAAAAAGGAAAAAAACACACACACAATAAAAGTGAGATTCCTGTGAAATCTAGTAACTCCTAATTAAGTTATTTTAGATGCTTTGCTTATATTTTTTCTGATTCCCATTAATTTTGTTAGGAGAGTATTAGGTATTTAACATCTCATTTTCTCACTGTTTTAGGAATTTTCAATATTTTGGTAAATAGGTATTAACAAGGAACAATTTAGGATCCACAGATTGCTGGCAACTCAGCTTCTCCACTGCAATATAAAAACTATGAAAACATGAAGACTGAGACTTTGTTGTTACCTTCATTGTGTACCACATGATTTCAATCTCAAAGGGATTTTTCCAGCTGTTTCAGCCAGTCTTCTTGGTATGTTTGAAAACCCTGCTCCATTTTCTGAGTCCATTTCCCCTAAAATATACAAATTCAAATACTCAGGCTGAAGTGAACTCAATCATCCTTCTCCACCATTTTTCAATGAAGCATTTTGTTCTGTCATCAGGTGAAAGGAAGAACAATACCTTCAAGACCTCATTTGCACATATACTATTATGAGAAACCTGACGCAGATTTATGTACCAGCTTGTAATGGCACAATTAGGATCTTTATCTGTGCAGGGAAATGTAGACCAAAGGACATTTTTCATTTTCTGAACTAGCACCAACCAAACTTGGGAGGCTGTTGAAGTTAAAGAAGCAAGGCATTGGTGCATTGATAAGTTTTACTTAATGGAGCTTTTCCTGGGCCCAAGTATGACAGACTCAGAAAATGACATTCATCTTATCAGGGATTCCAAAACTGTGCTACAGGTTATGACTTATGTTGCTAGGGTCACAATTAGCATTCCAGATGTGCAAAGAAAAAGAAGTTTCTTTATTTTCTACAAGTGATAGAATCTTTCTCATAAGCTCTTGCCCTGCTGGGTAGCTGATAGGGGCAAAGGGTGAAGAGCAACAGGCTTTAATTTTAAATTTATCTACTAATGATGTTTCAGCTCCTTTGGGTTACAGTCTCTTTGGGATAACTTTTTAGTCAATTCAAAGTTATATCCCTCTTGGATCTGTTCTTCCCTTTCCCCTCTTCTTTCATCAAATGATGTTGGATACAGGAGATAAGTTACAGCCCTCATGATTTGGGGATGGAGAGGCCCTTGGTCTCATGTCGGTCCCTAGGCAGGTGTTCATGGCAGGCTGACTAATCTGGTCTTTGAGGGTGTCCTGGTTGGACATCCTACTGCGTTCACCTTTGAAATGAACAGCTGTAATCAGCAAAGTCCTTGGAGAACTAGGCCTTCCCCCTTGAAGACTGACTCCAAAATTGGGTCTTACTTGCCAAACTTGAAGCTACTTTGAGGTCTGTGACTTACATTTGATGACCTCCTAGATTTAGAGCAGCTCTCAGAACAGGTTTTACCATTTATTTTTCTACTCCCACCTTTTCTCTTTCTACCATCCCACAGGATAGAAGATACAATCTTTCTATTTTCTCTTCTTCCATAACCAGGACATTTCTTTTATCATTGTCTTAGTCAGTTCAGCTTGCTGTGACAAATGACCATAGACTAGGTGGTTAAGACAACAAACATTTGTTTCACATAGTTCAGGAAGCTGAAAAGTCCAAGATCAAGGTGCTACAGTCAGTTTGGTTCCCAGTGAGATACCTCTTCCTGGTTTGCAGACAGCTGTCTTCCCATTGTATCTGAGAGAGAGACAGAGACAGCGAGAGACAGAGACAGAGAGAGACCTTATGTTTGTTTACATAAGGTCACTAATCCAATTAAGACTCCATCTTTGTGACCTAATTTCCCCCCAAAGGTCCCAACTCCAAATACTGTCACATTGGGGACTGGGGTTTTAACATATCATTTTGGATGGCGGGGGGGAGAACAAACATTTAATTTTAGCAATCATAGTTTTGATTTATTTGTTCTGGATAATACATCCCTTACCCACACCCACCTTCCCAGAAATCAAGTAATTCATGTTCAGCTTTGGAGGTGGAATGCTACAAGGTACAAGATTTAAGGGGCAATAAAATATATAGTTTAATATTTTCACAATATTATTCCTATTATAAAGCTAAAAGACATTTAAAGGTGCAAAAGGATTAGCAGTGTCTATACATGTATGTGAGCATATGTGTGAGGGTATGCAAACATGTATGAGTGGGAATGGTTCTCTATGACTTTGTGAGTGTGTGTTCACATGAGTTAAGGGTCTGTAAACAGTCAAAGGAAATGCAGTTATCACAGCCTATGAGAGCAAGACTCTTGAATTTTTCCAACCTTCACTAGCTCAAAACTTACAGAGTATTTCATCACCTGCCATAGGTAATGGTGCCTTGAAAACAGACATGAGCTGTCAGCCCAAAACATACTCCCCTCTAGGAACCTAAATATTTCCTCCCGGAGGTATCAGGGAAATGTCAAATCATTGGAGACTGCCTTTTCAACCCCAGCTGGACTAGACCTGGATAAAATACATGTTTCCTGGAAACACCTCATAATTTAGACTCTACGACAGAGGTCTTTTCTGGATTTTCCAAGCTGTATTTATTCTGCTCTCCCAGACTTTCTCATGGTGAAGAGACATAGTGCTTCTACTCCATTCTATGGATTAAGCTGATGTTTAGACAATCTTTTGTTTTCCCTCTGGAATAAAGTAAGTCTGTCTGTGTTTCTCTCTCAAATAGTATCCCAGAAGTTATCTTTAAGTAGACTCAACATTATGAAGAAATAGAGTAAGTAAAGAGGAAATCAAGTAAATGAGGTTTCTTAGAGAAAATTCCACCTGGTAAATAATTATTTGCCATAAATGCTGGAAGAGAAAGTTTACCTAACATGGTAATCATCACACCTCATTAGTCACATATTATTTATGAATCTTATCCACATAAAATATGCAGGTAATCTGCTTTCCCCATAATCTTTCTATTGCTGATAATTGAGAGATGAGTATAATTAAATTTACCTTATAATGCACTACTCTTTTTAATCAAGGAATATATAATTTTAAATGCATTTTCTTTTTTGCTTGAAAAATTCTGGACTCAAGTTACTCTTCTAAGTAGTGCTATACAAAAAAACACACACAAAAAAACATGATTTGGAAAGTTAGAACTACGTTCAAATTCTGGCTCACTATGAGTTTTTTATTTTAGGGGAAGTTGCCTTCAGTCTTATTTGATCATCTGTATAATGCAACTAATAATATTCGCAGGGTAATTAGGAAAACTAAATGAAAATAAGGCTGTAGTAACTGATAGAAGCCATTTTGGGTGCCTTTAGAGTAGTTTTTCTCTTTGATCCTGAAGACCAAGTTTAATAACAGCGGTTTAATATGTATTTATGTAGAGAGGAAAGAAGACATTGTCAGATAAGAAATATTCATATGGCTGCCCTTGCATGTGTATGTTTCTTCTGGGTCTTGAACTCTGGCTGAGGCACCTACATAATAAACATAAATAACAGCATAATAATCAACATAAAGAGGATGTTGGATGATCAACAAAGAGCAGTAGCTGGCTCCAGAGGACAAAACTCCCAGAACATGGGTACTATGTGCAGCCAATCCTATGACATTGTCAATCGATATGTCCCTTTGCTCAATATGTCTTGTGAATGGAGGAGATGTTGAGCATTGAGCTAGATAATGTAGATATAGTGATGAACAAGAGAGTCTTTGAACTCGAAATGTTTATTATTTAGTTGAGAAATCAAGAAGTAACACTGCAACTCCAATTTGGTGTAGTGACTGCTGGCCCAGGAGTAAGTGCTGGGTGCCTTGAAGGAGAGTTTCAGAGAAGAAGTAATACCCAAGCTGCAGCCTGAAGAACAGGAATGTTTCTAAAGCTATCAGTGCCTGCTCATTTCTATTCTTGTTATGTTCTCCCTCTCTTCAATAATTTTGTGCTGAGTATAATCTTATTTTCAGTCCTGAACCAATTTTCTTACTTTCCCAATTCTTCTTAGTTGCTTATGAAGTAAGTTATTTAGTTGAATTCCCTAGAAGTCATTGCATCCTGAATTAGTTGAATATTCACCTGAGTGCAAGCTTTACAAATCGCTGTTATGGTAAAGTAATGCCATGCACATTTCATAGCACAAAGCACATACCATTTTTCAATTTGTTCATAGTTAATATTCAGTAATGTCAGTTCAATGAATTCAAATGGCAAGTTTCAAAATATAACTTTAAAATGGCTAAAAAGATATTCATTTTTCTCTTATAAAGCTCTCATAAGTTTTACTTGTATAAATAAACTGGGAATGTGTTTGTTTGTTTGTTTGTTTGTTTGTTTAACTGGAGTCTTTTTTATGTAATTTACAGAAACCTAATTCAAATTAGGATAAAAGAGAATTTTTCAAATTTTCAAATATAGTTGGATCCAGGCCCTCAAACTCTGTCATCAGAGCTTCTCTCCCTCTCCTTCCCTTCTTTCATCCCTTTACCCATCCATCTCTTGGTTCTGCTTTCTCTTTGTAAATGATAGTTTCTTCATACCTAGTGGCAAAAATGGGCCCCAGCAAATCAACTCAAAGCTTCTGTCATTCTTACAGCTAATTACAAAGAGAAGTCAGGGCTTCTTCCCTTACAAATTCAGCAGCATTTCTGAAGATGACTCTAACTGGCTAAATCTGGGTCATGTGCCCATCTATGGAACATTCCCTGGAGCAGAGGGGACTAACCTGGTTGGCCCAGGTGTAATCACATGTCCACCATCATGGCAGGAGAGGCAGCTGCTTGTGACAACATCTTGACCAGGTTGGAAGGGACAATTGCTAAAAGAAAAATATGTTGAGCAGACAACATAAGAAAGATTCATTATAACATGAAACTTTCAAGTGTGTGGCATTTTTGAGTGAGGCCAGTAAAGTGTTTGCGTGTGTGAGTTCACCTTGCAAGCGTCATTTCTGCTACAAAATGAGTGAGAATAATCCCTAGAACCTGTATGCACTTACAATCATTCCAGCTCAAAGGGAATGACCCTTAGAAGAGTTAAACCTGAACTACAGGCTCAGGCTGAAACAGAGGATTTTAACTCTCACACAGGAAATTCAGAGAAATCTCACCTGGGAAGAAATAGCTATGAAACACATATGGCCATCAAAGGAGCTAGGAGGCAAGTCATGGCCTCTGACACACAAACCCAATACAGGAATACTGCAACTATAGGAATTCCGTACCTGGTAACTTAAACATCCAGAGAGTAAAATATTTAGTCTTGATGGGAAATCTGCATTTTACAAGAATTATGAGGAAAGTAAGACAGTTCCAAAGTATACAAAGGAAATTTACAGAATATAAATGCAGTAAAAGATTGGGAAAATATGGATTATTTACTGGGTGGGAAAGAAAAAAGCAACCTCTTCGCTTTCTTTTCAATTCCCTCAAAGCCCATGTAACAGTTTAATTGTAAAAAAGATGCTTTAAGCAAACCGTCAAAAAACATTAAGCTGCTCTGTGATAAGAACTGTGCTAGAAGCTGAGGACAAAACAATAAATGAGGCATGGTCTTGCCCTAGAGGAAGTCACTGTTTTGTAGGAAAGAAAGTCCCTTCAGCAAACTATTAAAATGTATTCTACAATAGAAGTTTGTAAAAGGTGCTATTGGAGTATATAGTGTGAATTTAAGGGGTCACACCTACAACTCTACCAATAATTATGTTCCTCTGTATTGCTTGAAATTCCGTAATTAGAGGTTGATGTATATGAATTAGAAGATGGTTCTTTTAAAGTTCAAATAGCCCTGGTAAGAAAATCACCTTAATTAGGATTGTTAGTTGTTCATGTTTGGTGTGAATTAATCAATCAGGTCATCTTTCACTAATTCTCACTTCAAATCACTAAACTCAGGATATGCTTTTTTAGGGCAGGACTTGAGGAGCAAAAGTAATAGAAGAAGAGAATGTTGGATGTGAAGGATTAGAGAACCCCCAAAGTCAGACTGACCTACCACCTTGATTCACTGATATGTTGTATCAGGACATTTAAGAACACTTGCAGCTGTAGAATGGACAATTAATTGACTGTGTCTTAGTTGGCTGCCTCTAGGCTTATCAGGAAGAGCTGAAATAAATTTCAACTCTGCTCACCTCCTGTATCCTCAGCCAGTCACCAAGTATTTGGGTCCTCAAGGTCTGGAGGAAGTTGTCAGGTGGACATGGACCCTGGCCTAGGTACACCCAGAGTGGATTAAGCTGAATTTGTCTGAAAACATCCCCACTCATCCAATCACCATACCAAAGAGACCTTGGTTCTTCATGGCTTGAAAATAGGATGAGATTTGCTGGTTCTGGGAAGGTGGAGAACTTAGACCATGTTTGAGAAGACTTCACAGAGGTAGACAAGGAGCACAACAGTGAGGTGCCTCACATTGAGGCCTCCCAGGATCTTCTGAATCTGTGTGAATACCAGGATGCCCATCAATTAGCATGAGAGAAGGAAAGGAAGCCATGAACAGTGACTGATAGAAGATATCTCACTAAATCTTGTGGATGGTGTTCAACCAGATTTAACTTGATTTTGATAAAGAAATGAAGTATACTTGTGCATGGGATGGCATGCTTATTACAGAAGTGCTGAGAAGTTATTATTTCAGTGAGGAAGATTCAAGATCAAAAGAGAAGATATTTAAAGGAAAGTAGGACATGCATAGTAGTGGAATCTTCAAAGTCCTTTGTACAACCTTATCAGTAACTGGTTTAAGGGTAGCATTTGATCTAATATGGCCAAAGAAACATGAGGGGAGGCCTACTGGGAATTTTTGGGAAAGGATTCCTCATTCCTAATAAAGAGACATCGAAAAAGAGAAGATCCTTTTTCTTATGGACATTGTATGTCTAGATGAGACTGCTAGACTGCAGCAGTCATGTTGCTACCAGCCCAAAGACAAAGTCAACACATGCAAGAGAACGTGTTGACAGCTAGGAGAATGGCTGACAAGTGGACCTGGAACCCTGACAGACCACATACAGAGCTACAGCCTTCTGAATATGTTAGATGAGATGCTGCGTTTCACTTTTCTCTCACTTGCTGCCACGAGCATTTGATATACAAGGTATGGCTGTTTTGATATAATCCCCCCACACTTAGCACAGGCAGTTCGTTACAGTTCAACCAGGACAGTGCATCACTATGTGTTATGATGGGCTCTCTTAACCCCACTCCTACCTATTCTCTACCCTATACCAAAATGCCATCACCCCCAAATAATCCAATCAGATTGTATATCTGCTTAAACATCAATATGGGCCTTTTATTTTCCATAGAGAAATGCTCTACAGTGGCAGACAAGGTACTTGGAAATCTGGGCTTCACTTGCCATCCTGCTAGCCTCCCACTATTTCATTCCATGCTGGCATAACATTCTGGCCTTCCCTATGTTCCCCAACACATTATCCCTCTGTGTCTTTTGTACCATTCATGGAAGTCATCTGCCTAAAATACTCTTACCCATCTTTTCTGTCTGCAAATCTACTTTCCCATCCATACCAACCTCTGCAAAGCCTTTCCCTGACTTGCAATCAGGGTTCGATTCCTGGTCAGGGCTCATGCCCGGGTTACAGGCTCAATCCCCAGTTAGGGGTGTGCAGGAGGCAGCAAATCAATGACTCTCTCATCATTGATGTTTCTATCTCTCTCTCTCCCTCTCCTTTCCTCTCTCTGAAATCAATAAAGATATATTTCAAAAATAAATAAATAAAAATAAAAATGTTAGAAACAAATTCTATAATATGGAGAGTTTTTCTGTTGAGTAAACAACCACTTCCCACAGCAAACCAATTATTTAATGCTCCCAGCCCATAAGGTGATTCATTCTACCACCTTAAGCTATATTCCTGATTACTGCTTATCCAAAGGGTAGGGTCACTCCATTTTTATACTGTTTTAAGTGTGAATGTGAAAAACTGACTTCCAACCACAACAGGATTATTTGGGATGGTTGCTTAAAATATATGTGACATTGTGTTAAGAAAAATAAATCAGAATCCTGTTATATATAACGACACAGAGACCAAAACAAATATCTTGTATATTTTTAATGAACTGGCTCCTAGATGTATTTCTTTATTGATCAAACACAAAAGTATACATATATGTATTTTTATATGAGAAGTATTTTCAAAACAGAAAAATGTTGGTAGGAATTAAAATTTGGTGATATTTTTAAGCAAAGTATATAGTTAGCAACACTTATGCATGCATTAGTATGAATATTTGTTGAGAGACAATAAATATATTCAGAAGGATAAAACAGGCAAGAACACAGAATAATGAAACTAGGCATTATACTGATACAATTTTTCTCAGCGGCTCTTCTTCAGCTGCTTGCCACTAGGACCCAAACCATGGCATCTTAGGGACTGACAAAGCCGCACTGGTGTCTGGCAGCTTGGAAAGTTGGCTGCAAATGGAGGTTTCCTAAGTGCCTGCTTGAGGCGCCATGCTGGTGGCATTGCATTAGTGCCTGGGAAATACCAATAACTAAATGTTTTCCCTATTTCATTTTCTAAATTTCATAGCCCGATAACAGCCAGGCTGCAGGCATTGTATTCTGAAAGGATTATTGCACTTCCTGAGAAGTTAAAGTCACTCAGATTTTGCCCCCATGGCTTGGGACACCAACCGAGACATACTGCAATCATACAGCTGCAATAGGCTGTCTCTCGTGGCTTACTGCTTAATGATATTCCAAACATCAGCTTTCCCTTCTATTATGTAAACTCTTTGCCACCAACTCTCTTTTGCTTCTTTTAAGCCTTTTTCCGTTTCTGTGTTTACCTTATTTATCTTACCTTCACACTTCCCTGACCTGATTACCCTTAGACATAATCAACTCCTGTTCTCCTTTATGTATCAGTGGCTGCCATTTGATATTATGGTGCTATGTTAATATCGTAACAGAAAATGATAAAGGCCAATCAATTACTTTGTATTATCCATTGTGTTCCATTGGGATTGATTTTCCTCTATGTAATCATGTTTGCAGCCATAAAAACAAAGATTAAAAAGTGGTTTCTCTCTATTTTTCATATTCAAAGGAGTTGCATTACATTAGTATCCCTGCCTCATAATGTTGCTGCTAAGAAAGCAACATCTAGAGAAATGGAGCCCCTAGGAGGCGGCTAGAGCTGTGGGCAGGGCCCAAAGCTAGCCCTGGGGCTTTGGCCCATGTCTCCAGTATTTATTTTCCCTACTGCTCTTTAGAAAACTCTGGCCTCACATTTATTATCCAATAAATGGCAATCCTATATCTGCGGCACCTTTTTACATGAGACGTTCCCACATTATCACTTTGCCTTCTCCTCACTCCATAACTGCTTAAAGTCTCCCTCATCAAATAATCTAGAAATGGACCGATGGTGTATCTCCCCCGGTACCTCTGAGCCATTCAAGGCTCCTGGTCCTGGAGAATAAATATGCATCAGAGGCAAGCAGGACACACAGACTCCCAGGGGGAAAACACAGAGCGGGGCAAGCAGCTCGCAGGAGGGGCCTGCAGAAGGCTCCCAGTCGCCACAGCAGGGAGCTTCTCCCAACCGGGGGCGGCCTCAGGGAGAGGAGCTGGGGAGCCGCGGCCCTCTGCTCACCAGCCTTCTCCAGGCCCCGAGACTCACGCACCGACGGGCAGCCCGGAGCGGCAGCCCCAGACGCGGCCGAAGCACGCTCTCCGCAGGCCCGCTTGGCTGCTGGAGTGTCTGTCCTCCCTGCTGTTCCCAGGCCACAAGCGTCGACGGGCCGCTTGTTTTTTGTTCCGTAAAAAAACCCTGCGGGAACCCTGCCTGCGGGAGAGCTGTGCGAGGCTGCGGTTGGGTCCGACCTCGCTTTCCCGGCTGGGCTGCTCCAGACTCCCTTTGCCCCTCTCTGCCTCCTCAGCTGACCTCTTCCCCTGAAATAAGCACATAGCCTAGGTCAAAAATCACCCCAGGTTGTGGGGGGCCTGCGGCGAGGACCAGGGTTTGCGACGCCGCGTTCCCCTGCAGCCTCCCGCAACCTTCGGACGCCGCTGGAGCCTCGGAGCCGGTCGGCCGCCCGCGCAGCGGCCGGGAGGCTCCCGGGGGCCGGGCTCGCGGGCTGCCCCGCCGCCGGCCGCGCGTCTCTCCAGAGGCCTGTGAGGTCCTGCTGCCTGCGGCCCTGGGCTCCGGAAACCGCCGCTCTGTCCCTTGCCACGGTTCAGACATTGTCCTTGAGGGTGTGGTGCGAATCTCACGGGCGTCTGTTTTAGTGAAAACGCGCCTAAGATCACGGAGAAAATGAAGCGCTCTGCAGGGGTCTGCGTTCCGTTCGGCCCCTCCCCGCGGTTTCTGAGCTACGCTCCCTCCTTCGCAACCCTCCAGCCTGCTCTCTCTTTTCCAGCTGCCTCGTGCACGGAGTCCCGGGGGGCAGGGGAGGGGGTGCAGCGCTGTGGCCTCGCAAGCAAATGAAGCCCGAGGAAGTGAGGAAGGCCTGTCACGAAGCGGGCCCACCTCTCCAAAGAGCTCTGAGCTCCTGTTTGCTCATTTGGTTGCAACAAAGTCTCCAACTGCCTCCCGCAGCACCCTCCCTTTGAGAGTTCCTTCTCAAAGCCACCGAGTAGTTTTTACGGTAGAACAAACAGTTGCTTAAATAGTTTGTCTCCGAATGGCCATTATCTCCCCCTCCACCTCCACCTGCCACAAATCTCCTGGGGTGCGGGGCAGGCCGTGCAGCTGCGGTCAGGCTGCCCGCCGCTCGCCAGTCCTCGTAAATAAGCCCGACCTGCCGCAGACCAGCGGAGGCCTGGAGCAGTGGGAGTGGTCGAAGGATCTGGAACTTTTAAGAACGTTTCAAACGCTTCGCGGCTCACTTAGCACTTTGAGAGGAGGGAAGCTGTGGGAATGGGGTCAGCTTTCTTCCTCGGGGAAATTACTCCAATAGGTTTTAAAATTTATACTCTGTGCTGTGATAATAAATAAAAATAAAAGGTACCTCCCAAACTCAGAGTTTCTTTGGCCAGAGCTGGCCTCTGAGGTTGGCTCCCCCTACTGCTGTTCTCTTTTTGGACAGAAAAGTGGAGAGTCGTGTTCCCCAAGCTGCTCCAGGACTCCCACCCACCCAGTCCTGCTTGCTCCCGACTGAACGGGGAACTGTCTGTCTCAGCTGACCCTGATCTCCTCGCATCCACGGCTGCTTCCACTCCTTTGGTTCTCTCCAGCTCAGGCAGAGAAGCCCTCTGGAATCAAAAGCAGCTTCACACAGCCGTTAACAGCACCCAGTGTCCGATAACAAAGCACTGCCCAGCGCTCCTCGTCCTGCCCCACTGCGCCCACTCCAGCTCAAACCTGTTTGCAGCACCGCCCGGAAAGGTGACATAGGAATTAAGTTTAAACATTTAAAATCGAGGGTTCTGAGTCATCTATGCAATTAATTCCATAATCAGCCTTTGCCATATTATAGAATAACATTGTTTAGGGTGAGAGGTGTGAGTTGCACTCGTGGGTGTTTTTCCTTGTTTTCTAAAAATAGTCTTGCTGTATTGGAGAGGAGACACTGTTCGTCCTAATGCAGTTTGTAAATTGCATCCAAACACAAAGAGAGCCGACTAGTTTAAAATATCAACATCTGCCCCCACGTACTTGCTCCTGCATGATGATTCTAATTGCACCGTATATAGCCTATTGTTGTTGCATTCCCTCGAGGTCTTGGAAAAACTAGTGAAAACAATGTGGAATGGATTCCGTGTGTGAAATCAACAGACCTCTTTTTTCCCCTTTGCCTTAACTATTAAGTTAGAATATGTAACACCCCACAGCCCTATGAGAAGCATTTCAAGCGATGTGCATGGAAATTACCTCCTGAAACTAATTTCTCACATAAGAATTGAACTGAGCGAACCCTTCTCATACGAGGCTGACAGGTAAAGAATCTTCAGTGAGTTAACTTCAGTTCTGGAATATTCTTTACACTAAATATACTATTTGGGTAAATAATTCAAATCATTTGTATAAAGTATTTTAAAGGTGTTTGTACCTGAAATGTTTTGCACCTATCTTAAATTTCAGGACACAGCATTACCTGTGTAACATATTCCTGTGGTATCTGCCACCATTTGGTGTTGTCATCAGAATAAAAAAAAAATAAGGATATCTCTGTAGCTTTAAAAAACAAAAGCAGGTCTCTGGCAGAAAAGGGACTTACAATTACTTCCCTTAAGAATACTGTCAGTGCTTAAAATGTGCCAGGTACTATATTAACCTTCTGTATGTGCTGTGTGCTTCCCTCTCACAAAAGTTTTTCCAGGTGGTCTTATCCCCTCCAGTGTGCAGGTAGGAAACCAAAGAGGTTAGGGATCATGCTCAGAGGTAAGTGGCAAAGGCAGAACTGAACGCAGGTCCATCTGCATGGCACAGACGCGTTATTCAAACAGGAGGACACAGGAAGGGCTTCTGCTGCTGATGACTGTGTTTAGTGTAAGCAGAATTTATGGGCTATAGAAGAGCTGATGTTTGAATATTGTTAGAAAAGATCCCGTAGGAAAGAGTTGAGTGTGTAGGTAAACTTTTATTTCTGTGTTGCTTCGAAGACTCGGCAACACCGGTTACTCTGAAGACTGGCCTGTATAGCTCTGTTGCTTAATCAGTATTACACAGCACCACTTAATTCTTTTTATGGCGTAGCTTGTCCTGGAACGCTGCACTGCTGATAAACCCGCTCACAGAAATAATGTACTTTTAAAAAATCGCACCTTGCTCTGTTTTTAAAGCAAGGACATTTTATTTGTGAAAGTTTCTATTATATCCTTGCATTCATTACAACGCAGCACTAACAACAGGGTTACCCGGTAAGGACTTAAGAGAGACTAAAGCATTTGAAACAAGTATTTATTGCACTGTCTTCTGAGTTCTGATTATAGTGCCTGAGTCCAGATTGAATTTTTATCATGATATGCATCAAATCCTTCAACCCTTATAACTATAGAGTAAATTTTTTTTTTTAATTTTAAGAAACATTTCAATCCTGAAAACTTGCACAGATTTGGGGTCCGGGGGCTAATTAAGGCAACATTTATTATAACCTCTTCTGTAAAAGCAGTTTGTAGGCAAATATCCAGAATAGCTAGCGGTTTTATTTTCAATGAAATAAGCATCTTAAATAAATTGAAGAATTTTTAACATCGCATTAGAGTGACAGCATCAGTCTGCTTCCCTTTGAGAATCAATTAGCAGCTAAACAACTCTACGGACTCTGTAGTGATACATGTCGGTGGTATTTCCCCAAATTACCTGGAGCAAGGTAAATGGCATGAGAGTATTAGTCACCAGGGAAAGCATGAAAGGATATACCACACCAGCATGAAGTTATTCAGAAAAAATCTGTAGAGGAAAAATAAGTGTCTGAGGCTACACGGCAGCTGTTTCAAATAATAAAATATCATTTGCATCTCTGCTGAGAGGCTTGGTTTTGTGGGCTGGTTGTGACCCATGCATTTTTCCTGAACCTGCTGCTCATTTTTTGAGCTTAGCCAGTTAACAATTAAGCCATCAAATAGGTACACTTGTTTGTTTCGGATATGTGAGAGACAGTACAGCTTCCCTTCAAATAGAGGTGCCCAAGAGGAAAAGGTTAGAAAGTGCTGTGCAAAGCTGTGAAACACTGACTAGCAATTTAAATTGGAATCAGACAATTCAACATGAATAGGAAAGGGGAAAAAAACAAGCCCTCACATATACAGAGTGTGCAGCAGAGTGGGTGAGGGACAGCAAAAGAGGTTTTATTTTTAGAAGTCTGTGGTAAGTTCTTTATAAGCATCTCAATCTTTGTTAAAAAGAAACAGCAGATATGCGTATTTTCCTTAGGGGAGCATTTTTTTTTTTCCTTCATATAAAATTTTAGTAGTCGGCTGCCTAGAGTGAGGCTTTTTGTAACAGAATATACAAATTGTATTTTTTATGGTTCCTTATTTATAGTGAAACAACCATTTTAATAAAATGATTCACTTAGATTATTTTACTGCTTTTCATTACGGATCTTCATATTTTTTCATTTGTTCTTGTCGTTTTCCTAGTTAAAATTAAAATGTTTGACTCTGCATTTAATCTCAAATGGATTTGATTTTGAAGTTATTCTTACAAAAAAACCTTGCTAAAATACCTTGCTACAAACATAAAGATCAAAATCTATGCAAATGTTTGACTGCTCCTGTAAGTCATCCCTGGGCTGAGTTAACTGTTATTAGGAGCCAATATCTAGCATTTATTTATTGGGAGGAGGGGGAATGAAGCAAATTTAGTACCCTTAAAAGAGCTAACTGCCCTTGCCCCTTCCCAATTATAGTAGCGATACTGATATCACCTAATGCATTCTAAGGGGTTTTGTTTTATTTGTTTTGTTGGAAGGGTAGAGGTAGCTTTTGTTTTGTATTTGAAATATCAGAACCTGAAGTCTATTCTAGAAAAGGCTTTTTCATGTGGTATGTGCCATCATTTATCTTAAATCATGGAAGAGAAATATTGTGTTCAGCATCCTGAATAATGTTAAAGAAAATTCTTAGGATTATGCATCTGGACTCCAGTAAATCCAGTTTAAAGCAACAGGGTTTATATCTGTGGAGATGAAGATGGTAAAATGTATCCCATATATGAATGCCTTTTGCATGCCTGTTAGCAACCTAAGAGCCTTGTGACATTCAACTGTAGGTTTATGGTTCTAAAAAAAGAAAAGATTGTATCAATATAAATTATTTCTCATCTTATTTGAAAGGTATGATTCAAATCAATGTTAAATAGAACTGGTGTTATGAACGTGAAATTAAGCTGCAAAAATAAGTTTTAAATTAGGGATCTTAGCTAAACACTGGAAAATACAAAATCACATTCTTTTTGTTTTGAATGTATTATACTGCTGAAATGTTTCATATATTGCTCTGACATTCAGTGCACTAAGGATTTGTAAATAAAATGAGAGATTCCAATACAAAATATGTGTAAAGAAAAATGCTGCTCATATTATTAATATATATTCTCACAGAACTTATTGTAGCTTAAAATGTAACCACACACACACACACACACACACAGAGTCTCTCCTCTACCTAATTTGCCGAGTTAATGTTCCTTCTCAGAAAATATATTCTTTGAATAAGATGGATTAAATATGTTGGATGGATTTGGAATGCAATAAAATGATTACATTAAAAATGGCCATATTTAAGGGGAAAATAGCTAAGTTGGGCTAATTTATTATTATTACTCATTGCATTTAAAGAAACTTGGACTAGAGATCAAAGTGCATTTTGATTTGTTTGAAAATTGTAAATGACCCATTCCCAGATTTCCAACCCCATAAAGTTAGAACACAGTCTGTGAGTACTCCCTGCTCTAATCAAGAAGGAAGGGGCTTCAGCTTCAAATGTCAATGCTGTAAACATGGTAAATCTGGAAAATATTTTCTAAGCAAGCAACCATGTGTTAAATTTACCGAACTTGTCATGAAAGGGCTGCAGCTGCAAACCTGCAAACTTCTCACTTCCATGAAGACTCCAGATGCTGAGACGGGGAAGCGAGGTTTTCATCTTGGCTCCTCAGCTGTCGCACCTTAGAACTTCGCCTGCCACCATCGTTTTAAACAGTTTTCACCAGGCAAAGAAACAGTGACCATAGGAGACCAGGCAGGAAAATCACCGGCTTGCTTCAGAAAGTGCTCCATATAATTTACTACCACATGCTCAACCCAAACATTTAACCATAACTTAAGGTTTACAATGAATCCAGCTGCCTGGCTCAGCCAAGTTAGTTTAACAAGAGCTTCCAAAATGCACAAAGAAAATAATCAGCTAATTATAAAATTAGGCAATTGTCGTGCACTACTGCTGAAGAGGATTCCCGTTAAATTGCACTTATGCATCATTTTGTGAAAACTTTTTTAAAACCATGTTTGCGACTTATAACTAAAAACATCTTGGGATAAATTTAAAACTTTGCTTTACTACAGAAATATAAAATCTGCCAGATATCATCATAAACAAAGACAATTTGATGAATTTTTAAAAATTACTAACACTACTTTTAACACCATGAGCATTATATGTAATATTTACAATATGCAATCTTCTTTTATAATGTAAAGTGTTTTTAAAATGAAATCTGCACTTAAATGCCAATATCCTCTCCTTCTGGCTTCTCACTTTATGACACTAACATAGGATCTCATTCACAAGCCAATTGAAATTTTAATAAAAGAAAGCAGGAGTTTCTAATAAACTCCTGCAGTGAGCTGATAATACTAAACATCTTTAGCAGCATGGTGTTTTTTATTATTATTTTAGCTGTATATTAATATGCTAGTATTTGTAAACTCCCCAGTGCCACTAGATTTATTTCAGAAGCCTTCACTACATTCTTCTATTGTGAAAAGTTTATATGACAAAGAAAAAAATCTTTTTTAGTGGTTTTCCATCCAACAACTACTTGACAGGAAAATATATAATTGACAAATGTATTGCAACTATGCTTTCAGTTGGAAGCAAGAGTGACTCATTTCACTTATTGTGGTGCCAGTTCTGGGTTAACCAGGAAAACTGGCATAATTCATAACTGCAAGAGAGGCATTATTTTGGCTTTTGCAAACTATACTGACCTACATCTCTCACCACCATGCCTTCAGTCTAACTTTATCTTCTATTCCTTCCCCTCAATTCCTCCACCCCCCAGGCCCCCACCACCAACTTCCCAACTAGACCACCACCATTCCTCTATCTGAGCAATAGGGACTGTGACTGCATAGCTTCCACTTAAAACATAATATACAAGAACCCATGTTTACAATGTAGTTTGTAGTGTGGAATTCCAATAAAACCATGGGGGATGTTCTTTTATGACACTGGGTGTAATGTGCAACTGTTACTGTCAATAGGCAATGAATTTCAATATATATTGTAAGTGATAGGGTCGACATTTAGACAGTGTTTACTATGAGCCAGGGAGCTGGCTAAGAATATATATATATATATATATAATCCTTTCCACAGCTCTGTGTGGCAGATACTATTATTGTTCCCACTTTATAGATAATAAAACTAAGATGCAGGAAAGTAGCAAGTGTCACTCAGCTAGACTGATTGCAAGAAGTCAGGGCACAAAGGAGGTAAAAGACCTGTACTCATAAAATTATAGGACATTGAAGAAAGAAACTGAGGAAGACATAAATAAGTGGAAGCAA
The DNA here is from genome assembly GCF_054644295.1 of Miniopterus natalensis. NCBI lineage: Eukaryota > Metazoa > Chordata > Mammalia > Chiroptera > Miniopteridae > Miniopterus > Miniopterus natalensis. Next base: position 52,329,303 of record NC_142089.1, read on the forward strand.
ATACTGTGTTCATGGATTAAAAGAATTAAAATCATTAAAATGTCCATACTACCCAAAGCAATCTATAGATTCAATGCATTTCCTGTTAAAATACCAATGGCATATTGAACAGATCTAGAACAAATATTCCAAAAATTTATATAGAACCCCAAACAAACCCTAATAGCCTCAGCAATTTTAAGAACTAAGTTGGAAGTATCATAATACCTGATATCAAACTATACTACAAGGCTATTGTAATCAAAACAGCCTGCTACTGGCATAAGAACAGGCACATAGATCAGTGGAATAGAACAGAGAGCCCAGAAATAAACCCAGGCCTTTATGGTCAATTAATGTTTGACAAAGGAGGCCAGAGCATACACTGGAGTAAAGACAGTCTCTTCAATAAACAGTGTTGGGGAAATTGGACAGGTACATGCAAAAAAATGAAACTAGACCACCATCTTACGCCATACACAAGAATAAAAACTCAACATGGATAAAAGACTTGAATATAAGTCACAAAACCATAAAAATCCTAGAAGAAAACATAGGCAGTAAAATTTCACACATCTCCCATAGCAATATGTTTGCTGATATTTCTCCTCAGGGCAAACAAAGTAAAAATAAATAGGACTACATCAAACTAAAAAGCTTTTTCACAGCAAAAGAAACCATCAACAAAATGAAAAGGGACCCCACTGTAAATAGAACATATTTGCTAATAATACATAGAATTAGGAGTTAATTTCCAAAATATAGAAAGAACTTACACAACTCCAGCACCAGGAAGACAAATAACCCAATTTAAAAAATGGCAAAGGAAATAGACACTTTCCAAAGAGGACATACAGACAGACAGATGAAAAAATGCTCTACATCACTAATCATCAGAGAGATACAAATTAAAACCACTATGAGATGTCACTTCACGCCTGCCAGAATGGCTATTATCAATAAATCAACAAACGACTCGTGCTGGTGAGGGTGTGGAGAAAGGGGAACCCCCGTGCACTGTGGGTGGGGATGCAGACTGGGGCAGCCACTGTGGAAAGCAATATGGAGTTTCCTCAAAATATTAAAAATGGAGCTGCTTTATGACGTAGACATCCCACTTCTGGCAATATATCCAAAGAAACCCAAAACACCGATTCAAAAAATATATGCACCTCTCTGTTCATCGCAACATTATTTACAATAGCCAAGATCTGGAAACAGCCCAAGTGCCCATCAGTTGATGAGTGGATAAAAAAACTGTGGTACATTTACACAATGGAATACTACCCAGCCAATAAAAATAAAAAAAGGAAAAATCTTACCTTTTGCGTCAGCATGGATTGACCTGGACATTATGATGTTAAATGAAATAAGACCGTCAGAGAAAGACAAATACCATACGATCTCACTTATATAAAATCTAACGAACAAAATAAACTGACAAAATAGAAGCAGAAGCATGGATACATGGAACAAACTAACCGTTGTCAGAGGAGGGGGACGGGGGACTGGATGAAAGAAGATGAAGGGATTAATCCAAAAACATATGTACGTAACACATAGACCCGGACAACAGCGTGGTGCTAGCCAGAGGGAAAGGGAGGTGGGGGAAAGTGGAAGTGGGCAAAGCGGGGGGAAACGCGGACAGAAAGAGACTTTGCTTGGGGCGACGGGTGCACGATGCAGTGTGCAGATGATGTTTTTTATTGAGTTGTACACTTGAAACCTGTAAGGTTTTGTGAACCAATGTCACCCAAAAAAATTCAATGGGAAAAATAAAAGAAGTCTGAGTACAGAGTCTGGGTATTATCACTCTGCTTCTATAAACTACGTTGTATTAAAAGTGAAACTGGCCCAGTCGGTATTGCTCAGTGGTTGAGCATCCACCCAGGAACCAAAAGGTCACCGGTTCAATTCAGGGTTAGGGCACATGCCGGGGGTTGTAAGCTCGATCCCCAGTAGGGGGCATGCAAGAGGCAGCCAATTGATGTTTCTCTCTCATCCTTGTTTCTATCTCTCTATCACTCTCCCTTCCTCTCTCTGAAAATCCATAAAACATATTTTTAAAAAAGTGAAACTGTCTTAACAGTTGGTTTTAATTGGAGTGGCTTCTCTAGATGACACCTATTCCACTGCTTCTTTTTCCCCCATGTAGGATATCTCTGGTTTCCTTACTCTTAAATTCAGGAAAGAAAATGAATCCTCTCACCCTCAATCAATACTACCCTTCCTATTTGATTAGATAAAAACAGTCAAGAAACATTCATTGTTGGTGTTCTTAACACAAAGTTGAAAGGGAGACAGGAGCAACCCAGGCTGTGCTGACCCTCAGGGGCCTTTGTGAGGTTTAAGACAAAGTCCAAAAGAAAATGTATCAGTTGACAAGTAAGGGATCCTTACACAAAATTTTAAAAGGGACCCTTTCCCCCTAGCCTGTCTGGCTCAGCGGTTAGAGCGTCCGCCCTGGGACTGAAGGGTCTGGGGTTTGATTCCAGCCAAAGGCACATACCTCTCTCTCTCATATCAATGTTTCTCTCTCTCTGAAAAACAATGGAAAAAATACCTTCAGAAGAGGATTAATAAATAAATAAATAACTATTTTAAAAAGGCACCCATTCGGAGCCAGCATACAAGCCATTAACAGTGAGCACCCTACACCATAGTAACCACGGTGATAACTGAGACCAGCTTTAATTGTTCTGGCCCAATGTAGGAGAAAAGCTTGCTAGTCCTGTGGCCTGGCCTGGAGAATCCTGATGACAAGAACGCACATTTTACAAAAGGAAAACTTTTGTTTCTTTCAAAGGTGGAATTCTGAATCAGTTCAACAAGGCAATGGCCACACCAGGGACTGCGGGTGGGCTACAGTTTAAGCAGATGTACAAAATGCATCAAAATGAATCCCTCCCCCAAAATCGCAAGTCCACTTTTTTCCCAAAGTTTCTTGTCTCCATCATAAGACCAGATGTTGGTTTTGAGTGGGTTGTCACAGAGGGCAACGCCATGCCATTTCCTGAATTATAGCTCAGATGTGCAGACATTAGATTACTGTCCAGTATGGCTCACAGTACTCAATCACTTATTGGCCATTAGATATTCTGAAACTGGTTTCTACAAGGAGACTACTAGAAGCTAGAAGCACAATTTGAAAAATAAGGTAATATTTGGTGATAGAAATACCTTATATCTTTGTTTAGAAGTAGAGACTTCTATTAAATTTAATTACTTCCCCTGTGGCTTTAAATCAAGGGCAGCTACTGTTAAAGTTAATTACTTTCCCCTGCGGTTTACATGGCCAAGGTGTCATTGCTATTTACTCAGTGCTTGGGGCCAAAGTGAAAGCTTGGGCATGATTTGCTCCATTATACTAATGCCTTCCTTCATCATTATACTTTCTCCCTTTATCCAATAGCATGCTTTTGTGGACATTTGATTCACGAAATCTGCCTTTAGTATCTTGAAAATTATTCAATTAGTAGCATGTGATTGGCAGCTGAAGTCTGAAGAAAAAAGAAATGTTGATAAATTTCAACACAGAGAGAAACTGAATTTATTTTACCCCTTTATTGTACAAATGTTTAGTTTATGTCACGCAACTTCATATTAAAGTTATCATTATCCACAATCTGCATAAAGAAACACTTCTTTAAGGTTTCTGAATGTGGCAGTCATGATCACTTTTATTTTAATAGTTGTGTGCCCAAGCTAACAACTTTTATTACTAATTATGTCAACACCAATACCAATCGCTCTTCTGCCCCCTAATTGTCCAAGTTCTCGCTGCCTAACAGCCTTGCCCTTTATTGAATTGTCATTGGAATGTATTCACAGAAGTGAATTCCTAAAAGTTTGCTTCTCTCAAGATGAAGTGGATCTTCATTAACATTCTGAAAATGAAATGCAGCTTCATAAAAAAATAAGGCAGCTTTCAGACCATTTTAGAATTTCAGAGAAATTTTGTATTATCTTTCCCATGATTCTATGCTGATGTCAGGTTATATTTCAACTGAAATGACAATGAAATCATTTCAATTCCATGCAATGTGCAAAAAAACAGTCAATTTTTCACTTGGCAAGCTGAAGTCTAAAGTAATTAAGCACTGCTGTGTGGGAGGCAGCTTCCTGCTCTGAAGTCAGCCTGAGATAATTACCATATTAAAGTCAAAACATCATGTGCCGCCCTGATAGATGGATGGAGAGATTGGGCATCTATTAAATGATCCATTTTGTTATGCTTCCTGGGAAATGTGCCATTGATGCCAATTAAGAAATATATATTCCAAGTGAGTATTTCTAAGTGACAAAACTTCTATCCAGTAAATTGAATTTATTATTTACTGATCATGAAGTACTTAAAGTCATAAAATCTAAATAGAGAGCAACCTATGAGGAGAATTACATGCTCTGACTCGGTTTACAAACCCTCATTACCCAATTGCCACGTTAGCATAAAGTTCTTCATGATAACGTTTCTAGCCAAGATACTAAGTTATTTCTGTCATGAAAACTCTAACTGGAATAATAATATGATAGCACAGATAAAATGTAAGCATTCAGAAATTTCAAAAGCACAAGCAAGTTAAGTGAAAAATTCATTTTTTATGTTTGAAGGGAAGGCAAATGAAATAAACTTCAAAAAATAATCTTTTCTCATGGCATTGAAAAATGAAATGACCCTCCCAAGTATCAAAGTTGGATAGTAACTTATTAGCATAATTCAGATGAATGCACTGCAGATGAATGCAAGATTAAATAATGTTAAAATTCTTAGCAATCCCATTTATTTAAAAGCTAATCATTTATTAATATTCCTATGTGGTATTATTTATGCTTTTATAATGATACCTGGTTGAGAATACACTAATGAAGCATACTGGTCTATGATTTAAACCTGTCCCCTATTCATCACAAAGTTCACATTCATTTGTAGCAGACAATAAAAAACAGTTTATTTTTGTGTAAATATTAGTGAAAGAAGACAAAAATATGTTGGCTCTCTGAAAGAAGAGGGCATCTCCAAGTCAGAATCTTTTTTTGAGCAAAGAAGAGTAGGCACCTCTATGTCTGCAGTGAAGGTTATGTTTGATCTTTAACTACATACTTTCTATGGGATTTATTCACCACCATTTCCACTAGCTTAAAAGTGGAATCTATTTTTTCCAACTCTAAAACTGGAGACAAGAACTTTGAGGATCACAACTAATATTTCTCTTGTTGATTAAAAAAAAAAAACAGGAAATTTTAAAATACAGAAATCCACCCATGTAAAGATTAAATGATAATTAGTTTCCCAAGGAGGTAATCTACAGAATTGATAGGCTGTTTTAATACCAGGTTCCTCCCATGCCCTCTGGCACATCACTTGATCAGGGGTCCCAGTGAGTCAGGCAGTCATCTGAGCAAGGCTGCAACTGCTAAATTCCAGGCTATTCTGATAGACAGTTTTAGGCTTTTGGTTCTGTGTTTCAACAGAAAGTCTAAAATAAATGCAATTTAAAATTGCCTTGTATGGGGGAGAAGGAAAAATAGAGTTTGTATTACGGTTTGTTTCTGTGTCCTGATAGGAAAGAATAAGTATTTTGTTTGATTCTGTATATATACCTATATGTATATGCATAGACACACACACACACACAGGCACACATGCACATTCACACACAAATATACAGTAAAAGCTTTTCATTTTAAACTAAGAAGGAAAACCATCTAAATTAGGTAAGAATGAAAATTAAGATGCTTGTTTTATTTTGTTCTTAGCACAAGTTAACATTTCCCAGTGAACTATGACATTTTATTTTGTTCCTTTTTTGCTTCTACTTTCAAAATATTCTACAATGAAAATATACATAGTTGGAAAAAATAGATTCCACTTTTTTTCACTTTTGTTTTTAATTTAGTAAGAAATATTTCATCATTTTATAATACATTCCAAAACAAAATGAAGCATGTAGGCTTCAGGGTGAGACTGCTTTGCAGTGGATGCTCCTGATTAGAAAACAGCAGGCACGAGTCTCAGTGGCTGGCAGTCCTGGAGGGGGAAGCCGGCCTAGGCCAGTTGAAGAACACTGATAACCCCGATCAGTGCTGGGGCTTCCTTGGTCACTTGGGTTCCAATTCGGTACATGCAAATAAACACAGATTTAGAACGCACCAGAGAGTGGGAATGTGGTTTAGTAAACAGAGCTCTGGTCTGGGAGTAAGAAGATCTAGGTTTCTATTTCTGATCCTGCCACGAAATCACTTTGTGAATGGGGACAATTTAGAACTTCACTCTTTCCTTTTCTCCAGCTGTAAACTGGAGGCGATATTATGCCCTTTAGCAACTCAGAATTTGCAAATAGCCAGAGACAAGACAGAGTGTACATTCAGAGCATGATTAGTTCTGGGAGAACTTCAGTTCTTCATTGTGAACTCCAGCATCATCTTCAGCTGCCAAAATCCAGGTGCTATTTAGAGAATTCAACCTTCAACATTGCATTTATTTTCTGCCCTTTAAATGTCCGTGGTTTTGAAGTTTTTCTCACTATTTTAACCGCAACAGTAAAATTAGATTGTTCAGCTTCAGTTTATATTCCATTTCATTCTTTCATTTCTGTGTTCAGAGGTGATGAGTTTTGGTTTGCATTCACAGTGTTCCAGAAAACTAACAGATAAAATGGGTTTTCATTTGAACTTCATGAAAAAAAAAAAAAGAAAAAGAAAAAAACCTGCACTGAGTATTGTGAATATAAATAGAATCATACATGGGAAAGCAGTTTAAGCTTTTCTAAGAAGAATGTCCCCAACTCTCACCCTCACCACCCCCAACACACACTTTTATACAGTAAAACCAGCTTAAGGCTACCTTCCAGAGTCTATTTAAATATATTTTGATTATGTATTGGAAAGTACATTTTTAAGATAGTTCTCCTAGCATACTGAAAAATGTAGATTAATTTTATCTCAAACTCCTAAATCAAATAAACAAGACACCAATGCATGTAACTTTTCATTCACACTTCATCTAGCACCTCATTCTCCACTCTCTTGCACTTCGCCCGTGGTAATCTTCCTTCTCTCAACAAATGTCATATCCAGTAACTCAATCATACATCTTAATCAAAAGCAATAAGTGTAGCACCCCACATGAAAGAGCACCTACATAAACATAGTCTTTTGTGCCTTCAAGTCCCTCTCAGACTGACACTGTTGACACAAGACAGCCCTTCTCATCACTAGACACACACCCCTGAATTCGTTGTGTTCAACACTTTCTCTAACATCATGGAATGACAGCCAGCAAGGGTGTCGTCTGATTTTAAGGCACACTGGCACTGAAGAAGTTTAGACTTTAGAATTAAGAAGCGATAAGAGAGTGTTTCTTTTATTACCAAGATAGTTCCCCCAAGTCACTAGAATAATTACCTGGCCCTTAAATATTATTTTTATATGTAATTTGTCCAATAGCTCCTAGCTACTAAGGCGATAAAAGGAATTCTATTCTGTCTTCTAATTTCAAACCAAGGCAAAGAAAAGAGATTTTTTTTTGATGGGCTATACTAAGGGTTTTTCATTAGATGTAGTTTCCTGCCATTTTCTTCAATGTCATCACCTTGGAAAGTATGACCATTTTCATCATGTGCCTGGGTAGGCTAAGAAATACAGCCATTCTCTTCATTCTCATACTTGAACAACTTTATTTGCTTCCTAATATTATAGTAATGTCACCCTGATGGGACCTTAATATTCAAGAGGATACAGACAGATGAAAGGAAACTAACACACCCCAAGCCCTTAGTACAAAATAGACACTGTGCTGCCTTCACAGGTTTTATGTCAATTCTCACACCAATTCTGTTAAATCAGTGTTGTTTCTCCCCATTTTTACAATGACGAAAAGCGTGATTTATTAGGCAAGCTAGGTCACACACTAGAAAATTGGTGTGCCAAGCTGGGTTACATGTAGCAGGCTCTCAGTAAATATTTGTTATAAATATATGAATTTATTTCAAAATGTGCTCCACCTGATGCCAGGCAGATTCTCTAAGCATAGGAATTAAAGTTAGGGTTTTTAACCTAGACAGCTCAGGACTTTGCATTTAGTTTCAGTACACTGCATCCTACCAAATTATCTTCCATAAACTAAAAGTTAGATATATTTACTCCAATTGTACAGATGAGAAAATTGAGGTTCACAGAAGATATAATCAAATAGCTTAGTAAATGTCAGCACCAGCATCACACTTAGATTTTCTCTTAGATGATCTCATATTCGAAACCTTATGAAGAAAAATAGGGGATTACCAACCAATAAATTTACCCCTGACGAGAAAAATTATGTTTATAGAGAATCTGTATAATGTTTTTCTGGTCTGTGTCTCTCATGGACTTGAACAAACTGAATGTAAGGTCAAGAGTTTTGATCCCAGTCCTGGATATACCACTTATTGCAGAGACTCAGTTTTCTCATATAAGAAATGGGGAATAAAGTATTTTCATTCTGGTTTACCATTGAATCCCGAGCATCAGTACCTGGAACAAAGCAAGTCCTTAATAATATTTGCTGAATCAATAAATGAAATGAGTACCTCTCAGGCAGTTGTATAAACAGTGCTTGATAAGTGTGAAGTTCTAAGTAGATTTGGGGAATAATAACCCCAATTCTCTAGGCTTTGGGTGTGTGTGTATATGTGTGTGTGTGTGCGCGCGCGCGTGTGTGTGTTTCCCCATTGAAAATACAAGTTTCTAAATATTTATTTGTAGAAACAAGCTGTCTTTTAAATTGTTCAACATTGTATAAATCATGTTTGTAGTTCATTTGAGTTGATATTTGCACCAGTCTTCATTATACTTTAAGCCAGTAATTGTCTTCTTACTATGGCCTATGCAAAGATTTAGATCAAGGGTCAGCAAACTTTTTCTATAAAGGGCCAGATAATAAATATTGTAGTCTTGTGGGCCATATGGTCTCTGTCAAAAGTACTCAACTCAATCATTGGAACACAACACCAGTCAGGCAATGTGTAAGTGAATGAGTTTAGCTGAGAACAAATGAAACTATTTAAACAAATAGATGACAGGCCAGATTGGGCCTATGGGCTATTCAGTTTGCCAATCCCTGATCTAGTATCTAAGTGACCACCAGAGAGTGGCAAGTCTTGGTCATCATGTTACCTAAAGTGCTTTGTATATAGTGTTCAATACTACTTTGCTGAGATAAAAGAAGTTTTTAAGTTGTGTTAGGGACTCTATTATGCACATACAGAACACAAAGGAGAAGACGATGGTGGTCTCAATTGCTTATATTCAATAACACACCCACATGAGAAAAAGAGTTTATCAAGAAACACACCCAGGAGGGCTAATTGGTCAGCTTGTAGTGCCTTGATAGTACCAACACCTGGCAACAGAAGACATTACAACAGGATGTTTCTTTTGGCCCCCAAAGGTCACATTCATTAACCTACAACAGATTCAAGTTTCTGCAATAATGAAGTATGAGCTATAATATCACACCAATGACAAAATGAGAAAGGGCACACATAAGTGATCTTTGTCAAGCCAAATATACCAAGAAAAGCTTTTAGCAGGAGCCAATTTTACAGCTGGTTTTTGAGAGCAAGCAAGGTAAGCGAAGGGTAAGGGAAAAGCAGAGGCATTCCAGGTGGGAGGGGAAACATGCAAAACCATAGAACAAAGCAAAGTAAAAGACAAGTTGATTAGCTCACATGAAACCATTGGTTAATGACAAGAAATACTATCAAAGATTTATTTACACAAGAACTTGCTCACTCAAAGTTACTCCTTTTTTATGCACATTATTTAACTTGAGAACTGGAACTAGTGTGACAAAAACTTCTTAAAATCTGGCTCTCTGGAATGAGATGATTTGTGGAAATGGATCTTAACTAAGTATATCTGCCAAAGGTGAATTTTATTATGTGACAGGTAGTAGATTAATGGCAATAAGAGTTAAACTCTTAAAGAAATTTCATGTTGTTACAATATCTTTAGCCAACCAAAGTTCTTTTAAGTAAAATTCTGCCTAAGCCGAGGAATAGCCCAAGTATAAGACCCAACCACAACAAGAATTTCCCAAACCTGCCAGCAATACTCAAATTTCTTTCATTCTACAGTACACAGGTGGTTGTGCCTTGTACAGTCTTGAACTGACAGTACTTGCAACAGGTAATATCTATCAAAATGCAGCTGGCTCTGGTGGGAATGAAAATTTATTAGCCAAATTTCTTTTCGTATTTTCACTTTTGTAGAAAGGAAAGTTAGTTTTAAAGTATGTGGGAAAATAACTAACCCACATGCTCTCTACGTGGAAAAGCCTCCTGTTTGCCCTTGGTTACAGCTTTGGCCTTGCCTTATGAAAAGCTGTTCTCACTGCTGAGAATATTCAAAAGTCTCTCAGGTCAAGGCAACTCATATGGCTTGGAGATGAGGCATCTCTGCCATTTAGACCAGAAAGACAAGTGTTAAGGTAGAAGGTGGGAAGAGGGCTTGGTTTACAGATTCATGTAAGAATTTATTAGCTAAAAGAAATGTTTGGTTCCTGGAGGTTTCCTTGTGAAATACACATTTCACTTTTTTAGAAACCAGAGTTGGCCAGATTTCTAGTTTTGTGGAGTTTCATGACTCCAAAAATAAAATGAAGAAAGCCTTTATCAGTACAAGTTAAAATTTAAAAACAAATCAAAGAAACAAAGACAAATGAACATTAGCAAGGCATGTGATTTTATATGGCAACGACGAATTAGCTCTGAGATTATCTGTGGTCCCATAATCTACAACACAGTAGATTAAAAGCCAAAGGAACCCATTACCTGGAATGCTTGAAGATGTAGATTGAAAACGCTTCTCAGACTGCCATTAATTACAATTAGTAGATTGCTTCGTGTCTTTTTAAGCATAAGCTTCTTTACTGGCCTTTTACTGGGAGACTGTGATGGAATTTTTCTTTGATGGGAAACAGAGAAGCAAGTGCTGCGGCCGAGCAAGGGCGCCAAGAGGAAGCCGGGCCTCTCTCATCTCTCACACAAGACCCACAGCGTGCATTCCTGAAGACAGAGTGACATCTAAAGGGATTTTGAAATAGCCAGGGCTGCTCTACGGCAGCCACACTGACAAAGTCAAGGGCATGTCACACGTTGGAAAACTGATGAGTTTTCAGGTTTCCGGTGCTTGATTGTCCCAAGTAACCATGAAAAGAAGATCAAATTCCCATTTTAATGACATGCCTCAGGGCGCCCTCAGGACAACTGCCATTTTTATCTCAGATTCTGCAGGGCCTGAGTGAACCAAAGGGGGGGAATCAGCTTTGAATAGATTCCTTACGCTCTTGTCAAAAGTAATCCAACTCCGAATATCTATATCCCAAAATATCATCATGCGGGCAGTTTTTATTAACCTGAAGAATTAATAGAGCAGAATATTTAAAATGGGGTTTCAGTTATTGATTCTCCAATTAGATCTTGCGTTCCCCAGGCGCTGTGGATAATAATGGTTTTTGCTCAGCCTCCCGCACTCTCTGGCTCGCTCTTGCTCTCTCTCCCTTCCTCTGTGTTTCTCATAAGCAGGCATGCTTTGAATGCACATGTGGTGCATAATGACCAGATCTGGGAGGCGAGACGGCATTTGTGTATTCTGATTATGCTTCTGAAAAATATCTTCAATCCCCAAACTTAGTCTCTTCCAAGCTTAGAATCCCCGCTCTCCTTCCTTCTTTCTGCACGAAATAATTTTTATTTTGGAGTTGACTATCATAATGTGTGGCAGCTTAGCCAGAGAGCAGGGCCCATGTGCTTGTTAACAGCACCCTGATGTTAACAATGAACTAATTACTTCCACTACTGATGTGCTCTGGGGCATTATTTTCTTTCTGTATGCTTTCCTACGAAACTATTGCCATTACTCAATCAGAAGACTGAGGAAAGCAAATGCAAAAAAAAAAAAAAAATACACACCAAAAAGGTAAATGCAGTTTCTTCCACAGGGCTGAAGCCAGAGTCCCATTTCCTAGGTCTTGATTTTCTCTGCTTTCTTTAATTGTGCATTCCTTGGAAAGTGGGAATGCCTTCTGATGCGTTTTTACTTATTTATGAAAAATAGTCTAAAATCACGCAAGGCTCCTGGGAGACTCTAGCACTTTTATAACCATGATGCCCCAGTGAACTGCTTAAGCACGGATCAGCTGCCGACCGAGACATAAACTATTTCTTCTTTCAGAAGCTGCGTCAAAGTGGTAAAACAGTTTGTGGTGTATTCCCTTTTCGATAAAAGAGCCTCTGGAAAAGAGATGTATGTGTGTCTCTCCATTTGCACAATAGAGTTTCTAGTTTTATTGGAGTTGGGGGGGGCAGGGATGGGAGGGGAGCAATGGGGAAGGACCACATTAGCCCAGAGAAAGCTACGCTCAGAGAACATTTACAGTGGGATATCATTTGCAGCAAAAGTGCTATTTTGCCTGAAGATAGAATTTGCTCACACAACTGATTTTCTGTGATTGTTTTTATACAAAACACCCACCCTAGACCCATTCGCACATCTACCCAAACAACAATATTTCACTTTCACGTCAAAAGAAGTTGGCATAGAAAATTCAGAGCAAAACAAGGAACCTAAAGGCATCGAAATGCTAAATAATGAAAGGATCTCTCAGCTAGTGTTAATAACAGAGATTAAAGCAACATGTAACATAAGATGTATGTTAATAAAAAAGTGGTGAAAATAATAAATTGACTACCCAAATAACAGACTTATATCTTTATGTTTGAATCAGTGTTCAGCTGATGCTGTCTTTTTTCCCCCCAACATTTACAAATTTATTGCAGCTGAAGAAATACTATGATTATCAAGCCAGAATGTTCTTGAAAATATGATTATTTGAGTTGTTGTTTTAAAATAAGTGATCTTTCTCATACGTTAACTTTTCATTCAAAGCTATCTCAGAGCAAGAATCAATCACTGAATGTTCAGACACTGTTCAGTTTCCCAGAGCTGTCAGTGCCCACAATCTGCCTCACAGGGCTGGAATTCCGATAAGAAATCAGAAATGTAAAGGCTGGGATGAGAAATCTTTGGGCAAGGACAATAATAATTAGAATAGTCTTTATTGGTTGACAGGCCAGTGTTTAGGACCAGAAAAAAAAAAAAAATCAGTTTCCTATTAATAATGCAGTTTCAACTGCTAAAGTCTTTCTTCAGTGTGAGCCAGAGATTCTCATTCTGATTCTTTTGTTCCTCCAATAGTTATTTTCACACGAGGATGTTGAGCGTGTTTAGCTGTTTTCCTGTGGAAGAGAAACTATGCTGACAGAATAGGTCTTTGTTCCTGCTTCTTTACCGAGTTGAACGATAGCAACGGTGAAAAGAAACAGTAGAAATAAGAAAGTTGAATGATGGCATCATTCAGCTATTGTGCTGTAGTCTCACCACACAATTTACAAGTCTGGCTTAGCTCTTGTTCTGATGTAAAACTCTAATTTTATGTTGAAATATCAGAATTTTAGGAAGTTCTTTGATAAAGGAAACATCTTTTTGAAGGTAGGACTTATAAAAGAGTACAACAGTAAGCAATGGAAACTGTATCAGAATAAGCATTTCTGAAAAGAATTAAGCGAAGCTATAACACGCAGGCACCTTTCAAGAGCTTTCAACAGTATCGTAAAACTAAAATACAGGCCAGTGCAGAGATCTAGCAAAAGGACAAAAACCCTAAACTATCTCAAAATGTAAAATCAAAGCATTACCAAAAGTATGCTGACTTGGTATTTTTAAAGAGGTAAAAAGCCTATCACTAGAAAAGAGATAATTTAGGGATCTCTTGGTCTGTTTCAGCAAGAGAGGGGAAAGGAAAGCGCACGAAAACAAGAACATTTGGGAGGAAGGCTGCTGATTCTTTCCACAGCAGTTTTATTACTTAGCCTCTGTGGGCTTTTTCCTGCATTATATAGGTGATAGACTTGATTTAGATATAAATCAAAATTAAGTAAGGTTTGAGCAATGCAAAAATTCAAATAGTGTTTTGAAAAAGATTTTCTCAGAAGTTTTGTTACAGATTTATGTAAAAATTATTTAGCCTCAATCTGAATTTTCTATTATAAAATATATGTTTTACTAATATTAAAACAATAACCCTAAAATTCCCATATATCTCATGTGAGTTTTAAATTGTATATGATTTGGGGGGAAATGGTATTGAAGCCAAAATGAAGAGAAGAGCTAAGTAATTACCTAGATGGGTTTAATTCCATGAGCCTTACTTGGCCAAAAGCAGGGTCCCCTGCACTAATTTCTCCTTGACAGGATAACGGTTGTTAATGACTCCGGGAGAGCATATAAGAAGGCTTAATTGAACAGACTGAGATCAGCTTATGTCCTTACAAACTGAATGATACAGACATTCACTGATCAATTCCATAGCAGCCATTCCCACATATTCATGCACATTGTGAAAAGAAAATATAAGATATCATTGCAATGTTGGCTGAATTTAGCTGAGACTTTTTTTATTCTCAGTTACGAACAATTTCCACTCTTTGCCATAAAACCCCCAACACCCAAAAGGAGAGTGTCTTTTTTTAGTTCTAATTTTAACTTGAAAAAATCACATATCTGGAAACCCAATATCCTTTTTAAGAGCAAGAACAATAAAAAAGCTGTATAATATATTCCGTTCATAGCAGAGTGAATCATTGAGGCAGCTTCCGAGATATGAAAATGTATCTGTTAAAGCTTAGACCTGGTTTTGTCAGAAAAGTAGTATTAAAAATAGCAAGCTGATTATATAACTGTGGGAGGGAAAAGTAAGGCACGAGGAAACAATGAATGAAGGAAAAAAATAAATCTAAATACCGTCTTTATGAATGTGTAAAGAAATGAATTGCACCAGAACAAGAGTATAAGTTTCTGGCCAAGGAGTAACACAAAAGAAGAAACATGCATCTTCTATGGAATTAATGAAGCACAAGTTATTGATAAATGTTTGAAATTACCGAGCACCTTCTCTCAAAGCATCACCGTAGGCTACTAAATTTCTTATCATGACTATGGATTTAGAAGAGCAGGCATCCTTAGCACCATTTTGCAGAATGACAAATCTGAGTCTAATATTTAAATTCTCCTAATTTTCTTAACATCAAGTAGTCTCTCTTTTTTCTTTTTTTATACCTGGAACACCTATCTCACATATCATGTGCAATAAGTGTTTCTAAGTGTCTACCAAATAATGAAACAAATTAATAACTAGGTATAAGCAAGAATATATAAAAGAATGATTTCTCAAGGCCCATTCCAAACTTCTGCCTCAATTATTTTAATTACGGGTGCCACTAGCAATCAGAAGACTATCCCAGATTGGCCATGATGTTCATTTATGCAACTGATATTAATCATCCACTACCCTGTGATAGGTGTGTAGCCACAAAGATGAATATAAAGTTTTGGTCCTCAAGAAACTCGTGGTCTAGCAGACTATAAGACAGTGTCCCTATAAGTATTAAATGATAAGTGTAATAACAAAGACAGTCGCAGAGTATTACAGTAGTTCTAAGAAAGATTACCAATTGCAGCAGGATGGTGTGGGAGAGATTCAGAGGCAGCTTCCTGGAATAGGTTAGTCAGGTACAGAGGGAAGGAGAAGAGCATAGGAACAGATTCCAGGCAGAGGGGTATGTCCAGAGTCCCAAAGACTATCCCCTGGTTTATGATTCTCTAGGAGCTCTTAGATGCAGTATATACTCAAAGCTATGATTTATTATAGTGAGAGGATAGGAAGTGAAATTGGCAAAGGGAAAACGTACACAGGGCCCAAGGGAAACCACAGATAAGTTTTCAAGCATCTTCCCTGAACTGAGTCACACAAGATGCACTTAATTCTCCCAGCAACAAATTGTGACAACATGTATAAATTGTCACCAACCAGGGCATCATATTAGAGACTCAGAACCCAGGGTTTTTACTGAGGGATAGTCATCTGGCACACTTTGCATAGAATGTATGAAAATTCCAGATTCTCAGAAGGAAAACAGGTGTTCAGCAGAAATCATACTATTTGCATAAACAAGCTAGTCGCTCTTATCAGTTTGAGAAATGATTAGAACCTTTCTGAAATTCAAACACCAACCAAGGGACAGCCTTGTAAGCAGGGCTTTCAAACGATAGCTGTGTGATCTGCTATGTCAAGTCTTCTTTGCACAGGGGGTTAACATGAATAACTGCAGATAGGCAAAAAACAGCTAGAGGCTTTTAAGAGTGAACAGAGAATCAATTAAGTATTAGGCTAGGTATGGACATATGAGACAATAGTTTGTTGTTGCTGGGTAACAAGGGCCAGGCAAAAGTTGGCCGAGACTAAATCATGGAAGGCTTTAAATTTTAACAAGTTTAGTCTTTATCCATGGGTGGTGATACACTAATGAAGAGTTTTGAGTAAGAGAGGGAAAAGTTCAATAGTCACCAGGAAAGTCTAATATTTTTAGTTGATGATCTCTAAAGAGAAACTACTTGTCCCTTCCCCTCCGCCTCATGTACCAAGGCAATATAATGAGTGGTGAAGAGCATAAACTTTAGCCCCAGTCTCTTCATTCTAATCCCAAATTTGCCAGTTGTGTGACCTTGGATAAGTTCATCCCCCATGCCTCCATTTTCTCATCTCTAAAAATGGGTAATGATATAACTTAATGAGTTTTATGTGAGAATTAAATAAGTTATCTATATTTCATTAAAATAAAGGTGTTGTAATTGTAAGATAAATCAGAAAAAAGAAAATATTGACAATTAAACTATGACTCAGTGTTTTCCCATCACTTAAAATTTTCATTTTAGCTATGATTTAGCCATAGCTATTCTCCATTTATTACCTAAAAAGAAAAATATCAATGAAATATATTGGTCATTGTTTTTCAAGAAGACATTAAATTATGAGGATTTCTCCTAAACATTTGCTTCACTAATGTTACATTTGACTGTTTTTTTTTGCTTTTCTGAACATACCCCTTCTTTTGGTTGCAGTGTTGAGTCATAATGTAATTATTTTTATAATGTTTTAACACTGAAATTCAACATAGGCACCCAAAATACATATGACTCAACTGAAATTATGACAATATGCACAGCCACAGCCAAGCTTGTGCATTCACAGGCAGTGATAACTGCTGTGGCTTCTGCCTGGCTAATAGCAATTATAAGATGCCAGAGCTTATAAGACATATTCCAATTTCAGAAATGTTAAAATGTGAAAATAATTGTGCATCTTAAAATAAATGAAATGTAATAATAGAAGAGGTAGATTTATTGTGAACCTAATGGGGCTAAGCTTCAGGGCCTCTCAATTGCATAGGCCCTGTGAGGAAACCTAGTAATATATTCACATAGTCAGATGGTTTTGAAAATCATTTATATTAAAAAAGAATAATAGCTTAAAGTTAATGATCTAAGGTTCTACTTAAAGAAGCTAGAAAAACAAAGAACAAATTAAACTGAAAGTAAAGAGAAGAAACAATACAATAAATAAGAGAGGAAATTGCTGAACTAGAAAATGAATAAACCACAGAGAAAAATCAACAAATTCCAATGTTGGTTTCTTAAAAATATTTATAGACCTGATAAATCCCTAGTAAGGCTGATATAGAAAAAACAATGAGAGAAAATGCAAATCATTAATATCGAGAATAAAATGTAGGCATCACTGGACACATATTTTAAAAAACAAGAAGATACTATAAATTACTCTATGCCAGCAATTTTCAACCTTTTTCATCTCATGGCACACATAAACTAATTACTAAAATTCCGCAGCATACCAAAAAATATATTTTTTTTGCCGACCTGACAAGAAAAAAGGAATAATTTTGGTTCATTCACACTGGACAGCTTTTGGTGTTTTGGCTGTTGTGGTTTCTTTATTTGACAATCTAAGGGAAAAGACATCAGTGCCCCTGACTAAACAGTCAAGTATCACATCTTTTAAAATTTTTTGCAGCACACCAGGGTTCCTGCCATAGCACACTGGTTGAAAACTACTGCTCTATGTTAATAAGTTTGACAACTTAGATGAAATGGAAAAATTCTTTGAAAAACACAACTCACCAAAATTAACATAGGAATAAATAGAAAATCTAAAATAGTCCTATATGTAGTGGACAGACTGTAATGATTATCTAACAATTACATTATCTCTACCTCCTAGTATTCACACCATTATATAATTCCCTCCCTTTGAGAGTGGGTGGACCTGAGTCTTGCTTTTAATAATAATACAAGGCATGGGATGGGATGTCACTTCCATGATTATATTGCATAAGACTGTAGCTCCCATCTTGCCATAAACACTCTTCTTGCTGGTTTTGATGAAGTTGCTGTGTAGTGAGGTTCACATGACAAAGAACTGAGGAGAGCCTCCCACCAGCAGCCAGCAAGGAAATGAGGCCCATATTTCCTGGAAAGAACTAAATTCCATCAATAACAAAATAAACTTGCAAGTAGACCTTTCCAGAGTCAAGCCACAGGTAAGACCCCAGTCCTGACCAACGCCTCAATTGCACCCTTATTGCAGACTCTGAAGCAGAGAACTCAGCTAAGACTTGCCTGGATTCCTGACCCACAGAAAGTATGAGATGTTTTAAGCAGCTAAGTTTGTGATAATTAGTTATACAACAAAAGATAAATTAAACCTATTTTTATTGAATGTGCAATAAATAATGTTCTCACAAACAAAATGTGAGACCAGAAGACATCAATGATGAATGCTATAAACAACCGAGAAGGAAATAATACTAATCTTATAAAAATTTATTTCAGAATACAGAGGAGGAAGAAATACTTGCCAACTGATTTTATCAGGCCAGCATAACCTTAAAATCAAGCTCTAACAAAAAGATCACAAGAGAAGAAAATTACACTAATATCCTTCCTGAAGATGGATATAAAAATCCTTAACAAAAGATTAGCAAATCAAATCCAGAAATATATAAAAAAGAAAAGACATCATGACCCAGTGGGTTTATTCCAGGGATGGAAGTTTGGGTCAACATTTAAAAAGCAATCAATGTAATTCACCACATTAACAAAATGAATGGGAAAGAACTGTCTCAATAGAAGCAGAAAACAAATTGACAATACCCATCTATGATAAAACTCTCAGCAAACTATGACGAAAAGCGAATTTTCTCATTCTGATAAAGATATCTAAGAAAAACCTATAGGCAACATTATATTTAATGGTTAAAGCTCACTTAAGAGTAGAGGCAAGGGAAATATGACTGCACTCACTACTTCCTTCCAAAATTATATTGGAAGTTCTAACTAATGCAATAAAGGAGGCTAAATACATAACAGACATAAATATTTTTAAAATAGTAAAACTGGAGTTAGTCACAGACAATATGACTACATAAAGAACCCTACAAAATCTACAAAAAGATGACACTAACTGATAAGTGGATTTTGTAAAGTTACAGAAAACAAGGTCAATATTTACAAATCAATTTTATTTTTATATACTAGCAATGAACAATTGGAGCATGAAATTTAAAAATGCAATTTACAATGGTACTAAAATATATCAAATACCTAGGAAAAAAATTTAATAAAAATGTGCAAGAGGACTACACCCAATACTATAAAACACAGGTGAGAAAAGTTAATAAAGACATAAATAGATGGAGATATATATCATATTTATGAATTGGAAGACTCATAGTGTTACAGTGCCCATTCTTTCCAAATTTATCTGTATCTTCAGTGCAATCCTATCGAAACTCCATCAGGCTTTTTTGAAGGAATTGACAAGTTAATTCTAAACTTTAAATGGAATGCAACAGTCTAGAATAGTACAAATAATATTGAAAAGAAGAATAAGATGAAGGACTTACATTACACGATCCCAAAAGTTATTAAAAAACACAACAATCAAGACAGTGTGATACCAGCATGGAAAAGTGAGTCAAAAAATACAACCTCACATATAAGGTCAATTGATTCTTTACCACAACCCCAAGTTAAGGGGTCAAGGATATCTTTTTAACAAATTGTGCTGGAAGAACTAGATAGCTGTATGAAAAAAATAAATAAATAAACCTAAATCCCAATTTCACTCCGTACAGAAAAATTAATTTTAAATGGGTCATAGACCTAAACAAAAATCCAAGAACCATAAAGCTTCTAAAAGAAAACATAGACACAAGACAATATCATTGCAATCTTGAGTTAGGCAAAGATTTCTTGGACAGAACACAAAAAGCAATAACCATAAGAGAAAAAATTGATAAATTCAACTTCATTAAAATGATTTTTTTCTGCTTATCAAAAGACATCATTAAGAAAATGAATAGGTAAACCACAAATTGGGGAGAAATATCTGGAATACATATTTTGATAAAGTCATATATAAAGTAAATATATAAAGAATATATAAAGAACTCATATAAATCAAGAATAAAAAGACAAGCAACTAAATTTTAAAAGGCCAAAAGACTGGGACACTTTATTAAGGAAGATAAACAAATTACTAATAAGCACCAATCAGTGCTCAATATCCGGAAAATGAAAATTAAATCCACAATATGATACTACTTCAAACCCACTATGATGGGTAAAATTTAAAAGATTGAAAATGCCAAATGTTGGTAAGATATAGAGCGACTAGAACTCTCATACTGGGGGAATATAAAATGACACAACCATTGCAAAGAACTGCATGGCAGTTTCTTGTAAAGTTAAATATACATTTTCTTCCAAAACTGGAACTCCATCCTAGGTATTTACCAAGAAGATATACAAATTATCTACAAGCCTGGCTGGGTGTGGCTCAGAGGTTGAGCATCGACCTAGGATCCAGGCAATCAGGGTTCGATTCCCTGTCAGGGCACATGCCTGGGTTGCGGGCTCGATCCCCAGTAGGGGACGTGCAAGAAGCAGCCAATCAATGACTCTCTCATCATTGATGTTTCTATCTCTCTCCCCCTCTCCCTTCCTCTCTATGAAATCAATAAAGATATATATTTTTTTTTAAATTATCTACAAAACACTTGTACTAGGTTGTCAATAGGCCAAACCCTGGAGAAAACTGAAATATTCATCAATAAAACAATGGATAATTAAATTGTATTATATTCATAAAATGGAATACTACTCAGTAATAAAACAATGTAGTACAAATTCTCAACAAATGAATTTCAAAAACATTAAGATGAAAAAAAGAATCCTGATACCCTGCATGTTTTCACAAAACCAGTCGAGAGAGAGAGAGATGTAAGAAGTAGAAATTCAGGTATGGGGAGGGGATTGACTAAGAGACAGGAGAAAACTTTCAGGGTGATGAAAATGTTCTGTTTTTTTTGGTGGAAGTAGTGATTACAGGATTGGAAAGAACTGTCAAAACTCACCAAATGAATAAGATACATTTTATTGTATAAGGTACATTTTATTGTGTTCAATTATATGTCAATTAATATCTTTAAAGTTCAATTCAAAATACTGTACAATAGTATGAAAATGCCACATTTTTTAAATCATAGCCAGGTAGCCATATTTCTGCCAGCATTGATTAGTTACAGAAGTTTTAACAAACCTGTACAGTCACAACTAATGCCCAGTTAGGGAATATTTTTGTTCTTAAAATTCTGAATTAAAAAACAACTAGAATTATTGCTACAGAATAAACCCCTGCCAAAAAGTTAGTGTCCTTGAAATGAAAAGTCCAGTGCATTCAAGCAGGTGGAAAATATCTGAAGTAAACAAAAGGTCAGCAGGCAAAAATCACAAAAGAGCTTTTTTGCTAGGATGCCCTGTGACCTCTCCAAGTCATAAAGTGACTGGAATGTCATTATCATTGTTGTCATTCATTGCTCCCAGCAAGTTTCCCATCCCAAAGACCATGACCTAATCCAGTTAGCATTTACTTTGCAAGTTGTGGTATTGTGATTTATATATTGCTCATATATATTTGGTCTTTGTCTGTGGTTCCTGACTTACAGCTCCCAAAACCCAAAAGAGTTGGTTTCAGTGAAGTGAGATTTGCTAGAAAGGCTCTGACTCACAGAAACATGTGGTTTGGGAAGAAAAAGAATGAAAGGGTAGAAGAAGAAGACCTCTGATTCTGAGTGACCATGTCATCACCCATGGTATAGAGCAGCAGCTGTGCTGAAGTCAGTTATTAAAGGTTAAAGTTACCAATGGAATTTAGAGATGGATTCAGCTCCTGGAGAACCAGTTCACTTAATGCCTAAGAAAATAAAGAAAATAAGAAAAAGGCAAAATATTCAATCCATTGGTTATTGTTTTCTGAGATGGTTAAAATGAAAGAAAAAGTACTGAGTTGGGTCTTGATGCTAAACCAAGATCAGATGTGGATCAGTCTGAGCTATGGCCACCAGCCTCAAAGCTTCATAGAAAGAGAAAAATTGTGCAGACAACAAGGTACATCCAAGACCTCTAGTCACCAAAAAGGTAGTCAATGTGGAGGAAGGGCACAACCAAGAAATTAATGAAACCCGGGAGTCTGGTGTGAAAGAGTTGTTTTATTTTGCAGATCAATATCATCAGCCTTCTGAGGAACATTTACTAAAATGGTGTTTTCATTTCTTCAGACCAAAGAACACACTTTTGATGTGCATCAATGGGCAGAGAGATGTCCTCCTCAGTCATAGTTTTCATAGAGAATTGCAACAGGCAGTTAAAACACTGGTTCTCCAAAACGGAGGGGATAAAGGCACAAAGGGCTAGCTTACACGCTTTCGTGTGTATGCTCACACTCAACATGAGTGAGGCGAAAGAAGTGTTCCACTAGAGAGATTTCCCTGTTTTTCTAGTGGATCTAGGGAAGAGGGATGGGGAAGGTGTTGGCATCCTTTCGTCCCCACTTCACCCCAATATTTTGTTACCGCTACCTGATGCAGTGGTCACAGGACCAAGACCACACTACAAGGGCTGGAAACAAGGATGATCCCCCTAAGCAAGAAACTGTAACTGTGTTTTTAACCTTTAAGTCAAAATTCCTAAGGGCCTGATGGGGCAGAATGTGTCTTCACCCCATCTGGCAAAATTGGAATTAACTGAAAGCAGCTTTGTTGCCTGGTGATAAAGACAGCCCACGAGTTCTGCACCCATGTAACTTGACCTTATCTGAATAGAAGTGGACTGAGAGGGAGGCACTTGCTAGAGTAGTATTGCTACCAGCAAGTAAACCAGCACAGTGGACAAAACTAATGTCCCTTCCAAAGGTGGAAAAGTTTAGGTATAAATAGAGAGAAGGAAAAATAGTAGCTATGGGTAAATATGTGAATAAATGCATTATGTAAAGAGGGAAATCCAATATTATGTTAACACCTTCCTTGAAAGAAGTTCAGAGGAAGAGATGATACTGTCTTTTAGGTTAATTCTACCAGATGCCTGAAAAAGTCAAGTCATATATTGCTGACAGCACTCTTGCTTTTGGAACTTGACAAAATCAAACACAAGCCTGAAAACCTGAGGGACCTTGTCCTGGAAGACATTTCCATACAATATGATGATGAACTGGATAGTTATTAACGACTGAATGAGATTCTAGTACCTTCTGACTTTTATGGTTGTTTTTCTTACAAGGATCTGTTTGAAGACTGTAATATTGTGATGTATATGTTTCTCATATATATTTGGTCTTCATACACAGGTCCTGGCTCACAGATTAGAGGGTTAAAACTTCCAGTTCCACCCCTTGACCTCTGGAGAGGGGGAAAAGGGAGAAGGGCTGATAAAAACCTAAAAGGACTGGGTTTGGAGAGCTTCTTGATGGTGAACACATGGCGATTGGGGACAGTGGGGCACCTGGAGAGGGCATAGAAGCTCTGTACCCTTTCCTCATACCCTGCCCTACACACCTCTTCTACTTCACTGTTCCCTGAATTATGTCCTTTTATATAAAAACTGGTAACCTAGGGAGTAAAATGTTCTCTGAGTTCTGTGAGCCGCTCTGGTAAATTAATCAAACCCCAGGAAGAGGTCAAGTGAACCTCTATTTCATAGCCAGTCGGTCAGAAGTGCAGGTAACAACCTGGATTTATGAATGGGATCCTGACTTGGAGGGGGTCATTAGAGCCTCTGATCTATAGCCAGTTGGTCAGAAGCTTAGGTATCAGCCTGGGGTTGAGACTGGAATCTGAAGTGGGGGCAGTCCTTTAGGACTGAGGATTTGATCTGAAGAATCTGACACTATTTCTGGGTAGATAGTATCAGAATTGAGTTGAATCCTGGGACACCCTGTGGGTGTCTGAGAATTGCTTAGTTCATGTGAAAAGCCCTCCCCTGCCCTCCTCAACTCACCCCTTGAACTGGGTCCAGGAACCTAAAAGACAAGTGAAATAGTGGTAGACTCTATTCAATATACTTTCAAAACACTGCATTAAGTAATTTCATTTGATTTTCACTGATTTTGCAGTGAGATTGGGGCTGGGGTTGGGGTTGAGGGGTAGAGGGATTCTTTATGGAAGAATTTCAAATTAAGATAGACTGATCATTTTTTATATGTACTTTTGTGGATTTTTGCTGCTTCTTATTAACTGAAGTATTTTGTTTTAAAATGGAATCAGTAATTTATTTTCTAAGATCAAGACTACAATGATCATTTTTCAGTTATCTTTGCATTTGTTTAAACATCTATGCCACCATTTATTCATGTTTCTGGAGGCTTGCTTTGTTTGAGAAAACATTGTGTACTATTTTACAGCCCACCAAGGAAACCATTAAAGCATAGCACTTGATGTACAATACATAGGTGCTCAATGAACATTTGTTGAATGAATGAATGAGCAAATATTATGCTCAAAAGGGGCCAACATTTCATAATGTCCTATCCCAAATCCAGAACTGAGCATGGTTCAAAATAGTGTTGTAGTTTAGATCATGAGTTTTGGGGTCAGTCTCCAAAGTCTTGAGTCCCAGGTTCTAACATTTTCATTTATGAGATTATGGACAAATTTCTTAATTTTTCTAAGTCTCAATTTTATTCTTTATAAAACGGGGGTGAAAACTATTTACATCTAATACAATTATAATAAAGATAATGTGGACAAAACATTTTGCAGCTGGCCTATAAAAATCTCTCAACAAAAACCTGTTGCTATGATTTTTAAGGTGTTTTTCATGACTGTTTTTTACATTATTATTGTTATAAAATAATAGCTAAGAGCACAAACTCTGGAGCTAGCACTCTGGTCTTCAGTTTTCACATCTAAAAGATGGTGATGATTTTAGTACCTACTGCATTTGGTTGTTATCAGGATCAAATAAGTTAACAGGTGACATGCCAAGAATAGTAAAAACTTCAGTAGGGTTGGTTGTTCATATTGTTGGTGGTGGCACTATGTGATGTATCCAACTGGGTAAGTGTCTTTCCAGTGTTAAATGGGTTTGAATTGCAGCTCTGCCCATTATTTACTATGTTCTTGACCACTTATAATGTGTTAATTAACCATTAGTGACTCAAGTTCCTCAAGTGCAAAGATAAAATAATAATCATGCCATCACATGAAATTATAGTTAAGATCGAATGAAAGAATACATGTGAAGCTCTTAGTTTAGGGGTCTACAGAGAATAACCAAGCACAGTGGCTTCTCCTTCGTAGGCAGATTACCTTCTGGGACCCCAAGTGGATGCCTGAGACTACAGATAGCACCAAACCCTAAAAAGCTAGAATTTTTCCTATACATATATACCTATGATAAAGATTAATTTGTAAATTGGGCATAGAGAGAGATTAACAACAAAAACTAATAACAAAATTGAACAATTATAACAGTGTACTGTAGTAAAAGGTATGTGAATGTGGTCACTCCTTTCAGGCGATCCCTTGCCAAAGTCTACATACAGGCTCTAGTGCAGCATGTTGCCACCAGTTAGAACGCATTTTCAGTTCATGTCTTCATCCACAAATTTACTGTTTTTTCTATCTTCACTAAGCACTTAGCACACACTGTGGCCATAACCTTAGCAGTTTGAGGTGCAATCACAAAACTGTCATGAATTCCTTTTTTCGTCTGCACGATTTCAATGATAGAAGATTTGTTCTTACCATAGATCTTAGCAACCTCAGCATGCTATTTTTTTTTTTCCTCTTTAAGTCAAAAACTTTAACCTTTTCATTTCAAGGAAACATTTTATGACTTCTCCTTGGCCTATCGAAATTGACAGCATCACTACCTTTTGGGGTAATTATTAAGTAAAATAAGAGTTACTTGAACACAAGTGCTGTGATACCTCGACAGTTGATCTTATAACCAAGAGGGGTGCTAGGGACTAAGGAAGGGAGCAGCATATACAGCATGGGTACACACTAGACAAAGGATGCTCGATGCCCTGGGCAGGATGGAGCTGGAAGACACAAGATTTCATCATACTACTCAGAACAATGTGCGATTTAAAATTTGTGAATTGTTTAGCTCTGGAATTTTTTATTTAATATTTTTGGCTCACACTTGACCTTGGGTAATTAAAACCATGGAAAACAAAACCTGATAAAGGGGATTACTGAAAGGGCTATCCCCTGTATTGTCAGTGTATTAGTTATCATCATCACCACCATCATCATCTCTGCCAAAGATATTCATATTTATTGTCTGAAAATATAAACAGATAAAAAGCCCTGTCTAGAATGAACACATAGGGACACTTCTGAAATAGCATTCCTTTAGTTCACAATCCTTATAGTTCACTGTCCTAATTCTCTGATCTGTTCTTTCATTTTCCTAGCCATATAGATAGTTCAGAATCTCCCATGATCAAAAGCAACTCTTCCTTATTAGCTTTAGAAGCCACTTTCTCACTAATTCAGTTATTCCTTTAGGACTAAAAACATAATAAGTATGAATCCTGCTCCATGAAGATGAAGATACATTACTTCTGTTCTTGAAATTGCTTCTAAATTGGATGTCCTTGGCTCATGCATCAGTTCTCTGAGTTGTGCACATTCTTTCTCAGTGATCGTGTCCACAAGCTAACCTGCAAACTTATGTAAAAAACAAGGCTGCACATAAAAAATAAACTAACTCAAGGCACCTAACAAATACTCTAAGTTGATTGTAATTGCCATCATTAAAATTCCATAGAACTTCATCAGGGATGTAGCTGGAGTTGACCCTCAGCATTTCTGGTCAAAGCTGTCCATTATCAATCCACTCTAACTCTATGTCCAATGGGCAAGCATTATTCAATAGTCACAAATAATATAATTAAAGGACCCCAAATATGAGTTGGAAGAGATATTAGAGATTATCTGACTCAACCCCTCATTTTATAAGAATAGAAAATGAGAGTAAAAGATGTTAAATACTTGGCCAAGGCCATAAATTTATTTTCGGGAAATTTAGTAGTAAAATGATAGTAATCACAATAAGAATACCTTACATTCAGAAAGCCCTTTACAGTTCAGAGAACATTTTCAAATGTATTTTACTTGACCCTCATGGCAACTCAATGAGGTAGAAAGAAGGTATTATTATCTACATTTTACAGGTAAGGAAACAGGCTTAGAGTGGTGAAATGATTAAACCAAAGTAACCCAGCTTATATGTAGCACAGCAGAGACCAGAAACCAGTTTCTCTTGGATTCCCATACCGTGCTCTTTCTACTCCTTAGACTGTAATATCACGTCATTTAATAGGAGAAAAGATATGTGCTATGGTCTGAATATATCCCCTTAAAATTCATATGTTGAAATCCTAACTTCAGAAGGTAATGGTATTGGGAAGTGGAGGCTTTGAGAGCCTTAGCTCATAAGGGTGGAGCCCCCATGAATGGGTTTGGTGCCTTATGAAAGAGGCTCCAGGGAGATCCTTAGCCACTTTCACCATGTGAGGACATAGTAAGAAGTCACTGGCTCTGAACCAAGACAAGGACTCTCACCCAAACATGACCATGCCGGTGCCTTGATCTTAGACTTCCCAGAACTGTGAAAAATAATTGTCTGTTGTTTACAAGCTACTGAATCTGTAGTATTTTTCTATAGCAACCTGTAAGACTAAGACATTATGCTTCAAGTGCATGGTATTACCATTTGCTTTGTGGTAGGAAGACTACGGAATATTTCTTATGCATTTTCCTGGTATTACAGAGACAGAAGGATTTTGAGACTTTATCTCTTCCATCCCCCTGTATCAAAGCAGGACTTCACTTAGGTCATATCTGGGAGACCAGGCATCTATTTGAAGATAAAGTATTTTTCAAAATCTTCAAAGGATGTGGTTTCAGCCAACTTCATCTACAACATATTTTTTACAATGCAACTTGACCAAACTGGCAATCTTCTTTATGCTTTACTTAGTGTTTCATGGAATTAATAGAAACTAAGATTTCTTCTGTATTCCAATTCAGAATTATTCAACAATTCTAAAATTGAAGAATATGTTTAAGAATCTATATATTTTATTTTAAAATAGCAAAAATAATTAGTGGTTTAAATACTTACAACAAGTTCTGAGTAACTTAATCCTATCAGTGAAACTCATCTCCCAGGCTACAATAATTGATTGAGTCAAAGATGCGCACCTAACCCAGTTTGGACAAATGAGACAACAGGAGATGATTTCTCGGGCTTCTGGGAGAGGAAACATGTTTTCACTTCCTGCTGGATGTAGAAGAAAAAGCATATTGCCTCAGGACCTGTTCAAAGTCAGTTCTAGTCTTCCAGCCTTGGCCTAAAGTCAACATTGTAAGTTAGGTAAACAACAACAAAACCTGGTGTTTGTTAAAATGATTGATGTGTCGTATACAACTTTATTAAAACACATCTTATTTATTCACCTTTAACCCAGTAATTGCCCTTAACTTTTTAGCCATTTTGATACAGGCATATCTCGGAGATACTGCATATTCAATTCCAGAAAACGGGAATAAAGTGAATATCCCAGTAAAACAAGTCACACAAAATTTTTGGTTTTTTGGTGCTTCTAAAAGTTATGTTAACACTATACTATAGTCTATTAAGTGTGTAATAACATTATGTTATTAAGTGTGTAATAACAACAATGTACATACCTCAATTAAAAAATATTTTAGTGCTAAGAAATGCTAACCATCATCTGAGCCTTCAAAGAGTCATTACCTTTTTGCTGGTAGAGGGTCTTACCTTATATTTGTAAAAAAAAATGCAGTATCTGTGAAATGCAATGAAGTGAGGCACAACAAAACAAAACATGCTTGCACTAAGTTCCAGGTCTGAATGCAGAGAGAGAGAGAGAGAGAGAGAGTGTTGTGTGTGTGCATGTGCAGATATGTGTGTGTTTAGCAGACAATGGAGTGCTGGCCATTTCATAAGGCAGAGGAGACAGAAGGCAAAGGGATGAAGCCTTTCTTGTGACCTGCCTAACAAGAGATAGCCCATGATACACTGGCAGGGCCCAAGGGGAATGGGAATGTTGCACCCTTCTCTGAGGACCCCTTTCCTTCACTTGCCCAGTAGTCCAGTAAAATAACATATGTAGAAACCTCAAGCTTTGATATCAAGAACTTTATGAACTAGTCGATCAGGCTACCAAAATCTGACCCCCACCATGACCTAAAGGCAAAAAAACCCTCTACTAGTTATTCAGATCCATAACTATTAATGCCTAAGGATGAGGTGTGCCTTTAGATTGGGCAGCTATTCCTTTATTGCAATGGGAAAGCCCCCATAGATGGCCTCTCCAGTGAAGTGCCACCCACCCAAATAGAAAACTGCCAGCTCCAGCCCTGCCGCAATCCAGCCCTTCACCACCAGAAGGGGAGGTGTGATGTAGAGTGGCTGGCTGACTGATCCTGCGTCAGAGATGAGTACTCACAGCCTGAGGGACTAGAGGCAGGTGTAAAGACCAAATTCTAGGCCAGTTTACTAGCTTTCTACTCTGCCCCAAGCCCCCTGCTTCTCTCCTGAGATATCAATAATCCTAGAAACCATTGCCATCAAGCTGGGCACGGCAAGAAATTTGTGCTTTCCATTACCTGCTGCCAGCATTGGCTACCTCTCCTGGAATTCCTTCTGAGTTCCTTCTGCTCTAATGCCAAGTCCCACAAATTTGTTGGTAGGTTTTCTTAGCAATAAACTTGAGGAGTTGGCTGTGTATTGCAAATATGATTGTACAAATAATACAGAATTAACTTTTTATGTCCTTGTTTCTTTCCAAACCTAAGTACAAGGTATTTCACAAGTATATGGACACCGACTCAAAGCAGGAGGCCATCAAGTTTTCCATTCACTCTATTGAGATCCCAGATCTTTTCTAAAGAATGAGTTGTTTTACTTCTGCCGGAAAAAAAGTTATCCGTGTGAACATTTCCTGTCTGAGAACATTACCAGTTCCCAATGATCTAGCAGCTCCAAACAGATATAGTCTTTACAAAATGAGACATCTAGGACACCCACAACCTTATCTGTACCTGGTGATGAGTAAAGGTAACTTTTTTTTTTAAAGAATAGTTTATTGATTTTTAGAGAGACAGGAAGGGAGAGGGGGAGAGAGAGAAACATCAATTGGCTGCCTCCTGTGCCTCACAACCCCGGAATGTGACCTGATCAGGAGTCAAACCAGCAACCTCCTGGTGCATGGCCCGAAGCCCAACTAACAGCCACACAGGCCAGGGCAAAAGTTAACCTTTTTAGGTTTACCACCATCCATCTCTCACTGAACATCATCTCAAATGGTCAGTCAAACCAAGGAGATTTGGCCTGATGTTATGCCAACATGCTGTGTCTAACTGAACTTCATGAGCCTGAGCCTTTATCAACTACTAATGCCACCATCTCTAAGTCAGGCCTATGATATGTGCATTTGAAAATGCTAAAGTGGAGTTATGGGATATAATCTGTCCACCAAAAGGCCTGGGAAGGGCCCTAGCTGGTTTGGCTCAATGGTTAGAGCATCAGCCTGCAGACTGAAGGGTCCTGGGTTCAATTCCAACCAAGGGCACACACCTCTCTCTCCTCTCTCTCTCTCTCTCTCTCCCTCCCTCCCCCTACCCTTCCACATTCTCTGAGAAGCAATGGGAAAAAAATATCCTTCAGTGAGGATAAAAAAAAAAGGTCTGGGGAGAAAGTTCTGCCCCAAATGTCATAAGCTGTGAAGTAACATCAAGGCAACCAAGAGACACCCACTCACTCCAGAGTTTATGGGTCTCTATCTTACAGCCACCTACTCTCCACTGTTTTGTACAATTTTCTCCAGTAATTTTATGTTTGCTGGTTTGGCTCACAGGCCACTGATGAGAAAGAAGGCCTCCTTTCCAACCCCATGCCATGCACTCTCCAATATGGTGAGGTGAGCCTGGAGAAGCTCAGTAGCAGGAA
Organism: Miniopterus natalensis; assembly: GCF_054644295.1. Taxonomy (NCBI): domain Eukaryota; kingdom Metazoa; phylum Chordata; class Mammalia; order Chiroptera; family Miniopteridae; genus Miniopterus; species Miniopterus natalensis. Next base: position 52,360,563 of record NC_142089.1, read on the forward strand.
CCTCCATTTCCAATTGAGTTGGAATTCTTTTGGATATCTGACTCCTGATCATCTCATATTGTCTCTTAGCTTATCTAATTGCAGGCTCTAAGACTGTGACAGGTAAGATTACCCGGCAACCCTTGGCGGGGGGTCATCACTTTTTGAGCACTTTTCCTTTTCTATTTTCCAAGTATCAGGTACTCTGAAATAGTGAATAAAAGCCCTATTTTGGAAACAAGAATATGAGAGAGACTTTATCTCCACCAACCTCCCACCACCACCCTTATTTAATGAAGAGATTTTCTGCTTCTGTGAACTATCATTCTGCAGAAATTCAACTGCAGCTCCTGGAAGGTCTTCAAGTTCTTAAGGGAACTTTAAATTTTTCCAAGTTTTGATTTACCCAGGTATTGCTCACCACGTTCGTACTAACAATCCATTATTATAAATTGGATCCTCGAAGAATAAGTCCGCTGCCCAACTCCTGCAGACAGCAAGGCTGGCTTATATAAGTCGCTGCACTTCTCAAACCACAGCACTCCCTTTAACAGCAACAATAACTTACAGCCATATGACTCCCTTCCTTTCTTTTTACATTATGTACAGTAGGAAATAACACATGTTCAGAATGACCTTTAGGAAATCTTTGGGTAAGCTGAGAAATCGGACCATCATTTAACAGAAAGAAGTTCTTGGATAGGAGGTATCCTAAGAGATAGTTTGGCTTTCTTTATATCTATACTATACACCACTAAACCCCAGAAAGAAGCTGGGGGGGGGGGGAGATAGATGTGGTTTTGTCAGTGCTTCCGGTTTTCCAAGTACAGTTGCTTTTTTCCCTGAACATCCCCCTCAGATGCTACTTACCATATTCTGCTTAAAATAAGAATCCTAAGGAACAAAGAGCTAGTGTCTTGGTTCATTCAAGCTGCTAGAACAAAGGGCAATAGATTGGGTGGCTTACGAACAAAGGATATTTATTTTGCATGGGCTAGAAGTCTGAGATCAGGGTGCCAACATGGTCAAATTCTGGTGTTGCAGATGGCCAGTTTTTATTGTATCCTCATATAGCAGAGAGCAGAGAGGGGAAGCAAGTTCTTCTGACTGTTATAAGGGCACTAATCCCAGTCACGAGGACTCCACCCTCATAACCTTATCTAATCCTAATTATCTACCAAAGGCCCCACCTCCTAATATTATCACTTTTTCAGGAAGTGGAGGTAGGGTTTTAACATTAGAATTTTGGGAGACACAAACATTCAGTCCATAACAAGATACACAAAGATGTCTTAACCAGCTGCAATATGTTGGTCTTTGGAAAGAGTGCAGCCCAGAGAGTCAGACCCAAGAACTGGACTCCTACTTTCACATTATTTCTTATTTGGTCTTAACTCTCAGTAAGTAAGGGAAATGCCAGCCTATTTGTACCTTCAAGCTAGTTCTAGACAACTACACTATTTTGGCTTCTATTTTCCCTTATATGACCTATCTTATTTCTATAATATATAGAAGGTAGTCTCACCTGCTAGTCAATGTATTCCCTAACATTGAAAATGTGGCCCAAATCAATTTTTTTGTATATTCACTGAGTTGTGTATTTTCTAACTGATGGTGTCTAGTTTAAATGGTTGCTTTTTCTCTATAGAAAATATTTTCTTGATTTGGGACTTCAATCAGACTACCTCTTACCAGTTCATAAGATACATAGCTGTTTTTCCAGTGGAAAGCAGGTGCATGCTCAGAGGAGCAGAATGGATAGCAGACATGGGTACATTTATGATTCAAGGCCCTGGCAATAAAAGATATGTAAGTAATTGTGTTAGTATGTGAACAACAACTTTAGTGAGTCATAAATTCTCTCTATCACTTAAGTCCAGAGCAGTCTGGCACCAAGGAAAAATATCAGAGACTCTTTTTTCCATTCTTCCTGTAATTTTCTTGCAAATAACATATCCACTAATGTTTTTGGAGAACTCAGTTATTAGTATAAAATCTTAGGAAGAGAAATAAGCTATAATATTAAAATATTAATTGATAGTTTCCATAATATTTCCAGGAAGAAATAATCTTCCTCATGTTCAAAAATAAAACTAGAATGTTTTATTATTTCAGTTAACAAAATTCAAATAGTTAATAAAAAGTTATATATGGTATTTTGTAGGCTGTAAAAGGAAACAACATACTGTTTCTGCTCTTAAAAGAACTTCAAATCTGATCAGGAAAATAAAAAAGGTATCTAACTGCTAGAATGTGGTAATTTTTTTTATAAAAGAGAAATCACACACATTTGACACCAGCGAAAATGGTCTTAGGCTTTATGGAGATGGAGATTTTAAATCAGGACTCGAGAAATTAGGTAAGATTTCCAAAAGGAGCATCTGGGAAGGGTTTAAATTAATTAGTGAGTAAGTAAATTCATTGATTAAGTTATGTATTAACAACTGAACTAAGAAATTCCGGAATGAGAGAAAAACAAATCTTTGCTTAATACATGAAAGTTTTCAGCTCTTTCATTTGGGAGGCTGTTGCCCTCAACAAGAACACTTGGCATTACCCTCTGGCAAGACACAGCTGGAACTCTGAAGCTGAGTGCCGGTAGTTTAAATTAAGAAACAGCGTGTGACACTAAATTTAAGATGCTTTTGAATAAAGCAACAAGATATATCACAAACTTCACAGAGGTATAGAGCTTTTCACATGGTTCAGCAAATACAGGAGTAGGATTCTATTTATGTATTCATTTAATATGTATTCACTAGGTACCAACTGCTATATTGCACTAATTACAACAAAGATGTAAAGAAGGGATGGAGAGTCCTTGCCCAACAGGTTGCCTAATATCTAAGAGGTGAAATAAGATGTATAAAAATAAGGTGGGGGAAAATTTCTGGACAAAATATGAGAAATTGAGAAATGGAAATGCTACCTACAGTTTTCTTCTCTCCCAGGGGGCTCAAAGCCCATCACAATTACCTGGCAGAGTGTATCATTCTCATAAGCATTTCACAATGTGATTGGCAGGGATGCAGGGAATCTAAGTGATCAGCATAAAAACCAGGTGAGTTGAGTGGTAGAACTAGAAATTAGTTTTCTATACGAGATATTGCAAGAAATATTGGTAAGTCCAGAGTCAGAAGTCCTCAAGGTTATTTTTCCCTCTCTAGGCCTCAGATGATTCCAGGAAAAGTATTTAACATCTTTGAAATAAGGTTTTTCATCTGGGGATGATATCCAGGGATATCTACCTTTCCTATCTCTCAGGGCTTCTATGTGAATTGAGTGAGTTGAGGGAGGAGGGAGAATTTTAAAGTGCTGTGTGATGCACAAAGCATTTTATAAGTATATGATAGAATGTCATTATTCATTTATTTATTGTGAGCCTATACACAATTTAGGTGACAGGTGAAGGGTGTGTTCTATAAAAAGACTGAAGATACAGAGAAATCTGTTATTTCAGTTGATAAGGGTTCCAGTATACACAGTGCAAAATTTGGGGTGGCTGAAAAACTGAAAAGAGGAGCTAAAAAGTAGATAAAAACCTCAGGTGCCCAGACACAAATGCTGGAAGACAACAGAGATAGCTGTGGGAGTATCTGGGTTACAGGGGATCAGGACAGCCCCACTGCATCTCTCTCAGCTACCAAAAGCAGTGAAGTCTTTCTATGCCCCAAGATGGGTTCATAAATAAACTGAAAAGGAGAGGAAGCCAGCTGTCCCAAAGGCGACACCTTGGTTGTCACAAAGAAATGCCACAAGAGAAGTCAGCAAAGACCATAAGATCAGGGACAGTCTGGAAATGTGGGGATCTAGCTGTTTGATGAACACCAGCATGGAGCAATGACTGTGCCTGAAGACCTGCTCCAACAGGGACAGACACCAGTAATAGCCAATTACCTTCCAGGTGATGCCATAAAACCATGCAAATCCCTAGGAATTCTCATGACAGGAAAATGAAGTGAAAAGTAAAGAATGGCAAATCATGATGAACTGAGTTTAAATGTGAAACGATGGAGAAAAACATGAAGTGACACTGGTCATCTAGAATTGATCAGAAAAAATGTTCACCATTCGACAGTATAAAAAACCTGACATAGAAACTATGTCCTATATACAGAAACAAAATTATGTCTTGGAGCCACTTGATTTGATAGACTGAAAAATATATTTGCTGTAAGATTTTATTCAGTAGATAATGGAGAGGTCTGGAAAAATTTTAAGTACAAGAGTGACATAATCAGATCTACCTGCCAAAAAGAAAGATGTGTGGAACCCTGGCCAGTGTCACTCAGTGGTTAGAGCATTGGCCCACTCACCAAAGGGTTGTGGGTTCAATTCCTGATCAAGTGCAGGTACCTGGGTTGCAGGTTCAATCCCAACCCTTGTCCGGGTGCTTATGGGAGGCAAACAATCCATGTGTCTCTCTCACATCCATGTTTCTCTCCCTCCCTCCCTCCCTCCCTCCCTCCCTCCCTCCCTCCCTCCCTCCCTCCCTCCCTCCTTCCCTTTCACTCTCTCTAACAATCAATGGAAAAGATATCTTTGGGGGAGAATTAACAAACAAAAAAGAAAGGTATGTGGAGGATGTTGACAGAGGAAATGGATGGCAGAAGGACACTAGATGGCAGCTTGCAGTAGTCCAGCTTAGTCACCCTCAATCGTTAATGTGCCACAGATCACCTGGAAACTCATTCAAATGCAAATTCTGATTTTCCCTGGGGCAGAGGGAGTCACTACATTCTGAATGTCTAACAAACTCCCAGGTGAAACTGATGTGCCAGTCCTCCAAAAATGTTGTGTGTAGCAAGTGCCTGGGTGACAGGTGACCTAAACCTGAACTAGGCAGTGACAATGGAAAAGTAGAAAAGACGTGCCTGAGAAGCACTCAGGAAGCAAACTGGCGAGATTTGGTGGTTGATTAAGGTAAGAGGAGACATTTATGATGACTTAAGATTTTTAGGCTCAGACAAATGGGTGGATCATGGTGCCAGTAACAGAGTTCTTGATAAATAAAGGTTTATGCAGAAACACCCCAAGACCCATTACACATATTTCAACCAAATTATTAAGAGTCCTACTGTGTGAGGTTGCTTGTTGAGCTCCTTTGCCCACTCAGGCAGGGTTCTTTGTAGAACACCACCGATTGCTCAGCCCTTTGATATTGCTGCTTAGCGCAGTGAGACTCCCTCCTCGGGAACAGTTTGAGATTGGAATCCACTTCTCTTTGCTCAGTGGGGTTGAGCTGCTTTGTTTTCATTGCACGTTGTTAATAGTCTGCCCCTGAACAAACTGACAATCTGCCATTGGGGAGATTAACCGACATGAAACTCCAAAGAACTGAAAAGTACCTTAGTGTCGTGTGAGAATTATAAAGTGAGTTCTTCCCTAAGTAAGGAGGAAACCATGGCAAACAGGTGTTTTGAGATTCCCCAAGCAATAGTCCAGAGGGGCCCTGGAACGCAGCAGCGCCCATCCTCGCTGTGAGTCTGGCTTTCCACCTGAACGGGAGTGATAAAGAGATCAGGAGAGGCTCTGCTTCGGCCCATACCCAAGAGCCGTTATTACAGGTGAAGCAGAAAGTCGAGAGGGTCCATGCCGTTGCCAAAAAGCGTCCATGGAGATGAACTATTGGAAACGTCCGTGCAATTTCATTTCTCATTTCAGAGTCTTGCTGAAGGGAGACCAGATTAGGCTCCAGCCCCAGCGCGCTCCCTGTGTGCGGCTGGTGGAGAGGGGGCGTGGGGGCCGGGGAGGGTGGGGCTGAGAGGGGCCGAGGCGGTGCTTCTGCGAACTGGTTTCCTTAATTCGAGGAGCAGCGCTTAGAGCAGTTCATGGCTTCCCTGGGAAACCATTCTAAGTGGGCCACGTGCCCAATGGTTTCCATCCCAGTTAAGTAAATAAATGAAATATGCTAATTAGCACCCTATTAGCTCGCAGCGGGGAGTAATCCATGGCATTTTGATTGGAAAGAATCCTGTCATCCCAAAGCCCGGTCTGTAACAGAATGCAAGCCGCCCCACCCCCCCTTGCTGCCTCGTGGCAGCCGGCCAGGTGTCTGAGAAGCAGACCTCCCCGCCGCGCAGCTCCGGGGGGGCCCTGCGCTCGGCCCGCGCACCCCCTGGCCTGGGGGCTCTGGCTCTGCGCCGCGCTCCGAGCAGGGAGTGATGCCGTCCAGACATGTGGGCCAGAGCGCCAGACACGGAGTGGGTGTGGGTGTGGGAGGATCTTTCGGGGGCAGCTCTTCTTTCTCCAGGAGAATATCCCCACTTTTATCCTCTGGCCTTCCCAGATTCCAGTCCCGAAGGCATAACCCAGGTATGCTGGGCGGCTCATCTGAAGGAGGCCAGCTTATGAAAATGCTGGAGCTTTGGCGTTTAAATGGGGGAAAGGCAAGCCCACTTAGTTTCACCTCTTTATGTTTTTATTGTCTCAGCAGCAGGGAAACACAATCTAGCTCCTGTTTCCCTATTACGATTTAAATGCCTAGATTTACATCGTGCCTCTCCACCAGCACGAGGCCAAAGGACGGGGTTTGGAGGCAATATCTACACTGAAAGAAAAAGCTCAGTACAAGAACAGCAGGTTTTCCGGTTCTTTTAAAACATCCACTGTCCAAGGGCTTTGGGTGTTTAAAGGGGTTTGATGTTGTGGCACATCTGTCAGGTTGCGTCAGGATGTATCAGAAATCAGAGTGGGACCAATGCAACGAAGCTCGGTTATATCATGGACAGGCGTGTGTAACACAAGTTTTGTTCCTGATACCAAAATTTACAGGGAACTCCGTGTATTTCCTGATGGCTGTCTAAAAAGGGAGATGAAGGGCCAAGCTTTTTAATCACCTGAATGTTATAGAGGGAAGTTTCCAGTGGGTTTGCTTTCTTAGGCTTGGTCTCTTCTTGTATGATGACCTACTTAAGCCAGATAGATAGTGACTGCTTATGACAAGGCCGTGTGAAAACACTTTTCTCTGCATGATCTTATGTTTCCTCCCCAATAAAGATGTGATTATACATATTAAAAGTTAAAATATATGAACAGAATGTATTGGTTACAACACATTTGTCTTTTTTCCCATACTAGTTTTTCTTTTACTTACAAAGAAAATATATTTATCTTGATTAGATACAAATTCAAAACAAATGTTGAATACCAGCTGTTGTATCGGCAGCATTTTAGAATTCAACTTTAAATAAAAATTTCAAGAAAGCAAGTCAAGGAAAGCCTCGTTGTGATCTTTGTGTCTCATTCAATACCATTACCAAGCCACGCTGACTGCCATACCTGAAGAAATCATTAGGCACCGTATGACACTGATGTCTATTTAGAATGTTTTTATCCTGTATTAAAAAATAAAACATATTACCTAAATGATTCAAATGGTAAGGGGGGGGGGAATGTATTTCTAAAAGCCATCTGTGAATTAGCGTGTGTGCTTCTGGAACCCAACATCTTGGTTCTATATATGAGTCAGAAGAAAGGGGGGGGAGAAAAAAAGAGAAGGAATGAAAGGAAGAAAATGGGACCCCATCTTTAAATATAAAAAAAAGGAATGCTTTTCTTCAATCAAGGGAACTTCAAGGAAGGAAGGTATTTATGAGAATGAAGCAGTCAGTTAGACCTCACAGCTGCTCTACCCAAGACTGGTCCCAAGAGCAGTCACAAAACTTTAAGTCAGCCAAGACCAGAGTCTGCTAATGAAAAAACGTGTTGCTGAACTGGTGCTCTGTAAATCTAGTCACGTTCTGTATGCACCATAGGCTCTGTCTTTTGGCAAATCTATCTTGAACTGCAAAACGGTTCAGTGAGGAATTAAGAAAGAAAAGATGTAAGTCAGAAGAAGCAAGAAACCTAGCGGTGGTAGCAGCCATTGATATAAATAAGCAAGTGTTAGTGAGTCTTAAAAGACTCTCATCTGCACCACTTATTGCCCTAATCCAGTTGGCAAAGGGAAACTTTGCAGCTTTGTAAAAGGCTGAATGTCCAGTACTGTGTATCTGCCTTGAAAATATAGGTTGATATAATCTGACCAAATCATGTGGATAGAGGAATGATGCCTAAATGCTTTTACATATTTTTTGAGTTTCTAGGGAATTTTTTTCCTTCAAATTCAAGTGTTCCAAATATTTGTCTGACTTTGAGCCTGGATTCTCAAGGGAAAAACTCACAACCTGGCGGTAGGAATAAAACACAGAAATAAACTCTCTATTGACACTTTAAATTAGATGTGATTGCAAGGCCACTCAAGATGACAACTACCCCCACTGCAGCCACTATTGACACATTACAAGCAAACACTGCCTGCTACCTGGTAATTCTACCTGCTAATTACTTGGAAAGATTCAGATTCTCAACAACTGACCTCAGTGTTTTCGTGAGTTTGAGGACCAATTAGGGAGGGGTGGGGATGACTTTAGAAAGCCACATAGCAAAGTTGACAGTCAGTCAGGAGCTGCTGAAATTCTATCAAAAATGTTCTTGCAGCATAATGAAGCTTTTTAGGCAGTCAATCTCCCCAGACACTTGCCTTTGCCAATAGTTACAACAACAAGGAAAATTTTATTAGTGGTGTGGTGAATTTTTTTTCTAGTGCTGACTATTAAAAACACCCACTGAGTTATTTGCAGGCTCTGCCAAGTGGCAAGTGCAGAGTGAATTTCAGATAAGAGAACACTTTGGATTCTAGCCCTAAAATGATACTTGGGAAGTGCATGTGTGTCTTTCTGGATGGAAGAGAGCAGATGGGTACATGTGCGTGTCGGGGGGGGGGGGGTGTCTGTGCGTGTGAGGGAAGCAGGAATGATGACAAGAAGCAGATGAAGAAGCGCTGAGACAAGCTAAGGCTACTTCTTTTGCTTGTTTTCCTCCCACTTCTGAGTCATCGCAGTGGGATAGCATCTAGTGAAGTCCCCCGGCCTCTCTGTGATAATGGTGAACATTAGTGCTGCTGTGGCTCTGACTGTGGAAGAACTGACCCCGAAGGAATTCCTGTTGATGAAGGAGCAGCACTATGACAGGCAGAGTGGATGGATCCAGATGGTGAAGGACTTGCCAAAGGTCAGGCAAGTCATCGTTTAAGGTAAGAGTAATTAGCTCATTCATTCAACTGACATTTGCTGAGTGCCCATTATATGCTATGTGGTAGAGATACATGGCCCCTGTATGTAATTTAAGCACAGTCATAGCTACTGTGGAATTTATTCACTAGAAGGAGAAAAGGGCAGTTTCTTGCCTCTAGGAAGCTCACAGTAAATAATAACTCTGTTAATATTTTTACTTTGTACTTGGACAAAAACTAATTCATTGTATCCTCATTAAACCCCTCATAAAATGAGAATTGTTATCTCACAAATTTATAATTGAAGATAATGAGCCCTGACCTTGCTCAAGGTCACACAGCTGGTAAGCAGTAGCACCAAAACTTACAGTCAGGTGTATTGATTCCCAGGTGTCTGGGACTGCCATCCCTTCTGTCTGGAACTTGATACAGTTATGAGTTTTGATACAATAAAACTCAACTGAAATTACTGCCTGAGATCTCTAAGACTCCACTAGGAGCTCTCCACATTCACACTATATGCCAATATGCTGCTAAAAAGATCAAGAGACACAAAAAAGACAAGAAAGATCTCAAATCAACAACTTAACTTTACAACTTAAGGAACTAGAAAAAGAACAAAGCCAGCAGGAAAGAGGAAATAATAAAGATTAGAGAAGAGGTAAATAAAATAGAGAACAGAAAATAATAAAGAAAATCAACAAACCCAAAAGTTTCTTCTTTAAAATTATCAACCAATTGACTGACTAAACTTTATCTAGATGGAATAAAAAAAAAAAAACAAACACCCAAATTATTAAAATCAGAAACAAAAGAGGGGACATTTCTACTGATTCCACAGAAATAAAAATGATTATAAGAGAATACTATGAGTAATTGTATACTAATAAATCAGATAGCCTAGATAAAATGGAAAAATTCTTAGAAACACACAAGCTACCAAAACTAAACCACAAAGAAATAGAAGATCCTAATAGACCTATAACTAGTAAAGATATTTAATCAATAATCAAAAATATCCTGGAAAAAAACAAAAAACCCTGGAGCTGATAACTTCACTGGTGGATTCTACCAACCATTTAAACAGTCCTTCTCAAATTTTTCTAAAAAATTAAAGAGAAGGAAATACTACCTAACTCATTTTTTGAGGCCAGGATTACCTTGATACCAAATCCAGACAAAGACACTACTAGAGAAAAACAAAAAGCTACAGTTCAATGTTCCTTATAAACATTGATGCAAAATCTTCAACAAAATACTAGCAAACCAAATTCAGCAGCATAGTTAAAGGATTATATACCATGAATGAGTGGGATTTATTTCTAGAATTCAAAGAATGCTCAACATAGACAATTGATAAATGTAATACATCACATTAACAGAATCAAGAAAAAAACATGATTATCACAATTGATAGAGAAATTCAACATATTTTCATGATAAAACACTCAAAAAACTAGGGATAGAAGGAAACTACCTCAACAAAATAAGAGCACCCACAGTGATTATCATCATCCAAATAGGGGAAAAAATAAATAAAATGATCTCTTCTCAGATGATGTGGTCTTATATGTAAGAAATGCTAAATATTTCACAAAAAATCCTGTTAGAATTAATAAGCTAATTCATAGTTGACACACAAAAATCAATTCTGTTTCTATACACTAACAATGAACAATCTGAAAAGAAAATTAAGAAAAATAATTCCACTTATAATAACATCAAAAAGAATAAAATACTTAAAAATTAACTTAACCAAGAGGTGAAAAACTCTTACAATGAAAACTATAAAATACTTCTGAGAGAAATTAAAAAAGACATAAATAAATGGAAAGCTATCCCATGTTCATGGATTGGGAGACTTAATATTGTTAAGATATCTATACTACCAAAAACAATATCAACATTCAATATAGTCTGTATGAAAATCCCAATAATGTTTTTGTAGAAATAGGAAAGTTCATATGGAATCTTAAGAGACTATTCCCAAGTAGCCAAATAACCCTGAAATAAAAGAAAACTGTGGAGGACTCACACTTCCTGATTCCAAAAACTACTACAAAGCTAGAGTAATCAAAAGAGTGTGGTGCTGGTATAAACACAGACATATAGACTAATGGAATAGAATAAGGTTCAGAAATGTGTTCCCACAGACATGGTCAAATGATTTTCAACAAGGGTGCCAAGACCATTCTATGGGGAAAAAACAGTCTTTTAAACAAATGGTGCTGGAAAAACTGCATGTCCACATGCAAATGAATGAAGATGAAACCTTACATCATAACAACATATACAAAAATTAACTCTAAATGGACCGTGGCCTAAATGTAAGACCTAAAACCATGAAACTTTTAGGAGAAAATACAGGGTAAAAGCTTCATGATATTAGATGTGGTGACTGTATTTTTGGATTTGAACAAAGACCCATGTAACAAAAGAAAAAATAGAAAATTGGATTCCATGAAAATTAAAAACTTGTGTGCATCAAAAGACTTTAACAGAGTAAAGAAGGCAGCCCACCAAATGGACAAAATATTTGCAAATCATATATCTGGTAAGGCATTAATAACTAGAATATATAAGAAACTCCTAAAATTCAATAACAAGAACAAAAAAAATCCCCAAATAACCCTACCCAAAATGGGCAAAGGCTTGAATTTCTTCTTAGAAGATATACAAATGAAAAGATGCTCAGCATCATTAATCATTAGGGACATGCAAGTCAAAACTACAATGACATACCACCTCATACCCATTAGGATGATTACAATAAAAAACAAAAACAAAAAACAAGCGTTGGAAAGGATGTGGAGAAATTGGAACCCTTGTGCACTATTGGTGGGAATGCAAAATGGTACAGCTGCTGTGAAATATGGTATGGCAGTTTCTGAAAAAATTAGAAATAGAATTATTATATGAGCCATCAATTCCACTTCAAGGTATATACTCAAAGGAATTGAAAGCAGGATCTCAAAAAAGATACTTGTACACCCATATTTGTAGCAGCAATATTCACAACAGCTAAAACATGGAAGTAACCTAAGTATCCAACAACAAATCAATAAATAAGCAAAATGAAATGTGGTATGTACATGCAATAGAATAGTTCTAGCCTTAAAATGAAGGAAATGTTGACATATGCTACAGCATGGATGAACCTGGAGGACATTATGCTAAGTGAAATAAGCCAGTCATGAAAAAACAAATACTATATGATTCCGCTTACATAAGGTACTTAGAGTAGTCAAAATCATAGAGACAAAAAGTAAAAGGGAACTGGGGATTTTGCTTAGTGGATACAGAGCTTTAGTTTTACAAGATGAAAATAATTCTGGAGATGAATAGTTGTGGTGGGTGAACAGTATACTTAAAACCACTGAACTATATACGCTTAAAAATGATGAAGATAGTAAATTTTATAATATGTGTATTTTACCAAAAATTTTTAAAATGGGGGAAAAGTAATTGTTAATGATTATATGGGCATGGTAATTGCTTACTGTTCTATAGTGCTCACTACATACCACTCTTCTAATCCTTTTATGTATATTAACTCACTTAATCCTCACAATAACCCTATATACATACTATCATTATGTCCAATTTATATATAAGGAATATTAGACCCAAAGAAAGTGACTTACCAAAAATCACATAGAAAGAGAGGAGGCAGGATTCAAACTCAGGTAAGCTGACTGCAGTGATTACATTCTCAATTGCTCCACTATATTGCCTCTCAAAGATGAAGTAAAGAACATAGGAGACGAGTTTATGTACATTTTGATTGAACCTAAGGAGCAAAAGCTTCTGTGCAGCAGAGGGGAAAAATGGAAGTAAATAAACCAAACAGATATTAATGGTGATTATATTAGTTACCTGTTGCTGTGTAACTAAATTATCCCAAAACTTAGATGCTTAAAGCAATAAACATTTATTATCTGCAGTTTTCTGCAGGTCAAGAATTTGGGAGTCAGCCAATTAGTCTGGTTCAGGGTCTCTCATGAGGTCCCAGTCAAGCTATGGGCTAGTGCTGCAAATCATCTGAAAGCTTGACTGGGGCTAAAGGACCAGCTTGCAGGAAGGCTCACTCACATAGCTGGTGGCAGAAGGCCTCAGTTCCTTGTCATCTATTGGCAGGAAGCAGCAATTCCTCACTATGTGGGTCTCTCCAAAGAGCTTCCTGAGTGTTCCTATAAAATGACAGTGGTTTTCCTTCAGAGCAAGTGATACAGTGCAAGGAGGAATCCATATGCTCTCTCTGACCTAGGCATGGAGGTCCCACATTTTCAGTGCCACTGCATTCCATTTGTGAGAATCAGGGTGGTAAGTCCAGCCCTCACTTAAGGGGAGAGAAATAAGCTTCCACATTTTGAAAGGAACATTATCAAAGAATGTATGGATATAATTTAAAATCATCACAATAATCATATTACTATTACAGGAGTATGAGTAATTTTTTCATTATTAACCAATTTTCTGTATTGTATTTTTATAATAAAATAACTTTAAAAGATAAACTTGTATTTAAGTAGTTGTAAGCACTATTCCTGAATTTCAAAGCACTCAGCAAACTTAAAATTTTTTTAAATTACAGCTTACATTCGATATTATTTTTGTATTATACAGGGTGGGGCAAAAGTAGGTTACAGTGGTGAGTATACAAAACACAGTTTATTCTTATATTATTATTTTTTAATTATAGTCTTACTTTCCATATGAACAACTGTAAATCTACTTTTGCCCACCCCTATAGTTTCAGGTGTACAGCATCATGGTTAGACAATCATATACTTTACAAAGTATAACTTTTGGATGTTAACCCCTTATCAAATGTATCACTGGAGAATGTGTTATTTAAGCCATGTGCCCAGCAAAATATATAACATGTCTCAGTTTCTCCTGCAGACAGATGTGGTCATAAGATTTTATTTGGTCAATAAGACTTATGCAAAACAATCCTTTTGTGCACAAGGCATGCCCATCACCATCCCCCCTCCTTCCTGCTACTTAGAACTTGGATAATTTAGCATAAGCTCTACAGCTATCTTCGACTATTACATGACCTTGACAGTGGAAGACATATACTTAAGATAGTGTAGCAGGGAAAAAAAAGAACTAGCTCTCTAATGACACTATGAAGCAGTAAGATCAACCCTGGAAGACCTACTTCTTTTCACATGACCAAGAAATAAACTTTTATGCTATTTAAGCCCGCATTGCCTTGGGGTTTTCTGTTACATGCAGCCAGACACTGCCCAAGGCTGTTGCTCATAGTTGTATTTTTTTTTATTGCCCAAAAGCATCTAGCTGAGGAAGGGGGTGTGAGAGCTGAAATGCAGCTTGAGCTCTCCTCTGCAAACCCTGGATCCTGATATAGGGCTGAGTCCATGTGGATAAAGAGGACATCATTTTCCAACTCATCCAAAAGTCTCATCCACTCATGAAGCTGTGGTCCTGTCTGGGGGGGGGGGGGCACTTTTTGCTGGTTCAAGCAAAGACACTGACTCTATGGGTGAGCTGTGGCTTCATTTTAACTAATTCCTGACCCAAGAAGTGAGTTATACAATGGCGTAAGGTTACAGGAGATATCTGGAGCAGACATCTTTCAGAGGAATAATAACTACCAGGGTTAATTTGTAGAATGTATAAGTATTTTCTCTGCTATTCCCAGAAATAACTTGAAGAAAGGGGATCCAGTGGAAAACCAGGCTTCCTATAACCAGTACCAGGAGGGCTCAGGGTAATTTAAATATGAAAGGTAATGTGATTTTATTTTTTAATCATGGACTCTTGTGCATTCATTATCTCATTTAATCCTCAAAACTACTTTATAATTAGATATTATTGTCCCAGTTTTACAGATGAGAATACAGACTGAGAAAAAGTAAATAAATTATTCAAGGTCACAGCTCATAAGAGGCAAAGCTAGGGTTCTGACCTAGATCTGTCTGACTCCCAAACCTACGCTCTTAACCACTACTCTCTATCTCAGCCTATCCCATGTTACCACATGTCCGAATTAGTGACGTCCTGAATTTAATGGAGCTTGTGGAAACTTAAAAACATATAATGTGCCAGCTGATGTGTTAGAATCCCTTTGTTTAAAATAGAGAGCT
This sequence comes from Miniopterus natalensis, assembly GCF_054644295.1. Classification (NCBI taxonomy): domain Eukaryota; kingdom Metazoa; phylum Chordata; class Mammalia; order Chiroptera; family Miniopteridae; genus Miniopterus; species Miniopterus natalensis. The sequence goes on from NC_142089.1 coordinate 52,375,713, forward strand.
TGTTTCACTTCTTCAGCGATTTCTGTTTCTGAGGAGAGGAGTGCTCCACAGATGTGAGAAGCAGCCAGGATTCCCACTCAGCATGACACAGCCCTCCCGGCTTCAAGAAGTCAGACCCAGAACTCCCCGTGGGAAAGGGCAAGTCCTCTTTAATGAAATTTCTCCTCTGGAGGTGCAGCTTCCCTCTGCCACTCAACTTGAGTTCATCTTGAGATCACCCTACCCTACGTTATTTTAAGGCAGTATTAATGTTTTATGACTCATTTCCTAGCTTCCTGCTTGGGGGGAAAAAAAAATCACAGCCCAGGCACTCTGTCTCAGACACTGCAAACAGCTGATGTGTAATTTGGAAAAGTGTATTTTATGGTAAGTGGGAGGATATGCAAGACAGAGAAAATGATTTCTGTTGGAGTAATAACTGTTTCTACATCTCCCCCTTGTCCTGGTGTCCCTGCCCCACCTCCAACCACACACACACATACACTTAGGCTTATGCAGTTCTCTGCACTGACATTTTTTATATGACTATAAAACTAACCCTGGAGAAACAAAGGGTTGTTTTTGAGCAATTTTTGCCTCCAAAAGTTCACCTAAGATCATTTCAGGGATATGTCCTTGGACTTTCTTACTTTCGGAGGGTCTCTCTGGATCTTCCCCAGCATCAGATGTGCAAATGTATGTGGAGAGGGGAAGGTGGCAACCATTTGAAATAATATATTTTTCTTCCTCTAAATAAAAGATGATACTCGACAAAAGGAACACTAATAAAATTGCCCTGCTACCTAGCTGAGGTCAGGAATGCGTGCTTTTGCATGTGCTTTAAGAGAACTGGCCATAGTTTAGAACACAGATGGGAGCTCTTAACACCATCCTTTGAGTGACACAAAAACGCCCCAGTCTGAATCTCCCCCCAGTGGAACTGCCTTGAACTCTGACCCCATGTACAGGCAAACCAGTCATTCTCTAGGCCTATTCCTGGAACTACTCCTCTTACACCATTCACAGGGGAGTTCTGGAAGGCACTTGGCACAAGCTGTATTGAAAATAAAACAAATCCTAAGGATTCACTCACTCTACCCAAAGGTTGAGACCTGAAAGCGTGAAGTCATGTAGCTGACCCTAGTGAAAGCTATGAGGACATTTAGGGCTTATATTCAAAACGTTCTTTATAAAGAAGCAGAGATATGACAGCATTTTAAATTTGCATATGGGCACGTTTGTATGAATTTTTACAGGCTGGTGTAATTTTAAATATATATCCTACAGAAAAATATTTCTTTGTTCCATATTAGAAAAGAACTTTTTGGGGGAGGGCAAAACTGCCTTTCTTAAGCTCCAAATTCTTAGAGCCCCCCTTTTTTAATGTTAATGATTACTGAGTGGTGACTTTATGCTAATCATGTTATGTATTATTTCATTTACTCTCGAATAGTACATACCTATAAGGTAAGTACTTTATTACCCTTCATTTAAGGAACAAAGAACCTGAGCAACAGGGACTTGAAGTAACTTAACCAAGGCCATATTCATTTAAACCAGAATTGTTACATATTAGCATCCAAGTTTTGGAATCCCAAACTTATGTTCTCAGATGTTTGTCTAGATTTGTTTGGCAAGAAATGGGCTGGGGTAGTCAGGCTAGAGCACTGAGGGATCTTTCAGGGGAAGCACTAACACTATAAGAGGACCTCTTATCACCCAACACCTATGTACATCAATAGATGAGAGTATAATTTTCATGATACACTATCTTAGTCTAGTTAAAAACTGCACACATTCTTTGTAATACCTTTATAATGAATTATTTCCACAGACCAAAGTGACAGAAATATAAGCTCATGATGGAGAGCTAACAACTCGCAGATTCCCATTCAGCAAGGCATCCTAATGCCCAGTAACTTGAACCTATTGTATCACTGTTGTTCTCATTCTCAGTCTAGAGACAAAGCATCTCGGTGCCATTAGAGCAAAAGTAGTTTCACAGCCCCTTTCTTACCAAACCACAGAACAGCCTCAGGGATAGACCTCAATTAATTCATTTCTTCATTCAATCACCAAGTTTTTACTGCTCTCGCTATTCTAGGCTCTGGAGATACTGCAACGACAGAAATAAAGTTCCTATATTCTAGAGAGTCTATGTTCTAGAGGGAGAGACAGGCTTTAAAGAAGTAAATGTGTTTGTATGTACAGAAAAATAAATCTGGTCAAGGGACACAATGTGGTGGTTACTGGTGCTAATTTAGACAAGGTACTCAGAAAAGACCTCCTTGAGCAGAGACTAGAATAACATAGCTATATAAAATGAGCACCCAGGCACAGGGAACAACAAGGGGGGGAATTCTAAGGTGGGACCGTGACTTCTGCCTGGTGAGACATGGCAAAGAGGCCCATGGCGTTGGAACACAGTAAATAAGGGAGAGGTAAAGAGATGAGATGGCAGAGTAGGCAAACCAGGTCCCGTAGACTCACCTAGACCATGGGATGTGAGGCCCTGACCTTTATTCTAGGTAACATGGGAAGCCACTGAATGGCACAAAACAGCAGTATTATGTATTATCTGTCATGTTTTAAAGAATCACTCTGGATGCTGTGTTAAAAATAGGCCATAATGCCTAATGATACTAATGATAGGTGGCAGTCACTCAGTGGTTTAGAGGTGGCCATGGTACTGAATGTCAATTGCAGTGATTTCTAGTGCCTTCACCCACAGAAACTGAGGCAATGCAGTTCAAAACTGCCCCCGGGGAAAAATCTTACCATGAGCTCTATGAATTGACCAGAAATGTGAACTTAAATAACAAATGTGAACTTTAAAATTATACATTTCTATTGAAGCTGTCATGGTACAAAGTCAGGCTTCTGTCCCTGCAGAAGGCACCATAGGGCACCTCCAAGTAACCTAAACCCTCACCTTCCCGATGAGATGGACAAGAAGAAGCTGACCAAGTAACAGCATCACAGGAATAGTCCAACTATGGGGTGAGCTAGTGAGTATTTATTTGCCTCAGGTTTACCAGGAGAGAAGGGGGAACAGGGAAGGGCAGGCAGAAGACAAGAAAGCCGAGGTGATAGGAGGTGAAGTAGGACCATAGGAAATTAACTAAGAGGAAATTAACATTGCAGGCCTACTAGGTGCCTGGCACTCTATAGATTTGATCCTGTTTAACTGGAACAACAACACTGTGAAGAAAAGGTGATTCGAATATGTTCAATAGCCATCCCAAGGTCATGCAACAGATACGTGACAGAGCAGACATTTAAGTTCGGGCTTTTTTTTTCTCTAAAACTTGTGATTTTTCATGCAACATCTAGTTGTGCTGATGGTGTTGGCACAGTGACAGCGAGAAGTCTGTGCTAAAGAAATGTGAAAATAAGTCTTGGGTTATTCATTACCTGAGCTTTATAAGCAAGCCATCATCCCTGTGGCAGGATTGAGCGGCACTAGAGAAATCTCAGTGCTCATATAAGGAAGCATCATTCTAGTTTATGGTGGTTTTACCTGCAGGGTTGGAGGGGTGGGGTGTGGAGGGGGAAGTATCCCCAAAACTGTCTTACCTAGAGCTGAAAAACAAAAAGGGAAACAGAATTCTAGCTAGGAAAAAAATCTCTCAGCTTGAGCTCTCTGTTGCATTTAGGAAACATTTATCATTAGTTTTAACCAATTCTTATTAAATCTCTATCTGGTTTGGAATTCTACAGAGAACCCAAATTGCAAAACGTTTTAAAAATATAATTTGCTGCCTGAGTCCACCTCCATAAATACCATCCCCACAGGTGAATATGCTCTTTAAACCTTCATTCAGTGAATGTTTATTGAGCATCAATTATGTGCCAGGCACTAGGGTAATTTGGCAAAGAAATTCTTAAATCCTGCTGGTGTTCTTCCTGAAGCAACCAAGTCCTCCTGACACATCACTGATTCTTAATAACAAATACCTGACAGAAAGGTCCCCAGTTAAATTATATGTAACATCTAGTGCCTTTGGAATCCAAAAATTTATACTCCAGGAAAATAGGACGTACAGATTATTGCCTTTCATTTCTCAGTAGTCTTGTACCTTGTTCTGGTTCTCTGAAGTCTGGTTATTATTAAGTGGAGAGCATTCTCAACACATTACAGCATATTAATTCCCACTGGCAAAGAGTCAACTAGAATAGCTGTTTTTTATGTGTGGTTGGCATGTATGTGTATGGAGTTTGCTAAATCTCCTCATGTGTTCTAAAGCTAAGTCGGGGCTGGGTGTGGAGAGATGAGGAATTCATCATGGGCTGGTGTCACCCATCTGGCTCATCACCTTCTGGATTCAACATCATCTCCAGAATTAACATTTGAAGGCCCTCCAAGCAAGCATACTCAGTGGCCAGGACTCAATTGAACCTCCAGTCACACTGCTGGAATTATAAAGGCCAGAGAGAGCATGGATTTTCCTTGAAGGCCATCGCTGTACAGTTAGAACAGGGTGTGCTCCCTTCCCAGAGCTCTGCCTGTCAGATACACTAATACTGCTGCCTGAGGAGAATTGAATCAGGCCAGGCTGACAAAACTGCCAAACTAGGCAGCCCCACATTAGTCAGAGGCCTCCCTGGGGCACTAGATATGCAGAACTGAGACCTTTGCAAGAAGGACCACCTAAGAGTTGGTGGGGAGCTCTAACATATTGAGAGATGAAATCACACTGTGGAATTTTAGAGCTGGAAGGGAGCTACACCAACCCTGCATTTTACAGACGGGGAAATACCAGCCTAGAGAAAGTAGATGCTTTCCCTAAAGACTTTCCACTGTCAAAAGGCAAAGTCAGACCTGGGCTTCACTCTCTTAGAACGCCAGCCCCTGCCATGCACTTAGAGCCATGCCAAGCAAATTCCCTCCTGGTGTATTTTCCAGAGCTGTATTCTCAACAGACCACTAATGTGTTAGCTGATAATACATTTAGGCCTCTCCATAGGCACTTTTCTTCCCCCACTTTTTTTTTTATAATCTCAAATTTGTAAGAAAGTTGTGCGTACAGTCCACAGAACTGCTTTCCTTAAACCATTTGAGAGTAAGTTGCTAACATGTTATCCTGAGCCCCTAAATACTTTATATGTCCTATAAACAAAGATAATTCTCCTATACTATTTTTTAAAACTCACAATATGTTTTTCCTGTATTATCAAATACAATCATGAAAATTAGCAAGTTAACATTAAGGATTGAAAAATTAACTTCACTTAGAAGGAGACAGCATTACAGCTGGGACTCAAAATATGAGTATGATTTCTAATAAGTATGTCATATGTGAAAGGGTATTTCTGGTGGGAATGATGACAAAGGCAAAGAGATGTAAAGAGCAGGAGGCTCAGTGTGGATGGAGCACATCTCCAAAGAGGGACAAGGCACAGAGGAGGCTGGAGGAGCATCGCAGGGCCATGACAGTTCTGCCAAGGAGGATTATAGTTTTGTAATAACGTTTTTGTGGCAATGTGGGACTGTCAATTACAGAGAATCAGGGCTAGGATAAAGAGACAAAACGGAGACAAGAGTAATATAATTACACCCAAGTGCAACCAAGGGAGAGCAGGGTCCATGGAAGGCTGAGATAATCAAATCGGAAATATTGTTTTATTACGTTAGAAAACATGTATTGCACTCTTCAAGTTGTTTCTTGGTTACTTTTATCTAAAATGTTTGTCTAAATGTTACCTTCTCAATGAGATCATTTCTAACCACCCTATTTAAAATTGCAACTCCACCTCAGACCCCTGATCCCCATAATCTTCTCATTGCCCTTTCTTTTCTCCATAAAACCTATCAGTATAACTGCTAACTGCTAACTTCTATATAACTTACATTCATGATTATGTATTGTTTATTATCTGTCTTCTCCCCTGGAATATAAGCTTTATAAAGAGAGACATGTTTGTTTAGTTTGTTCATTGATTACCCCAAACACCTCACTGCCTAAGACATAGTAGATGTACAATAAATACTGCTGACAGGTGACTAAATACATGCACACATTGGCACAGCCCCAGCAGTGCTTCAAGGTGGAAAAATGATACAGCATAAACTAGAGACAATTTCAAGGGTACTTAGAGATAAAATATTTCCTATTAAAACATTTATACACATACCTTAAAGGTGACGTGATAAAGCAACAAGCAAACAAAAACCTCATAGATATAGAAAACAGGATGGTCATTATCAGAGGGAAATGGCGGTGGGGGAAGGCAGGAGAAGGTAATGGGGGGATAAATGGTGATGGAAAGTGACACGACTTAGGGTGGTGAACACACAATGCAGTATACAGATGATATATTGTAGAATTGTACACCTGAAACCTATGTAAGTTTAGTAACCAATGTCACCCCAATAAATTCAATTTAAAAGAAAAGAAAAGGTAGGAAAAAATAAGAAGAAAAAGGTTTTATGATTAGTAAACAGCATATAACATCAGTCTAGGAGACCGTATTTTTTATATTCTCTGGTACTAAATATACTTGTAGGTTGAGTATAAGGAGGGGTGCTTTGGTGGTGGAATCAAGTCATGACAGAGCCCACGTCAAGCCTTGATAAACTATATTTACAACTTGATCAAACCAAGCATCATGACATATTTTTTTTTTTACATATTTTATGGTAAATAGTCTTTGTAATAGCACTTTAGCACCATAAGGTATTATTATTTCCATTTAACAGATGAGTAAACTGACATTCAGAAATGCAACTGGCTTGCCCGGTGACATAATTTGAACAAATCTATAAATTCAGTGCTTGTGTGCTTCCCAGTATGCCAAGAAAATTATAACAAGGAAAAAAGGACTTTCTTAAGCATTTATTCTGGACCAGACACTGCGCTACTCACTTCACAATAACTCCCCAAGATGGTTAACATTAGTTTACCCATTTTACAGATGAGAAACCTAGCCCAGAGAGTTGAAGTAAATTGTTCAAGATCATATGTCTACAAAGTTCTAAAACTGGGACTCAGACCCAGAGCTGATAGACTCGAAAGCCCATGCTCATAACCACTACACCATATTGCCAAGTGGAAAGCAATGATATTGCCAGATGGAACAGGCTGAGGTTTTGCTAATTTAGGGAAAAGGGAACTAGTAAAGATGGCTTTCCACAGGCAAGTACAAAGAGATAAACATTTAGCAAATTAATGCAGTAGTTTGAAGGGTAGTTTGAGCAGATGCCATGTGGAAGTTACCAGAGAAAACATCAGTTCTTTAAGCCAAATGGTACTTTGAGAGCATGAAGAGAATGTAATTATAAGATTTTAATCATAAAAACAAATCCATGCGCATAAACATTTAGCTAGTAGAAGAGTAGGGCATATTGCTGAGAATATTACATTAGACATGTTTTTTACTAATTAATAAGATATTGGTCATCATGAAATTACAAGTGCTCAAATGCAGTAATTATATTAGGATTTGATGTATGATTACTGATGTTAATGTTTATAAAGAAATATGAGTCTTCCCACTCATTTCTCCCAGCGGAGGGTCCTGCGAGGCCAACACAGAAGCAGAGAATGTCTCATCTGTGACAGTCTGGAGCCCTCCAACTCAGAGAACAGAGCCAGGAACTGTGGGAGAAATGGAAATCTGAAGGGAGATGAAATCAGTTGCCAAAACCAGGATGCAATGGTAGAGATCAACCACCACCTACAACAGATGCTGCAGTTTTGTGGGACCCATCTCTCCTTCTTGTTCGTATCTGCATATTGGGATGTGAGACATTTAAAGGACCAGGAGGCAAAGGGAAAGAATTTAAGAGCTTACAAAGAGCTCTGACATATATGAATTATCTTACTAGACTATGAATCATTCTGTATGAATGGGCTGTATATAAAGCTAACCCATCTTTCTTACCCCAGCTCCCAACATGGGGCCTAGCAGGTTTGCTCAGCAAAAGTCTATTGACAAAAGAATGTCTGGCCTCATTGATCAACACATTTGTGATGTGTTGTGCTGTGTGTGTTTTTCTTTAAGATGTGGTTTGGGCATGCCAGAGGATATAACATAATTATTTACATAATAAAACATCCTTCTCTATATGTAGCCCAGTTCTTTCCTGCCATATTAGGAGATGATCTTAAAAAGCTAGTCTGACATGAAGATTAGCCCAAGTTAGTTGGGTTTTAGTGTCTCACACCACGGACTTAGTAGGTGTTAAGTATACCTTTGCATGTGACAGTGTGAAAAGAAAATGACCCTTTTGCACTGCCCATTATGGAAACTAGAAGCACAGAGAGAGGAAAACTCTCTAATGAAGAGCAATCTTTGCTGTTGAGCGGTGAGGAACACTCAGTCTCTTCCTACAAGGCCGGGCTTGCTTACTTTAAGGAATAAAAAGAACGAACGCTTTTCTCATTCTATTGTGTTTACCTCACCAGCAGTCAACATCTCTGCCACTGCCCTTCTGAATGCCATGCTCAGTCTTAGTCTTTTTGTACTGTATAAAAAAATTCTTGAAGTTGGAAGTGGAAAAAAACTGCAAACAACAACGGAACCAAAACAAAAGCGCAGAGGAATACCTGACAGGATGGAATCTCACAAACCTCTTTTTGTCTCTCGCATTGTGCTAGTCATTTGCAAGTCGATCTTAGGAACGTTATATGTTAAAAATGCTGTGGATTATCAGGTACATGATACATAATTGGTACTTGGTAAATATTTGTTGAATTAATTAATGAATCCTAGCTTCAGCAGCACCTGCCAGATGTGAAGATTCAGCATCATTGTGAAAAAGTCTCCAGCTCTGCTCACCTGGCTTCTGTCACACCACGCTTTGCTGATTCTCGTTTTTTCCTCTATACTCAGTCTCCTTCGTTGACATTCTCTCCCTCTGTTCACTCAAAGAGGCTGTATCCCCCGGAGGGCTGAGCTTAGCTTAGCTTCTGTTCTCACTGCTCACCCTCCACGTGAACATGCTAATCATGCTAAATCTGGCCTTAACCGTAACCTTTGTGGAAATGATTCTCCATCTCCAGCCAGGGCTGTCCCCTGAGTTTCAGCTCCAGAGCATTTCCTACATTCACCCATTCTCTCTATCCCCTCTCCCACTGTCCTTCATCAGGAACACTGCAGTGTCTCATGTTCTCTTCTTCCAGTCTTGCCTTTCTCAAATCCGTTCTTCCTGGGCTGATAAGGCCAAAGTAAACCATACTAGTTACTCACTTTATGACTTTTAATACTCCATTCCCCACCACTACCTATAGGATCAAGCTTCACTTCTTCGGGATGGAGTACAAGCATCTCCAGGACTGGCCTCTGCTTACTTTTCTACCCTCATCTCTCCACTCTTTATCTTGCTTTTTAACCACTAGAAATTCAAATTGCTCGTTGTCACCCACATGCTGTTCCACGCCACCTTTGTCTTCCATGTTCCCCTACTTCTACTGCCTTTCACCAGGAAACTCCCCCCACCAGGAAACTCTTCCTGACCTCCTCCCCACCCTTTGTAGACTGGGTCAGGTCCCCCTTATCCGTGCTACCCTGAGCAACACACTTCGCTATCACTCAGTTTACAACACTGTGAAAAATAACTGATGAACAACTTTTCCTCCTCTAACAGAATCTGCACTAAGAGAAGAATAACACCAGATTTTTTTCAGCTTTGGGTACTCAGCCCATAAAGTGCTATCTGGTACAGAGGTTAAAAAAAATCTAAATAAGTATTTGTTGAATAAAACTGAACTGATAACCCAGCCTGGTGTGGCTCAGCAGTTGAGCATGGACCTAGGATCCAGGAGATTCCTGGCCAGGGCACATGCCCAGGCTGCAGGCTCAATCCCCAGCCAGGGGCGTGCAGGAGGCAGCCGATCAATGACTCTCTCATCATTGATGTGTCTATCTCTCTCTCTCGTCCTCTCTTTGAAACCAATAAAGACATATTTATTTAAAAAAAAAAACACGCACAAAAGAAACTGAACCGATGGTTGCACATCTGTGAATTCATTAGCATCTCAACAATCTCTGAGGGCGTAGCTACTCAAAGCACAATCAATTATTCCATTTCCTAATTCCCCCAGGAGGAGAAAGCTTGCCCACTCAGTGTTATTCAGAGGCATAATTGCTTCACTGATATTGCCAAACTGAATCTCAAGTAATGAGAAAAAAATTCCATTTTTCTCAGCTGAGAAGGTTGAGATTTACCAATGGTGCTGGAATCCTAGCCACTTGGCCTCCCACACTCAGGGTCACTCCAGCTATTGTTATGATGCATTGACTAATTAAGCATACTTTGAATGATAGTGTCACAGGCCAGGACAACAAGTCTGCCACAGGTAGGTTTCCTATTAACCCCACCGGAATTTCCATTTCTCTGTCTTTACACTGTGTGCAGAAAATAAATTGCCGATTTTGTTAATGCAAGCACATTCTCAAACAACTCGAAGCTACTCCAAACACCAAGAGCCATGTGAGAGGAAAAAAGATGAAACGTAGTTTGTGGGAAGTAAATTCTTGATTATCTTGGAAGTAAAGGGTATATGCTGTGCTGCACTCTCAAGAGTTACAGAGAAGAGGCACAGCAGTGTTTTACTCCTGTGTCAAAGACAGAGAGGGAGATTTACTGTGCAGAATAAACAGTTGGAGAAAAAGAGGAAGGAGGTATCTCTGCTTTTTAACTATACTCCTCATGGGGCATCATGAAGAGAGAAATAATAATTATGGCAATGGAGAGGGTGTTTTCTTGCCTCTTGGAAAGCTTTATAGTCTGGTTGTTTACTGTGAACTTTTGGTGAAAGACTAGTTTAAGTATATCAAAGCTTTATGGCCTGAGTGGGAGCCATTACATATGGAAGCTGACCTGACTATTACTTAGAAGGAAGCCGGAGACTGCTATTCAAGAAATAATAATGTTACCATTGCAAAGAGAGACCAAGACTGTCCTAGGAGATCATTCTGAGTAATCAAGGCACTAGCTTTCTGTGACCTCAATATGCAGGGACAATATGTGTGGTGACCCTGTGGAAAGAGAGAAAAAAATAAAAGAACCTCTACTCTGGGAATTGGTGAGGGAGCATATGTTGATGGGGTTTGAAACAAGTCACAGCTAGTATCCCAAGGTTCACTTAGAGGGCACTGATTGGGTATGACATAAAACTCACTCAAACAGCTGGCATTTGGCTGTTTGTTGGATTGTTATAATAGATACTAATGGTGGTGAAAACTGTGAGGTCCAAGTTTTCTTGATCTCTCCTTCTTAACAGTGCTCATGGCTGATCCTTCATTTCAATGTCCAAGGTCACCAGCCTTGCCCTAAACATAATCATTTCAGACTTGGGCTATAGTCTCTTCCCTGGGCCTCCTACCTAAGCACCCTCCCTTTTCCAGTCTCCTCTTACAACCTTACAATTATTGTCTCCTTACATAGGATTTGGGTAACACAAACTTCCATCCACTTTTGCTCTTTTAGGGGACTGTTCTTTCCCTATTCTAACTGGGTGAGGGGAAGATGATGACCTTGAGGGCACTAATCATGGCACCCCAGCCAGGGCCTGGGCTCAAACTATTTACAGATAAAGAATCAGCAAAATTTGGAGATTTCCACATAAGTGGATTTACTATGAGGTTGCAGAGGTTTAAACTTCAGAGTCCTTTATGAGGACAGACTCCCAGGAACGGTGGGCAAGCTGGGAACTGTAGTGTCTTGGTGGAGAGGGAGGGAGGCCAGGTTATAATCATGGGCATTTCTGTTTCTGGTAAATTGCTTAAAGAAATCTCAGAGGATAGAGACCTATTAAAGGTTCTAATTATTTGGTAAAATTTTGTTTCTCATTCTAAATATTTTTTATTTATATACATAGTTTTATAATTTTAAAATTATATTCATAATTTTCTACTCTTTTTCTTAAAGAAGGCCTCTCAAATTATGTAAACAGCATGGTACTGTTCCAGAGCAGAGATCTATGTATACAGCAATTCCTCATTTAATATCATCAATAGCTTCTGCAACTTTAAGGTAAACAACGTATAATGAAACCAATTTTACCACAGGCTAATGATATAAACAAGAGTTAAGTTCCTAGGCATCTCATCAATGTTATAAGAAAATGAAGCTGAAAGAAACAGTGTTATTCCAGGACCTGCTTTATCACTCTTTCAAATCTCCTCCAGGATATGGCCCATAGCCATTTACACTGCTCACGACCCTCCTTATCACATGCACCCTGAGTTCCACTTCGCCATCACTCCTTCCATAGCCTGTGTCTAGCTTAACCACCTTTGCTCACCCTTTCCACCTTGGAATGCCCATCTGGATCAGCCAAAAACCAATCCTTCAGGCCCTGCTAACAGACACCCCCCTCACACACACACCCCCCCCCGATGTGGTCCATCAAAATAAGTTTGCCAGGAATTTCTTAATTTGACTATCTTTCCACGCTCCTTGTAGGAGTTGAATAAATATTTGTTTAATGAATTTGAATTTAGTTCATATGACCAAGAAGTGGCAGAATGAGAATTCAACCCCACACTTGTTGACTACTCTACTATATGGCATTTCTAGGATCAGTTACAGGCCTCACTTTGTCTACTCTTGCACCAGTGTTAACTGAATTATTGTCTCGTAATAGAATGTTACCCTATTTTATGGGCTTGTACCTACTGTACTCTTCTTTTTCTACATTCTGATAGTTATTTTCACTTGATTTTTTTCTTCCAGAGAAACGGTAGAATAACTTGTCAAGTTCCAAAAATGAAATAAAAACTCTTCTGAAAAGAATGGAATTGTGTGAAAATACACATCACAATATGCCTTGCATTAATAACCTTCATGTTGCCTGGTTTGATTCCCGGTCAGGGCACATGACAGTGTTGAGGGCTCAGTCTCCAGTAGGGGGCGTACAGGAGGCAGCCAATCCATGTTTCTATCTCTCTCCCTCTCCCTTCCTCTCTCTAAAATCAATAAAAATATACATTTTTAAAAATAACCTGCATGTCAACTTTTCCTTCTTCCTTGTGAAGTTTTGGAGGTCAGGTCTCTTTCTTTTCTTTTCTTTTTTTAATATATCTCTATTGATTTCAGAGAGAGGAAGGGAGAGGGAGAGAGAGAGACAGAAACATCAATGATGAGGGAGTCTGAAATGATCAGCTGCCTCCTGCAGGTCCCCCACTGGGGATTGAGCCCTGAAACCTGAGCATGTGCCCTGACCAGGAATCGAACCACGATCTCCTGGATACTAGGTCAATGCTCAACCGCTCAGCCAGGCTCAGGACTCTTTCCTTTATGTTTACGTTTCTATGGCTTCTATCACTCCTTTGCACATAATGAAAACTCAATAAACACCTGAATTGAATCAAACAGATGTGCTCATTAAGTGTCTGTTGATTGACTACAGGGTGAGGATTTCTATTTTCACAGTTATTTCTTGATCTGGGAGACCTTGTGTATTTTCATAGAAGAATTTGGTTTCATTTCTCAGATTTTCCAGCTTTAGCCAAAGATGCATACAGTGAGTGGGGAAACAGGCCTGGCAGCCTAGTACTCCCAGGAGTGGAAACTGAAGTCCTGTTCAAATGATTTCTCTTTTTTTCAGATCCCAGCCAACAACGATGGCTCATCATGCTCCCTACGAGTCCCTGCAGGGACTGGCTGCTGGTTTGTAATATCCCCCTGGCAATCAATATCTCACTCATTTACAACTTTCACTAAACAAATCTTGCTGGAAGGTATGTGAAGAAAGGCATAGCCGGGGAACCTAAGGGGTAGACAGGTAAAACAAACATTTAGGGAACAAAAAACATCTGACTAAATAAATAGAAGGACTAATCATGGTTCATAGTGGCTAATCTGCTTCTACATAAGGTATGTGAGAGGAAAGTAATAAAGATTGTAAATTGCACACAGACCTGGATTGCTCAGTTCAGATTCAAGGCACATCGGTTGGGGTCACTTGGGGTGATTTGTTAACCACATTTATAGTGCTTCTTTGGAGAAAAATAAACTGTCCTTCGGGCAATTTTGTGGTCCACAGCTATATGTCAGGGTTTTGCTTGTGTTGTATGGACCCGTTATAAGGATGCTGTTTGTACCAGAATATTTCCTTTCTGGGGTTGGAATTTGAGATGGTTTATTTTTTCTGTGAGCTCAGGTTGCCAACACGAGGGAGGCATGCTTCTTTCCTATCCAGCCTCAGGTACCCCACTTATGATGCAGAGAAAGTAGCTCAGAGAGCAGGGGAGTAGCTTGAATTCGCAGGCAGAGAGAAAGAGGATTCCGTTTTGGGCTCAACCTCTGCCTGGCCTGGGAAGATTGAGTTTGCTTTCAGTGTCTGAACAAGCTCCCAGGGGTTAGTCAGCTCTTCCATTTGAGGCTCCCCTTTCTCAAAGGGTAAAGAATTTATTAGTGAGAAATTTCAATTTCAGACCTTCAAATTGTCAGGCCTGGCCTCAAGTTCTGTCCATGCTATGTATTTGTAATACACTTTCCATCACTCTTTGAAAATTTTTTCCACCCTCTGATCATTTTCACATTTGTTTACAAAGGGATTTTCTTTTAAAATGAAGAGGTTATTACATCATTTGAGTCATTTCATCTAGTGTCTCAAAGGATTCTTAACAGGCTGGTGGTAGTTAGAAGCAGAGTTAACAGAATCACAGCAGCAAGTGTGCAATCCCGCTTGCTGGTCAGCCAGGCCAGGTCCGATTGCATTACAACTGCCATTCCACTTAGATGTAGCATACATGAATCATTATATTCTTTTGCTTGGGCTGTCATAAAAAAAAAAAAAAAAAAAAAAAAAAAAAAAGCACTAACTGGATGGCTAAAATATCAGAAATGTGTTGTCTCCCAGTTCTGGAGGCCAGAAGTCTGAGATGGGTGCTGGCAGAGTTACTTCCTCCTGGCGATGCTGAGGGAGAATCTGTTCCAGGCCTCTCCTCTGCCTGCCTGTAGCTTGCTGGCAATCTGTGGCATTCCTTTACTGATAGATCTCTGCCTTCATCTTCACATGGCATTCTTCCTGTGTGGGTGTCTCTGGGTCTAAATTTCTCCTTTTTATAAGGATGCCAGGACACATCTAATATTGGATTAGAGCCCATGCTAATGACCTCTTCTTAACTGATTACCTCTGTAATGACCCTATTTCCAAGTAAGATCATTCTGAGGTACTTGGGGTTAGGACTTCGACATATGAATTTGGGAAGGAGATACAATTCAGCCCATAACAATCTCTAAGGAGACACCAGGAGGCCTTTGGGAAAATGCTGTCCCATGCAAGTAAGGACTTTATGTCATTTATCATATAACAATCCTGAGTTAGTCAGAAGAGACTGAGATATACCTTGGTAACAAATCAACTTATGGCTTAACATAATAAAGGTTTGTTTCTCATGTCAAAGTCTGCTGTGGGTCTTTTATTGGGGGGTGGGACAACATTTCTCGAACGGTGACTAAGGGATCCAGACTGCTTTCATTTCCTATATCCACCATCTCAAAGTTCTTC
Organism: Miniopterus natalensis; assembly: GCF_054644295.1. Classification (NCBI taxonomy): domain Eukaryota; kingdom Metazoa; phylum Chordata; class Mammalia; order Chiroptera; family Miniopteridae; genus Miniopterus; species Miniopterus natalensis. Next base: position 52,391,156 of record NC_142089.1, read on the forward strand.
ACTTTCTTGATAGTATTTTCTGAGTCACTAAAGTCTTTAATTTTGATGAAGTCTAATTTATCTACTTTTCCTTCTTGCTTGTGCTTTTGGCATATCTGAAAAAGCCTCTTGGAAAACATCTATTTCTTAAAGTTTGACTCACAAACTAATTGAAAAGAAAAAAAGATTATTAATCAAGACATAAAGAAATTAAAGGAATCTTATGTAGTCTTCTCCACTCATCTTTGATCAAGAATTTACTAAAATTAGTTTCCACTTTATGGAAAAAAATGTATTTGTCATTATCTTTATGGTTATGTATAGAATTAGACAAGTAAGAGAAATATTCAAAATTCAACAAGATGTCATTAAAATAGCCATAAGTGTTGTGGCCCAAAGAGGTAAGAAAAATATAAAAAGGATCCAGAATTTAATCGAGAAATTTAGAGATTAAAGAGCAAAGTGTTGGCAGTTAGTTACATCCTGCTTGGGCTGCATATAGACTTTTACCTAATCAAATCAGCTGAGCAATTAGACAAAGGCATATCTTGAACCCAGGAGATAGGGGCTGCAAAACAAATCTCATCGTTGTAGTTGCTATGGAATTACTAAGAAAAGCTCCAGGTGTCCATATTTGAGATAGAAAGAATAACCCTAAACATGAAAAGCCTCAGATTCTACATCTATGATTACAAAAACAAAACTAGCCCCTTAATGATTGTCTTTCCAAATCCAGATGGGTATTAATTACAAAGATGATAAAGTATTAATACTTTTGTATCATTCAAGAATAAATGTTTAATCATTGAGATAATCTGTGTATATTCAGTATTTAAAGATTTTGTAATGATTTGGAATTGGCGTATTAGCTAATCTGAAAGATTAGCCTTGTGATTTCAATTTAAAATTTGTAATTAACTTGTGATTTCAAGTTGCAGGTATAAGATTTTTGACCAAGTTTGTAAACAGAATTTGAATGTTTAAGAGAAACAGATTTACTATATCTATAAGTTTAATAATTTATTAGACTGAAATGACTTATTTAAATTCCCAAGATAGTTTTGTTTATTAGAGACAAAAAACTTGTCTGGTCAAGTACCCAAAGTGATTAAAAAGAAAACTGAGTACATTACATTTATAGCTGCGGTTTAAAAGGCCCAAGTTTGTAAATGAAACCGATTGCTTAAAGAGAAATTAGTTTGCTAAATTGTTCAAATACTTAATCAATTCCTCCTCAAATTTATGGTTGCTAATTATTTTAAAATTTATATTTTCAACAACAGCAACAGTAATATTTATAAATTGAACTTCAAGATTTAGGGAAAATTAGGGGATTTTAATTTTTAAAATTCAATACTAATTTAAATTATACGTAACCCTAATTTGGTGTGAATCATAGGACTTTAATGCTTTTGGGGCACACAAAAACAAAATAGGAAAAGGAAGAGACAAATGGTCAAAATTTTTAGATGGCAACATATTCAAAGCACCCCCATCCACAAGTCATCTAATAGATTGGAGTTATATGAGGGCCCTTATGTCATCACATCCATTCAAGTTGTTCAGTCAAGGAGCAATCCTTATGGGACAAGAGGTCAACATGAGATAGACTGAGTGTGGGCAATTCCACATAAATTAAGTAAAGGCCTAACTTTTTTTAATAAGTGGAAAAGTCAATCTCCTTCCAAGAAATTAATAAAGAAAAAAACCCAGCTTTAGAATAAAGTATTGTTCTATGAGTTCTGCTAATGGAGAAATATAATTGCTGCAACTAATATGTGTCTCTGAAACACTGGTGACAAGAGTAAATTTCCCAGGAAAGACAAGGTCTTGACAGTCAGGATGGTTGAGCTCAACATCCTTTTAAACGGCTTGCATATGACTCTGTGGTTTTAAAATGGAAAACCTTTGAGATTTGAAAGATCTCAAGGAGTGAATAACTGATACTTTTTCCTAGTGGAAAACAAAGTACCATCAGGTGGCTTAAAAGTATGATTTTGGAGTTTAAAAGCTTGGGTTCAAATTTTCACTCAGCCACTTATTAAATGAATGACCTTGGACAAATCCCTTATCCTCTAGAAGTTCACTTATTGAATAGAGCTATAAGTAGGGAAGGTAATAACTATCTCTTAGGGTTGTAAAATATCATAAAGACTTTAGCACCATGATCAACACATAAGAACCACTCAATAAGTTATGCCGCTGCTTTCACTGCATTGTTAGAGATAAGAAGTTTTCATAAAAGGACACAAGCCCACCATTTACATGATTGTGATTGTTTTTTCTCTTCAGCTCCTGGCCAAGAAATATACATTACTGTTTTGCATTAAGTTTGTGTTTTTCATATTGCTTAAAGCAAGTTGTCTTTTTAAGAATCAAGAATGAAACATTGTCATCTGTTAGGCATTTGAAGAAAGGACATGAGTGCTGAGGGCTTTTATTAAAATGTCTCTAGATATGAAATAACATTCTTCTCATGGAATGGTCATAAACTGAGAAATATGAGAAAAGCCAGCTTGCACAGCTGTGAACATCTAGTTATTGCAAACTCAATTTCAACTTTTAAAAACTTCATCCAGGCATGAAGTAACTACAAGATTATTGAAAATTTGTGATGTTTGGGAATGTTAGGCATGATTTTACTTTTCTCCTAATTAGTCTTTCAGTACTTCACTGTGATTTAAATTTATTCTCACACATTGGGATGGACCAGTTCAAAGCATTAATGAAATGATCATGGTCATACTTCGTGTAGTGTTAGGTAAACTTGGGAGCCTGGAGATGGCTGTATGGATCAGTGTCATCTAAGATGCCTGAGACCATCCTGGGAAGACAAGTCTCCTCAAAAACCACCACATGGTTTACATCCACCTACCTAAGTTTCCACAAAGACAGTCCTCCTGTAGGAAAACTGTTCTCAATAAATGTTAATGATAAAGAGACTTGAAATTTTATTTAGTCGCAAGTGACATTTTTTAAGACAATGTGTTCCCTATGGTTTCAGCAAGTAGCAATTTTTATTAAATGTATATGGAACATTGTTTTTCAATTAAGCACTTTAAGAAATTAGGATTTCATTTTTTTAATCAGACTAAAAGAGAGGTAAGACTATCATGAATAAATTGTTTATAGCTATGGACTAGCTATGTAAAAGCTGTGTCTTTCACTCAGAAGGAAAAATTAAATTGGGAAAGTAAGTCCTCAAATGCACAGGACATTTAGATGAGTATAACTGAAGAAGGTTATGGAAGTTCTATGTCTGGAAGTCTTCCAAAGGACACTCTATACCTACCAGAGGTGACTAGGCCTTTCCGGGTCAGATGCCATCACAAATCCCCAATTATTCTAAATATTCCATTTTTGACAGATACACTCTTGGGGTTTCTATGACAGCAAACTAAAATTTGCAGTTGAGGAGTGCATTTTTGATTGCTAAGCGCTAAAATATCTGCCCAAATTAGCATGGCCCAGGATGTGGACTGTGATCTCAAAATGGTTAAATCCTGAAAACACTGTCACTGTCTTTAAAAGCTGCAAGAACTTATAATTTAAGGAGTATAATTAGTGTGAAAGCATCTTCACAGATTTCACGGCATAACCTTCCATGAACCTGAGAGAAAGACTTCATCACACCCAGCAACTGGGAGAGTCTTTCTGCACACTCCTATTTACTCAGTCTAAAAACAATAATAATAACTCTTAAAACTAAATAAGGCGCCCAGCTGGGCATGGCTCAGCAGTTGAGCATCAACCTAGGATCCAGGAGATAGCAGTGCGATTCCCGGTCAGGGCACATGCCCAGGTTGCGGGCTCGATCCCCAGCAGGAGTGCAGGAGACAGCTGATCAATGACTCTCTCTCACCATTGATGTTTCTATCTCTCGCCCTTTCTCTTCCTCTCTCTGCAATCAATAAAGATATATTTAAAAAAAAATAAACTAACTAAGGCATACTTGGGGCTCAAAAATTAGAGTATTTAGGTTTATTGCAATCTCCCAAATAACAGCTTAGAAACAAATCCTGTTAAATGCTCCATTTCCCTATTCTTGTCAGCAATTTTTGCTTATCACTTTCCCTCTTATTAAACTCTGTAATTCATTATAGTGCAAAATAACATGAATGGTCAGTAACCATCACCTGTAGCTAACAGTATTTCTCAAAGCAGTTAGAAAGCAAAGCCTTGAGATTGGCCAATATGGTAAAGCTGGATTATGAAGATATGATTCATCAGAGAAAATAAGGAGAGGGAATTTTTTTAAATGCTATGAATACACCTTCTCTTCTTCAGATCTTTTTCCCCATTAGGGTCATTTGCAAGAAATATTTGAGTGCCAAACCCAAGTTTAAAATTGAATGTATACTGCAAAAGCCAATGTGCTTCTCTTGTCCCTTAAGTCATATTTGCAATAAGACTCAGAGTCAGGAAAGCCTTAGAAATACTGAGACTAGCACATGAAGGCCAAGGCTAAGACCCTGAGCTGTCCAGGAAGACCCTTAGCTGTCCAGGAATGGCTTCCAACAAGCCCTAAGCAGTGCATCTGGGTAGACACTGTAAAGGGATGAAGCAGATGATGCTGATGGTCTCATGACCATCATGGGGGGGGGAGGGTAGCAAAGCGTCCTAAGTGGAGATGGTAGAAGTCTAACACTTGACCCAGGGACATGGTTGGGGGAGTGGGCAGTCTCAGAGGATAACTGACTTTGAGTTTGGTGGCCCTTGTATTACCTTCAAAAGAAAATGATTATAATAAATATTCAATCACATGGAAAAGTTGAGCCACTAGAGATAAGAAAGGAAAAAATCAAGAAAGAGAAGAAGAGAATATTTTTCCACTTCGATGTGGAGACCACTAAAGCAAGACTGAAGAACAACTGGAAATAGCAAAATATAGTTCCACAGATATCTCAGAGCATCTTGGTCTTTGCTGAGAGCGTCAGAGCAGAAATAGCGAGGTGAGACGTGATTAGCTGTGTCAAAGAACTTGACCAAACAACAAGATACATCTTTTATTGGTAAAAAGGATTTTGGGGAACTAGGGTTCCAGTGATGTCACCCGTAGGTGCAAAGATTATTGCCTTTCACCATTATAGTGGCTCTGTTGTGGTTGCAGATAAGAAACCCAAAGAAAGCAAGTTATCTGTGGTACACTGAAGAATCAGTGCACTGTAAGGCTAGGTCCTTGCTCCACACTATCTTGTAGGAGAGATGCTCTCTGCTCTCTGGATTTCTTCCAATCTTCTTTCTTTATCTGCTTTTGGCCTGATTCCCCACATTGTCTCTGCTGCTGGTTGCTCCAACGTCCAGCACTTGGTAAGTGTCCTGGCCAGATGGCTCAAGACCAACTAACTCCAACAATCTAAAGTGTTCAAAAGAAATTCAAAGAACACTACTAGGCCAAACAGTGGTTTAACTGTAGACAATATATCCATTCCCTCTCTTGCTGGCAATATTTCATTGCCATCTCTCAGCCATTCCTTTTTCTTTTACTCAATCAGCAAGTCCACTTCATATACAAATGTTTTTCTGTAGAGAAGAGGTCATCTCCCTTTTTTTTCAGTCACCCTTATGTATTTAAAAGCCTCTCTGAGATCTCCCCTCACTTAATTTGGTGTAGGGTGTGTGTGTGTGTATGTGTTGGGGGGGCGTATTGTAGGTACTCTAAGACTGTACTGTCTACTAAGCTGACAACTCTCATTAGTCTCCTTGACTTTCTTATATAAATGAAATGGATGTAGCAGGGCTAGTTTGGCCATCTCTTGATTAGGCCCTGCAGGACTGGGGGGCGGGGGGGTGCAGGGAGTTGTTTTTAGAATGGGAAGCCTACTGTTCTTGTTTTGGGGGATTTAGCTGCAAATCTGAGGCACAGGAAGAGTTCAGTTTAGTGTCTGGTTATATCCAGTAAACACCTTAGGAGAGTGATGTCAAATAGGGGAACAAAAATGCTGCCACTCAAAGAAGCAGCCTCAGAAAATTTCTTAAGGCAGTACCACTGACATTTGATGGCTCCAAAATATAATAGCAATATTATTTTTATCCTCACTCCATAGACAATGAAAATGAAGCTTATCAAGGTTCAGCAGCTCGCCCAAGATCACAAAATAAAGGGGTGAAGACAAACATGTAAATAAGTTTACTCTTGAGCTAAATTTTGTGATTTGACTTCTTACTTGACATGCCATCCCTATTATTTCCTCTTTTTTCTCTTTATAGTGAATCTCTCATCTGATTGAATCAATATCCATGTGTTGACATGCCTGAATATTTTATGTTGCTAAGAATTAAAATTCATAGTTTTAGCATGCCAAATAGATGTTATTTGGACATTGGCCTAAACATGTGGCTCTATTCTCTATAAAAGACTAATTATTTTGAATTGATTCTTTCTATTCTAACTTTTTAATTGATTTGTTAAAATTGAGAATCTGTTCTCTAGTTATGCAAGAGGGGCCCAGATTCAGTCAGTATGATAGTTCTTATGTAAACATTCAGAACTTGACACTATCTTATATTTTACATCCTCTAATAAACAGCAAGCCAATTACAGACCAATTAGTTAATAAGGGAAAAGTCATTAGTGAAACTAGATATAACATATCTGGCTTTCCAGGGAAATACCCTGCAGAAGAAAAAAAATCAATCTGGCCTAGCTTAACCCTAAAGAAATTGCAATTCTATTTACTCATTGTATCATGTCCACCACAAACCATTATCCTAAATACTGGTGAATTTTAATACTCTAAGAATATCCCTAAAAAAAAAGAATATCCATGAATAGTGACAGATAGATTTGATAAGCTTTTTATAAAGTGACCAACTTTTAATTTTTTTCCAGAGTTTTAAAGATTATTTTTTAGAGAAGTTTTCAATTTACAGCAAAATTGAGAAGGTACAGGGATTTCCTATATACCCCTTGCCCCCACACATGCATAGCCTTCCCCATTATCAACCTCACTCACCAGAGTGATAAATTTGCTGCAATTGATGAACCTATATTGACACATCATAATCACCCAAACTCTGTAGTTTACATATGGGTTCACTCTTGATGTTGTTCATCCTATGGGTTTGAACAAATACAGGGTGGGGCAAAATGTAGGTTTACAATGTTCATGTAGAAAGCAATATAATGTTAATAAATAAGAATACAAGAATAAGCTGTTTTGTGCACTCACACTGTAAACCTACTTTTGCCTCACCCTGTGTATAATGACATGTGTTCATCATTATAGTATCATACAGATACGGCCCTAAAATTCCTCTGTGTTTCACCTCTCATCCCTTTCCCCAGCCCAACCCCTGTCAACCACTGATCTTTTCACTGTCTCTGTAGTATTGCCTTTTCAGAATGTCATACATTTGGAATCACACAGTATGTAGCCTTTCAGATTGGCTTCTTCCACTTTTGAATTTTTAGATTGGCATTTAAGTTCCACCCAAGTCTTTTCCTGCTTGAAACACGTTTCTGTTTGCACTGAGTAATATTCCATTGTCTGGATGGAACAGTTCGTTCACCCATTCACCTGCTGGAGGACACTTTTGTTGTTTCCAAGTTTTGGCAACTAGGAATAAGATGCTATAAATACCTATGTACAGGTTTTTGTGTGTGGACATAAGTTTTCAACTTTGGGTAAATACCAAGGAGAGTGGTGGCTGGGGCATATGGTAAGACTTTATTTAGTTTTGTAATTATGCCAAGCTGTTCTAAAGTTCGATACCATTTTGCATTCCTCCCAGAAATTAATAAAAGTTCTTGTTGCTCCACATTCTTATATTTGGTGTTGTCAGTGTTGCAGACTTTGATCATTCTAATAGGTGTGTAGTATTATCTGGTTTTAATTTGCATTTCCCTGATGACATATGATATGGATCATCTTTTCATATGCTTATTTGCAATATTTATGTCTTCTTTGTTGAGGTGTCTGTTAAGGTCTTTGGCCCATTTTTTAATCTAGTTGCTTGTTTCCTAATTGCCAACTTTTAAGAGTTATTTGTATATTCTGGATAACAATCCTTTATCAAGTGTGTCTCTTGCAAATGTATTTCCTAATCTGGGGCTCTTTTTCTCATTCTCTTGATCAACTTTTAATTTTGTTCTGAGTGTACTTCAATTAAAAATCAAGTGCCAGCTGGAGGTACCCAAAGAAAGTCCTGCCTCCATTAACAAAAGCTTCAGCTATGGGATAAGCCTTTAAGGATCACATGGTAGTCAAAGGTTTTGAAATAATGAGCTTATAGTTTTCCATTTCATGCCAAAATAAAGACAAAATCCCTGATCTTAAGTGACCTGGGAAGTTCAGGTGTAGGTGTGAAATAAAAAGAAGTCAAGGACTCTCTGATCATTCTCAGAGATGGAAGTAAAGTCACTCTTGTCAAAGCAGAGTAATGACTACAAAGTTTACTTAAATGGATGGGATCTGAGGCATACATGACATAGCAATTGCCAGTAATTCAATTGAAAGAATTAGCACATTCAAAGTAGGTCTATCATTTCAAAGCAAAGACGAAGAATCACAGAAGGAATGCACAGAGGGTGAGACAGGATGCTCTGCCAGGCCAACGTATATGTAGTAATTTTGACATGTCTGGCTATATTAGGAAAATAGTGTAACCATAAGGTCATATAATTAAATATCTGAATCATATATAACTTCCCTTGTTCTGACTCTATGCACATCAAGGACTATTCTGATATCTTAACTTCTTAGGGAACCTTCTTATAGGAAGAGACTTCACCTGTCCAGCAAATGTTCAGTATTTTTATAAATTAGTAGATTAAATGTTCAGGTTTTATATATTAGTCTTGTATCCCTGAGGGCTCTTTGTACAAAAGCAATAAAAATTAACTGTGGTTAATGTAATAAATAAAATAATGTATTAGAAGGACAAATAATTGGAAGACTAGAGAGTCCAGTCTTAGGGACAGGAGGGAAGCAAAACAAGTCCCAGAGGCCAGACGTCAGATTAAGATGGTCTTGGAGCTGGGCAATCTAGACAGGGAACATGTCTTGTGTTTGGTAAACTCTTTCCCATTTTTGAAAGATCAGAATGGCATTTATCTGTTCAAGTTTTCTGATTCTTCTACAATTTCTCAGGAAGTTTTCTGCCCCAGATGTGCCAGAAATAATATCTAATTACAGTTAGCATTAGCCTTGAATTGACACTGAGCTGATAATAGCAAAGTCCTATCCCTCCCAACCAGTGAATTGTGTCTGTAGCTCTCACATCCTGTGATCCTGTAATAAATGTTGTGCCTTGAAGACCTAAAGGAGATCTGACTGACCTCTAGTCCCTTATTTTAATGCTGACTAAGTATGTTGGACTATAAGACTAGTTTATGCCTGACTATCCTTATACTCAATTTCTAACTAGAACTGGGGCCTGGCACTAATCACTAGACTTGGGGTTCTGAACTCTTCTTTATTGTCAGCCAAAGACTGGATCTGGCTTCTGATTTATCTGTTACTGACTTTATGCAGCAATATGACCTACCAATTACATACTGTTTCATGCCCTGGTCTGCCACCTCAGAGTACCTCCTTGCATTGTTAGTGCTGGCTAGAATTAAAATTTGCTACCTTCTTTTATATGTAGGGGTCTTGGGTATCTGTCCTAACATGTCCCAAGATCATGAAAACAATGGCATTTATAGTATAAGTTATCTATGCCAGGGGACTCATCATCATTGAGGATATCTAGGTTTTCTTAAAATCTCTTTGTCTCCGTGACTTTATTTTCCCTATATAATTTCAGTTATATCTTATATAGTTTGAAGATTAGTTTCCTTGACAAATAACACAGAAGCAAACAAAAACAACTGAGGAGTTCTTGTGGGGCTTTTTTTCTTTTTCTTTCAATATCATACTATCAATCTTTAACAATTAAATTAAACCTCAATATTTTATGTTTTAATCTGGCTGGCACTATTATTATAGGTCTAGTACACTCTCTTTTAATCACTGTGATTAAATGTCCTTGTTTTAATTTTTGTATGTGTATTTTTAATGTATTTATTCAAAAAATGTTTCTGGGAGCCTTCTGTTTGTCAGGTTGCATTCTAAGTGCTGATGATATATTCGTGTACAAAACAAAGGACAAAAGCTGTTTTTTGGAGCTTACATTCTAGTCTGAGGAGAAAGAAAACCAGCAAACATGTCTAAATATAATGTCAGGGGGTGAAATGTGCTATAATGAAAAATAAGGCAAGGTCAGAGGGATAATGAATAAGGGTGATGAATGAAGGCCTCTCAAGGTCACAGTAGAGCAGAGAAGAAGTGAGTTGTAAGGATATCTGAGGAGAGAATTTAATAGACAGAGGCAATAATAAAGGCAAAACCCTGAGGAAGGACTGTGCTTGGCTTGTTCACTACAGTAGAGTGAGCAAAGTGGGTGGTGGGTGAAATAAATGGAACACTGTAAAACAGAAAGGGAATGCAGGAGAAAAGTATACAGATGGGGAAATAGAAAACAAATAACCAAGTGGAAGATGTAAACCAACCACATCCATAATTCATTAAACACACATGATCTAAACCAATTAAAAATCAGAAATTGTCATTATGGTTAAAAAGCAAGACTCTACTAATGCTATATATAAGGAACAGCTGTCTACAAGAATCTTTAAATATAAAGATTCAGAAACACTGAAAGTAATAGAATGTCAAGAGATATATCATATAATCACTATCCATAAGAAAACTAATATGGCTATATTAATGTTAGACATAAGAGACTTCAAGACAAAGAGTGTTACCAGGTGTAAAGAGGGACATTTTATAATATTAAAAGGGTTAACTTATCAAAAAGCCATAACAAAGTTTTTCTTATGGTAAAATATGTATAACATAAAATGTACCATTTAACCACTTCCAGGTGTACAGTTCAGTGACATGAAGTACATTCACACTATTGTGCACCCATGGCAACCATCCATCTCCAGAACCTTTTCATCTTCCCAAACTAGGGGTCTACACCCATTAAACAATAATTTCCCATTTGCCCCCTGCTCCAGCTGCCTATCAGCCACCATTCTATATTCTCTCTATGAAGTTGACTACTCTAGTTACCTCATTAAGTGGAACGATACAATATTTGTCCTTTTGTGTCTGGTTTATTTCACTTAGCACAGTGTCTTCAAGGTTTATTCATGTTATAGCATGTATCAGAATTTTATTTCTTTTTAAGGCTAAATAAGGTATATTCCATTTTATGTATACACCACATTTTGTTTATCCATTCATCTATTAACAGACACTTAGGTTGTTTCTAATTTTTGTCTATTGTGAATAATGTTGCTATGAACATGTATACAAATATCTATCTGTTCAATTTCTCACTTTCAATTCTTTTGGGTGTATACCCAGAAGTGGAATTACTGTATCATATAGTAATTCTCTGATTAATTATTTGAGGCATTGTCATACTGTTTTTCACAGTGGCTGCACCATATTACATTCCCACCAGCAATACACAAGTGTTACAATTTCTCCTCCTTCTCATCTACACCTGTTATTTTCTGTTATTGTTTTTTAAATAACCAACTCAATAGGTCTGAAGTAGTATTTGTTTAGAGAAATTCACATTTCTCTAAAGATTAGTGATATTGAACGTCTTTTCATGTGCTCATTGGCCATCTGTGTATCTTGCTTGGAAAAATGTTTCTTCAATTATTTTGCCCACTTTTACACTGGGTTGTTTGTTTTTTTGTTGAAGAGCTACAAAAGTTCTTCATATATTCTCAATATTAATTTCTTATCAGATGTATTATTTGCAGATAGTTTTTCCCATTCCGTTCATTGCCTTTTCACTCTATTGACATTGTCTTTTGATGCATATATAAGAATCTTAACAGACTTCAAAATACATAAAGCAAAAAAAGACCAAACTAAAAAGATAAATAGATAAATCCATGATCATAGTTCATTTTTTTTTTTAAATATATCTTTATTGATTTCAGAGAGAGGAAAGGAGAGGGAGAGAGAGAGATAGAAACATCAATGATGAGAAAGTCATTGATCGAGCCCACAACCTGGACATGTGCCCTGACTGGGAATCGAACCCCAATCGCCTGGATCCTAGGTCGACGCTCAACCGCTGAGCCACGCCTGGCCAGGCCATAGTTTATTCTTTTAACATCCGTCTCTCAGAAATTGATGAGGCAATTAGATAAAAATATCTGTCAGAGTATTGGAGATCTGAATAATAAAGTTGACTTAACTAAGATTTATTTTTAAAATAGTTAATAATTGCAAACTAAGATTTTATAGGATATGTTATCTGAGCACAACAGAAGCAAATAAGAAATCAATGAAAGAAGATCTACAAAATGCCAAAATATTTTTTTAAATTAAGCAATGCATTTCTAAATAACCCATGGGCCAAAAATAAAATAGACTTTAATTGAATGGCAACAAAAATACAACATATCAAAATTTATGTAATGAATCTAAATCAGTGCTTAGAAGAAAATCTATACATTTAATTGCCTATGTAGAAAAGGAAAAAGGTGTGCAAATAATGATCTAAGTTTTTATATTAAGATGCTAGGAAAGTAAGTGCAAATGAAAATCAGGGTAAGTAAGGGGAAAAAATAATAAATATCAGAACATAAATACATGAAATAGAAAACAAACAGCAGAGAAAGCTAACAAAATCAAAAGATAGTTGTTGGAAAAAAATAAAATAGTTGATAAACACCTAGTGGACTGAACAAGAAATCAAGACAAAAAACACAAACTAATAAGAGGCAGCACAACTCCAGATCCTACAGACATTAAAACTGTGTTTAGGGCCATTCCAGTCTGGTGTAGATATAGAAAGTTGCAAGATTCCATCACCCTTACCCTAACAACAGAAACAAGGCAGATCAGATAATTGCAAAACCACAGTATTATAAAACCAATCAAAATACTGAGGATAAAAAGAACCACAAATGAACCAAACACCAGAAACTGAAGAGCCATATTACACAGGAAAGAAAAGACTTCCAGGTACTCTCTTCCCAGGCAGAAACGTGAAGGATAAAGAATCTGCCACACGTGGAATTAGGATGCAAGGTAATAAATAAAAGCAATTATATTTGTGTCCTAGCAGCAAAAAAAAAAAAAAAAAAAGGAAGGAAAATTTTTCTATTTAAAAAGCACCAAAATGTATAATACTTAGCAATACATTTAACAAAAAAATATGACTTGTATATTGCAAATTCAAATGATTCTGAGAAACATTAAAGAAATCTTAGAGATAAACCATGTTCATAGAGTAATAGACTCCATAATGTTGAGATGTTAATTTTACCCAAATTAGTGCCTAGATTCAATGTCATCCCAATCAAAACCTCAAAAGCATTTTGGAGAAAGTGACATGTATCTTCAAATTCACATGATAATATAAAGGACTTACGAAGGTCAAACAACAGCTAAAGATAAAAGCAAACTTAAGCTGGATTGATAAAACTACTGGCTTTCAAATCTTTCATATAAAGTTACAGTAAATAAGTAATATGTATGTGGCATTAGTGTAAAGATAGGCAAAAAAAGAAATCTATAAAAAAAATATGTAAAGATGTGTATATGTGATCAAGATATTTTTTACCAAAAATACAAAGATGCTTAATGAAGGGGGAAAAATTTTTATCAGCAAATGACACTGAAACTGTAGAACAACCTTATGAAAAAATAAATGAACCCAATAGACAAAAATTAATTTGAGATGGATTACACAACTACATGTAAAAACTAAATCTATAAAACTTGGAGAAGCAGCCCTGGCCCATGCGACTCAGTGGTTAGAGTGTCAGCCTATGTACCAAAGGGTTGCAGGTTCGATTCTAGGTCAAGGCCATATACTTGGGTTGCAGGTTTGATCCCCAGCCCTGGTTGGGGCACATGCAGGAGGCAACCAATCGATATGTCTCTCTCACATCAATGTTCCTCTCTCTCTCTGTGTCTCTCTCTCTCCCTCCCTCTTTCCCTTCCACTCTCTCTAAAAATTAATGGAAAAAAGATACTCAGGTGAGGATTAACAACAACAAAACTTGGAAAAGAAAATATAAAAGATCATTTTCATCACGTTGTGGTATGCACAGATTTCTTAAATAGGACCCACAAAAAAGCACTAACCATGAAGAAAGATTGATAAAGGAGACATCAACAGTATTAAGGACTTGCTGTTAACAAAATATACCAATAAGCAAATAAAAAGGGAGGCAATAGACTGCAAGATACTACTACAATACATGCATCTAACAAAGGATTTGTATACAGAATGTAAAAGGAACTACTGCAGTCAATAATAAAAATAAGAGCAATCCATATTTTTCATATGGGCAAAAAACGTGAGACAATTTACAAAAAGAGATATATAAATGGCCAATGAGCACATGAAAAGTGCTTATCAGGGAAATGCAAATTTAAACCAGAATGTGCTGCCACTTCACACACACTAGAATGGCTAAAATATTTATACTGACAACATCATATGTTGATGAGAATATTCAGCAACTGGAACTCTCATCCACTGCTGGCAGGAGTATAAAAATGCTACAACTGCTTTCAAAACTAGCAGTTTCTTGTACAGTTAAATATACATCTACTCTGTTACCTAGCAGTCCCTCTATTATTTATCCAAGATAAATAAAAATATATGCCAACAAAAATACTTGCCCAAGAATGTCTAGAGTGGCCTTATTTATAAAGCCAAAAATGGAAACAATGCAAATATCCATCAACAGGAGGACAGATTAAAAAAACATGGCATATGCATGCAATGGGTTGCTATTAAATAACAAAAAGAATGGATTATTAAATACAAGCAACATTTGGATGAATCTCAAAAACATTATGTTGAGCAAAAAAAGCTAAACACATACTTCATTATTCCATTTATATGCAATCCAGAAACAGGCAGAACAAACAGGTATGAAAAATCAGAAAGGCGATTGCCCGTGGGATTAGGGAATATTCAGATGTGTATATCAAAGAGGGAGGGGTAGAGGGGTAGAGAGAAATAGAGAGAACAGGGGAAAAGACAGTGGAGATAGCAAGTCGGAATAACTCTTTTGGGAAGTTCTACTACAGAGTGATTCAGAAAAATGGAGCATAAAGGGAATGTGAGGTCAAGGTAAGGTTAGCTATTTATTTATTTTTAAAATATATCTTTATCTATTTCATAGAGAGGAAGGGAGAGGAGAGAGAGAGGGGAAAAAATCAATGATGGGAGGGTCGTCATTGATTGGCTGCCCCCGGCACGCCCCCCACTGGGGATCGAGCCCGCAACCAGGGCCTGTGCCCTGACCAGGAATCTCCTGGATCCTAGGTCCATGCTCAACCGCTGAGCCAGGCTGGGCCGGGCAAGGTTGTTTTTTAAAGTCAGGTGATATTTCAACATGTCTGTAGCATGATTCAGGAAAAGAAAAAGAGGAGTCTATGAAGATACCAGGAAAAAGACACAAATATTTTGAAATGAGGTGCTCAAGAAGGTAAAATGGGGAGGACCCAGCATTTAAGTGGCGGGGATTTTCAGAAAGGTCTTTGAAAAACCTTTGAAACAATCCTGGTTTCTTTAGACACCCCAAATGAAAAGAGATAGCACACTTAAAATGTTTATTGCAGTGCTGCCATATACTCAGTTGTCAAAACAAACACACAAAAAGATTAAAAAAAAATCCTACAATTGGCTGTGGTCCCTTTTTCTTTACTTTATTACACAGATTACACATCATGGCTGATTTCACAACAATTTATACTTCTTCCAGCAGGCAAAGAAAGCAAACTTTGCAACGAAGAAAGAATGATGAATTTGGCTTAAGGGATTGTGACAAAAGGTTTTAGAAACTGATAACTTTAATAGCTATTCTCAAAAGACAAGCACAGCGTAAAGAGGGAATGTAAAAACGACTTGGTCCAATCCAGGTTCAAGAGCTGAATTAAGGTTACAGTACAGTAACTGCTAATCATCTTTTCCTCATTTTGAACTAATTGAAAGCTCCAACTCTTCCACAAATGTTACAAATACCCTAAACTGCCTGTGATTTCTCTAAGCCTCACTGGTTTAGAATTAATATCACTAAAGCTCACTTCTCACCACATACAAGACTGTCACACACATACACATACACAGCCTGTGTTCAACATTGACAAATACCCACAGCTTGAGATTAATAGCTAGGAATTAGGAGGGCAGGCACCTCCGATAAAAGCCACATGTAAAGGCCAAAGTGGATTTTTAATATTGGGGACAACAAGCGTTAAATAGTTTTTCCTACTGGAGTGCACTGTCCTTTAGTCTCTATTTTTGCTCCTAATTGTTCCTGCAGGTAGTAGGTTAACATGTAACGCACTTGGAGAAGGAAGCAATTGAATATGGCATAGATACTGAAAGAAAGGGCCCAATAAAAGAGCAGCATGTGCTCTAATCTGGCCTTTTACAACATCTACTATCAAAGAGCTTTGGGGGTTTAAGGGGATTAGATACCATAACCCATCTGTCAGGTCATTATGTAAGGAAACGCTCCCGCTGTTTTCAAGAGAAAATGCCCTACTGTATATTATTATCATTAAGCTTTTACAGGGAACCATAGCCTTGCAAAGTTCTTTCAAAGCATTTTTATTTGTTGTTCCTCACAAAACGCTGTCGACTCTAAGAATTATTTATAAATGAGGAAACTGAGGTACAGGAAGATTATGGCAAAGGCCTTGGTCACCCAGGGAGTAGCAGGAGCTGTGAGAGAATCGTGGAGTCTTAAGAAAAGGGGATACCTCCTACCTCCCTTTACCTAAAAACGTGTTTGTTTGTTTGCTTATTTTAAAAGTCAAGACCAATTCTCCTGTGTTTTCCGGCAATCTTATACATTTTTCCATAACAAATACTTATGGGTTATTTTCTGTAGACACAGGATGGAGCTTAACAACAGCTGTACATCATGATTGACACTGTTCCATCTGGGAGGAGACGCAGGATGCATTCAAGCATGAGCATGTACAAAGATGGACTGATATATAGCAGCTATCATTTACAAAACTGGAGATCCCAAATCTGAAGCATAATGAGGCAAAATGAAATACTACATGTTCTTTCATCCATATTGCTTGTAATTTGTTAGAAATAATTTAGCATGCCAGTAAACCCTAAGCAAACAACTTAGTATACAGGGGAAAAATAAAAATGCCCACTGGAAAATAGCAAAGCTATCTAACATGGGCTCCCTGGAGAGCTTTACAGGTCACAGTAACACAGGGTGCTGTTACCTGATAGCATTTCTTTTTCTGAGATTTTCCTTCCTATTTAGAACAGAATTATGCTACTCATTTCTGTGAGTTTTACTATTGAAGGATTACAGTTTTCTTTTGAAAGAGAATGAATCCTTATTTAAAATAAAGAAATGAATAGCACAGATATATCTAGTCCTTAATGCCAGAAAATATCTTCCTCAATTGTGCAAAACCGTGCAAGTATACTGATCAAACTGGAAGGTTTAATTAAAAGGCTTTTTGTATCTTTTAAAGTTCTTGTATCTTCCTCCATTAAAAGGGGGAAAAAAACATACTATTCTTTAATCATAAGTTGGTAAAGATTACCAATATTCACTTATTTGTTATCTACTGAGGACCTTCTAAATGCCAGATAATAATCTCTTTTCTAAGTTGTCCGTAGCCTGATAGAAGAGAGAAGATGTATTTACATATAACTTTATTACAAGGTAGGAGGTGATGAGTCCACAAGTGAATTACAGATAAACTGTTCTGGAGTTTGAGAGAAAGGTCCAGCTCTGGACAGGATTATAATCTCATTTGCTGGGGGAGGCAGGGGAGGGTCATGTGAGGAATGGTGAGGGATGTGGGAAAGTCTTGCATCATGTCAGTTGAAGTGGTCCTCCAAGGACGCGAGCTACTGGCATACAGGAAAGTTGGAAAGGTAACATTTCAGGAGAAGGTCATGGCACATGTACAGAGGCAAAGAAGCACTGGTGGTTCTTGATAGGACTTCATAGTTCCTACTACAGCCTAAATAGCTATATGTAAAAGGAAGTAGGAGAGAAGGGAGGGCAAACCCATTGGTGCCATGGTTCACACATTTGTTTAATCATCAGGCTCAGGAGATTCTGACTGAGGTGCTCCGGGTACAGCTTTTGAATCTGTGCAGCTATAATTCTCCACAGTTGATTCAGGAAGTCAGCCAGCAGCTAGTGGAGCCATTGGCTACTTCCACTCGTCTCTCATTCATTTAGTGTCTTTATTTCACACTCACTCCCAGGGGTCCCGCGGATCTCTCGCCTAGAGGATTTCAATAGCTGCCTGCCTCACTTTCTCATTATTGCTAGAATCATGTTTCTAAAAGGTATGTATGCTCCTCACTGCCCAACTTCAAAATCACTTATGTTTCCATATTGCCGTTTTTAAAATATATATATCTTTATTGATTTCAGAGAGAGGAAGGGAGAGGGAGAGAGAGAGTTGAAACATCAATGATGAGAGAGAGTCATTGATCAGCTGCCTCCTGCACACTCCCCATTGGAGATCAAGCCCGCAACCCAGCCATGTGCCCTGATCAGGAATCAAACCATGGTCTCCTGGATCCTAGGTCGATGCTCAACACTGAGCCATGCTCGGCAAGGCATATTGGACATGGTTAAAAGGACATGGTTACTAAGTTAGGAGAAGCTGGCCTAATGTACCTTTCTTGCTTTATCTGCTTTCAGTCCAAATGCACACTCCCAACAATTCTAAAGCCTCTGTTGAAATGCTCTGGGTTCCCTGTCTCTCCCAGCAAAAATACTAACAGCATTTAGCATTTAGATCCTAAGAATTTATTTTAAAGAAATAACCTGAAATGTTAAACGTACTCTCTTGAGCCCCATCTCTTGGGATTTCCCACCTCACTCCCTAGCTCCAGCTGTAAGGAACTACTTGCAGTTCTGTCTCCCTGTCTTTGCAAATGGTCTCCCTCTGCTTGATGGTTTCCTGCTGGCTGATTCCACCACCCTCCCTTTTCACTTTTCTATATTTCATTCTTAAAGAGTCAGCTCCAATGTCCCTTCTCTGGCAGGTCTCCATTCTGCTAAGCAGGTAGCTATTCCCTTCACCAGACTTCCCTAGCACCTTGACAGTATACTCCTCACATTGCACTGCAACAGCTTGAAAGTCCATCGCTCTCCAAACCACAAGGGCCCAGAGAGCACGAAGCATTTCTTGTCTAACCGCATGCTTTATTGTTATCATGGAGCCCTCCAACATGTGTGAATAAATTAATAAATGGTTTAATGAGAAGTAATGAAAGCTTAAACCAGAGGTGTTTTGAGAGCTGTTGCAGAGAGAGATTTATGGGCTTGTTGGCTTTTAAATGTGAATGGTAAAGCTAAGAGAGGTGTCAAAGACAAGTTCAGGCCGAAATGACGGTGAGGATGATCTTGCCACAAGAAATTGGAAAGCTTGGCAAGAAAGAGATTAAAAGGGGGACATTGGCAAAGTCGGCCTGGGACTAGAGGAAGATAAGGAGAGAGTTC